>NC_142337.1:22070000-22670000 GCF_054954075.1 Amborella trichopoda | reverse complement strand
CTCAGTCCAAACCGCATGACCCTAAACAGCTCATCCTCTGTCCATACTGCATGACCATAAACAACTCTGCCTCAGTCCCTACTACATGACTCTAAACCTCTCAGCCATGGCCCATACTGCATGACACAAAATTGCTCAATCTCAGTAGATACTGCATAACTCCTAAGTACTCAGTGAATCCATACTGCATAATCCATAACTGCTCAGCCTCGGTCCCATACTGCATTACCTAAACCTCTTAGCCTCGGTCCATACTGCATGACCCTAAACCGCTCAGCCACGGTCCAAACTGCAAGGCCCCAAACTGCTCAGCCTCGGTCCATACTACATGACCCTGAACTGCTCCACCTCGATCCATACTGCATGACCCTAAACTGTTCATACTCGGTCCGTACCTCATGACTAAACATCTTAGCCTCGGTACATAGTGCATGACCTTAAACCACTCAGCCTCAATCCATACTGCTTGACCCCAAACTGCTTAGCCTCGATCCTTACTGCATGACTCAGCTTAGGTCTTTATTACCGAACCCTCAACTACTCAGCCTCGTTCCATACTGCATCACCCTAAACTGATCAGCCTCGGTGTATACTACATGACCCTAAACTGCTCATCCTCGGTCCATAATGCATGACCCTAAACTACGCAACCTCAGTCCATACTCAATGAACCTAAGTTGCTCAACCTCGGTCAAAACCGCATGACCCTTAACAGCTCATCCTCGGTCCATACTGCATGACCATAAACAACTCTGCCTCAGTCCCTACTACATGACCCTAAACCTCTCAGCCACGGCCCATATTGCACGACCCAAAATTGCTCAACCTTAGTCGATACTGCATAACTCCTAACTACTCAACGTCAATCCATACTGTATAATCCATAATTGCTCAGCCTTTGTCCCATACTGCATTACCTAAACTCCTTAGCCTCGGTCCATACTGCATGACCCTAAACCGCTCAGCCTCGGTCCATACTACAAGGCCCCAAACTGCTCATCCACTGTCCAAACTGCTCGAGTCTAAACAGCTTACCCTCAGTCCAAACAGCATTACCCTAAACTACTCAGTCTCAGTCCATACTGCATAACCCTAAACTTCTCAGCGTCATGCCGTACTACATAAACTGCTCAGCCTCGGTCCATAATACATGACTCTGAAATGCTCCACCTCGGTCCGTACTGCATGACCCTAAACTGTTCATACTCGATCCATACCTCAGGACTAAACATCTTAGCCTCCGTCCATATTGCATGACCCTAAACCACTCAGCCTCAATCCATACTGCTTGACCCTAAACTGCTCAGGCTCGATCCGTACTGCATGACCCTAAACTTGCTCAGCCTAGGTCCATATTACGGGACCCTAAACTGCTCAGCCTCGGTCCATACTGCATCACCCTAAACTGGTTAGCCTCGGTGTATACTACATGACCCTAAACTGCTCATCCTTAGTCCATAATGCATGATCCTAAACTGCTTGAACTGCTTATCCTCTTTCTGTAGTGCCTGACTGTAATTTTCGCAGCTTCGATCCATACTGCATGACGCTAAACTGCTCATCCTAGATCCATACAGCATGACCCTAAACCGCTCAGCCTCATTCCTCACTGCCTGACCCTAACTTGCACAGCCTCGGTCCAAACTGCATGGCCCTAAACTACTCCGCCTTGGTCCATATGGCAAGACCCTAAACTTCTGAGCCTCCATCCATACTGCACGATCTTATACTATTGTGCCTCGTTCCATATGGCATGACCCCAAAAGTCTCATCCTCAGTCCAAACTACATGCCCAGAAAGCCTCGATCCATAATGCATGATCCTAAACTGCTCAGCCTCGGAACATACTGTATGACCAAAAATTTCTCATCCTCGTTCCACACTACATGACCCTAAACTGCTCAGCCTCAATCCAAACTGCATCACCCTTAACTGCTCAGCCTCGGTCCATACTGCATAACCCCAAACTGCTTAGCCTCTGTCCATATTGCATGACCCTAAACTACTCAGCGTCGGTCCATACTACATGACCTTAAACTTCTCAGCCTCGTTCTATACTGCATGACCCAAGACTGCTCCACCTCGGTCCATACGGCATGACCCTAAACCGCTCATACGCGGCCCATATCGCATGACCCTAAACATCTCAGCCTCAGTCTAGACTGCTTGACACTAAACCACTCTGCTTCAGTCCATACTGCAAGGCTCTAAACTGCTCAGCCTCGATCCATACTACACGACCCTAAACTGCCCACCTTCGGTTCGTACTGTGTGGCCCTACACTACTCAGCCTCCGTCCGTACTGCGAGAACCTAAACTACTCAGCCTCGGTCCATACTGTATGACCCTAAACAGCTCAGCCTCGGTCCATATTACATGACCCCAAACTTCTCAGCTTAGGTCCATATTGCAAGACCGTTAATTGCTCATCCTCAGTCCATACTGCATGACTCTAAATTGCTCAACCTCGATTTATACTGCATGACCCCAAATTGCTCAGCCTTTGTCCATATTGCATTACCCTGAATTGGTCAGGCTCAATCCACAATGCATGACTGTAAACCGCTAAGCTCCAGCCTCGGTCTGTCCTCCTTAACCCTAAATTGCTCAACCTCGGTCCATATTGCATGAACTTAAACGGCTCATCCTCAGTCCCTACTGCATGACCCTAAATGCTCAGCCTCGGTCCATACTGCCTGACCCTAAATTGCTCAAGCTCGCTCTAGACTGCATGACACAAAATTGTGGAGCCTCAGTCCATGCTAAGTGACTAAATTTCTCAAACTTGGTCCATACTACATGATTCTTAGTAGTTCAACCTCGATCCATACTACATCGCCCTAAACAGCTTCGCCTCGATCCATACGGCATGACCCTAAAGTGCTCAGCCTCTGTCCATACTGCATGACCCTAAACTGCTCAAGCTCGGTACATACTGCATGACTGTAAACTACTCAACCTCGGTCCATACTACATAACACTAACGTGCTCAGACTCGGTCCATATTACATGACCCTAGACCGCCCAACCGCGGTCCATACTGCATGACCCTAAATTGCTTAGCCTTGGTCATTATGGCATGACCGTAAACTGCTCAGCCTCAAACCAAACTGCAAGGCCCTAAAGTGCTCATCCTGGATCTATACTGCCTGACCCTAAACTACTCATCCTCATTCCATTCTGCATAACCTGCTCAGGCTTGGTCAATACTGCCTGATCGTAGTTGCTCCGCCTCGGTCCATATTGCATGAACCTAAAATTCTCAAGCTCAGTCCATACTGCATGACCCTAAATTGCTCAGCCTCGGTGCTACTGTATGACCTTAGACTGCTCAGCCTAGGTCCATACTGCATAACCTTAAACTGCTCAACCTCAGTCCAAACAACATGACTCAAGATCTCAGCCTCGTTCCTCAATACATGATTATTAAAAGTTTAGCCTCGATCCATACTGCATAACACTAAACTGCTCGGCCTTAGTCCATACTGCATGAGCCTAAATTGCTCGGCCTGGATCCACCCTACATGACTAAAACCTGCTCAGCCACAGTCCACATTGCATGACCCTAAACCTTTCAGCCTCTATGCATACTGAATGACCCTAAATTGCTCTGCATCGGTCGATATTGCATTACCCTATGCTGTGCAATGTCAGTCCACACTGCATGAACCTAAACTGTTCAGCCTCGTTCCGTACCGCATGATCTTAAACTCCTCAGCCTCGGTCCATACTACATGACCCTAAACTGGTCTGCCTCAGTCCATACTGCATGACCCTAAACTGCTCAGCCTCGGCCCATACTACACGACCCTAAACTACTCAACCTCATACCATATTGCATAACCCCTAATTGCTCATCCTCGATCCCTACTGCATAACCCCTTACTGATCACCCTCGGTCTGTACTGCATGAGCTTAAACTGCTCTGCCTCGGTCCATACTCCATGACCCTAAATTCCTCAGCCTCGGTCCATTCTGCATGACCGTAACCTTCTCAGCCTCATTCCACACAGCATGACGCAAAATTGCACAGCCTAGGTCAACACTGCGTGACCCTAAATTGCTCAGCCTAGGTCCACATTGCATGACCCTAAACTGCTCGGCCTCAGTCCAAACTACCGGACCCTAAACTACTCATGCTCAGTCGATACTACCGGACCCTAAATTGCTCAGCCACGGTCCATACTACATGATTCTTAACAGTTCAGCCTCGATCCATACTGCATAACTCTAAATTGCTCAGCCGCGGTCCACACTGCATGAGCCTAAAAAGCTCAGCCTCGGCCCATACTACATGACCAAAAACTACTCATCCTCAGTCCACACCGCATGACCCAAAACTACTCAACCTCGAACCGTACTAAATAACCTTAAGATTCTCAGCCTCGGTCCATAATGCATGACCCTAAACTGCACAACCTCAGTCCACACTGCATGAACCTAAACTGCTCAACCTCGGTCCAAACCAGATGACCCTAAATTGTTCAGCCTCGGTCCATACTGCATGACCCTAAACAACTCTGCCTTAGTCCATACTGCCTAACCCTAAGCTTCTCAGCCTCGATCCATACTGCACGACCGAAAATTACTCAAACTCATTCCATACTGAATAACCCGCTAACTGATTGTTGTCAATCCATACTGCATAATCCCTAACTGCTTAGCATCGGTCCATACTGGATTACCCTAAACTCTCTGACTCGGTCCATACTACATGACCCTCAACTGCTTAGCCTCGGTCCATACTGCAAGGCCCTAAACTTCTCATCGTTGATCCGTATTGCTCGAGTCTAAACTGGACAGCCTCAGTCCATACAACATTACCCTAAATTACACAGCCTCGGTCCATACTACATAGCACTAAACTGGTCTGCCTCGGTCCATACTGCACGACGCTAAACTGGTCAGCCTCGGTTCATACTACAAGACCTAAACAACTCAGCCTCGGTCCTAAACTACTTAGCCATGATTTACACTGCATGATGCTAAACTGCCCATCCTTGATCCATAACGCATGATCCTAAACTGTCTAGCCTCGCTCCACACTGCATGGCTAGGAACTTCTCAACCTTGTTCCACACTGGATGACCCTAAACTGCACAGCCTCGGTCAAAACTGCATGACCCTGACTATCCAAACGGCATGGCCCTAAACTGCCCAGACTCGATCCATACTGCATCACTCTATACTACTGTGCCTCATTCCATATGGCATGACCCTAATGTCTCAACCCCAGTCCAATCTACATGACCATAAAGCATCGGTCTATACTGCACGATTCTAAACTGCACAGCCTTGGAACATACTGCATGTCCCTAAATTTCTCATCCTCAGTCCACACTACATGACCCTAATCTGCCCAGCCTCGATCCATACCACATGACCCCTAACTGCTAAGTCTCCATACTGCATAACCGTAAATTGCTCAGCCCCGGTCTATACTGCATGATCGTAAACTCCATACTCATGACTATAAACTGCTCAGCTCTAAACTACTCCACCTCGGTCCGTATTGTATGAGCCTAAACTGCTCATGCATGGTCCATACAACATGACCCTAAACATCTCAGCCTCGATTCGTACTGCATGACCCTAAACCACTCAGGCTCGAACCTAAACTGCTCAGCCTCGGTCCATACTACACGACCCAAAACTGCTCATCCTCGGTTCATACTACATGGCCCTAAACTACTCTGCCTTGGTCCATAATGTGTGACCCTAAACGACTCATCCTCGATCCATACTGCATGACCCTAATCTGCTCAGCCTTGGTCCATACTACATGTCCCTAAACTGCTCTGCTTAGGTCCATAGTGTAAGACCCTTAAATGCTCAGCCTTGGTCCATACTGCATAAACTGCTCAACCTTGATTTATAAAACATGACCCTAAACTGCTCAACCTCTATTCATACTGTATGACCCTATAATGGTTAGCCTGGGTCCACCAACATGAACCTAAACTGCTCAGCCTCGGTCCATATTGCATGACTCTAAAATGCGCAGGTAGGGTCCGTATTGCATGACCCTAAACTACTCAGCCTCTGTCCGTACTGCATGACCCTAAACTGCTCAGCCTTGGTCCACGCTGCATGACTCTAAACTGCTCAGCCTCGGTTCTACTACTGGACCTTTATTTGCTCAAGCTCGGTCCATATTGCATGATCCTACACTTCTCAGCTTCGATCCATACTACATAACTAAATTTCTCAAACTCGGTCCATACTACATGATTCTTCGACATTCAACCTCAATCCATACTGCATAACCCTAAACTGCTCCGCCTCGATCCATACTGCATGACCCTAAATTGCTCAGCCTCGATCCATATTGCATGACGGTAAAGTGCTCAGCCTCAGTTCATTCTGCATGACCCTAACTGCTCTAGCTCGATCCTTATTGCATGACCCTAAACTGCTCGGCCTCGGTCTAAACTACCGGACCCTAAACTACTGAAGCTCAATCGATACTACCGGACCCTAAATTGCTCAGCCACGGTCCATACTACATGATTCTTAAGAGTTCAGCCTCGATCCATACTGCATAACTCGAAATTGCTCAGCCGCGGTCCACACTGCATGAGCCTAAAAAGCTCAGCCTCGGCCCATACTGCATGACCAAAAACTACTCATCCTCAGTCTACACCGCATGACCCAAAACTACTCAACCTCGAACCATACTAAATGACCTTAAGATTCTCAGCCTCGGTCCATAATGCATGACCCTAAACTGCACAACCTCAGTCCACACTGCATGAACCTAAACTGCTCAACCTCGGTCCAAACCAGATGACCCTAAATTGTTCAGCCTCGGTCCATACAGCATGACCCTAAACAACTCTGCCTTAATCAATACTGCCTAACCCTAAGCTTCTCAGCCTCGGTCAATACTGCACGACCGAAAATTACTCAAACTCATTCCATACTGAATAACCCCCTAACTGATCGTCGTCAATCCATACTGCATAATCCCTAACTGCTCAGCATCGGTCCATATTGCATTACCCTAAACTCTCAGACTCGATCCATACTACATGACCCTCAACTGCTCAGCCTCAGTCCATACTGCAAGGCCCTAAACTTCTCATCCTTGATCCGTAGTGCTCGAGTCTAAACTGGACAGCCTCAGTTCATACAACATTACCCTAAATTACACAGCCTCGGTCCATACTACATAGCACTAAACTGGTCAGCCTCGGTCCATACTGCACGACGCTAAACTGGTCAGCCTCGGTTCATACTACAAGACCTAAACGACTCAGCCTCGGTCCTAAACTGCTTAGCCACGATTTACACTGCATGACGCTAAACTGCCCATCCTTAATCCATATTGCATGATCCTAAACTGTCTAGCCTCGCTCCACACTGCATGGCTAGGAACTTCTCAACCTTGTTCCACTCTGGATGACCCTAAACTGCACAGCCTCGGTCAAAACTGCATGACTCTGACTATCCAAACGGCATGGCCCTAAACTGCTCAGCCTCGATCCTTACTGCATCACCCTATACAACTGTGTCTCATTCCATATGGCATGACCCTAATGTCTCAACCTCAGTCCAATCTACATGACCATAAAGCATCGGTCTATACTGCATGATTCTAAACTGCACAGCCTTGGAACATACTGCATGTCCCTAAATTTCTCATCCTCAGTCCACACTACATGACCCTAATCTGCCCAGCCTCGATCCATACCACATGACCCCTAACTGCTCAGTCTCCATACTGCATAACCGTAAATTGCTTAGCCCCGGTCTATACTGCATGACCGTAAACTCCATACTCATGACTATAAACTGCTCAGCCCTAAACTACTCCACCTCGGTCCGTACTGTATGAGCCTAAACCGCTCATGCATGGTTCATACCGCATTACCCTAAACATCTCAGCCTCGATTCGTACTGCATGACCCTAAACCACTCAGGCTCAGACTGTACTACAAGAACCTAAACTGCTCAACCTCGGTCCATACTACACGACCCAAAACTGCTCAGCCTCGGTTCATACTACATGGTCGTAAACTACTTTGCCTTGGTTCATATTGTGTGACCCTAAACGACTCATCCTTGATCCATACTGCATGACCCTAATCAGCTCAGCCTTGGTCCATACTACATGTCCCTAAACTGCTCAGCTTAGGTCCATAGTGTAAGACCCTTAAATGCTCAGCCTTGGTCCATACTGCATAAACTGCTCAACCTCGATTTATACTACATGACCCCTAAACTGCTCAACCTCTATTCATACTGTAAGACCTTATAATGGTTAGCCTGGGTCCACCATGCATGAACCTAATCTGCTCAGCCTCGGTCCATATTGCATGACCCTAAAATGCACAGGTAGGGTCCATATTGCATGACCCTAAACTACTCAGCCTCTGTCCGTACTGCATGACCCTAAACTGCTCAGCCTTGGTCCACGCTGCATGACCCTAAACTGCTCAGCCTCGGTTCTACTACTGGACCTTTATTTGCTCAAGCTCGGTCCATATTGCATGATCCTACACTTCTCAGCTTCGATCCATACTACATGACCAAATTTCTCAAACTCGGTCCATACTACATGATTCTTCGACATTCAACCTCAATCCATACCGCATAACCCTAAACTGCTCCGCCTCGATCCATACTGCATGACCCTAAATTGCTCAGCCTCGGTCCATACTGCATGACGGTAAAGTGCTCCGCCTCAGTTCATTCTGCATGACCCTAACTGCTCTAGCTCGGTCCATATTGCATGACCCTAAATAGCTCAGCCTCGGTCCATACTACATGACACTATATTTCTCATCCTCGATCCGTACCACATGACCCTAGACAGCTCAGGCGTTGTCTATACTGCATGACCCTTAACTTCTTAGCCTCAGTCCATTTTGCATGACCCTAAACTCCTCAGCCTCGGTCCATTATGTATGACCCTAAACTGCTCAACTTCGGTCTAGATTGCATGACCTTAAACTGTTCAACCGCGGTCCATACTGTAAGACCCTGCACTGCTGAGCGTCGCTCTACACTTCATGAACCTAAGCAGATTAACCTTAGTCCATATAGCATGACCTTAAACTACTCAGCCTCGATTTATACTGCATGACCCTAAACTGCTCAGCCTCTTTCCATAGTGCATGACCCTAAACTGTTCAGCCTCGGTCCACAAGGCATGATGCTAAACTGCTCAGCCTCGTTCCATACTTAATGACCATAGACTGCTCAGCCTCGGTCTATACTGCATGACCCTATACTGCTCAGCATCGGTCCATGGCCAGACCCTAAAATGACCAAGCTCGGACCACACTACATGACCCTAAACTGCTCAGCTTTGGCCCACAATACTTGCCTAAATATCTCAACCTCGGTCCATACTACATGATTCTTAATAGTTTGGCCTCGGTCCATACTACATGAGCATAAAATGCTAGGCCTCGGTCCACACTGCATGACCAAAACTGCGAAGCCTCGATCCACACTACATTGACCCTAAACTGCTCTACATCGGTCCAAACTGCATAACCCAGTACTGTGCAACCTCAGTCCACAATGCATGAACCTAAATTGCTCAGCCTCGGTCCATACTGCATGACCCTAAACTGCTAAGCCTCGGTCCATACTGCATGACCCTAAACTGCTCAGCTTCCGTCCATAATGCATGACCCTAAACTGCCCAGCCTCGACTCATATTGCACGACCCTAAACTGCTCAACAAGTTTATATAGCATAACACCTAACTGTTCAACCTCGGTCCATACAGCATAAGCCCTAACTGATCAGCCTTAGTCCCTATTGCATGAGCTTAAAATGCTCATCCTCGGTCTCTACTGCATGACCCAAAACTGTTCAACCTCGGTCCATACTGCATGACACTAAACTACTCAGCCTCATTCCACACTGTGTGACCCCAAACTGCCCAGCTTAGGTCCATATTGCATGACACTAAACTGCTTGACCTAAGTCCATACGGCACGACCCTAAACAGCTTAGCCTCGGTCCATACTACTGGACCCTATACTGCTAAAGCTCAGTTCATACAGCACAACTTTAACCTGCTCAGCCTCAGTACATACTACACTATTAAATTGCTCAGCCTCGGTCCATAATACATGATTCTTAATAGTGCCGCCACGGTCCATACCTCAAAACCCTAAATTGCTCGTCCTTGGACCGTACTGCATGATCTTAAAATGCTCAGCCTCATTCCACACAGCATGACCCTAAACTGCTCAGCCTCGGTCCAAACCCCATGACCCAATACTGCTCAACCTCGGTCCATACTGCATGACTCTAAAGTACTCAGCCTCATTTCATACTGCAAGACCCTACAGTGCTCATCCTCAGTCCATATTTCATGACCCTAAACAGCTCAGCCTCACTCTATACTGACCCTAAACTGCTCAGCTTCGGTCGTTACGGCCTGACCGTAAGCTGCTCAACCTCAGACAAAATTGCATGACGCTAAATTGGTCAGCCTCGGTCCATACTGCATGACCCTAAACTGCTCAGGCTCGGTCCATACTGCATGACCCAAAACTAGTCAACCTCAATCCATACTGCATGACCCTAAACTGTTTAGCCTCGATCAAGACTGCATGACCCTAAACTTCTCAGCCTCGATCCATACTGCATGACCCTAAACTGCATAGACTCACTCCATACTGCATGACCTTACACTAGTAAGCCTTGGCCAACACTGTATGACCGTAAACCCCTCAGCCTCTGTTCATACTGCATGACCCTAAACTGCTCAGCCTTAGTTCATACTGCATGACCTTAAACTGTTCAGCCTCAATCTAGACTGCATGACCCTAAACTGCTCAGCCTCGATCCAAACTGCATGTCCCTAAACTTCATAGCCTCGGTCCATATTGCCTGACCCGAAACATCCCATCACCGATCCACAGTGCATGACCCAAAACTACCAAGCCTCGGCCCACACTGCATGCCCATAACCTCAGCCTCGGTTCATACCTCATGACTCTTAACTTCTCTGCCTTGGTTTATACTGCCTGACTCTAAACTTCTTAGCCTCTATCCACACTACTTGATCCAATACTTCTGAGCCTCGTTCTACACTACATGACTCTAAACTACTCAGCCTTGATTTATAATGCATCGCCGTAAACTACTCGGCCTTTTGTCCATACTGCATGACCCTAAACAGCCCAGCCTCGGACATAACTGCATGACCCTAAAATGGTTAGCCTCGGTTCATACTACATGACCCTAAACTGCTCAGGCCCAGTCCATACTGCTTGACCCTAAACTGTACAACCTCAATCCATACTGCATGACCCTAAAATTTTCAGCCCCGGTGTAGACTGCAAGACCCTAAACTACTAGGCCTCGGTCGATACTGCATGACCCTAAACTGCATAGCCTCAGTCCATACTGCATGACCCTCAATTGCTCATCCTCGGTCCATCGTGCATGACACTAAACGGTTATGCCTCCTCCCACTCTGCATGACCATAAACTGCTCAGTCTAGGTTCATACAGCATGACCCTAAACTACTCAACCTCGGTCCGTACGGCATGACCCTAATGGGCTCAGCCTCAGTCCATACTGCATGACCCTAAACTGCTACAGCCTCCATCCGTACTGCTTGACACCATACTGTTGAGCCGTGTTCCACACTTAATGACCCTAAACTACACAGTTTCGCTCCATACTGCATGACCCTAAACTGTTCGGCCTCGATTTATAGTGCATGACCCTCAACTACTTCTTCTCTGTCCATCTTGCATGACCCTAAAGTGTTCAACCTCGGTCAGCCTCGGTCCATACTACATGACCCAAAACCGCTCAGCCTCTGTCCATACGGCATGCTCGTAAACTACTTAGCCTCGGACAAAATTGCATGACCCTAAACTGGTCAGCCTCAATCCCTATGCCATGACCCTAAATTCCTCAAGCTCGGTCCATACTGCACGACTCTAAACTGCTCAACCTCAATCAGCACGTCACGACCCTAAGCTTTCAACATCGATCTAGACTGCGTGACCCTAAACTACTCAGCTTCGATCCATACTTCATGAGCCTAAACTGCACAGCCTCGGTCTATACTGTATGACCCTAAACTGGGCATCCTCAGTCCATCGTACATGACCCTAAACTGCTAAGCCTCAGCCCACACTGCATGATAAAAAACTGCTCAGCCTAGGTTCATACCGCATGACCCTACACTGGTCACCCTCGGTCCATACTGCGTGACTCTAAACATCTCAGCCTCAGTCCACACAGCTTGACTTAAATTGGTCAGTCTCGGTCTTGACATCATGAACTTTAACTGCTTAGCCTCGATCCATACTGAATGACCCTAAACTGCTCTATCTCTATCCGTATCGTAAGACACAAAACTACTCGGGCTCGATCCCTACTGCAAGACTATAAAGAGCTCAGCCTCCGTCCATTCTGCATAATCCTTAGCTTCTCAGCCTTGGACCATACAGCATGACCCGAAACTACCCAGCCTTGGCCCATTTTGTACGACCCTAAACTGCTCAACCTCGATCCATACTGCATGACCCTAAACTGCTCAGCCTCAGTCATACTGCTCAACCTCCGTCCATCTTGTATGACCCAAAACTGCTCAAGCTCGGTCCATTTCCATAAAACCTGACCTTTAAACTGCACAGCCTCGTACCATATGGCATGACCGTAAAATGTTCAACCTCGATCCATATAGCAAGAGCCTAAACTGATCAGCCTCCGTCCATACTGCATGACCCTAAAGTTCTCAGCCTTGGGCCATACTGCATGACCCTAAATAGCTCAGCCTTGGCCCATACTGCAAGACCTCAAACTGCTCAGCCTAGGTTTATAAGGCATGACCGTAAAATGCTCAGCCTCGAACAAAACTGCATGACCCTAAACTGGTTAGCCTCGGTCAATACTGCATGATGCTAAACTGCACAGGCTCGGTCTACTGTTTTGGACCCCAAACAGCTCAACCTTTGTCCATATTGGATGAGCCTAAACTATTCAGCCTTGGTCCAGACTGCATGACCCTAAACTGCTCAGCCACGTTTCAAACTGCATGACTCTAAACTGCTTAGCCTCGGTCCATACTGCATGACCATAAACTACTCATCCTAGGTCCTTACCGCAAGAACCTAAACTGGTCAACCTTAGTCCATACTGCATGACCCGAAACTGCTCAGCCTCGGTCCATTCTGCATGACCCGAAATTGCTCAGCCTCAGTCCATGCTGCATGACCATTAACAACTCAGCCTCGACTCACACAGCTTGACCTTAAACAACTCAGTCTCGGTCTTGACATCATGACCTTAGATTGCTTAGCCTCAGTCCCTACCGAATGACCCTGAACTTCTCAGCCTCGGTCTATACTGCATTACCCTAAAATACTCAGACTCGATCCATACTACAAGACCCTAAACTGCTCAACCTCAATCCACACTGCATGACCCTAAACTTCTCAGCCTCAGTCCTTACTTCATGACCCGAAACTACTCTGCCTTGGCCCCTATTACACGACCTTAAACTGCTCAACCTCGTTTCATACTGCATGACCCTAAACTGCTCAGCCTCGATCCGTACGGCATGACCCTAAACTACTAAGCCCAGGGCCATACTGCAAGACCTTAAACTGCTCTGCCGTTGTCGATACAGCAAGACCCTAAACTGCATAGCCTTGATTAACACTAGATGACCATAAACTACTCAGCCTTGGTCCATACTGCGTGACCCTAATTGGCTCAGCCTCGATCCATACCGCATGACCCTAAACTGCTCAGCCTCGGTCCATATTGCATGGCCCTAAACTACTTATTCTCAGTCCATATTGCAAGACCTTAAATTGCTCAGCCTCAACCAATACTACAGATCCCGAAACTTCTCATCCTCAGTCCATACATCATGACCCTAAACTGCTCAGCTTCTATCCATCTTGCATGACCCAAAATTGTTTAGGCTCGGTCCATACTGCATGACCCTAAACATCTCAGCCGCATACCAAACAGCTTGACCGTAACCTTTTTATCCTCTGTCCATACTGCATGACCCTATACTGCATGACCTGAAACCACTCAGTCATGGTCCATAGTGCATGACCCGAAAGTGCTCTGCCTCAGTTCATACTGCCAAACTCTAACCTTCAAAAGCTCAGTCCATACTACATGACCCAAAACTGCTCTACCTCAGTCCATATTACATGAACCTAAATTGCTCAGCCTCGGTCCATACTACACGATCGTATACAGCTTAGCCTTGATCCATAGGTCATGACCCTAAACTACTTAGCGTCGGTGCATACGGCATCTCCGTAAACTGCTCAGCCTCGGACCAAATTGGATGACCCTAATTTGCTAAGCCTCGATCCATACTGCATGACCCTAAACTATTTTGACTCGGTCCAAACTGCATGACATTGAACTGCTCAACCTCGGTACATACTGCATGCCCCTAAACAACATAGCCTCGGTCCATACTTCATGGTCCTAAACTGCTCATCCTTCGTCCATAATGCATGACCCTAAGTTGCTAAGCCTCAGTCCATATGGTATGACCCTAAAGAGCTCAGCCTCGGTTCATATAGCATGACCTTAAACATCTCAGCCTTGGTCCACACTGCATGAAACTAAACTGCTCAGCCTCGCTTTAAACAACATGTCCCTAAATTGTTGCACTTCAGTTCATACTAAATGACCCAAAACTGCACAGGATCGGTCCATACGGCATGAACCTAAATTTCTCAACCTAGGTCCATAAAACGCGAACCTAAACTGCTCAAGCTCGGTCCATACAGCATGACCCTAAATTGCTCGGCCGCCGTCCATACTGCATGACCCTAAAGTGCTCAGCCTCGGTCCATAAGGCATGCCTGTAAACTGCTCAACCTCAGACGAAACTGCAAGACCCGAAACTGCTCAGCCTTGGTCCATACTGCCTGCCCCTAAACTATTCAGCCTCAGTCCAAACGGCATGACCCAAAACTGTTTAACCTCGATCCATACTGCATGACCCTAAACTGCACAGCCTCAGTCCATACTGCATGGCCCTAAAAAACGCAGCCTCGGTCCATACTGCATGACCCTAAGAATCTTAGCCTCATTCAACAATTCGTGCACCTAAACTGCTCAGCCGCGGTCTAGACAGAATACTGCTCTTCCTCGGTCCATACTGAATGATCGAAAACTGCTCTGCCTCGGTCCATACTGCATGACCCTAAACTGCTCAGCCTCGATCCATAAAACATGACTCTAAACATCTCAAACTCGGTCCGTACTGCATGACCCTAAAGTGCTCAGCCTATGTTCATAAGGCATGACAGAAAACTGCTTAGGCTCGGACCAAACTGCATGACCCTAATCTGTTCAGCCTCGGTCCATATGGCTTGAAACGTTTCTACCGCGGTCCAAATGACATGACCCTAAAATGCTTAACCTTGGTCCATACTGCGTGACCCAGAATTGCACAGCCTCGGCCCATACTGCATGACCCTAAACAACTCATCCTCGGTACATAATGCATGACCCAAAACTATTAAGCCTCGGTCCATACTAAATGAACCAAAACTGCTCAGGCTCGGTCCATTTTCAATGACCCTAAACATCTCAGCCTCGGTCCACGCTGCCTGACACTAAATAGCTCAGCCTCCACCAAAACTGCTCAGGCTCGGTCTTTACTGTAAGACCCTAAACTGCTCAGCCTCTATCCATACTGCATTAAAATAAACTGCTTAGCCTTGGTCTTTACAGCATGACCCTAAACTACTAAGCCTCGGTCTAGAACGCATGACCCTAAACTGCACTGCCTCAGACCATTCTGAATGACCCAAAACTGCTTGGCCTCGGTCGATACTGCATGACCCTAAACTGCTCAGCCTTGATCGATATTGCATGACCCTAAAGTGCTCAGCCTCCGTCCGAAAGGCATGACTGTAAACTACTCGGCCTAGGACCAAATTGCATGACCCTAAACTATTGAGCCTCGGTCCATACTGCATGACCCTAAACTATTGAGCCTCGGTCCATACTGCATGAACCTACACTGCTCAGCCTTGGTCCATCAAGCATGACCCTAAACAACTTAGGCTTAGTCCTTACTAAAAGGCCTTAAACTCCTCAGCCAAGTACCAAATTCCATGACCGAGAATTGCTCATCCTCAGTCCATACTGCATGACCCTAAACTTGTCAGCCTCGGTCCATACTACATGACCCTAAACAGCTCAGGCTCGGCCCATACTACATGACCCTAAACTACTCAACCTCAGTCCATACCGTATGACCCTAAACTATTCAACCTCGGTCCAGACAGCTTGACCCTACACCGCTCAGCCTCGGTCCATCATGCATGATCGTAAAAAGCTCAAGCTTAGTCCATACTACACGACCCTTAAATTCCTCGGGCTAGTACCATATGCCATGAGCGTAAATTGCTTATCCTCCGTCAAAACTGCATGACCTTAAACTGCTCAACCTTGGTCCGTACTGCATGACCCTAAACTGCTTAGCCACGGTACTTACTGAACCCTACACTGCTCAGTCTCGGTCCATCATGCATTTCCATACAACAAGTCACTTAAACTATTTAGTCCCGTACCATATGCGATGACCGTAAATTACTCATCCTCGATCCACACTGCATGACCATAAACTGCTCAGCCTAGGCCCATATTGCATGACCTTAAAGTGCTCAGCCTCGGTCCCTACTGCATGACCATAAAGGGCTCAGCCTTAGTCCATACTACATGACCTTAAACTGCTCAGCCTCGGTCCATACGGCATGATAATAAACTACTTAGTCCAAAAAAACAACTGCATGACCCTAAACTTGTCAACCTCGGTCCATACTGCATGACCCTAAATTACGCAGGCTAGGTCCATACTACATGACCCTAAACTGCCCAACCTCGGTCCATGCTGCATGACCCTAAACTGTTCAGCCTCGATCTAGACTGCATGACCTTAAACTGCTTAGCCTCGATTTATATTGCATGACCTTCTAAATCTCAGCCTCGTACCATACAGCATGACTGTAAACTGTTCATCCTCGGTCCATATTGCAAGACCCTAAACTGCTCAACTTTGGTTCTTATTGCATGACCATAAGTGCTCAACCTCAATCCATACTGCATGCCCCTAAACACCGCAGCCTTGGTCTATACAGCATGACCCTACATTGCTTAGCCTCGATCCGTCAAGCATGACTCTAAACAGCTTAGGCTCGGTCCATACCACAAGACCCTTTAACTCCTCAGCCTCGTACCATATGCCATGATAGTAAATTGCTCCTCCTCGATCCATACTACATGACCTTAAACTTCTCTGCCTCTATCCATACTGTATGACCCTAAAGTGATCAGCCTCGGTCCATACTACATGACCATAAAGAGTTCTGTCTCAGTCCATACTGCATGACCCTAAACTGCTTAATCTCGGTCCATACGGCATGACCATAAACTAATCAATCTCGGACAGAACTGCATGACCCTAAACTAGTGAGGCTCGGTCCATACTGCCTGACCCTAAACAACTCAGGATCGGTCCATACTACATGACCCTAAACTGCTCAACCTCGGTCCGTACCGCATGATCGTAAACAATTCTGCCTCTGTTCAGACTGCATGACCCTACACTGCTCAGCCTCGGTCCATCATGCATGACCTAAACAGCTTAGGCTTGGTCCGTACTACAAGACCCATAAACTCTTTAGCCTCGTACCATTTGCCATGACCGTAAATTGCTTATCCTCTGTCCAAACTGCATGACCCTAAATTGCTTAACCTCAGTCCACACTGTATGACCCTAAACTACTCAGACTCGGTCCGCACTGTTTGACCCTACGTAGCTCAACCTCTGTCCGTCAAGCGTGACCCTAAACAGCTTAGGCTCGGTCCATAGTACAATACCCTTAAACTTCCTAGCCTTGTACCTTATGCCATCACCTTAAATTGCTCATCCTCAGTCCAAACTGCATCACCCTATACTACTCAGCCTCGATCAATATTAGATGATCCTAAAGTACTCTGCCTCAGTCCATACCGCATGACCATAAAGAGCTCAGCCTCAGTCCATACTGCATGTACTTAAACTGCTCGGCCTCGGTCCATACGGCATGACCATAAACTACTCAGTCTCGAACAAAACTTCATGACCCTAAACTGGTCAGTCTGATTCCATACTGCATGACCCTAAATTGCTCTGGCTCGGTCCATACTACATGACCTTCAACTGCTCAGCCTCGTACCATACGGCATGACCGTAAATTGCTCATCCTTGGTCCATACCTCATGACCCCAAACTGCAGAGCCTCGGTCCCTATTGCATGACCATAAGTGCTCAGCTTCAGTCCATACTACACACCCTTAGAACGCTCAACCTCAGTCCATACTGCATGACCCTACATTACTCAGCGTTGGTCCATCGTGCTTGACCCTAAATTGCTTAGGCTCGGTCCATACTACGAGACCCTCTAACTCCTCAGCCTCGTACCATATGCCATGACCGTAAATTGCTCATCCTTGATCCATACTGCATGACCTTAAGCTGCTCAGCCTCGGTCCATACTACATGACCATAAAGAGCTCACCCTTAGTCCATACCGCATGACCTTAAACTTCTCAGCATCTGTCCATGTGGAATGATTAGAAACTACTCAGTCTTTGACCAAACAGCATGACCCTAACTGGTCTGCATCGGTCCATACTGCACAATCGTAAACAGCCCAGGCTGGATCCATACTACATGACCCTAAACTGCTCAACCTCGGTCAATACTGCATGACCCTAAACTGTTTAGACTCGGTCAAGACTGCCTGACCTTAAACTGCTCAGCCTTGATTTCTACTGCATGACTCTAAACTTCTTAGCCTCGTACCATACGGCATGACCGTAAACTGCTCATCCTTGGTCCATACCGCATGACCCTAAACTCCTCAGCCTCGGTCCAAATCGCATGACCTTAAAGTGCTCTGCCTCGATCCATACAATGTGACTCTGTACAGCTCAGCTACGGTCCATACTGCATGAACCAAAACTACTCAGCGTCGGTCTATATGGCATGCCCATAAACTGCTCTGCCTCGAACAAAACTGCATGACCCTAAACTGGTCAGCCTCAGCCCATACTTCATGACCCTAAATGGCTCAGGCATGATCCATACTGCATGACCCTAAACTTCTCTACCTCGGTCCATACTGCATGATCATAAACTGTTCAGCCTCGATCCAGACTGCATGACCTTAAACTACTCAACATCGCTTTATACTGCATGACCCTAAACTGCACATTCTCGCCCAACAATGCATGACGCTAAACTGCTAAGCCTCGGTCCACATTACATGGCCATGAATAGCACAGCCTCGTTCCATACTGCATGACCCTAAAATGCTCAGCATCGGCCCATACTGATGACCCTAAACTGATCACCCTAGGTCCATACTATAAGACCCTAAACTCCTCAGCCTCGTACCATACAGCATGGCCCTAAACTTATCAGACACGATGTATACTGCATGATCCTAAACTTCGCAGCCTAGGTCCATACTGCAAGTCCCTAAACTGTTCAGCATCGGTCGGTACTGCATGAGCCTAAACTGCTAAGCCTCGATCCATACTACATGACCCTAAATTACTCAGCCTCGTTCCATACTACAAGACCCTTTAACTCCTCAGCCACGTACCATATGCCATGACCGTAAATTGTTCACCCTCAGTCCATACTGCATGATCCTAAACTGCTCAACCTCGGCCCATACTGCATGACCCTAAAGTGCTCAGCCTTGGTCCATACTACATGACCATAAAGAGCGCAGCCTCAGACCATACTGTATGACCCCTAAGCTGCTCAGCCTCAGTCCATACGGCATGATCATAAACTACTCAGTCGCTAAAAACCCTACATACCCTAAACTGGTCAGCGTCGGTCCATACTGCATGACCCTATACAGCCCAGGCACGGTCCATACTACATGACCCTAAAATTCTCAACCTCGCTCCAAACTGCATGCCCATAAACTGTTTAGCCTGGGTTCAGACTGTATGACCTTCCACGACTCAGCGTCGCTTTATACTGCATGACCTTAAACTTCTCAGCCTCGTACCATACACCATGACAGTAAACTGCTCGTCCTCAGTCCGTACTGCATGACCCTAAACTGCTTAACCTCGGTCCATATTGCATGACCATAAAGTGCTCAGTCTCGACCCATACTGCGTGACCCAAAACTGCTCAGCCTCTGTCCATACTGCATGAACCTAAACTGCTCAACGTAGGTCTATACGGTATGACTATAAACTAGTCCGCCTCAGACAAAACTTCATGACCCTGAACTGGTCGGCCTCAGTCCATAATGCATGACCCAAAACTGCTTAGGCTTGATTCATACTGCATGACCCTAAACTGCTCTACCTCGGTCCATACTGCATGACCATAAACTGTTCAGCCTCGATCCAGACTGCCACACCCAAAACAGCTCAGCGTCGATTTATACTGTATGACCTTAAACTGCTCATCCTCGTTCCATACTGCCTGACCCTAAACTCCTCAACCTCGACCCAAACTGTATGACCCTAAACTGCTCAGCCTAGGTCCATACTGTTAGAACCCAAACTCTCAGCCTCATTCCATACAGCAAGGCCCTAAACTACTCAGCCTCGATGTATACTGCATGATCCTAAACTTCTCAGCCTACGTCAGTAATACATGACCTTAAGCTGCTAAGCCTCGGTCCAAACTACATCGCCATGAACTGCTCAGCCTCAGTCCATACTGCAAGACCCTACACTGTTTAGCATCGGTCCATACTGTGTGACCCTAAAATGCTAAGCCTCGACCCATACTGCATGACCCTAAACTACTCAGCCTTGGTCCACACTGCATGACTCTAAAATTCTCTGCCTAATTCCTTACTGCATGACCTTAAATGGCTCAACCTCGGTCCATAGTGCATGACTCTAAACATCTCAGCCTCGGTCCGTACTGCATGATGCTTAACTGTTCAACCATAGTCCATCTTGCATGATCGTAAACTGTTTAGGCTCGGTCCATACTGCGTCACCCCAAACTGCTCATCGTCATACCATATAGCATGACCGTAAACTTCTCATCCTCAGTCCATACAGCACTACCCGAAACCGCTCAAGCTTGGTCCATACTGCATGACCCTAAACGTCCTTGCCTCCATCCGTACAACATGACCTTAAGGCTCTCAGCCTCGGTCAATACTGCAAGACTCTAAACAGCTCAGCATCGATCCATACGGCATGACCCTAAACAACTCATCCTCAGTCCATAATTCATGACCTTGCACTGCATGACCTTAAATCGCTCTACCATGGTTCATACGGCATGACCAAAAAGTGCTCAGCCTCTGTCAATACTGCGTCACCCTAAGCGGCTCAAGCTCAGTCCATAAGGCATGACCCTAACTACTCTGCCTCGGAACATCTTGCATGACGCTAAAAATCTCTGACTTGGTCCATACTGCATGACCCTAAACAACGCAGTCTCGGTCCATACTGCATGACCCTTAACTGCTCACCCTCGATACTTACGGCATGAACGTAAACTGCTCAGCCTCAAACCAAACTTCCCCTAAACAACTCAGCCACGGTCCATACCGCATGACCCTAAACTTTTTCAGCCTTGGTCCAAACTGCGTGACCCTAAACTGCTCAGCCTCAGTCCATACTGCATGACCCAAAATGGCATAGCCTTGGTCCATACAGCGTAACCCTAAACTGATCATCCTTGGTCCACAATGCATGACCTTAAACTGCTTAGCCTCGGTCCATACCGCATGACACTAAACTGCTCAGCCTGAGACCATACTAAATGAATTGAATTTGCTCAGCCTCAGTCCATACTGCATGACCCTAAACTACGCATGCTTGATCCTTACTGTAAGACCCTAAATTGCTCAGCCTTAGTCCGTACTGCATGATCCTAAACACCTCAGCCTTGGTCCATACTGCATGACCCTAAACTGTCAGCCTTTATCCATTCTGCATGACCCTAACCTGCTCTACCTCGGTCCATACTGCATGACCCAAAGCTGCTCACCGTCGATCCATACTGCTTAACCCTATACTGCTAAGCCTCGTTCCGTACAACATGTCCTTAAACTACTCAGCCTCGGTCCATAGTGCATGGCCATACTCTGCTCAGCCTCGATTTATACTGCATGACCCTAAATGCTTCGCCTCTGTCTTTATTGCATCACCCTAAAGTTATCAGCCTCAAACAATACTGCATGAGCTTAAAAATCTTAGCCTTGGCCCTTACTACGTGACTCTAAACTGCTCAGCCTCGGTCCATACGGCATGGCTGTAAATTGCTCAGCCAAGAATAAAACTGCATGGCCCCAATTTGGTTAGCATCGGTTCATATTACATGACCCTAAACTACTAAGGCTCGGTCCGTACTGCTTGACCCTAAACAGCTCAATCTCAATCCATACTACATGACCCTTAGCAGTTCAGCCTCGGTCACGACTCCATGACCCTAAACTGCTCATGCTCGGTCCATTCTGCATGACCCTAAATTGCACAGCCTCAGTCCATACTACAAGACCCCAAGCTGCTCATCCTCGGTCCATACGGCATGACCCTATACAACTAAGCCTCGATCCAAACGACATGGCCACGAACAGCTCAGCCTCGTTCCATACTGCAAGACCCTAAACTACTCAGCTTTAGTTTACACTGCAAGACTTTGAACTACGTAGTCTCGATCCTGACAGCATGACCTTAAACTGCTCAGCTTTGTTCCATACTGAATGACCCTCAGCCTCAGTCCATACAACATGACCTTAAACTACTCAAGCTCAGTCCATACTGCAAGACTCAAAACTTCTCAGCCTCAGTCCTTACTTGATAACCCCTAACGACTTAGCCTCGTCCCATACCTCACGACCCTAAACAACGCAACCTCGGTCCGCACTGCATGACCCAAAACTGATCAAGCTCGGTCCATTCTTCATGAACACTACTTAGCCTCGATCCAAACTGCAAGACCTTTAACATCTGAGCCTCGACCCGAACAACATGACCTTATAATGCCCAACCTCGATCCATACTTCATGACCCTAAACTACTTAGCCTAGGTCCATACTACTTGATCCCACACCCCCTCAGCCACGGTCCGCACTGCATGACCCTAAAATTCTCAGCCTCGTACCATACGGCATGACCGTAAACTGCTCATCTCCGGTCCATATCGCATGACCCTAAACTGCTCATCCTCGGTCCTTAATGCATGACCATAAAGTGCTCAGCCTCGATCCATACTGCGTGATCCTATACAGCTCAGGCTTGGTCCATACTGCATGAACAAAAACTACTCAGCGTCGGTCTATACGGCATGCCCCTAAACTGCTCTTCCTCCAACAAAACTGCATGACCCTAAACTGGTCAGCGTCAGTCCATAGTGCATGACACTAAACGGCTTAGGCTCGATCCATACTGCATGACCCTAAACTGCTCTACCTCGATAAACTGTTGAGCCTCGATCCAGACTGCATGATCCTAAACTGCTCAGCATCAATTTATACTACATGACCCTAAATTGCTCATCCTCGGCCCACAGTGTATGACGCTAAACTGCTAAGCCTCGGTCCACATTACATGGCCTCGTTTCATATTGCATGACCCTAAAATGCTCAGTGTCGACCCATACTGTATGACCTTAAACTGATCACCCTAGGTCCATACTATAACACCCTAAACTCCTCAGTCTCGTACCATACAGCATGGCCCTAAACAACTCAGCCTTGATGTTTACTGCATGATCTTAAACTTCTAAGCCCAAGTCTGTAATGCATGACCCTAAGCAGCTAAGCCTTAGTCTAAACTACATCGCCATGAACTGCTCAGCCTCGATCCATACTGCAACACCCCAAAC
Source organism: Amborella trichopoda (assembly GCF_054954075.1). Classification (NCBI taxonomy): domain Eukaryota; kingdom Viridiplantae; phylum Streptophyta; class Magnoliopsida; order Amborellales; family Amborellaceae; genus Amborella; species Amborella trichopoda. Next base: position 22,646,148 of record NC_142337.1, on the reverse strand, counting down.
TGTTCAGCATCGGTCCATACTGCCTAAACCTAAACTGTTAAGCCTCGATCCATACTGCATGACCCTAAATTACCCAGCCTTGGTCCATAATACAAGACCCTTTAACTCCTCAGCCTCGTGCTAAATGCAATGACTGTAAATTGCTCATCCTTGGTCCATACTGGATGACCCTAAATTGCTCAACCTCGGTCCATACTACAGGACCGTAAAGTGCTCAGCCTTGGTCCATACTAAATTGCCATAATGACCTCAGCCTCAACCTATACTGCATGACACCTTAGTTGCTCAGCCTCAGTTCACAAAACTGCTCAGTCTCTCACAAAACTGCATGACCTTAAACTGGTCAGCTTTGGTCCATACTACATGACCCTATATAGCTCAGGCTCGGTCCATACTACATGACCCCAAACTTCTCAACCTCGCCCCATACTGCATGACCATAAACTGTTTAGCCTTGGTACAGACTATATGACCTTAAACTACTGAGCCTCAATTTATACTGCATGACCAGAAACTTCTCAGCCTCGTACCATACAGCATGACAGTAAACTGCTCATCCGCGCTCCATACTGCGTGATCCTAAACTGCTCAGCCTCGGCCCATATTGGATGACCATAAAGTGCACAGCCTCGACCCATACCGCGTGACCCTAAACAGCTCAGCCTCTGTCCATACTGCATGAACTTAAACGGCTCAGCGTCGACCTATACGGAGTGAACGTAAACTCCTCCGCCTCGAAAAAGCTGCACGACCCTAAACTGGTCAGCCTCAGTCCATACTGCATGACCTTAAACTGCTTACGCTTGATCCATACTGCATGACCCTAAACTGCTCTACCTCGATCGATATTGCAGGACCATAAACTCTTCAGCCTCGACCCAGGCTGCATGACCCTAACCTGTTCAGCATCGATTTATACTGCATGACCCTTAACTGCTCTTCCTCGTTCCATACTGCATGACCCTAAACTGCTCAACCTCTACCCAAACTGTATGACCCTAAACTGCTCAGCCTAGGTCCATACTGTAAGAACCTAAACTCTTCAGCCTCATTCCATACAGCATGGCCCTAAATCACTCGGCCTCGATGTATACTGCATGATCCTAAACTCTTAGCCTAGGTCCGTAATACATTACCCTAAGCTACTAAGCCTCAGACTAAACTACATCGCCATGAACTGCTCAGCCTCGGTCCATACTGCAAGACCCTAAACTGTTTAGCATCGGTCCATACTGCATGACCCTAAAATGCTAAGCCTCGATCCATACTGCATGACCCTAAACAACTCAGCCCTAATCCATACTGTATGACCCTAAAATTTGCAGCCTAGGTCCCTATTGCATGACCCTAAATGGCTCAAACTCAGTCCATACTGCATGACCCTAAACATCTCAGCCGCGGCCCTTACTACATGACCCTTAACTGCTCAACCTCAGTCCATCTTGCATGAGCGTAAACTGTTTCGGCTTAGTCCATACAGCGTGACCCCAAACTGCTTATCCTCATACCATATAGCATGACCATAAACTTCTCATCCTCGGTCCATACTGCATGACCCAAAACCTCTCAAGCATGGTCAAAACTGCATGACCCTAAACGTCCTTGCCTTCAACCATACTGCATGACCTTAAAGCTTTGAGTCTCGGTCGATACTGCATGACTCTAAATAGCTCCGCATTGTTTCATACGGCAGACCCTAAACTGCTCATCCTCGGTCAATAATGCACAACCCTGTATTGCATTACCCTAAACCGTTCCACCAAGGTTCGTACAGCATAACCAAAAAGTGCTCAGCCTTTGTCATATACTGCATGACCCTAAGCTGCTCAAGCTCGGTCCATACAGCATGACCCTAACTGCTCTGCCTCCGATCATCCTGCATGAACCTAAAAATCTCAGACTCGGTCCATATTGCATGACTTTAAACAACTCAGCCTCGCTCCATACTGCATGATCCTAAACTGCTTACCCTCAGTCCATACTGCGTGACCCTAAGCTTCTCACCCTCGATACTTACGGCATGAACGTAAATTGCTCAGCCTCAAACTGTACTGCATGACCCTAAACTGGTCAGCCACGGTCTATATTGCAAGACCCTAAACTATTCAGCCATGGTCCAAACTGCATGACACTAAACCACTCAGCCTAGATTCGTACTGCATGACTCTAAATGGCACAGCCTCGGTCCATACAGCAAGACCTTAAACTATTCATCCTCGGTCCATAGTGCATGACCCTAAACTGCGTAGCCTCGATCCATACTGCATGACACTAAACGGCCTAGCCTCGGACCATACTAAATGACCCAAAACAGCTCCGCCTCGATCCATACTGCATGACCTTAAACTACTCAGGCTCGATCCTTACTGCAAGACACTAAATTGCTCATCCTCTGTCCATTTTTCATGACTCTAACCTGCTCTGCCTCGGTCCATACTGCATGACCCAAAGCAGCTCAACCTCGATCTATACTGCTTAACCCTATACTACTGAGCCTCGTTTCACACTACATGTCCTTAAACTACTCAGCCTCGGTCCATAGTGCATGACCCTACTCAGCTCAGCCTCGATTTGTACTGCATGACCCTAAATACTTTGCCTCTGTCTTTACTGTGTGACCCTAAAGTTATCAGCCTCTGTCAATACTGCATGAGCCTAAAATGCTTAGCCTTGGTCCATACTACATGACCCTAAACTGCTCAGCCTCGGTCCATACTGCATGACCGTAAACTGATCAGCCTTGAACAAAACTGCATGACCCCAATTTGGTCAGCCTCGGTTCATACTGCATGACCCCAAACTACTCAGACTCGGTCTGTACAGCATGACCCTAAACGGCTCAACCTCAATTCATACTGCATGATGCTTAGCAGTTCGGCCTCGGTCAAGACTCCATGACCCTAAATTTCTCTTCCTCGGTCTGTACTGCATGCCCCTGAATTGCACAGCCTCGGTCCATATTACAAGACTCTAAGCTGCTCATCCTCGGTCCATACGACATTACCCTATACAACTAAGCCTCGGTCCAAACGACATGGCCATGTACAACTCAGCCTCTTTCCATACTGTAAGACCCTAAATTGCTCAGCCTCAGTCTACACTGCATGACTTTAAACTGCTTTGTCTCGATCCTAACAGCATGACCTTAAACTGCTCAGCCTCGTTCCATACCGAATGTCCCTCAGCCTCCGTCCATACTACATGACCCTAAACTACTCAGGCTCGTTCCATACTGCAAGACCTAAAACTTCTCAACCTCAGACGTTACTTCATGACCCATAACGACTTAGGCTCATCCCTTACCTCACGACCCTAAACAACTAAACCTCGGTCCACACTGCATGATCCAAAACTGCTCAGCCTCGGTCCAAACTGCAAGATCTTTTAACGTTTGAGCCTTGACCCGTACAACTTGACCTTATAAAGCTCAACCTAGTTCCATACTTCGTGACCCTAAACTGCTCAGCCTAGGTCCTGACTACTTGATCTTAAACGGCCTTAGCCACGGTCCGCACTGCATGGCCCTCAACTTCACAGCCACGTACCATACGACATGACTGTAAACTGCTCATCTCCGATCCATGTCGCAAGACCCTAAACTGCTCAGCCACGTTGCATATTGCATGACCATAACGTGCTCAGCCTCGATCCATACTGCATGATCCTATACAGCTCAGGCTCGGTCCATACTGCATGAACCAAAACTACTTAGCGTCGGTCTATACGACATGCCCGTAAACTGCACCTCCTCTGACAAAACTGCATGCCCCTAAACTGGTCAGCCTCAGTCCATACTGCATGACCCTAAACGGCTTAGGCTTGATCCATACTCCATGACCCTAAACTGCTCTACCTCGGTCCATACTGCAAGACCATAAACTGTTGAGCCTCGATCCAGACTGCATGACCCTAAACTGCTCAGCATCGATTTATACTACATGACCATAAACTACTCATCCTCGGCCCACAATGCATGACCCTAAACTGCTAAGCCTCAGTCCGCATTACATGGCCATGAATAGCTCAGCCTCGTTCCATACTGCATGACCTTAAAATGCTCAGCGTCGACTCATACTGTATGACCTTATACTGTTCACCCTAGGTCCATACTAGAAGACCCTAAACTCCTCAGGCTCATATCATACAGCATGGCCCTAGACAACTCAACCTCGATGTGTACTGCATGATCCTAAACTTCTCAGCCTAAGTCGGTAATGCATGACCCTGAGCAGCTAAGCCTCGGTCAAAACTACATCACCATGAACTACTCAGCCTCGGTCCATACAGCAAGACCCTAAACTATTCAGCATCGGTCCGTACTGCATGACCCTAAACTGCTAAGCCTCGATCCTTATTGCATGACCCTAAATTACTCATCCTTGGTCCGTAATACTACACCCTTTAACTCCTAAGCCTCATGCCATATGCCATGACCGTAAATTGCTTATCCTCGGTCCATACAGCATGACCCTAAATTGCTCAACCTCGGTCCATACTGCATGACCCTAAAGTGCTCAGCCTTGGTCCATACTACATGACGACAAAGACCTCAGCCTTAGCCCGTATTGCTTGACCCTTAAGCTGCTCAGCCTCAGTCCATACAGCATGATCATAAACTACTCAGTCTCTGACAAAACTGCATGATCCTAAACTTGTCAGCCTCGATCCATACTGCATGACCCTATATAGCCCAGGCTCGGTCCATACTACATGACCCCAAACTTCTCAACCTCGCTCCATATTGCATTACCATAAACTGTTTGGCCTTGGTGCAGACTATATGACCTTAAACTACTCAGCCTCGATTTATACTGCATGACCGTAAACTTCTCAGCCTCGTACCATACGGCATGACAGTAAACTGCTCATCCTCAGTCCATAATGCGTGACCCTAAACTGCTCAGCCTCGGTCCATATTGGATGACCATAAAGTGCTCAGCCTCGACCCATACTGCGTGACCATAAATATCTCAGCCTCTGTCCATACTGCATGAACATAAACTGCTTAGTGTCGGTCTATACGGTATGAATGTAAACTACTCTGCCTCGGACAAAACTTCACAACCCTAAACTGGTCAGCCTCAGTCCACACTACATGACCCGAAACTGCTTAGGCTTGATCCCAACTGCGTGACCCTAAACTTCTCTACCTCGGTCCATACTGCATGACAATAAACTGTTCAGCCTCGACCCAGACTGCATGACCATAAACTGCTCAGCGTAGATTTATACTGCATGACCCTAAACTGCTCTTCCTCGTTTCATACTGCATGACCCTAAAGTGCTCAATCGCGACCCAAACTGTATGATCCTAAACTGCTCAGCTTAGGTCCATACTATAAGAACCTAAACTCGTCAGCCTCATTCCATACAGCATGGCCCTAAACTACTCAGCTTCGATGTATACTGCATGATCCTAAACTTTTCAACCGAGGTCCACAATAGATGACCCTAAGCTGCTAAGCCTCGGTCTAAAGAACATCACCATGAACTGCTCAGCCACGGTCCATACTGCAAGACCCTAAACTGTTCTGCATCGGTCCAGACTGCATGACCCTAAAATGCTAAGCCTCGATCCATACTGCATGACCCGAAACAACTCAGCCTCGTTCCATACTACATGACCCTAAAATTTTCAGCCTAGGTCCCTACTGCATGACCCTAGATGGCTCAAACTCGGTCCATACGGCATGACCCTAAACATCTCAGCCTCGGTCCTTACTGCAAGACCGTTAACTGCTCAACCTAAGTCCATCTTGCATGATCGTAAACTGTTTAGGCTTAGTCCATACAACGTGACCCCAAACTGCTCATCCTCGTACCATATAGCATGACCGTAAACTTCTCATCCTCGATCCATACGGCATGACCCAAAACCGCTCAAGCTTGGTCCATATTGCATGCCCATAAACGTCCTTGCCTCCATCCATACTGCATGACCTTAAAGTTCTCAGCTTCGAACGATACTGCATGACTCCAAACAGCTCTGCATCGGTCCATACGGCATGACCCTAAACTGCTCATCGTCGGTCAATAATGCATGATCCTATACTGCATGACCCTAAACAGCTCCGCCATGGTTCATACGGCATGACCAAAACGTGCTCAGCCTCGGTTAATACTGCATGACCCTAACTGCACTGCCTCGAAATATCCTGCATGACCCTAAAAATCTCAAACTCGGTCCATACTGCATGACCCTAAGCAACTCAGCCTGGGTCCATACAGCATGACCCTAAACTGCGTACCCTTGGTCCATTTTGCGTGACCCTAAACTGCTCACCCTCAATACATACGGCATGAAAGTAAACTGCTTAGTCTCAAACCAAACTGCATGACCCTAAACTGCTCAGCCACGGTCCATACTGCAAGACCCCAAACTATTCAGCCATGGTCAAAACTGCATGACCCTAAACTACTCAGCCTTGGTCCGTACTGCATGACCCTAAATGGCACAGCCTCGATCCATACAGCATGACCCTAAACCTTTCATCCTCTGTCCAGAGTGCATGAGCCTAGACTGCTTAGCCCCGGTCTATACTGCATGACACTAAACTGCTCAACCTCGGACCATACTAAATGACCCAAAACTGCTCCGCCTTGATCTATACTGCATGACCCTAAACTGCTCAGCCTCAGTCCGTAATGCATGACCCTAAACACCTCTGCCTCGGTCCACACCGCATGACCCTAAGCTGCTCACCCTCTATCCATACTGTTAAACCCTATATTACTGAGCCTCTTTCCGCACTACATGTCCTTACACTACCCAGCCTTGGTCCATAGTGCATGACCCTAATCTGCTCAGCCTCGATTTATACCGCATGACCCTAACTACTCTGCCACTGTCTTTACTGCATGACCCTAAAGTTATCAGCCTCGGTGAATACTACATGAGCCTAAAAAGCTCAGCCTCGGTCCATACTACGTGACCCTAAACTGCTTAGCCTCAGTCCATACTACAGGACATTAAACAGCTCTGCATCGATCCAAACTGCATGATCCTAAACTGCTCAGCCTCGGTCCATACTGCAAGATCCTGAATAGCTCAGCCATTATCCATACTACCAGAAATTAAATCGCACATCCTCAGTCCAAATTGCACGACCCTACATTACTCATCCTCCGTCCGTATTGCATGACCTCAAACAACAAATCCTCGATCCATACTGCATGACCCTTAACAGCTCATCCTCGGTCCATAATGCATGACCCAAAATTGCTCGGCCTTGGTCCATACTATAGGACCATAAATTGCTCAGCCTTCTTCCATACTTCATGACCGTAAATGGCTCAGCATGGGTCGTTACTGTATGACCCTATACTGCTCCGCCTCAGTCCATTATGCATGACCCTCAATTGCACAGCCTTGGTGCATATTGCACGACCCTAAACTACTCTGCCACTATCCATACTGCAGAACCCTAAACTGTTGAGCCTCGGTCCATATTGCATGACTCTATAGTACTCAACATCGGTCCATACTGCATGACCCAAAACGCCTCAGCCTCAGTCCATACTGCATGACCCTAAACTAATCATTCTCTATCCATGATAAAACAACTCAAGTCCATAATGCATGACTCTAAACTGGTCAGGCACTGTCCACCTTGCATGACCCAAAGAAGATCTAACTCGGCCCAAACTGCATGACCCTAAATAGCTCAGCCTTACTCCATACTACATCACCCTAAATTGCCCAGACTCAGTCAAGACTACAGGACCTTAAACTGTTTAGCCTAGGTCCATACTGCATGACCCTAAACTTCTTAGCCTTAGTCCATACTGTATGACCCAAAACTGCTTGGCCTCGATCCATATTGCATGAGCTTAAACTGCTGAGCATCAGTGTGAGCAGTTTAGGGTGATCAGCTTAAACTACATGAGCTTAAACAGCATGAGCTTAAACTACATTAGCTTGAACTGCATGAGCTTAAACTGCTGAGCATCACTGTGAGCAGTTTAGGGTGATGTGCTTAAACTACATGAGCTTAAACGGCATGAGTTTAAACTACATTAGCTTGAACTACATGAGCTTAAACTGCAGCCTCAGACGGTACATACTGCATGAGCTTAAACTGCATGACCCTAAAAGCTGTACTATTTAGCGTAGGTACACACTGCATGACCCAATACTACTCAGCCTCGGTCCATACTACCTGAGCCTAAACTGCTCAGCCTCAGTCTATACTGCATGACCCTAAACTACTTCGCATAGGTCCATAATATAAAACCGTACACCGCTCAGCCTCGATCCATACTGTACGATTACAACTACTCAGCATCGGTCCATACTGCATGACCCTAAACTCCTCAGCCTCGTTCCATATTACCTGACCCCCAACTCCTTAGTCTCAATCCATACAGCATGACCCAAAACAGCTCAGCCTTGATCCATACTCCACGACCCTAAGCTGTTCAGCCTCAGTCCATGCTACATGACCATTAACAGTGTAGCCACGGTCCATATTCCATGACCCTAAACTGGTTAGGCTCTGTCCATACTGCATGTCCCTAAACTGCTCAGCCTCGGTCCATACTGTATGACCCTATACTGCTCCTCGTCGGTCCACACTGCATGAACCTAAAAAGCTCAGCCTCGGTCCATACTGCATGACCCTAAACTGCTCAGCCTCAGTCGAACAACATGACCCTAAACTGCTCAGCCTCGGTCCATAATGCATGACCCTTAACTGGTCAGGCTCAGTCCATACTACATGACTCTAAAATGCTCAACCTCGCTCACGACTGCAGGGCCGTAAATTGCTCAGCCTCAGTCCACACTGCACGACCTTAAACCGCCTAGCCTCGATCAATACTACATAACCATAAACTGCTCAGCCTCAGTCTCTTTTGCATGTCTCGAAATTACTCAGCCTCGATCCATACAGCACGACCCAAACGCCCTCAGCCTCGGTCCATATTGCATGACCCTAAATTGCTCAGCATTGGTACATATTGCATGACCCTAAACTGCTCAGCCTCGATCCATACAGTATGACTCTAAATTCCTTAGTCTTGGTCTGTATTGCATCACCCTAAACTGTTCAGCGTCAATCAGTATTGCATGATCCTAAACTACTTAGCCTCGATCCACACTGCATGACCCCATACTGCTCAGCCTCTGTCCATACTGCATGACCCTAAACTTCTTAGCCTCTATCCATATTGCATGATCGTAACCTTCACTGCCTCGATCCATACTGTGAAACCCTAAACTGCTCAGCCTTGGTTCGTACATGACCCTAAACTTCTCCGCATCGAGCCAAACTGCATGATCCTAATCTGCTCAGGCTCAGTCCTTACTGCGTGACCCTAAATAACGCAGCTGCATGATCTTAAACTGCACTACCTCAGTCAAACAACATGACCCTAAACTGCTTAGCCACGGTCCATACTGCAAGACCCCAAACTATTCAGCCATGGTCCAAACTGCGTGACCCTAAACTACTCAGCCTTGGTCCGTACTACATGACCCTAAATGGCAGAGCCTCTGTCCATACAGCATGACCCTAAAACTTTCATACTCAGTCCATAGTGCATGAGCCTTGACTGCTTAGCCCCTGTCCATACTGCATGACACTAAACTGCTCAACCTTGGACCATACTAAATGACCCAAAACTGCTCCGCCTTGATCTATACTACATGATCCTAAACTGCTCAGCCTCAGTCCGTACTGCATGACCCTAAACACCTCTGCCTCGGTCCACACCGCATGACCCTAAGCTGCTCACCCTCTATCCATACTGTTAAACCCTATGTTACTGAGCCTCGTTCCGCACTACATGTCCTTACACTACTCAGCCTTGGTTCATAGTGCATGACCATAATCTGCTCAGCCTCGATTTATACCGCACGACCCTAACTACTCTGCTACTATCTTTACTGCATGACCCTAAAGTTATCAACCTCGATGAATACTGCATGAGCCTAAAAAGCTCAGCCTCAGTCCATGCTACGTGACCCTAAACTGCTCAGCCTCAGTCCATACTGCAGGACGTTAAACAACTCTGCATCGATCCAAACTGCATGATCCTAAACTGCTCAGCCTCGGTCCACACTGCAAGATCCTGAATAGCTCAGCCATTATCCATACTACCAGAAATTAAATCGCACATCCTCAGTCCAAACTACAAGACTCTACATTGCTCATACTCCGTCCGTACTGCATGACCTTAAACAACAAATCCTCGATCCATACAGCATGACCCTAAACAGCTCATCCTCGGTCCATAATGCATGACCCTAAATTACTCGGCCTTGGTCCATACTATAGGACCATAAACTGCTCAGCCTTCTTCCATATTGCGTGACCGTAAATGGCTCAACCTGGGTCCTTACTGTATGACCCTATATTGCTCAGCCTCAGTCCATTATACATGACTCTCAATTGCACAGCCTTGGTGCATATTGCACTACCTTAAATTACTCTGCCACTATCCATACTGCAGAACCCTAAACTGTTGAGCCTCGGTCCATATTGCATGACTCTATAGTACTCAAAATCGGTCCATACCGCATGACCCTAAACGCCTCAGCCTCAGTCCATACTGCATGACCCTAAACTAATCATTCTTTATCCATGATAAATGACCCTAAACAGCTCAAGTTCGGTCCATAATGCATGACTCTAAACTGGTCAGGCACTGTCCACCTTGCATGACCCAAAGAAGATCTAACTCGGCCCAAACTGCATGACCCTAAATAGCTCAGCCTTACTCCATACTACATCACCCTAAATTGCCCAGACTCAGTCAAGACTACAGGACCTTAAACTGTTCAGCCTCGGTCCATACTGCATGACCCTAAACTTCTTAGCCTTAGTCCATACTGCATGACCCAAAACTGCTTGGCCTCGATCCATATTGCATGAGCTTAAACTGTTGAGCATCAGTGTGAGCAGTTTAGGGTGATGAGCTTAAACTGCATGAGCTTAAACGGCATGAGCTTAAACTACATTAGCTTGAACTGCAAGAGCTTAAACTGCTGAGCATCACTGTGAGCAGTTTAGGGTGATGAGCTTAAACTACATGAGCTTAAACGGCATGAGCTTAAACTACATTAGCTTGAACTACATGAGCTTAAACTGCAGCCTCAGACGGTACATACTGCATGAGCTTAAACTGCATGACCCTAAACGTTGAACTATTTAGCGTAGGTACACACTACATGACCCAATACTACTCAGCCTCGGTCCATACTACTTGAGCCTAAACTGCACAGCTTCAGTCCATACTGCTTGACCCTAAACTACTCCATATAGGTCCATACTATAAAACCGTACAATGCTCAGCCTCGATCCATACTGTAAGATTACAACTACTCAGCATCGGTCCATACTGCATGACCCTAAACTCCTCAGCCTCGATCCACACTGCATGACCCCAAACTCCTTCGTCTCAATCCATACTGCATGACCCAAAACAGCTCAGCCTTGATCCATACTCCACGACCCTAAACTGTTCAGCCTCAGTCCATGCAACATGACCATTAACAGTGTAGCCACGGTCCATAATGCATGACCCTAAACTGGTTAGGCTCTGTCCATACTGCATTACCCTAAACTGCTCAGCCTCGGTCCATACTGTATGACCCTATACTGCTCCTCGTTGATCCACCTTGCATGACCCTAAACAGCTCAGCCTCGGTCCATACTGCATGACTCTAAACTGCTCAGTGTCAGTCGAACAACATGACCGTAAACTGCTCAGCCTCGGTCCATAATGCATGACCCTTAACTGGTCAGGCTCAGTCTATACTACATGACCCTAAAAAGCTCAAGTTCGCTCACGACTGCAGGGCCGTAAATTGTTCAGCCTCAGTCCACACTGCACGACCTTAAAGCACCTAGCCTCGATCAATACTACATAACCATAAACTGCTCAGCCTCAGTCTCTATTGCATGTCTCGAAATTACTCAGCCTCGATCCATACAGCACGACACAAACACCCTCAGCCTCGGTCCATATTGCATGACCCTAAATTGCTCAGCATTGGTACATATTGCATGACCCTAAACTGCTCAGCCTCGATCCATACTGTATGACTCTAAATTGCTTAGTCTTGGTTCGTATTGCATCACCCTAAACTGTTCAGCCTCAATCAGTACTGCATGATCCTAAACTACTTAGCCTCGATCCACACTGCATGACCCCATACTGCTCGGCCTCGGTCCATACTACATGACCCTAAACTTCTTAGCCTCTTTTCATATTGCATGATCGTAACCTTCACTGCTTCGATCCATACTGTGAAACCCTAAACTGCTCAGCCTTGGTCCGTACATGACCCTAAACTTCTCCGCATCGAGCCAAACTGCATGATCCTAATCTGCTCAGGCTCAGTCTGACCCTAAATAATGCAGCTGCATGACCCTAAATTGCTCTACCTCAGTCAAACAACATGACCCTAAACTGCTCAGCCTCGGTCCATAATGCATGACCCTAAACTGGTCAGACTCTGTCCGTACTACTTGACCCTAAACTGCTCATCCTCGGTCCACACGGCATGACCCTAAACCGCTCAGCCTCGGTCACAACTGCAGGGCCTTAAAATACGTAACCTAGGTCCATACTGCACGACCTTAAACTGCCTAGCCCCAATCAATACTACATGACCCTTAACTGCTCAGCCTCGTTCCTTATTTCATGACCTTAAATTTCTCAACCTCGATCCATACAGCACGACCCAAACGCCCTCAGCCTCGGTCCATACTGCATGACCCTAAATTGTTCGGCATCGGTCCATATTTCATGACCCTAAACTGCTCAGCCTCGGTCCATACAGTAGGACTCTAAACTGCTTAGCCATGGCCCGTACTGCATCACCTTAAACAGTTCGGCCTCTATCCGTATTGCATAATCTCAAACAACTTAGCCTCGATCCACACTGCATGACCCCATACTGCTCGGCCTCGATCCATACTGCATGACCCTAAATTGCTTAGCCTCAGTCCATATTGCATGACCGTAAATTGCACTGCCTCTGTCCATACTGTGAAACCCTAAATTGCTCAGCCTTGGTCCTTGCATGACCCTAAAGGGCTCCGCATCGAGCCAAACCGCATGATCCTAAACTGCTCAGCCTCGGTCCTTACTGCATGACCCTAAATAGCTTAGCCTTGATCCATACTACATGACACTAAATTGCACATCCTCAGTCAAGACTGAAGGACCCTACACTGCTCATCCTCGGTCTGTATTGCATGACCTTAAACAGCATAGCCTCAGTCCATACTGCATGACCCTAAACTGCTCGTCCTCGGTCTATATTGCATGACCCTAAATTGCTCAGCATCGGTCCATACTATAGGACCCTAACCTGCTCAGCCTCAATGCATACTGCATTACACGTAAACGGCACCGCATGGGTCCTTACTACATGACCCTATACTGCTTAGCCTCTGTCCATTATGCCTGACCCTAAACTGCATAGTCTTAGTGCATATTGCACGACCCAAAACTACTCTGCCTTTGTCCATATGGCAAGACCCTAAACTGTTGAGCCTCGGTCCATATTGCAAGGCCCTAAAATACTTAGCATCGGTCCATACTGCATGACCCTAAACTCCTCAGCCTCAGTCCATACTGCATGACCCTAAACCGATAAGCCTCAGTCCATGCTAAATGATCCTAAACAGCACAACTTTGGTCCATAATGCATGACTCTAAACTGGTCAAGCACTTTTGACCTTGCGTGACCAAAAGAAGATCTGACTCTGCCCAAACTACAAGACCCTAAATGGCTCAGCCTTACTCCGTACTACATGACCCAAAATTTTCTAGCCTCGATCAAGACTGCAGGACCCTAAAATGTTCATCCTCGGTCCATACTGCATGACCTTATACTTCTTAGCCTCGGTCCGTACTGCAGGACCCAAAACTGCTTGGCCTCGGTCCATACTGCTTGAGCTTAAACTGATGAGCCTCAGTCTGTGCAGTTTAAAGTGATAAGCTTAAAATGCTTGAGCTTAAACTACATGTGCTTAAACGACACGTGCTTAATTTGCATGAGCGTAAACTGCATGAGCTTAAACTGCAGCCTTAGTCGGTGCATACTGCATGAGCTTATACTATAGGACCCTAAACGCTAAACAATTTAGCGTAGGTCCACACTGCATGATCAAATACAACTCAGCCTCGGTCCATACTACATAACCCTAAACAGCTCAGCCTCAGTTCGTACTGCATGACCCTAAACAGCTCTGCATAGGTCCATACTATAAAACCGTAAACTGCTCAGCCTCGGTCCATATTGTACAACCTTAAACTGCTCACTATCGGTCCTTACTGCAAGACCCTCAACTCCTCAGCCTCGGTCCATACCGCAAGACCTTAAACTTCTCAGTCTCAGTTCATACTGCATGACCCAAAACTTCTTAGCCTCGATCCATACTCCACCATCGTAAGCTGTTCAGCCTCAGTCCATGCGACATGACCCTTAACTACGCACCCACATTCCATAATGCATGACCCTAAACTAGTCAGGCTCTGTCCATACTGCATGACCCTAAACTGCTCAGCCTCGGCCCATACTGCATGACCCTAAACTGCTCAGCCTCGGCCCATACTGCATGACCCTATACTACTCCTCGTCGGTCCACACTGCATGACCTAAACAGCTCAACCTCGGACCATACTGGTTGACCCTAAACTTCTCAGCCTCAGTCAAACAACATGACCCTAAACTGCTCGGCCTCAGTCCATAATGCATGACCCTAAACTAGTCAAGCTCAGTCCATACTACTTAACCCTAAACTGCTCAGCCTCAGTGCACACTGCATGACCCCAAATAGGTCAGCCTCAATCACGACTGCAGGGCTCTAAACTGCTCAGCCTCGGTCCATACTGCACCACCTTATACTGCCTAGCCTTGATCAATACAACATGACCCTAAACTGCTCTGCCTCGATCCTTATTGCATGATCCTAAATTTCTCAACCTCGATCCATACAGCACGACCCAAACGTCCTAAACCTCGGTCTATACTTCACAACCCTAAATTGCTCAGCAACAGTTCATATTGCATGACCCTAACCTGCTCAGCCTTGTTCCATATTGTATGACTCTAAACTGCTTAGCCTCGGTCCATACTGCAACCCCTGAAACTGTTCAGCCTCAATCCGGGTTGCATGATCCTAAACTACGTAGCTTTGATCCCCAATGCATGACCTATACTGCTCAGCCTCGGTTCATACTGCATGACCCTAAATTGCTCAGCCTCGGTCCATTTTGCATGACCGTACACTGCACTGCGTCTGTCCATACCGTGAAACCCTAAACTGCTCAACCTTGGTCCATACAACATGACCCTAAACTGTTCAGCCTCGGTCCATACTGCATGACCCTAACTGCTTAGTGTCGATCCATATTGCATGACCCTAAACTTCTCATCCTTTGTCCATAATGCTTGACTCTAAATTGCTCTGCCTCGGTCCATACTCTAGAACCTTAAACTGCTCCGCTTAGATCCAAACTACATGATCCTAAACTGCTCAGGCTCGGTCCATCTTGCATGACCCTAAATAGCTCAGCCTTGATCCATACTACATGACACTAAACTGCACATCGTTAGTCCAGACTGCAGTGCCCTAAACTGCTCATCCTCGGTCTGTATTGCATGACCATACTGCAAGGCCTTAAACTGCTCGGCCTCGCTCCATATTGCATGACTCTAAATTGCTCAGCCTCGTTTCATAATATAGGACCCTAAACTCTTAGCCTCCTTCCATTCTGCATGATTGTAAACGGCTCAGCCTGGGTCCTTACTGCATGACCCTATACTGCTCAGCATCAGTCCATCATGCATGACCCTATACCGCATAGCCTTGGTGCATATATCACAACCCTAAACTACTCGGCCTCTGTCCATACTGCAAGACCCTAAACTGGTGAGCCTCGGTCCATATTGCATGACCCTAAAATACTCAGCATCGGTCCACACTGCATGACCCTAAACTCCTCAGCCTCGGTCCATACTGCATGCCCTTCAACTGCTCAGATTCGATCCATACTGCGTGGTCCAAAACTGCTCAGCCTTGGTCCATACTCCATGACCCAAAACTGCTCAACCTCAGTCCATAGTATGTGATGCTAAACTTCTCAGTCTCAATCCATAATGCCTGACCCTAAACAGGTCAGGCTCTATCCATACTGCGTGACCCTACACTGCTCAGCCTCGGTCTGTACTCCATGATCCTATACTGCTCAGCCTCGGTCCATTTTGCATGACCCAAACATCCTCAGCCTCGGTCCCTTCTGCATGACCCAAACATCCTCAGCCTCAGTCCAAACTGCATGACCCTAAATTGCTCAGCCTTTAATCATATTGTGTGATCCTAAACTGCACAACCACCGTCCATGCTCCATAACCCGAAACTGCTCATCCTTGGTCCATATTGCATGACCTTAAACTGCTTAGCCTCAATCCATCCCGTAAGACCTTAAACTTCTCATCCTCGGGCCATACTTCAAGGACCTAAACTGCTCAACCTCAGTCTGTACTTCATGACCCTAAACTACATAGCCTAGGTCCACATTCCGTGATCCTGAACTGCTCTGTCTCGGTCCATACTATAGGGCCCTAAACTGCTCCTCCTCCTTCCCTACTGCATAACCCTAAACTGCTCAGCCTCAGTACTTATCGAACGACCCTATACTGCTCAGCCTCGATCCGTGCAGCATGACACAAAACTGCACAGCCATGGTCCCTTTCGCATTACCCTAAACTGCTTTGCTTCGGTCCATACTGTAGGACCTTAATTTGTTGTTCCACAATCCATACTATATGACCTTAAACTGCTTAGAATCGGTCCATACGGAATGACCCAAAACTGTTCAACCTCGATCCATACTCCATGACCCTAAACTTCTCAGCCTCAGTCCATACTACATAACTCTTAACTCCGCAGCCTCAGTCCATACCGCCCATAATGCATGACCCAAAACTGGTCATACTCTGTCCATACTACTTGACCCTAAAGGCTCAGCCTCGATCCATACAACATGGCCCTTTACTGCTCATCCTCAATCCACAATGCATGACCTAAAAAGCTCAGCCTCGATACAGACTGCAGGACCCTTCATAACCCTTAACTGCTTAGCGTCTATCCATACTGTATGACTCTAAACTGCTCAGTCTCGGTCCAAATTGCATGACCTTATACTCCTCAGCCTCGATACAAATTGCATGACCTTATACTGCTCAGCCTCAGTCCACACTTCATGACCCTAAAATGCTCAGCCTCGGTCCATACTGCATGACCCTATACTGCTTAGCCTTACTCCGTACTACATGACCCTAAACTGCTCAGCCACGGTAGATAAAGTATGACCCTAAACTGGTCAAGCTCTTTTCATACTACTTGGCCCAGAACGGCTCAATGTCAATCCTTATTGCATGACCCTAAACTGCTCAGCCTCGATCTGCACTGCATGACCTTAATAGCTCAGCTTCGGTCCAGATTGCAGAGCTTTAAGATTCTTAGCCTCGGTCCATATTGCATGACCCTAAATTTCTCAGCCTCGGTTCATATAGAAGGACACTAACGTCCACAGCCTCGGTCCTTACTGGATGACCCTAAACTACTCAGCCTCAGTCCATATTGCGTGACCCTAAAATGCACAGCCACCGTCCATATAGCATAACCGGAAACTGCTCCGCCTCTGTCCATATTGCATGACCCTAAACTGCTCAGCCACGGTCCATGCTATATGACCCTTAACTGGTCATCCTCGGTCAGTGCCGCGTGACCCTAAACTACTTAGCCTCAGTTTGTACAGCATGACCCTAAACTACTTAGCCTCGTTTCAAACTGCATGACCCTATACTACCGGGCCTCGGTCCATATTGCATGACCTTAAACAGCTCAACCTTGGTTCATATTGCATGACACTAAACTGCTCTACCACGGTCCATACCCTAAATTGCTCAGCCTCTGTCATTACTGCATGACCCTAAACTCCATACTGCATGACCCAATACTGCACAGCCTTAGTCCATACTGTATGACCCCAAAACTGCTCAACCTTGTCCCATATTGCTTAACTTTAAACTGCTCTACCTCGGTTCGTACTGCAAGATCCTAAACTGTGCTACATCGGTCCATACTGCATGACCCTAAACTGCTCAGCCTCGGTCCATATTGCAGCCCTCAGCATCGGTCCATACTGGCTGACTCTAAACTGCTCAGCCTTGTTCCATATTGCGTAACCCCGAACTGCTCAGCCACCATCCATACTGCATAACCCAAAATTGCTCAGGCTCGGTCTTTATTGCCTGACCCTAATCTGCTCAGCCTCGGTACATACGGTATGACCCTAAACGTTTTAGCCTTGGTCTATACTGCATCACCCTAATTTGTTCAGCCTCAGTCCGTAAAGCATGACCCTGAACTACTTAGCCTTGCTCCGCACTGCATGACCCTATACTACTCATCCTCGTTCCATATTACATGACCCTAAAAAGCTCAGCCTCGGTCTATATTGCATGACCCTAAACTTCTTTGCCTCGGTCCATACTGCATGACACTAACTGCATAGCATTGTTCCATATTCGATGATCCTAAACCGCGATGCTTTGGTCCATACTGCAGGACCCTAAACTTTTGTTCCTCGGTCCATACTCCAAGACCCTAAACAGCTCAGCCTCAGTCCATACTGCATGACCCAAAACCGCTCAGCCTCTGTGTATTCGGAATAATCCAAAACTGCTCAACCTTGATCCATACTCCATGACCCAAAACTGGTCAGCCAAAGTCCATACTACATGTCCCTTAACTGCTCAGTCTCGGTCCATACTATATGACCATAAACTGCTCAGCCTCGGTCCCTTAATGTTTGACCCTAAACTAGTTAGGTATTGTTCACATTATATGACCTTAAACGGCTCAGTCTCGATGCATATTGCATGACCCTATACTGCTCAACCTCGGTCCATCCTAGATGACCTTAAACTGCTCAGCCATGGTCCACCTTGAATGACCCTAAACTGCTCAGCCTCGGTCCATATTACACGACCCAAAACTGCTCAGCCTCGGTCCACACTTCATGACCATAAATTGCTCAGCCTCGATCCATACTGCATGACCCGAAACAGCTCGGCCTCAGTCCATAATGCGTGACCCAAAACAGTGTAGGCTCTGTCAATACTACTTGACTCTAAAAGGCTCATCCTCGATCCATACTGCATGGGCTAATACTGCTCAACCTCGCTCCACATTGCATGACCCTTAACAGCTCAGCTTCGGTCTAGACTGCAAGGCCTTAAACTGCTGAGCCTTGGTCCATACTGCAAGACTTTAAACTGCCAAGCCATGATCCATACTGCATGACCCTATACTCCTTAGCCTCGATTCTCACTGCATTACCCTAAACTGATTAGCTCCATGACCCTAAACTGCTTAGTCTTGGTCCATACTTCATGACCCTAAACTACTCTGCCTCGGTCCATATTGCATGATGCTAAACTGCTCAAGCTCCGTCCATACTGCTTGACCCCAAACTGCTCAGCCTCGATCACTTTTACATGATCCTAAACTGCTCTGCCGTGGTCATTATTAAAGGACCCTCAACTACTCGGCCTCCTTATATAATGCATGGCCCTAAACGGCTCAACCTCGATCCTTACTGCATGACATTCTACTGCTCAGCCTCAATCTGTACTGCATGACCCTAAGTTGCACAGCATTGGTCCATATTGCATGACCTCAAACAACTTCGATACTGCAGGACTCTAAACTGCTCAGCCTCGGTCCCTACTGCATGACCCAAAATAGCTCAGCATTGGTCCATACCGCATGACCCTAAACGCCTCAGCCTCTCTCCAGACTGCATGACCCTAATTTGCTCATCCTCAGTCCAGACTGCATGATGCAAAACTGCTCTGCCTTGGTCCCTTCTCCATCACCCTAAACAGCAGCCTCTGTCCATACTGCACGACCCAATACTGCTCATCCTTGGTCCACACTGCATGACCCAAAACGGCTCAGCCTCGCTCCAAACCGCATGACCCCAAATGGATCAACCTCTGTCCGTGTTATATGACAATAAACAGCTCAACTTCGGTCCATAATGCATGAATCTAAACTGGTCAGGCTCTGTCCACCTTGCATGCCTCAAAGAAGTTCATCCTTGGTCCGTACAGGATGACCCTAAATAGCTCAACCTTACTCCATACTACACTACCCTAAATTGCCCAGCCTTTGTTAAGATTGCAGGACCCTAAACTGCTCGGCCTCTGTCCATACTACATGACCTTAATGCCTTTGCCTCGGTCCATACTGCAAGACCCTTAACTGCTAGGCCTCTGCCCATATTGCATGAGTGTAATTTGCTCTACCTCAATCCGTACTGCATGACCCTAAACTACTTTACCTAGGTCCACACTGCATGACCCAAGACTACTCAGCCTCGTTCCATACTTCATACGCCTAAACTGCTCAGTCTCAGGTCGTACTGCATATACCCAAACTACTTAGCCTAGGTCCACACAGCATGACACTATATTGATCAGCCTCGATCCATATTGCCGGACCGTAAACTGCTCAGACTCTCTCCATACAGCATGACCCTAAACTGCTCAGCCTCGGTCCATACAACACGACCTGAAACTGCTCTGTCTTAGTCCATATTGCAAAATCCTAAACTTCTCTGCCTCGGTCCATACTATTAAACTGCTCAGCCTCCTTCCATACTGCTTGACCATAAACTGCTCAGCCTCTATCCTTACTGCATGACCTTATACTGCTCATCCTCGGTCCATAATGCATGACACTAAACTGCATAGCCGTTGTCCATTTTGCCTTACCTCAAATATCTCTTCGTCGGTCCATACTGCAAGACCCTAAACTGCTGCGCTTCGGTCCATACTGGACGACCCTAAAATGCTCAACATCGATCCATACTGCATGACCCTAAACTCCTCAGCCTCTCTCCATACTGCATGACCTCAAGCTGCTCAGCCTCGGTCCATACTGCATGACCCAAAACTACTCAGCCTCGATCCATACTCCCAGACCCTAAACTGCTGAGCCTCAGTCCATATTACATGACCCTCAACTGCTTTGCCTCGGTCCATGATGCATGACCCCAAACTGGTCCGGCTCTGCCTTTACTGCATCATCCTAAACTGCTCGGCCTCGGTCCATACCGCTTAGCCTCGGTCCATGATGCATGACCCTAAACTAGTCAGCCTCGGTCCATACTACATGACCTTAAACTGCTCCGCCTTAGTCCATGCTACATGACCCTAAACTGCTCAGCCTCAGACCATAATGCATGACCCTAAACTGGTCCGGCTCTGTCCATACTACTAGACCCAAAATTGCTCAGCCTCGATCCGTACTGTATTGCCCTATACTACTAAGCCTCGGTCCGCACTGCATGACCCTAAATAGCTCAACCTTAGTCACGACTGCAGGGCCCAAACCTGCTAAGCCTCGGTTTATACTGCACGACCTTAAACTGCTTAGCCTCGGTTCATACTGCATGACCCTAAGTTGCTTGGCGTTGGTCCATATTGCATGACCCTAAATTTCTCAGCCTCGGTCCATACAGCATGCTCTAAAGGCCCTCAGCTTTGGTCCATACTGCATGACCCTAAACTTCTCAGCCTTGTTCCATATTGCGTAACCCCAAACTGCTCAGCCACCATCCATACTGCATAACACAAAACTGCTCAGCCTCGGTCCATATTGCCCCTGAACAGCTCAGCCTCGGTCCTTACAGTATGACCCTGAACTTCTTAGCCTTGGTACATGATGCATCACCCTAAACGTTTCAGCCTCAGTCCGTAGTGCATGACCCTAAACTACTTAGCCATACTCCACACTGCATGACCCAATACGACTCAGCTTCGTTCCATATTGCATGACCCTAAACTGCTTAGCCTCGGTCTCATTGCATGACCCTAAACTGCTATGCCTTGGTTCATACTGCATGACACTAACTGCACAACCTAGGTCCATATTGGACGATCCTAAACTACGATACCTCGATCCATACTGCAGGATCCTAAACTTCTGTTCCTCGGTCCATACTCCATGACCCTAAACTGCACAGTCTCTATCCATATTGCATGACCGTAAACTGCTTCGCCTCGGTCCATACTACGGGACAATAAACTATTGAGCCTCGGTCTATATTGCGTGCTAAACTACTATGCCTCGATCCATACTATAGGACCCTAAACTGCTCAGCCTCCATCCATACTGCATGACCCGAAACGGCTTTACCTCGGTACTTACTGCATCACCCTATATAGCTCAACCTCGGTCCATACTGCTTGACACTAAACTGGACAACCTTGGTCCATACTACAGGACCCTAGACTCTTCTGGCTCTGTCCATACTGCATGACCCTAAACTACTCAACCTCAGTCCGTACTGCATGACCTTATACTGCACAGTCGTACCTCATACTACAGGACCCTCAATTGCTCAACCTCGGTCTGGACTGCAGGACCCTCTACTGCTCAGCCTCAGTCCTACAGCATGACCCTAAAAATCTCAAACTCAATCCATTTTGCTTGACCCTAAACTGCTCTACCTCGATCCATACTGTAAAACCCTAAACTCAGCCTTAGTCCATACTGCATGACCCTAAACTGCTAAGCCTCGGTTCATTTTATACGACCCTAAACTGCTCAACCTCGGTCCATACAGTATGATCCTAAACTTCTTAGCCTTGGTACATACTGCATCACCCTAAACGTTTCAGCCTCAGTCCGTTGTGCATGACCCTAAACTACTTAGCCTTACTCCGCACTGCGTGACCCTATGTGACTCAGCCTCGTTCCATATTGCATGACCCTAAACTGCTCAGTCTCGATCCATATTGCATGACCTTAAACAACTATGCCTCGTTCCGTACTGCATGACACTAACTGCAGAGCCTTGGTCCATATTGCATGATCCTATACTGCGATGCCTCTGTTCATACTGCAGGATCTTAAATCCATGACCCAAAACTGCTCAGCCTCAGTCCATACTGCATGACCCCAAACTGCTCTGCCTCTGTCTATTCGGAATAATCCAAGACTGCTCAGCCTCTATCTATTCGGAATAACCCAAGACTGCTCAGCCTCGATTTATACTCCATGACCCTAAACTGGTCAGCCACAGTCCACACTACATGACGCTTAACTGCTCAGCCTCGGTCCATGCTGCATGACCCTAAACTACTCAGCCTCGATCCATAATGTGTGACCTTAAACTAGTCAGGCATTGTCCATAGTATTTGACCCTAAATGGCTCAGTCTCGATCCGTACTGCATGACCCCAAACAGCTCAGCCTCGGTCCATATTACACGACCCAATACTGCTCAGCCTCGATCCACACTTCATGACCATAATCTGCTCAGCCTCGATCCATACTGCATGACCCGAAACCGCTCAGCCTCCGTCCATAATGTGTGACCCAAAACTGGGCAGGCTTTGCCAATACTACTTGACCCTAAAAGGCTCATCCTCGATCCATACTGCATGACCCAATACAGCTCAACCTCGCTCCACACTGCATGACCTTTATTAACTCAGCTTCGGTCAAGACTGTAGGGCCCTAAACTGCTCAGCCTGGGTCAATACTGCCTAACCTTAAACTGCTTGGCCTCGGTCCATACTGCATGACCCTAAACTCCTCGGCGTCGGTTCTTATTGCATGACCCTAAATTGCTCAGTCTCGCTCCATACAGATGGACACTAACGTTCTCAGCCTTGGTCCATACTGCATGGTCGTAAACTGCTAAGCCTCAGTCCAAATATTGTGACCTTCAACTGCTCAACCACCGTCCATACTGCATAACAAAAATTTGCTCAGCCTCGGTCCATATTGCATGTCCCCAAAAAGCTAAGCCTCAGTCCATATTGTATGACCCTAAACTAGTCAGCGGCGGTCCATACTGCAAGACCCTAAACTGTTCAGCCTTCGTTTGTACTGCATGACACTAATCTACTTAGCCTCGGTCCACACGGCATGACCCTATACTGCTCAATCTCGGTCCATACTGCATGACCCTAAACTGCTCAGCATCAGTCCATATTGCATGACCTAAAATGCTCTGTCGTGTTCCATACTGTAAAACCCTAAACTGCTCAGTCTCGGTCCATACTGCATGACCTTAAACTGGTCAGGCTCTATCCATACTGCTTGACCCTAAACGGCTCAGGCTCGATCCATACTGCATGACCCTTTATTGATCAGCCTCGGTTCACACTGCATGACCAAAAGTAGCTCAAACTTGCTGCGCACTACATGACCCTAAATTACTCATCCTCGGTCCAGACTGTAGGACCCTAAACATCTCATCCTCGATCCGTACTACATGACCTTAAACTGATTAGCCTTGGTCCATACTGCATGACCCTAAACTGCTCAGCCTCGTTCCATATTACATGAACTCAAATTGCTCAGCATTTGTCCATACTATAAAACCCTAAAAGGCTCAGCCTCCTTTAACATTGCACGACCGTAAACTGCTCAGCCACGGTCCTTAATGCATGACCCTATGCTGCTCAACCGCGTTCCATACTGTATGACCCTAGACTGCACAGTCTCTGTCCATATTGCATGGCCTTAAACTGCTCCGCCTCGGTCCATACTACAGGACCATAAACTGTTGAGCCTCAGTCTATATTGCATGACCCTAAACTATTATGCCTCGGTCCATATTATGCCTCCATCCATACTGCATGACCCTAAACGGCTTTGCCTCGGTACTTACTGCATCACCCTATACAGCTCAACCTCACCCTAAACTGGACAACCTTGGTCCATACTGTAGGACCCTAAACTCTTGTGGCTCTGTCCATACTGCATGACCCTAAACTACTCAACCTCAGTCCATATTGCTTGACCTTAAACTGCTCAGCCGTAACCCATAATACAGGACCCTCAATTGCCCAACCTCGGTCTAGACTGCAGGACCCTATACTGCTCAGCCTTAGTCCGTATAGCATGACCCTAAAATCTCAAACTCAATCCATTTTGCTTGACCCTAAACTGCTCTACCTCGGTCCATATTGTAAAACCCTAAACTCCTCAGCCTTGGTCCATACTGCATGACCCTAAACTGCTAAGCCTCGGTTCATTCTATACGACCCTAATTTGCTCAGCCTCGATCAATACTGTAAGACCCTAAACAGCGCAGCCTCAGTCCATACTGCATGACCTTAAACTTCTCAGCCTTGATCCATACTGCATGACCCTATACTGCTCACCCTCGGTCTATACTGCATGACCCTAAACTGCTCCGCCTTGGTCCATATTGCTGGATCATAAACTACTTTGCCTGGGTACATACAAAAGGACCCTAAATAGCCTAGCATCGATCCTTACTGCATGACCCTTAACTGCTCAGCCTTGGTCCATACAGCACGACATTAAACTTCTCATCCTTGGTCCATACAGCATGACCTTAAATTGCTCAGCCTCGGTCCATACTGCATGACCTTAAACTGCTCGCCCTCGGTCCATACTACATGAACCTAAATTGTTCAGCCTCGATCAATACTGAAAGACCCTAAACTGCTCGGCCTCGGTCCATACTGCATGACCCTGAATGTCTTAGTCGTTGTCATTACTGCATGACCCTATACGGCTCACCCTCAGACCATACTGCGTGACCCTAAACTGCTCCGCCTTAGTCCATATTGTCTGACCATAGGCAGCTCTGCCTCGATCCATACTACAGGACCCTAAACTGCTCTGCATCGGTCCTTACTGGATGACCCATAACTACTCAGCCTTGGTACATAATGCATGACCCTAAATCTTTCGGCCTCGGTCCGTACTGCATGACCCTAAACTGCTCAGCCACAGTCCTGATTGCATTACCCTAAACTGCTTAGCCTCAATCCATACTGCATACCAATAAACTGCTCCGCGTCGGTCCATACTGAATGACCCTAAACTGCTCAGGCAATGTGCATACTTCATGACCCCAAACTACTCAGCCTCGGTCCGTATTGCATGATCCTTAATGGCTCTGCCTCTGTCCACACTATAGGACCCTAAACCGCTCTGCCACCTTCCATATTGCATTACCCTAAACTGCTCACCATCGCTCCTTGCTGCATGACCTTAAACTGCTCAGCTTTGGTCCATACTTCATGACCCTAAACTGCACATCCTTAGTCCATATTGCATGACTCTAAACTACTCAGCCTCAGTACATACTGCATGACCCTAAACTGCTCGGCCTCGGTCCATCTTACATGACCCTAAACTGCTCTTCCTCGGTCCTTACTGTAAAACCCTAAACTGCTTAGTCTCGATCCATACTGCATGACCCTTAACTTCTCAGCCTCGGTCCATACTGCATGGCCATAAGTTGGTCAGGCTCTATCCATACTGCTTGACCCTAAATGGCTCAGCCTCGATCCATACTGAATGACCCTATACTAATCGGCCTCGGTTCACACTGCTTGACCCTAAACAGCTCAGCCTCGGTCCATACTGCATGACCCTAAATAGCTCAGCCTCTCTCCATATTACATGAACTCTAAATTGCACATTCTCGATCCAAACTGCAGGACCCTAAACGGTTGATCCTCGGTCCGTACTACATCACCTTAAACTGCTTAGCCTCAGTCCATACTGCATGACCCTAGACTTCTCGGCCTCGGTCCAAATTGCATGAACCTAATTTGCTCAGCGTCGTTCCATTCTATAGGACCCTAAATTGCTCAGCCTCCTTTCATACTGCACGACCGTAAACTGCTCAGCCTCGATCCTTAATGCATGAACCTATGCTGCTCAGCCTCATTTTATACTGAATCACCCTAGACTGCACAATCTTTGTTAATATTGAATGACCTTAAACTGCTCTGCCTCGGTCCATACTACAGGACCCTAAATTGTTGAGCCTCGGTCCATATTTCATGGCCCCAAACTACTAAGCTTCGGTCCATACTATAGGACCGTAATCTGCTCGACCTTCATCCATACTGCATGACCCTAAACCGCTTTGTCTCGGCACTTACTGCATCACCTTATATAGTTCAGCCTCGGTCCATACTGCATGACCCTAAACTGGACAGCCTGGGTCCATACTGCATGACCCTAAACTCTTCTGGCTCTTTCCATACTCCATGATCCTTAACTGCTTAGCCCCGGTCCATACTGCATGACCCTTAGCTGGTCAGGCTCTATCCATACTGCTTGATCGTAAACGGCTTAGCCATGGTCCATACTGAATGACTATATACTGATCGGCCTCGGTTCACACTGCTTAACCCTAAACAGCTCAGCCCGGTCCATACTACATGACCCTAAATTGCTCATTCTCGATCCAGACTGTAGAACCCTAAACGGCTCATCCTCGGTCTGTACTACATCACCTTAAACTGCTTAGCCTCAGTCCATACTCCATGACCCGAAACCGCTTGGCCTCGGTCCATATTGCATGACCCTATATTGCTCAGCCTCGGTCCATACTATAGGGCCCTAAACTGCTCGGCTTCCATTCATACTACATGACCAGAAACTGCTAGGCCTTGATCCATACTGCATGACCCTATGCTGCTAAGCCTTGGTCCAGACTGCATGACCCTAGACTGCACAACCTTTGTCCATATTGCATGACCTTAAACTGCTCTGCCTCGGTCCGTACTACAAGACCCTAAACTTTTGAGACAAGGTCCATATTGCATGACCCTAAACTACTAAGCCTCGGTCCATACTATAGGATCCAAAACTGCTCAGCCTCCTTCCATACTGCATGACCCTAAACTACTCAGCCTCAGTCCATATAGAATGACCCCGTACTTCTAAGTCATGGTCCTTACTGCATGGCCATGTACTGCTCAACCTCGGTCCATAGAGAATGACCCTTAACTACACAACCTCGGTCCATATTGCATGACCCTAAACTGCTCAGCCTCGGTTCATACTACCGGACTTTTAACTGCACAGCCTCGTTCCATATTGCATGCCCTTAAACAGCTCAGCCTCGGTCCTTACTGCATGACGCTATACTGTTAAGCCTCGGTCCATAATACATGACCCTAAACTGCTCAGCATCGGTCCATACTGGATGACCACCTTAAACTACTCAGCTTTGGTCCGTACTGCATGACCCTAAACTGCACAGCCTTGGTCCATATTGCATGACCCTAAACTGCTCAGCCTGGGTCCTTATTGCAGGACCCTAAACTACTCAACCTCGATCCATACTGCATGACCCTAAAATGCTTAGCTTCGGTCCATACTACATGACCGTAACTGCTCAGCATTGGTCCATACTGCATGACCCAAACCTACTCAGCCTCGGTCCATACTCCATGACCCTAAACTGCTCAGCCTCTGTACATACGGCATGACCTGAAATTGCTCAGGCTCATTCCATATTGCCTAGCCTTAAACTTCTCAGTCTCTGTGCATACTGCAATACCCTAAACTAATCAGCCTTGGTCCATACTCCATGACGCTAAACGTCTTAGCCTCGGTCCTTACTGCATGTCCCAAACCTGCTCAACCTCGGTCCAAATTGCATGCCATAAACTGCTCGAGCTCTATCCACATTGCACGACCCTAATCTACTCAGCCGCAGTCAATATAGCATTGCCTTTTACTGCTCAACAATGGACTTTACTGCATGGCCATGCACTGCTCGGCCTCGGTCCATAGAGCATGACCCTTAACTACACAGCCTTGGCCCATATTGCATGACCCTAAACTGTTCAGCCTCGGTCCATACTGCAGGACCGTTAACTGCACAGCCTCGTTCCATACTGCATGACCTTAAACAGTTGAGCCTCAGTCCTTACTGCATGATGCTGTACTACTAAGCCTCGGTCCATACCGCATGACCCAAAACTGCTCAACATCAGTCCATACTTGATGACCACTCTAAACTACTCCGCCTCGGTCGATACTACATGACCCTATACAACTCAGCCTCAGTCTATACCACATGCCCCAAAACGTCTCAGCCTCGATCTATACTCCATGAACCTAAACTGCTCAGCCTCAGTCTACACTCCATGACCCTAACTTGCTCAACCTCGATCCTTATTGCATGACCCTAAACTTCTAAGCCTTTGTCCTTACAGCACGACCCTAAACTGCTCAACTTCAGTCCATACTGCTGACCCTAAACAGCTCAGCCTCAGTCCTTACTGGATGACAATAAACTGCTCAGCCTTGGTCCGTGCTGCCTAACCATAAACAACTCACCCTTGGTCCACATTGCAAGGCCCTATCCCCCTCAGCCACGGTCCATACTGACAGACACTAAACTACCCAGCCTCGGTCCTTATTGCATGACCCTAAATTGCTCTACCTCTGTCCATACTGTAGGACCCTAAATTGCTCAGCATCGATCAATACTGCATGACTCAATACTGCTCAGCCTCGGTCCATACTGTAAATCCCCAAACTGGTCAAGTTTTGTTCATACTACATGACTCTAAATTATTTAGCCTAGGTCCGTACTGCATGACCCTATACTGCTCATCCTCGATCCACACTGCGTGACCTTAAACTGCTCAGCCTCAGTCCATACTGCAAGACCATAAACGGCTCATCTTTGCTCCATACTACATGACCCTAAATTGTCTAGTGTTGGCCCAAACTACAGGACCTTATACCTCTCAGCCTCGGTCCATACTCCATGACTTTTAACTGCTTAGCCTCGGTCCATACTACATGACTCTAAACTAAACGGCCTTAGTCCATATTGCATGACCCTAAATCGCTCAGCTTCGGTCCTTACAGTATGACCCTAACGTCCTCAGCCTCGGTCCATTCTACATGACGTTAAGGCACTCAGCCTCAGTCTATATTGCATGACCCTAAACGGCTCATCCACCGTCCATACTGCATAACTCGAAACAACTCAGCCTAGGTCCATATTGCATGACCCTAAACTCCTTTGCCTCGGTACATACTGTATGCCCCAAAACTGCTCAGCCTCGGTCCATAAAGCACGAATAAAAACTGCTAAGGCTCAGTCCATACTGCATGATGCTAAACTACAGAGCCCCAACCCACACCGCATGACCCTATATTGCTAAGCCTCGATCCACACTGCATGACCTTAAGCTGCTTAATCTCGGTCCATTTTGTAGGACCCTAAACTTTGTCAGCCTCGGTCCATACTGTAGGACCCAAAACTGCTCCGCGTCAGTGTATATAGCATGACCCTAAACTGCTCAGCGTCGGTCCATAGTACATGTCTCTTTACTGTTCAGCCTTTGTCGATATTGCTTGACTCTAAATGGCTCTGCCACGGTCCAACTTGCCGGATCCTAAACTGCTCTGAATCGGTCCATACTGCATGACCCTAAACTGCTCAGCCTCAGTCCGTACTACATGACCCTAAACTGTTCAGCATCGGTCCATGCTGCCTGACACTAAACAACTCATTCTAGGTCCATACTGCATGACCCTAAATTGCTCAGCCTCGGTCCATACTGCATGACCAAAAACTGCTCAGCCAAGGTCCATACTGCATTACCCTAAACTGCTCATCCTTGGTCCATACTCCGTGACCTTAAACATCTTGGCTTGGGTCGATACTGTAAGACCCTAAACTGCTTAGCATCGGTCCATAATACATGGCACAAAACTGCTCCGCTCAGCCCATAATACATGACCCTAACTGGTCAGGCTTTGTTCGTACTACATGGCCCTAAACTGCTCAGCCTTAGTCCATACTGCATGACCGTAAACTTATCGGCATCTATCAACACTGCCTGATCCTAAACTGCTCAGCCTCGATCCATACTGCATGACCCTAAACTGCTAAGCATTAGTCCATACTACATGACCCTAAATTCTCTAGCCTCGATCAAGACAGCAGGATCCTAAACTGCTCAGTCCCGTCAGTACTTCATTACATTAAACTGCTTAGCCTTGGTCTATACTGCATGACCCTAAACTGATCGGTCGTGGTCCATATTGTATGAACCTAAATTGCTCAGCCTCAGTCCATACAGCACGACTCTAACGTCCTCAGCCTCAGTCCATATTGCATGACGCTAAACTACTCTGCCTTAGCCCATATTGAATGACTCTAAACGTCTTCGCCTTGATCGTTAATGCACGGCCCTAAACGGCTCAGTTTCTTTCCATACTGCATGACCTTGAACTGCTCAGCCTCGGTCCATACTCCTTGGCCCTAAACTGCCTAGCCTTGGTAAATACTTCATGGCCCTAAACTGCATAGCCCTAGTCCAAACTGCATGACTCTAAACTGCTCAAGCTCTGTCCATACCGCATGACGCTAAACTGTGCAGCATTGATCCATACTGCATGACCCTAAACTACTCATCCTTGGTCCATACTCTATGACCCTAAACTGCTTAGCCTCGGTCCATACTGCATGACCCGAAACAACTCGACCTTGCTCCATACTACATGACCGTAAATTGTCCAGCCTCGGTCTGGCTAAACTGCTCAGCCTCGGTCCGTACTGCATGACCGTAAACTGCTTAGCCTTGGTCAATACTGCATGACCCTAAACGAATCAGCCTCTCTCCTTATTGCATGACCTAAAATCGCTTAGCCTCAGTCCTTACAGCATGACTCTAACGTCCTCAGCCTCGGTCCATACTGCATGATTCTAAGCTGCTCAGCCTCGATCCATATTGCATGATCCTAAACTGCGCATCCGCTGCCCATACTGCATAACCCGACGCTACTCAGCTCAGCCTCGATCCATATTGCATGGCTCTAAACTGCTCAGCATCTGTCCATATTGCATGACCTTAAACTTCTCTGCCTCGGTCCATACCGTAGGACCCTAAACTTATCAGCCTCGGTCCATACTGCATAACCCTAAACTGCTCATCCTTTGCATGACCCTATACTACTCAGCATCGTTCCATACTGCATGACACGAAACAGCTCGTCCTAGTCCCGTACTGCATGACCCTAAATTGCTCAGCCTCGATCCATATTGCATGATCCTAAACTGCTCAGCTACGGTCCGTACTGCATTATGCTAAACTACTCAGCCTCGATCCATTCTACATGACCCTAAACTGCTTTGCCTGGGTCCATACTGTAGGACCCTAAACTGCTCAGCGTCGGTGCAGAATACATGACACAAAACCACTCAGCCTCGGTCCATACTACGTGACCCTAAACAGGTCAGTCTCTGTCCATACTACATCACCCTAAATTGCTCAACCTAGGTTCATACTGCATGACCCTAAACATCACATCCTCGGTCCACATTGCATGGCCCTAAACTGCTCAAACTCGGTCCATACTGCATGACCCTAAACTGCTCAGCCTTACAGCAAACTACATGACCCTAAATTGTCCAGCCTCGATCCAGACTGCATGACCTAAACTTGCTTAGCCTCGGTCCATACTTCATGACTCTAAAATGCTTAGCTCCGGTTCTTACTGCATCACCCTAAACCGCTTAGCCTCGGTCCACACAGCATGACCCTAAACATCTCAGCCTCCGTCCATCCTGCATGATCCTATACCGCTCAGGCTCTGTCCATATTGCATGCCCCGAAACTGCTCGGCCTCGATCCATATCGTTTGACCTTAAGCTGCTCTGCCTCGCTCCACACTGTGGGACCCTAAACTGCTAAGCCTTCTTCCATGCTGCCTGACCCTAAGATGCTTAGCCTCTGTCCTTACTGCATGACCCTAAATGTCTAAGCCTCAGCTCGAAAAGCATGAGCCTAAATTTGCAAAGCCTTGGTCCATATTGCATGACCCTAAATTTCTTTACCTCGGTCCATGCTGAAGGACCCTTAGACTGCTCAGCCTTGATCCATACTGCAAGACCCTAAACTGTTCAGCCTCGATCCATACTGCATGATCCTAAATTGCTCAACATCGATCCATACTGCATGGCCGTAAACTTCTCAACCTCGGTCCACACTGTATGACCCTAAACTGCTCAGCCTCGGTCCATACTGCATGACCCTAAACTGCTCAGCCTTACTCCATACTACATGACCCTAATTCTCCAGCCTTGGGCTTGACTGCAGGACCCTAAACAGCTCAGCCTCGGTCCATACTGCATGATTTTAAACTACTTAGCCTCGGTCCATACTGCAAGACCGCAAACTGATCGGCCTCGGTCCATATTGCATGACCATAAATCGCTCAGTCTTGGTCCATAACGCACAACCCTAAAGTCCTAAGACTCAGTCCATACTGCATGATGCTAAACTGCTCAGCCTTGATCCGTATTTGTAGACCCTAAGTCCATAATGCATGGCCCTAAACTGCTCTGTTTCTTTCCACACTTCATGACCCTAAACTGCTCAGCCTCAGTCCATACTCCATGACCATATACTACTTAGCCTCGGTCCGTACTGCATCGCGTTAAACTACGTAGCCTTAGTCCAAACTGCATGACTCTAAACTACTCAGACTCTGGCTATATTACATGACCCTCAACCGCTCAGCATCGGTCCATACTACATGACCCTAAACTGCTCAGCCTCGATCCATACTCTGTGACCCTAAACTACTTAGCCTCGATCCATATTGCATGGCTCCAAACTGCACAGCCCTTGTCCAAACTGCATGACTCTAAACTGCTCAAGCTTGGTCCACACTCTAAACTGCCCAAGCCTCGGTCCGTACTCCATGACCCTAAACTGCTTAGCCTCGGTCCATACTACATGGCCCAAAACTGCGCGGCCTTGGTCCAAACTGCATGACTCTAAACTGCTCGAGCTCTTTCCATACGGCATGAACCTAAACTGCTTAGCATTGACCCATAGAACATGACCCTAAACTTCTCAGCCACGGTCCATACTCTATGAACCTAAATTGGTCTGCCTTGCTCCATCTTACACGACCCTAAATTGTCTAGCCCCGGTCCGGACTACTGGACCAAAAATTGCTCAGCCTCGTTCCATACTGCATGACACTAAACTACTCATCCTCGGTCCATACTACATGACCCAAAATGGTTCAGCCTCGCTACATACTACATTACCCTAAACTACTCAGCCTCGATCCGTACTCCATGACGCTAAATTGCTTAGCCTCAGTCCATACAGCATGACTCAAAAGTCCTCAGCCTCGGTCCATACTGCATGACCCTAAATAGCGCGGGCTCCGTCCATACTGCATGACCCTAAACTGCTCAGCCTCGGTCCTTATTGCATGATCCTAAACTGCTCTGCCTCAAACCGTACTGCATGACCCTATATTACTTAGCCTCGGTCGACACAGCGTGACCTTATACAACTCAGCCTGGATCCATACTGCATGGCCCTAAACTGCTCAGCCTCAGTCCATACTGCCTGACCCTAAACTGCCCAGCATCAGTCCATACTGCAAGACACTAAACAGCTCCTCCTAGGTCCATACCCCGTGACCCTAAATTGCTCAGCCTCGGTACATACTGCATGACCCTAAACTGCTCAGCCACTGTCCGTACTGCATTACCCTAAACTGCTAAGCCTCGGTCCATACTCCATGATCCTAAACTGGTAGGCTTGGGTCCATACTATAGGACCCTAAACTCCTCAGCAACGGTCCAACTACATGACACAAAACTGCTCAGCCTCGATTCATTCTACATGACCCTAAACTGCTCAGCCTCGATCCATACGGCATGACCCTAAACTTCCCATCCTCGATCCACACTGCATGACTCTAACTGCTCAACCTTGGTCCATACTGCCTGATGTGAAATTGCTTAGCCTTAGTCCATACTGCATGACCCTAAACTGATCGGCCTCGGTCAATATTGCATGATCCTAATTCGCTCATCCTCAGTCCTTACAGCAAGACTCTAACGTCCTCAGCCTTAGTCCATGCTGCATGACTCTAAGCAGCTCAGCCTAGGTCCATATTCATGACCCTAAACTGCTCATCCACTGTCCATACTGTAAAACGCAAAACTACTCAGCCTCGCCCAATATGGTAGGACCCAAAACTCCTCAGCCTCGGTCCATTACGTTATAACTCTAACCTGCGTAGCCTTGATCCATACTGCATGACCGTAAACTGTTGATCCTCAGACGGTAATGTATGACGCTAAACTACTTAGCCTCAGTTCATATTGCATGGCCCTAAATTGCTTAGTCTCTGTCCATACTGCATGACCCTAAATTTCTTAGCCTCGGTTCATATTCCATGACCTTAAACTGCTTAGCCTCGACCCATAGTACTTGGCCTTGGTCCAAACTGCATGACTCTAAACTGCTTGAGCTCTTTCCATACGGCATGAACCTAAACTGCTTAGCATTGAACCATACAGCATGACCCTAAACGTTTCAGCCACGGTCCATACTCTATGAACCTAAACTGGTCAGCCTTGCTCCGTCTTACACGACCCTAAATTGTCCAGCCTCGGTCCAGACAGCAGGACCCAAAATTTCTTAGCCTCGTTCCATACTGCATGACCTTAAAATGATTAGCCTCTGTCCATACTGCATCACACTGAACTGCTCATCCTCGGTCCTTACTACATGACCCAAAATTGTTCAACCTCGCTACATACTACATTACCCTAAACTACTCAACCTCGGTCCGTACTCCATGACCCTAAACTGCTGAGCCTCGGTCCATACTCCATGACTCGAAAGTCCTCAGCCTCGGTCCATACTGCATGACCCTAAACAGCACGGGCTCCGTCCATACTGCATGACCCTAAACTGCTCAGCCTCGGTCCTTATTACATGATCCTAAACTGCTCTGCCTCAAACCGTACTGCATGACCCTATATTACTTAGCCTCGGTCGACACAGCGTGGCCCTATACAACTCAGCCTAGATCCATACTGCATGGCCCTAAACTACTCAGCCTCAGTCCATACTGCTTGACCTTAAACTACTCAGCATCAGTCCATACTGCACCACACAAAATAGCTCATCCTAGGTCCAAACTGCATGACCCTAAATTGCTCTGCCTCGGCCCATACTGCATGACCCTAAACTGCTCAGCCACTGTCCATACTGCATTACCCTAAACTGCTTAGCCTCGGTCCATACTCCATGATCCTAAACTGGTAGGCCTGGGTCCATACTACAGGACCCTAAACTGCTCACCAACGGTCCTACTACATGACACAAAACTGCTCAGCCTCGGTCCATTCTACATGACCCTAGACAGGTCTGTCTCTGTACCAGCTACATGACCCTAAACTGCTTAGCCTCGGTCCATACGGCATGACCCTAAACTTCCCATCCTCAGTCCACACTGCATGACTCTAAATTGCTCAGCCTCGGTCCATACTGCCTGACGTGAAATCGCTTAGCCTCGGTCCATACTGCATGACTCTAAACTGATGGACCTCGGTCAATATTGTATGATCCTAAATTGCTCATCCTCAGTCCTTACAGCAAGACTCTAACGTCCTCATCCTTAGTTCATACTGCATCACCCTATGCTGCTAGGCCTAGGTCCATATTACATGACCCTAAATTGCTGATCCACCGTCCATACTGCAAAACCTGAAACTAATCAGCCTCGCTCCATATGGTATGACCCGAAACTCCTCAGGCCTTGGTCCATACTGCATGACCGTAAACTGCTCATCCTCTGACGGTACTTCATGACCCTAAACAACTTAACCTCAGTTCATATTGCGTGGCCATAAATTGCTTACTCTCTGTCCATACTGCATGACCCTAAGTTACTTAGCCTCGGTACATACTCCATGACCCTAAACTGCTTAGCCTCGGTCCATACTGCATGGCCTAAAACAGCGCAGCCTTGGTCAACACTGCATGACTCTAAACTACTCGAGCTCTTTCCATACTGCATGACCCTAAACTACTTATCGTCAGCCATACAGCATGACCTTAAACTTCTCAGCCATGGTCCACACTCTATGAACCTAAACTTGTCAGCCTCGGTCCATACTGCATGACCCGAAACTGTTCAGCCTTGCTCCATTCTACACGATCCTAAATTATCCAACCTCGGTCCAAACTGCAGGACCCAAAATTGCTCAGCCTCTGTCAATACTGCATCACCTTAAAATGCTTAGCCTTAGCCCAAACTGCATGACACTAAATTGCTCATCCTTGGGCCTTACTACATGACCCTAAATTGCTCAGCCTCGGTCCGTACTGCATGACCCAAAATTATTCATCCTCACTCCATACCACAATACCCTAAACTACTCAGCCTCGATCCATACTCCATGACCCTAAACTGCTTAGCCTCAGTCCGTACTCCATGATCCTAAACTCCTCAGCCTCGGTCCATACTGCATGTCCCTAAACTGCTCGGGTTCCGTCCATACTGCATGACCCTAAACTGCTCAACCTTCATCCATATTGCATGATCCTAAACTGCTCTGGCTCAAACCGTACTGCATGACCCTATACTACTTCACCTCGATCGACACTGCATGACCCTATACAACTCAGCCTAAATCCATACTGCGTGGCCCTAAACTGCTCAGCATTGGTCCATACTGCCTGACCCTAAACTTCTCAGGATCGGTCCATATTACGCGACACTAAATTGCTCATCCTATGTCCATACTGCATGGCCCTTAATT
This sequence comes from Amborella trichopoda, assembly GCF_054954075.1. Classification (NCBI taxonomy): domain Eukaryota; kingdom Viridiplantae; phylum Streptophyta; class Magnoliopsida; order Amborellales; family Amborellaceae; genus Amborella; species Amborella trichopoda. The sequence continues at coordinate 22,608,706 of NC_142337.1, read as the reverse complement.
GTTCAGACTGCATGACCCTAAACTGCTCAAGCACGATACATACTGCAATACCCTAAACTGTTCAGCCTCGGTCCATACTCCACGAGCCTAAACTTCTAAGCCAGGGTCCACACTGTAAGACCCTAAACTGCTTAGCAACAGTCGATACTACATGACACAAAATCGCTCAGCCTCAGTCCATTCTACATGACCCTAGACAGGTCTGTCTCTATCCATACCACATGACCTTAAACTGCTCAACCTCGATCCACACCGCATGACCCTGTATAACTCAGCTTAGGTCCATACTGTGTGGCCCTAAACTACTCAGCCTCAGTCCATACTGCCTGACCCTAAACTGCTCAGCATTGGTCCATACTTCGTGACACTAAACAGTTCATCCTAAGTCCATACTGCATGACCCTAAATTGCTCAGCCTCAGTCCATACTGCATGACCCTAAACTGCTCAGCCATAGTCCATACTGCATTACCCTAAACTGCCTAGCCTCGGTCCATACTCCACGAGCCTAAACAGCTTGGTCTGGGTTCATACTATAGGACGCTAAATTGCTCAGCAACGATCCATACTACATGACACAAAACAGCTCAGCCTCGGTTCATTCTACATGACTCTAGACTGGTCTGTCTCTGTCCGTACTACATGACCCTAAACTGCTTAGCCTCTGTCCATACTGCATGACCCTAAACTTTCCATCATCAGTCCACACTGCATGACCCTAAAATGCTCACCCTCGATCTCTACTGCATGACGTTAAACTGCTTAGCCTTGGTCCATACTGCATGACCCTAAGTTGATCGGCCTCGTTCCATATTGCATGATCCTATATCGCTCAGCCTCGGTCCTTACAGCATGACTCTAACGTCCACCACCTCAGTCCATACTGCATGACCCTAAGTTGCTCAGCCTACATCCCTATTGCATGATCCTAAACTGCTCGCCGACCGTCCATACTGCATAACCAAAAACTCCTCAACCTCGGTCCATTACTGTATAACTCCAACTTGCGCAGCCACGGTCTGTATTACTTGACCGTAAATTGCTCATCCTCAGACCGTACTGCATGACCTTAAACTACTTAGCCTCTGTCCATATTGCATGACCCTAAATTGCTCAGTCTTTGTCCATACTGCATGACCCTAAACTACTTAGCCTCAGTCCATACTCCATGACCCTAAACTGCTTAGCCTCGGTCCATACTGCACGGCCTTAAACTAGGCAGCCTTGGTCCAAACTGCTTGACTTTTAACTGCTCGAGCTCTTTTCATATGGCATGACCCTAAGTTGCTTAGCATCGGCCCATACAGCGTGGCCCTGAACTTCTCAGCACGGTCCATACTCTATGAACCTAAATTGGTCAGCCTCGGTCAATACTGCATGACCCGAAACTGCTCAGCCTTGCTCCATACTACTCCACCTTAAGATGTCTTGCCTTGGTCCAGACTGCATGTACCAGAATTCCTCAGCCTCGGTCCATACAGCATCACCTTAAAATGCTTAGCCTCGGTCCATACTGAATGACCTAAACTGCTCATCCTCGGTCCATACTACATGACCCTAAATTGCTCAGCCTCGGTCCATACAACATGACCCTAAACTATTCAGCCTCGCTCCATAGTACATTACCCTAAACGACTCAGCCTCAGTCCATACTGCATGACCCTAAACTGCTCGGGATCCATCCATACTGCATGACCCTAAACTGCTGAACCTCGGTCCATAATGCATGATCCTAAACTGCTCTACCTTAAACCGTACTGCATGACTTTATACTACATAGCCTCGGTCGACACTACATGACCCTATACAACTCAATCTAGATCCATACTGCCTGACCCTAAACCGCTCAGCATCTGTCCATACTACATGACACTAAACTACTAATTCTAGGTTCATACTGCATGACCCTAAATTTTCCATGTTGCATGACCCTACACTGCTCAGCCACGGTCCATACTGCATTACCCAAATCTACTCAGCCTCGATCCATATTCCATGAGCCTAAACTGCTTAGCATGGGTCCATACTATAGGACCCTAAACTGCTAAGCAACGGTCCATACTACATGGCACAAAACCACCTAGCCTCGGTCCATTCTACATGACCCTAGATAGGTCTGTCTCTGTCTATACTACATGACCCTAAACTGCTCAGTCTCGGTCCATACTGTATGACCCTAAACTTCTCATCCTCGGTCCACACTGCATGACCCTAAACTGCTCAGCCTCGATCCATACTGCATGACCCTAAACTTCTCAACCTTACTTCAAAGTACATGACCCTAAATTGTTCAGCCTCGGACCAGACAGCAAGACCTTAAACTGCTTAGCCTCAACGCAAACTGTATGACACAAAGCCGATAGGCCTCGGTCCATATTGAGTGACTCTAAATCGCTCAGCCTCCATTCATACACCACGACCCTAACGTTCTCAAGCTCTGTCCCTAGTGCATGATGTTAAACAACTCAGCCTCGGTTGATACTACATGACCTGAAACTGTTCAGGCTTATCCTTACTGCATGGCCCTCATATTGTCAGTCTCTGTCCATATTCCTTACCTCAAAACTGCTCTGCCTCGATCTGTACTGCAGGACCCTAAACTACTCTGCATAGGTCGATACTGCATGACCCTAAAATGCTCAGCCTCGGTCCATAGTGCTCGACCCTAACTTGCTCAGCATCAATCAATACTGCATGACACTATACAACGCATCCTAAGTCCATACTGCATGACCCTAAATTTCTCAGCCTGAGTCCATACTGCATAACCCTAAATATCTCATCATTGATCCATTTTGCATGACACTAAATAGCGCATCCTAGCTCCATATTGAATGACCCTAAATTGCTCAGCCCCGGTCCATACTGCATGACACTACACTGCTCAGCCACGGTCCCTACTGCATTACCCTAAACTTCTCAGCCTTAGTCCGTACTCCATTGCCCTAAATTGCTTAGCTTGGGTCCATACTGAAGGACCCTAAACTGTAGAACATTAGTCCATACTAAATGACACAAAATTGCTTAGCCTCGGTCCATATTAATGACCCTAAACTGGTCAGGCTCTGTTCATCATACATGACCTTAAACTGCTCAGCCTCGATCCATAATGCTTGACCCTAAACATCTCATCCTCGGTCCACACTATGTGACCCTAAACTGCTCAACCTCGGTCCATACTGCATGACCCTAAACTGCTCAGCCTTACTCCATACTACATGACCCTAAATTTTTCAGCCTCGGTCCTGACCATAGGACCCTAAACTGCTCAGCCTCGGGCCATACTGCTTGACCTTTTAGCCTCGGTCCATACTGCATGACCCTAAACTAGTCAGGCTCTGTTCATCATACATGACCCTGAACTGCTCAGACTCTGTCCATACTGCATGACCTTAAACTTCTCATCCTTGTTTCACACTGCATGACCCTAAACTGCTCAGCCTAGATCCATACCGCACGACCCTAAACTGCTCAGCCTTACTCCATACTACGTGACCCTAAATTTTCAGCCTCGGTCCAGACTGTAGGACCCTTAATTGCTCAGCCTTGGTCTATACTACATGACCTTAAACTGCTTAGCCTCAGTCGATACTACATGACCTTAAACTGACCGGCCTCGATCCATCAGCCAAAGAAGATCACGCAAGTTCCCTGATAGCAGTAAGGATTATTTTAGATATCCACACACAGTTAGGCAAAGACAAAACGATCTTTTTGCACCCATTTTTAGAATTTCTTTTAATTCAATTAAATATTAATTTTCAGTAATTAGGTCTAAGTTTGATCAATCCACCCATGTTTAGGCACAATTCTATATAAATAAGCACTGCCTTCAGTTGATGGTTTGGAGATTGAATAAAAATTTTGATTCCTTGCTTGAGCCTGTGAGTACATTTTAGAGAGAGAGAGGAGAGAGAAGAAAAGGGCTGGTACCTTTGAGCATGCAACTTTCTCTCTCCTTCCTTTCTCCTTCTTTCCTCTCTCTTTTTATCTCTTCTCTCTTTCTCTCTTCTCTTTCTTTCTGTTGCAGCCAGTGAGGCTTAGAACCGGTTGGTTTTCTCTCTCTTTTCTCTTTCTATCTCTTCTCTCTTTCTTTCTCGCTTTCTCTCTCTTCTCTCTCTTCTCTCACTTTCTCTCTTCTCTCTCTTTCTGATGCAATCGATGAGGCTTAGCACCGGTTGATCTCCTCTCTCTCTTCTTTCTCTATCTCTTTCTATATATTCTCCTCTCATCCATATCTCCATTTGTCCCATTTTGATGCAATAGATGAGGCTTAGCGCCAATTGGTTTTCTATCTCTTCCTCTGTCAGTTGACGAGACCTCACGCCATCTGATTTTCTCTCTCTCCCTCTGTCAATTTGTGAGACCTAACACTGACGTGATTTCTCTCTCTTCCTCTATCAATAGGTGAGACCTAGCACCAACTGGTCTTCTCTCTCTTCCTCTGTCAGTTGGTGAGACCTAGCATCGACTGGGTTTCTCTCTCTTCCTCTGTCAGTCAATGAGACTTAATGCCAATTGGTTTTCTCTTTCTCTCTCTATCAATCGATGTGACCTATCACTGATTGGGTTACTCTCTCTTCCTCTGTCAGTCGATGAGACCTAGTACCGATTGGGTTCTTTCTCTTCCTGTGTCAGTCGATGAGACCTAATGCTGACTAGTTTTCTCTCTCTTCCTCTGATAGTCGGTGAGACCTAGCGTAAACTGGTTTTCTCTCTCTCTGTCAGTCGATGAGGCCTTACAGTAATTGGTTTTCTCTCTCTTCCTCTATCAATCGACGAGACCTCGCACTGTCTGATTCTCTCTCTCTTCTTCTGAAACAGTCGACAATGTCTAACACTGACTACATCTTGTCTCCTTTCTTTTTCCTCCTCTCTTTCTTCTTCTCTCTCCTTCTGTCTATTCCCTTCTTCGCTTCAAACCATTCCTCTGCTACTCTTACATTCGACTAAGGGGGATTGCGGTTAGCATCTCACGGCAGGCCTGTCGTCTAGTCGTAACGTTTTATGCCGTGATCACCTGACTCGCTTTACTGCCACGACATACTGATCATCGTGCTTAGCTGGTCGATATTGGTAATAAAGTCTAGTGGTGATCCTGTGAGCTGGTCTTCGTTACCGAGCCCATTTGGCTAGCACGTTAAGCTAATTATCAACCAACCTAGTCACAGCTCTGATCCTCTTGCTTGGTCCATCTCTTCTCTCCCCCATCTTTCTTTCTTCTTTTTGAGTGTAATTATAGAAAAGTAAAAAATAGGAAGAATACGAGCTAAGGGAGGCGATTCTGAACCAGTTTTATTACTGGGTAATCTAAGAGGGTGTCTATGCGAGTCAGCCCGAGTAAGTCCCAAGCCCACCTTTAAAATTCTTCTCTCCTAGGTTTGTAACACCTACCCCCATTTTTGAACAAGGTTCCCGAGAGAGCGATCTCATAAACACCCTTGGTCTCCCCCGAAACGCGAGACACATGCTGCCCGATCCTCTAGAATCCGAAGGGTGAGATCAAGGAACCTAACCAGCTTGGCGACTCCACTAGGGACTTACTACCCTTTAGTCGGATCGTTCTTGTTTGGCTAGTCTCTTATTTTATTATTTGCTTTCATTGTCTTTTCATATTCACTTATGACTGCTTCCGTAACCCATTTATCCGGATCAGGGATTCTCTTATCCCCTAATTCAGGAGTGTCCCCCAGGAACAGGTCCTTGAACTTCATTCCCGACCATCCTCTTGAGAAAAGCCCCCTTGTTTAACTCCCAAGTCTTAACCTGGACTGGTGTGAGGTGGGACTTGAAGGTCACTCACTCCCCATATCTTCGCTCTAGGAGAAACTCAACTAAGGTGCCTTGCATGGGCAACACTTATTAACTACCCAGCCACCAGCAAGTCACTTGTCAGCCGAGTTCTTGAGGTACTTCGGAAGGCTACCCAATCCCTTTCTACGAAAGGTAAGCAAGTTGCTATTTCTCTTTTGGGTCGCCATAAGGCTATTTCCCACATTGCTACACCATTGGTCTCTATCCCTAGAGGCTCAACACTTCGAGGCAGAAACCCCACGGTCTCCATCCCTCACACACATCATAAGGCTTGTGGGTCACCCACGCGAGCCACACCTCAGGGCAAACCTTCTGTCACCTCGAGTCCATGTCCAAGATCAAACATTCCAAGGCTAGGTCTTGCGCATGCTACTCATATGCAACTCACTGCTCGGGGGCAATACCGTTATTATGCCAACCTGAGTACACAGGAGATGATCTCTTCTTCCTCCTACTATGCCAACACAAGCGCACCCTGTAAGGGGCAGGCCCGCACCCTGTAAGGGGCAGGCCGGCACCCGTTTTCCTACAGACACCTGCTGATAGTTCTAAGCCTCTTAAGGCCAGATAACTTGCACAAGCTTGGGTGGACCCCCAAGTCCCCTGAGATCCTTCTCCGAAGGGTGCACACGAGTAGCCATCTCAGGCATCCCCTCGCCCTCAATTCATGCCTCCTTATGAGTCAACCCTGATGCTACATGCTCCTTCTTCATCGAGTAAGCATCTTCAGCTTGGTACTCGAAGGCTTTCCCCAAGAGGACCATCCTTAACTAGCCCTATCACTTAGGTCATATCTCTAGAGCTCATAAGAGAGCTCGGGGAATGGACCTTAGGAAGATTAAGTCCTTCATCCTCCCTGGCTCGTATCAGATGAATACAGCTCTCTCTTGTTCCAAAATAGTTGACCTGCCACAACTTAGATCGCAGTTTTAGCACTACATCAAAAATCCAAGGCTAAACGCAATGGAGGTTTGAGAATTTTTACTAGGGAGGTGACCAAGGCAGTCAAAAGAGCCAATTTTGATGACCCTCTTCACCTGAATCCCTTCTATCCCCTTCGGACAATGAAGCTTGAAGAAGAGCTCCTGAGCCCTGTGTTATGGTTACTGTCGCAGAAAAAGTCCTAGCCACTCAACAGCCACGGTCTCAAGACCGTCGAGAATGGTTCAAACACGATTCGTGTATAAGAGTCGAGTTCAGTCAAGGCATGCTGAGCCCATACTGACTGACTTACCACATATGACCTGTCAAGCTCACATGCCTGCAGTTGCCACTAACGTTGACCTCCTTAGAGAAACCGTTAGCATAATGGTCGTAAGCGAGCCTGATGATGCGCAAGAGGATCATATGAACAAGTTTGAGAATATGGTGCACGCGATGATGGAGAAGATTGATTGTATTGACGTGGCACACCAGTCGGCTAACCATGAGGTCAATTCTTATCACTATGATGGTGCACCTCCATGGCAGCCCCCTCCGACTACCTCACAAGACAATTCTCCTCATCTGATCTCTCAGCTAGTTATTGATGCTATTATGGTCACCCATAGCTAAGAGAACAAAAACATTCTGGGGATACAGGATGCGATGTCTTATAAAAGACGTTACCCCTCTTATATTGATCAGGTCCCTTCCCCTTTGACTATAAGAAAGGGAAGTTTCCCTTAATCAGTGGAACCACCTCCTTGAACCAGCATATTACCCACTTTCAGGTGGCATGTCGAGAAACAGTGGCTAATGGGAGACTTCTTCTCCGACAGACTGTTGAGACCCTCGATGGCATGACATTCCAATGGTATGCTCAGCTTCCTCCAAACTCGGTGCATACATGGGAGGAGATGGAGAAATTTTTCTATCAACGCTTCTATGAGGTCGAGAGAGAGGTTCAAACTATCAAACTTCTCGCTCTGACTCAAGAAACAAATGAACCCATGGATCAGTTCATATCAAGATGGAGAAACTTGGCTTCTCGTCATCCTAATCCTACGCTTGAGAAGGAAGCAGTCCAGAATTGCGTGCGGAACATACTCATGTATGTACTCTATGTACTCTATGAGTACTCAAATGTTTTGAGTACTCAAAATGTACTAAAAACTCATAGAGTACACTTGAGTACTACATGTACTCATACATACATATGTACATATGTACATACTATGAACTCATATGCATATATGTATATATGTACATACATGTACATATGTATACATGTATACATATGTACATATATATGTATATATATATATATATATATATATATATATATATATATACATATATAAATAAGTACATATGAACATATGTAAATATATATGTACACATATGTAAACATATATATATATATATAGATATATATATATATATATATATATATATATATATATATATATATATATATATATATATATATAGATACACATATACGTATATATGCATATATATACAAATATGAATATATATGTACATATATACATATATGTATACACATATATACATGTAGATATATGTATATATATGTATATACATATACGTATATATATGTATATATATATATATATATATATATATATATATATATATATATATATATATATATATATATATATATATATATATATATATATATATATATATACTATGTACATACATATATGTATATATATGTATAAACAAATATACATGTATATATACATATATATATATATATATATATATATATATATACGTATATATTTATATATATAGATATATATTTATTTATGCATATACATATGTATATAGGTATCTATGTATGTATGGATGTGTATATGTATATACATGTATATGTTTATGAATATATACATATATACACATATATGTATAGAAATATGTATATTTGTGTATACATATGTGTTATATATGTATACATATACGTATATATACATATGTATATATATGTGTATATACATATAGGTAAACATATATATATACATGTGTGCGAAGCTATGATGATATAGACATACATATTTAAATATGTATTTATGAATATATGTTTACATATATGTAAATATTTAAATAGACATATTTACATATGTTTACATATGTAGACAATATACACATGTATACATATACATATATATACATAAGTACAAATGTGTATGTACATATATGTACACATGTATATATATATATATGTATATATATACATATATATATGTATATATACATATATATATTGAGTACATATATATATATATATATATGTATATATATACATATATATATGTATGTATACATATATATATTGAGTACATATATATATATATATATATACATTGAGTACATATATACATATATATACATACATGTATACATATATACATACATACTTATATATATATATAAGTATATATATATATAGTTTCGTTGGAAGTATCTTCTCTGTGGATCCCCATATGGAGAACCAATTTTTTAACTAGTTTGGAAAATCATTTGGGTCAGTTATTTTAAGCTGAATGTACCAACTGTTCGAATTTTTTGTGTTTTAGTAGGCGAAGACTTCATCCCAAGCGTTCATAATGATCTGAAGGCCTTCTTTAAGTCTCCAAGCTTTATCTGCCCCTTCTGAATCAGGGCCTGGATAATATCTTTCAGTGTGTAGAAGTCATCTATGGGATGATTGATCCTCCGATGATAGGCACAATAATTCGCTTGAGTGTCATTGCCAGCTTGCTCGGGGAACTTGGCTTCTGGAAGCTGGATCATATTCTGTTCCAATAATAATCGAAATAGTGTAGGGACCCATTCCTTCTCAAAGCGGTAGACCTTGTTCCTATGCTTGGTGAAATAATCACCCCAATCAAGGTTGGTCGGTGGGGGTACCCGATTGTATGACTGTGGTTGCTTGCCTGTCTAGGACATTATTTTTGTTGTTCTCAACCCTTTCGAGAGGTCCAAAGTTTGGGAGGGATCCTTCTTTGAATCAGTGACCGTGATGGCTACACTAATTATTCTTTTCTGTTGGCTGCCCTGTGTGTTAGTTCGAGGGTTACCATTGCCCCGGTTGTTTGTTAAGCTTGCAGACGATTGTCGTGACCCACCGTGGTGGCATGATAGACATTCTATGTAGACTGATTTAGGGATCGGCTTTGACATGAAGGTCGGATTAGAGGCCTTGACACATAGGACAATCTTGTGTTGCATGTTTTGCATGCAAGTTTGGACTGCTTCCTTCTTCAGCATAGGATAGGATGGTCAGAAGCCCAATTTCTCAATCTTGATAAGAACTGGTCCACCGGATCATCAGGATCATGAGTTAGGTTGAGAAGTTAAATAGTTTGAACCTCTCTCTTGACCTCATAGAGACATTGATAGATCAGTTTCTCCATTTCTTCCCACGTATGCATTGAGTTTGGAAGAAATCGAGCGTACCACTGGAAAGCTAGGCCATCAAGGGTTTCAACAAACTGATTGAGAAGAAGTCTCCCGTCAACCACTGTTTCTCGACATGCTGCCTGAAAATGGGAATATGCTGGTTCGGGGATGTGGCTCCATTGAATAAAGGAAGCTTCCCTTTCTTGTAATCTAAGGGAAATGGGACCTGGTCAATATATGAGGGGTACGGCCTTTGATAAGGCATCACACCCTGTATCCCCGGGATTTGTCTGTTCTTTAGGCTATGGGTCACCATAGCATCAATGTTGACCCATAGCATCAATGTTTGCTTGGGAGACAGGGTGAGGGACAAACTTGTCTTGTGAGGCAAAAGGAGGGGATTACCTTCGAGGTGCACCATCAAAATGATGGGAATTGACCTCTTGGTTAACTGACTGGCATGTGACATCGATACGATCGATCTTTTCCATCATTACGAGCACTATATCCTCAAACTTGTTCATGCACTCTTCCTGCGCATCACCAGGGTCACTTACGACCATTATGCTAACTGTTTCACTATGGAGGTCAATGTTAGTTGCAACTGAGGGCTTGCAAACTTGATGGGTAGTGCATGGTAGGTCGGTCAGTAGGGGGCCATCATGCCCTGACTGAACTCGACTCTTGTATGCTGATCTCTTTTGGACTGGTTCTCGACGATCTTGGGACTGTGGCTACTAAGTGGCTAGGTCATCTTCTACGACACTAACGATTGTGCAGGGCTCATGGAGCTCTTCTTCAAGCTTCATTGTCCGAAGAGGGTAGAAGGGATTTTGACGAAGAGAGTCCTCAAAGCAGGTTGCCCTGATCGCCTTGGTCATTTCTTTGGTCAAAATTCACAGACCTCTAACACATTTAGCCTTGAGGTTTTGATGGACCTCACACTAAAACTACGATCTGGGTTGCGACTGGTCAACTCTTCTTACACAAGAGAGAGCTGTCTCCATCAGGTGCGGTAAAGGATGAGGGACACGTATTGGAGTCATCTTGGGCCAGGGAGGATGAAGGACTGATCAGGTCATTGCCCCGAGCTCTCTTGTGGGCTCTAGAGACACGACCAAAGTGATGAGGCTGGTTCAGGATGGTACTCTTGGGGAAAACCTTTGAGTGTCAAGGCTGAAGTTGCTTGCTCGAAGGAGGAGTAGGCAGGAGTAGGGTTGACTCATGAGGAGGCATAAGTAGACGGCGAGGGGGCGTATGTGATGGCGACGCATGTGCGCCCATTTAAGAAGGATCACGAGTGACCTGGTAGTCAGCTCAAGCTCAAGCTAGTGGTCTGGCCTTTGGAGGTCGAGAACTACAAGCAGGTATTTGTAAGGGAACAAGTAGAGGCCTGCCCCTTACAGGGTGCACTTGTGTGTGCTGAGTAAGAAGCCGAGGAGGTCGTCTCTTATGTACTCGGGTTGGCGTAATGACAGCATTGCCCCGAGCAGTGAGATGCATGTGATCAGCATGTGCAAGACCTGGCCTTAAAAGGTCTGATTCTGGGTGCTGACTCGAGGTAGCACAAGGATTGCCACGAGGTGTGGCTAGAGTGGGTGACTCACGAACCTTGTGGTATGTGTGAGGGTGGAGACTGAAGGGCTTTCCCCTCGATGTGTTGAGCCTCAAGGGATAGAGACTGGAGGTGCAGGAATGTGAGGGGTAGCCTTGTGGTGACCCACAGAAGTAATGACAACTTGCTCGCCTTTTGCAAAAAGGGACTGGGCAGCCTTCTGGCGTACCTTAGGAATATGACAGGCAAGTGACTTGCCGGCGGATAGGTGCATGTTGTGTGTGGCAACAGAAGTGCTGCCGAGGCAGGGTGCCTTGGTGGAGTTCTCGCCAGAACGAGGAGATAGGGAGTGAGGGACCTTTAAGTCCCACCTCACACCGGTCTAGGTTAAGACTTGAGAGCTAGATAAGAGGTCTTTGCTCAAAAGGATGGTTGGGAATGAAGTTGGATGAACTTGCTCCCTAGGGACACTCTCGAATGCAAGGATAAGAAAATCCCCGATTCAAATGAATGTGTTACAGAACCTGCAAGCCATGAAATGTGAAGAGATAATGAAAGCAGCTAGTAAAAGAAGAAACTAGCCAAATAAGAACGATCGGACTACGGGGTAGTGTGTCCTTGGTGGAGTCGTCAAGCTAGTTAGGTGCCTCGATCTCGCCCTCTAGATCTTTGAGGATTGGTCAGCATGCATCTCGGGTTTCAGGGGAGACCTCAAACTTTTGAGATCACTCTCTCAGGAAACTCATTCGAGAACCAGGGCAGGTATTACCAACCGGTGAGAGAGGAATTTAAAGTGGGTTCGGGATTTGCTCGGGTTGGCTCACGTGGGCGCCCTCTTAGATCATGAAGAAAGCCCCCCAGCAAAAACTGGCTCAGAATTTCCTCCCTTTGCTTGTATTCTCTTATTTTCTTTAATCACACACATATGGAAAATATTATAAGATAGGTGGATCGACAGGGCTCACCCTTTTCCTCTTTGGTGAATGTACACAAGCACACATTCAAAAGAATAAGAGAAGAAGGATGGGGGAAAGAAGAATTTAATCTGGCGGGGAGATCAGCACATGACTAAGCTGGTGAATAGGTGGCCTGACGTGCTAGTAAAATGGGCTCGGTAACTCAAACCGGCTCACAGGATTACTGCTAGACATCAACACCAATACTGACTAGCTAGGCACAATGGTTAGTGTGTCGTGGAAATAAAGTGGGCACAGTAATTTTGGCACAACAACATTACAGCTAGACGACATGACTATACTAAGAGGCTAATCTCAACCCTTCTTTATCAAACAAAAGGATAACATAAATTTAAATCATAAAAAGAGAGTCAGACGTAAGAGAATAAGAAAGAGAAGAGAAGAGAAAGAGAGGAAGAGAAAGAAAGAAGGCGAAGAGTGTGAGAGAAGAGAGAATGAATGAGAAGAATTTGAGAGACACAATCGGCACTATGTGTTACCGATTGGGTTTGAATAGAAAGAGAAGGAAAGGGACAGTCGGTGCTAAGCATCACCAGTTGGGTTGGAAGAAGAAGAGAGAGACAGACACAGTCGGTGCTAAGCTTCATCAACTCTTTTTAAGAAAAGAGGAGGGAGAAGACACTATCGGTGCTAGGCATCACCGGTTGGGTTGAACAAACAAGAGAGAGATGGACACAATTGGTGCTAGAAGTTTAGGTTCATGTAATATTGACCGAGGTTGAGCAGTTTAGGGTCATGTAAGCAGTTTAGGATCATGCAGCATGGATAGAGGCTGCATTATGAATCGAGACTGAGCAGCTTAGGATCATCTAGCATGGATAGAGGCGGAGCAGTATAGGGTCATGCACTATGGATGAAGGCTGAGCAGTTTAGGGTAATGCAATATGGACTGAGGCAGAGCAGTTTAGGGTCACGCAGTATGGACCGAGGCTGATGAGGTTAGCGTAATGCAGTATGGACTGAGGCTAAGAAGTTTAGGTTATTACAATATGGACCGAGGATGAGCAATTTAGCGTCATGCAGTATGTATGGAGGCGAAATAGTATAGCATCATGCAGTATGGATTGAGGCAGAGCAGTTTAGGGTTCGGCAGTATGGACCAAGGCCAAGCAATTTAGTGTCATGAAGTATGGATCGTAGATGATCAGTTTAAGATCATGCAGTATGGACCGAGGATGAGCAGTATAGGGTCAATCAGTGTAGAACGAGGCTAAGTAATCTACGATCATGCAAAATAGATCGAGGATGAGTAGTTTAGGGTCATCCAGTATGGACTGAGGCTGACTAGTATAGGGTCATATAGTATGGGCTGTGGCTGAGCAGTTTAGGCTCATGCAATATGGTCTGAGGTTGAGGAGTTTAGGGTCATGCACTATGGATGGAGGCTGAGCAGTTTAGAGTAATGAAATATGGACCAAGGATAAGCCATTTAGGGTCATGCAGTATGGACCAAGGCTTAAGATGTGAGGGTCATGCAGTATGAATCGAGGTTGAGCAATTTAGGGTCATGCAGTATGAATCGAGGTTGAGCAATTTAGGGTCATGCAATATAGATCAAGGCTGAGTAGTTTTGGGTCATGTAGTTTGGAACGAGGCTAAGCAGCTTAAGGTCATGCAGTATAAACCAAGGCTAAACAGTTTAGGGTCCTGCAGTCTGGACAGAGGTTCAGCAATTTAGGGTCATGTAGCATGTAGCAAGGCTGTGCAGTTTAAGGTCATGCAGTATGGACCGTGGCTGGGCAATTTAGGGTCATCCAGTGTGGACCGACACTGAGTAGTTTACGGTCATGCAATATGGACCGAGGCAGTACGATATAGGGTCATGTAGTGTGGACCGAGGATAAGTAGTTTAGGGTCATGCAGTATGTACCGAGGTTGAGCCGCTTAGGGTCGTCCAGTACGGACCGAGGCTGAGCAGTTTAGTGTCATGCAACATGGACCAAGGCTGAGGAGTTTAGGGTCATGCAGTATTGACCAGGGTTGAAGACGTTAGGGTCATGCTGTATGGACTAAGGTTGAGCAGTTTAGTATCATTCAATATGGACCTAGGGTGAGCAGTTTAGGGTCATGCAATATGGACCGAGGCCAAGGAGTTTAGGGTCATGCATTATGGACCGAGGCTAAGTAGTTTTTGAGTCATTCATTATGGATCGACGCTGAGCAGTTTAGGGTCCAGCAGTATGGTCCGAGGCTGAGCAATTTAGGTTCATGTAATATGGAGAAAGGAAGAGCAGTTTCGGGTCATACAGTATGGACCGAGGCAGAGCCATTTTGGGTATTGCTGGGTGGACTGACGCTGACCTGTACTGGGTAATGGAGTATGGAGCGAGGCTGAGCAATTTCGAATCATTCATTATGAACAGAGACTGAACAATTTAGGGCCATGCATCATGGACAAAGCCTGAGCACTTTCATGTCATGCAGTATGTACCGAGGCTGAGCGTATTAGGGTCATGGAGTATAGACTGAAGCTGAGCAATTTAGGGTCATCCAGAATGGACCGAGGCTGAGTAGTTCTTGGTCATAGAGTATGGATCGGGGCAGAGCAGTTTAGGGTCATGCAGTACGGACCGAGGTTGAGCAGTACGGGATCTTGCAGCGTGTACCGAAGCTAAGTATTTTAGGGTCATTCCGTATGGACCGAGGTTAAACAGTTTAGTGCCCTGTAGTATGGACCGAGGCTGAGCTATTTAGGGTCACGGAGTATGGACCGAGGTTGAGCAGTCTTGGGTCATGCAGTGTGGACCGAGGCTAAGTAGTTCAGGGTCAGGCAATATGGAGTGAGCCTAAGCAATTTAGGGTCATCTAATATGGACCAAGGCTCAGCAGTATAGGGTCCTACAGTATGGGCCGAGGCTGAGCAATTTAGGGCCATGCAGTATGGCCCGTGGCTGAGTAGTTTAGGTTCATGCAATATGGACTGAGGCTGAGAAGTTTAGGGTCATGAAATATGGACCGAGGCTGAGTAGTTTAGGGTCAGTTAACGGGACTTGCAGTATGAACTGAGGCTAAGGAGTTTAAAGTCATGCAGTATGGATCGAGGTTGAGCAGTTTAAGGGTCTTGTAGTATGGGCCGAGTCTGAGCAAGTTAGGTTCATGTAGTATGGACCATGGCTTAGCAGTTTAGAGTAATGCAGTATGGACCGAGGTAGAGCAGTTTAGGGTCATGCAGTGTGGATGGAGGCTGACTAGTATAGCACCGCGCAATATGGACCTTGGCTGAGCAATTTAGGGTCATGTATTAAGGACCGATGCTGAGCAGTATAGGGGTCAGGCAGTATGGATCGGGGCTGACTGGTTTAGGGTCATGCAGTATGGATCGAGGCTGAGCAGTTTAGGGTCATGCAGTTGGACCAAGGCTGGGGAATTTAGGGTCATGCAGTATGGACCGAGGATGCACAGTATAGTGTCATGCAGTATGGACTAATGCTGAGCAGTTTAGGGTCATGCATTATGGACCGTGGCCGAGCAGTTTAGAGTCATGCAGTTTGGATCGATGCAGAGCACTTTAGGGTCCTGCAGTATGGATCGAGGCATAGCCGTTTTGGGTCAAGCAATATTTACCAAGGTTGAAAAGTTTAGGGTCATGCAGTATGGATCGAGGCTAACCAGTATAGGGTCATGTGGTATGGACCGAGGCCAAGACATTTATGGTCATCCAATATGGACCGAGGCTGACTAGTTTAAGGTCAGGCAGTATGGACCAAGCCTGAGAGGCTTAGGGTCATCCAGTATGGATGGAGACTGAGTAGTTTAGAGTCATGCATTATGGACTGCTGCTGAGCAACTTAGGGCCATGCATAATGGACTAAGGTGGAGCAGTTTAGGGTCACGTAGTATGGGTGGACGCTAAGGAGATTAGGGTAATGTAGTAAGCATTGAGGTTGAGCAGTTTAGGGTATTGCAATATGGACTGAGGATGAGCAGTTTCGGGTCATGCAGTATGTATAGAGGCGAAGACGTTTAGCATCATGCAGTATGGACCGAGGCAGAGCAGTTTAAGGTCCGACGGTATTGACCGAGGCCGAGCAATTTAGTGTCATGGAGTATGGATCGAGGCTGAGCAGTTTAAGGTCATGCAGTATGGACCGAGGATGAGCAGTATAGGGTCAATCAGTGTGGAATGAGGCTAAGTAGTTTAGGTTCATGCAGAATAGATCGAGGCTGAGCAGTTTAGGGTCATCCAGTATGGACCGAAGCTGACCAGTATAGGGTCATACAGTATGGGCCGAGGCTGAGCAGTTTAAGCTCATGTAATATGGTGTGAGGCTGAGCAGTTTAGGGTCATGTAGTATGGACGGAGACTGAGCAGTTTGGGGTCACGAAATACGGACCTAGGATGAGCAGTTTAGGGTCATACAGTTTTAACTGAGGCTTAAGACGTAAGAGTCATGTAGTAGGCACCGAGGCTGAGCAATTTAAGGTCATGTAATATGGACCTAGGTTGAGCTGTTTAGTGTCATGTAGTTTGGACCGAGGCTAAGCAATCTAAGGTCATGCAGTATGGATAGAGGCTGAGCAGTTTAGGGTCTTGTAGTCTTGACTGAGGCTAAAAAATTTAGGGTCATGTATTACAGAGCATGGCTGAGAAGTTTAGGATCATGCAGAATGGACCGAGGCTGAGCAGTTTAGGGTCATCCAAAGTAGAACGATGCTGAGTTGTTTAGGGTCATGCAGAACAGACCGAGGCTGTATGGTATAGGGTCATGCAGTGTGGATCGAGGCTAAGTAGTTTAGGGTCTTGTAGTGTGGACCGAGGCTAAGCAGTTTAGGGTCGCCCAGTATGGACTGAGGTTGACCAGTTTAGTGTCATGCAATATGGACCGAGGAGCGGAGCTGTTTAGGGTCATGGAATATGGACTGAGGCTAAGCAGTATAAGGTCATGTAATATGGATATGGGCTGCGACGTTTGGGGTCTTGCAGTATGAAATGAGGCTGAGAAATTTAAGTTCATGTAGTATGGATAGCGGCTAAGCAATTTAGGGTCCTGTTGTATGGACCGAAGCAGAGCAGTTTAGGGTATTGCAGTGTGGACTGAGGCGAACCTGTATAGGGTCATGGAGTTTGAACCAAGGCTGAGCAGTTTAGGGTCATTCATTATGGACAGAGACTGAGCAGTTTAGGGTCATGCAACATGAACAAATCCTGGGCAATTTTGGGTCATGCAGTACGTAACGAGGCTGATTAGTTAAGGATCATGGAGTATGGACCTAGGCTAAGCAGTTAAGGTCATCCAGTATGGACCGAGGCTGAGTAGTTTTAGGTCATACAATATGGATCGAGGCTGAGCAATTTAGGGACATGCAGTATGGACGGATGTAGAGCAGTAAAGAGTCTTGCAGTGTGGACTGAGGATAAGTTGTTTAGGGTCGTGCCGTATGGACCGAGGCTATGAAATTTAGGGTCCCGTAGTATGGAGCGAGGCTGAGCAATTTAGGGTCACGGAGTATGGAACGAGGCGTAGCAGTATTTGGTCATGTTGTGTGGACCGAGGCGAAGTAGTTTAGGGTCATGCAGTACAGATCGAGGCTAAGCAATTTAGGGTCATCCAATACGGACCGAGGCTCAGCAATATAGGGTCATATATTATGGGCCCAGGCAGAGCAGTTTAGGGTCATGCAATATGGACCGAGGCAGAGCAGTTTAGGGTCATAAAGTATGGAGTGAGGCAGGGTAATTTAGTGTCATGCAATATGGACCGAGGCTGAGTAGTTTAGGGTCATGCAATACGGACTGAAGCAGAGAAATTTAGGGTCATGCAATATGGACGGAGGCTGAGCAATTTAGGGTCATCCAGTATGGACTGAGGCTAAGCAGTTTTACGTCATGCAGTATAGATCGAGGCTAAGTAGTTTACACTCCAGCAGTCTGGACCGACGGTGGGCAATTTAAGGTCACGTGTGAGTAGTTTGGGGTCATGCAGTATGGATCTAGGCTGAGTCGTTTAAGGTCATGTAGTGTGAACCAAGGCTGAGCCGTACATGAAGTATGGACCGAGGTTGAGAAATTTAGGGTCATACAGTATAGATAGAGGCTTAACAGTTTAGGGTCATGCAGTATGGACCGAGGCTGAGCAGTTTTCTGTCATGCAATTTTAACTGAGGCTGAACAATTTAAGGTCATGTAGTATGGAGAAAGGCTGAGCAGTTTAGGGTCATGCAGTATGGATCGAGGCTGAGCCGTTTAGGGTCATGCAGTGTGGACCAACACTGAGTAGTTTAGGGTCATGCAGTATGGACTGAGCTGTAGACCAAGGCTAAGTAGTTTAGGGTCATGTAGTATGTACCGATGTTGAGCAGTTTAGGGTCTTCCAGTATGGACCAAGGTTGAGCAATTTAGTGTCATGCAGCATCGACTAAGGCTAAGAAGCTTAGGGTCATGCAGTATGGACGGAAGCTAAGCAAGTTAGGGTCAGGCAATAAGGGACAAGGCTGAGCAGTTTAGAGTCATGCAGTATTGACCAGGGCTGAGGATGTTAGAATCATGCAGTATAGACTGAGGTTAAGCAGTTTAGTATCATTCAATATTGACCTTGGGTGAGCAGTTTACAGTCATGCAATATGGACCGAGGATTAGTCATTTAAGGCCACGCAGTATGCACTGAGGCTGAGAAGTTTAGGGTCCTGCAGTATGGACCGAGGCTGAGAAATTTAGTTTCATGTAGTATGGACAAAGGCTGAGCAGTTTCAGGTCATGCAGTGTGGATCGAGGCGGAGCAGTTCTGGGTATTACAGTGTGGACTGAAGCTGACCGGTATAGGGTCATGGAGAATGGACCGAGGCTGGGCTGTTTTGGGTCATGCAGCATGGACAAAGCTTGAGCCATTTTGGGTCATGTAGTATGTACCGAGGCTGATCAGTTTAGGGTCATGGAGTATGGACCAGATCTATGTAGTTTAGAGTCATCCGGTATGGACTGAGGCTGAGTAGTTTTAGGTCATATAGTATGGATAGAGGCTAAGCAGTTTAGGGTCATGCAGCGTGGACCAAGGCTGAGTAGTACAGGGTCTTGAAGTGTGGACCAAGGCTAACTAGTATAGCGTCTTACCGTATGAAACGACGCTGCGCAGGTTAGTGTCCTGTAGTATGGACCGAGGCTGAGCAATTTAGGGTCACAGTGTATGGGCCGAGGCTGAGCAGTTTAGGGTCATGCAGCATGGATCTAGGCTGAGCAGTATTGCGTCATGCAATGTGGACCGAGGATCAGTAGTTTATGTTCATGCAGCATGGACTGAGGCTGAGCAATTTAAGGTCATCCAATATGGATCAAGGCTCAGCAGTATAGGGTCATTCAGTATGAGCCGAGGCTGAGCAGTTTAGGGTCATGCAATATGGGACGAGGCTGAGCAATCTAGGGTCATGTAGTCTGGACTGAGGCTGAGCAGTTTAGGGTCATGAAATATGGACGAAGGCTGAGCAGTTTAGGGTCATACAGTATGGATCGAGGCTGAGGATGTTAGGGTCTTGCAATATGGGCTGAGGCTAAGCAATTTAGGGTCATGCAATATGGACCGAGGCTGAGCAGTTTAGGGTCATGCAATAAAGACTGAGGTTGGGCAGTTTAACGTCATGCAGTATGGTTCGAGGCGGAGTAGTTAAGGGTCTTGCAGTCTGGACCGATGCTGGGCAATTTAAGGTCACATAGATGGAGCAACGCTGTGCAGTTTGGGGTAATGTTGTATGGACTGAGGCTAAGTAGTTTAGGGTCCTGTAGAGTGGACCGAGGCTGAGCAGTATAGGGTCATGCATTATGGGCTGAGGCTAAGTTGTTTAGAGTCATGGAGTATGGGCCGAGGCATAGCAAATTTTTGTCATGCAGTATGGAAGTAATTTTGGGTCATTCAGAATGGACCGAGGATGAGCAATTTAGGGTCATGCAGTATAGACCGAGGCTAAGCATTTTTGACTCATGCAGTATGGATTGATGCAGAGAAATTTAGGATCTTGTAGTATGGACGGAGGCAGAGAAGTTTAGGGTCAAGCAATATGGACCAAGGCTGAGCAGATTAGGGTCATATAGTATCGACCGGGACTGAGCAGTTTATATTCATTAGGTATGGACTGAGGTAGAGTAGATTAGAGTTCTATAGTATGGACCGGGAGGAGCAATTAAAGCTCTTGCAATGTGGACCGAGGCTAAGTAGTTTAGGGTCATGCAGTATGGATCGAGGCTGAGCTGTTTAGGGTCATCCTCTATGTACTAAGGCAATGCAGTCTAGTGTCATGCAGTATGGACGGGTCGTCGAGTATTGATGGAGGCTGAGCTGTTTAGGGTCAAGAAATATTGACCGAGGCTGTGTAGTTTAGGGTCATGCAGTATGGACCTAGGCTGAGGACATTTGGGTCATGCATTATGGATTGAGGCTGAGCTATTTAGTGTCATGCAATATGGACCGAGGCCGAGATGTTTATGGTCATGCAGTATGTACCGAGGCTGAAAAGTATAGGGCCTTGTATTGTGGATCGAGGCTAAGTAGTTTAGGGTCATGCGATATGGATCGAGGCTGAGCAGTTTAGGGTCCTGCAATATGGGCCGAGGCTGAGCAATTTAGTGTCATGGAGTACGGACCGAGGCTGACCAGTTTAGAGTCATGATGTGTGGACCGTTGCAAAGCTGTTTAGGGTCCCGTAGTATAAACCAAGGAAGAGCAGCTTAGGTTTAAGCTATATGGACCAAGGTTGATCAGTTTAGGGTCATGCAGTGTGGACGGAGGCTAAGCAGCATCATGCAGTATGGACAGAGGCTAAGCAGTTTAAGGTCATAAAGTACGGACTGAGCAGTTTAGGGTATGGAGCAGCGCAATTTAGGTTCATACAATATGGATCGAGGCTGAACAGTTTAGGGTCATGTAGTTTGGATCGAGGCTGAGTACTATAGGGTCACACAGTGTAGACCGAGGCTAAGTAGTTTAGGATCATGAAGTATGCTCTGAGGCTGAAGAGTTTAGGGTCATGCAATATGGACTGAGGCTGAGCAGTTTAGGGTCATACAGTACGGACCGAGGCTGCGCAGTTTAGGGTCATGCAGTATCGACCAAGGCTGAGATGTTTAGGGTCATGCAGTGTGTACTAAGGCAGAGCAGTTTCGGGTCCTAGAGTATGAACCAAGGTAGAGCAGTTTAGGGTCATGCAATATAGAACAATGCTAAGCATTTTAGGGTCATGTTGTATGGACTAAGGTTGAGGAGTCTAGGGTCATGCAGTATAGGTTGAGGCTGACCTGTTTAGGGTCTTATTATATGAACCGAGATTGATTAGTTTAGGGTCATGCAGTATGGACGGAGGCTAAGCAGTTTAGGGTCATGCAATATGGACCATGGCTTAGCAGTTTTGGGTCATGCAATATGGACAGAGGTTTAGAACGTTAGGGACGTGCTGCATGGACCGAGGCTGAGCAATTTAGGGTCACGCAATATGGACCGAGGCTGAGCAGTTTAGGGTCATGAAGTACAAACCGAGGCTAAGTAGTTTAATATGGTGCAGTATGGACCACGACAGAGCAGTTTAGGGTCCTGCTGTCTTGACCGACGCTGAACAATTTAGGGTCATGTAGTATGCAGCAAGGCTGAGCTATTTAGGGCCATGCAGTATGGATCGAGGCCAGTAGTTTGGGGTGTTGCAGTGTTCGTTAAGGCTGAGCAGTATAGGGGTCATGCAGTATGGACCGAGGCTGAGCAGTTTAGGGTCATGTAGTACGGACAAAACCTAACCCGTTTATGGCCATGCATTATGGACTGAGGCTGAGCAGTTTAAGGCCATGTAGTATGGGCTGAGGCTGAGCAGTTTAGGGTCATGTACTAGAGACCGAGGCTAAGCAGTTTTGGGTCATGCAGTAAGAACCGAGGCTGAGTAGTTTAGGGTCAAAAAGTCTAGACCGAGGCTGAGCAGTATCGGGTCTTGCAGGATGGACTGATGCTGTGCAATTAGGGTCATGCAGTATGGACCGAGGCTGAGGAGTTTAGGGTCATGCAGTATAGACCGAGGCTAACCAGTTAAGGGTCATGGAGTATGGATCGAAGCTGAGCAGTTTAGGGTAATGCAGTATGGACAAAGACTAACCACTTTAGGGCCATGTTGTATGGACAAAGCCTTAGCAGTTTCGGGTCATGCAGTTTGAACCGAGGCTGAGCAGTTTGGGGACATGAAGTATGGACTGAGGCTGAGCAGTTTAGGGTCGTACAATATGGACTAAGGCTGAGCCGTTTTGGGTAATGTAGTATGGAACGAGGCTAAGCAGTTTTGCAGTATGGACCGAGGTTGAGCAGTTTAGGGTCATCTAGTATGGACCGATGCTGAGCAGTTTATGGTCATGCAGCATGAACCGAGGCTGAGTAGTTTAGGGTCATGCATTATGGACGGTGGGTGAGGATTTTAGGGTCACACAGTATCGACCGAGGTAGAGCAGTTTAGGGTCATGCAATATGGACCAAGGCTGAGCAGTTTAGGGTCTAGCAATATGGACCGAGGCTGAGCAGTATATGGTTAGGCAGTATGGACCGAGGCTGATCTGTTAAAAGTTCTGCAGTATGGACCAAGGTAGAGCAGTTCAGTATGGACCAACATTGAGCAGTTTAGGGCCTTGTAGTATAGACCGAGGTTGAGCAGTTCAGTATCGACCAAGGTTGAGCAAATTAGGGCGTTCCAGTATGTACCGAGGCTGAGCAGTATAGGGTCAGGCAGTATTGACCGTGGCTCAGCTCTTTAGAGTCATGCAATGTCGACCGAGGCCGAGAAGTATAGGGTCATGCAGTATGGACCTTGGGTGAGCAGTTTAGGGTCAAGCAGTATGGACAGAGCCTGACCAGTTTCGGATCATGCATTATGGACCGAGGCTGAGCAATTTAGGGTCCTACAGTATTGACCAAGGATTAGCAGTTTATTGTCATGTAGTATGGACAAATGTTGTGCACTTTAGGGTCATGCAGTATAGACCGAGGCTAAATAGTTTAGGGTCATGCAGTATGAACCGATGCAGAGCAGTTTAGGGTCCTGGAGTATGGACCGAGGCAGAGCAGTTTAGGGTACGGCAGTATGGACCTAGGCTATGCTGTTTACGGTCTTGCAGTATGGACAAGGGCAGAGCAGTTTAGGGTCAAGCAATATGGACCAAGGTTGAGAAGTTTAGAGCCTTGCAGTATGGACGGAGCCTGAGCAGTATACGGTCAGACAGTATGAACCGAGGCTGTTCTATTTAGGGTCATGCATTGTCGACCGAGGCTGGGCAGTATACGGTCATGCAGTATGGACCGAGGCTGAGCGGTTTAGGGTCAAGTAGTATGGACAGAGCCTGACGAGTTTAAGATCATGCATTAGGGACCGAGGCTGGGCAGTTTCGAGTCATGTAGTATGGTCTGAGGCTAAGCAGCTTAGGGTCACGCGGTATGGATCGAGGCTGAGTAGTTTAAGGTCATGCAGTGTGGACCGAGGCTAGGCAGCTTAGGGTCGTGCAGTATGGACCGAGGCGAAAACGTTCAGGGTCATGCAGTATGGACCGATGTAGTGCAATTGAGGGTCTTGCAGTATGGACTGAGGAAAAGCAGTTTTGGGTCAAGCAATATGGACCAAGGTTGAGCAATTTAGGGTCTTGCTGTATGGCCCGGGTCAGGCAGTACAGACCAAGGCTGAGTAGTTTAGGGTCATGCAAAATGGACCGAGGCCGAGAAGTATAAGGTGCATTGTGGACCGAGTCTATGTAGTTTAGGGTCAAGAAGTGTGGACTGAGGCTGAGCAGTTTAGGGTTATGCGGTATGGATCGTGGCTGAGCAGTTTAGCGTCATGAAGTATGGATCGAGCCAGAGAAATTTAGGTTATGCAATATTGACCAAGGCTATGCAGTTTAGAGTCATGCAGTGTGGACCGAGGCTGTGCAGTATAGGGTCATGTAGTAAGCACTGAGGCTGCGTAGTTTAGGGTTATGCAGTATGGACAGAGACTGAGCAAATTAAGGCCATGCAGTAAGGACAGAGCCTGAGCAGTTTCGAGTCATGCAATATCAACCGAGTGCTCTCCCCTCATGGTTAAAGAAAACTTGTGTTTAAGTTTTTTTTTACCATTGGTGAAAAATAAGGGAAAACGAGGTTTTACCCCCTTATGAGTACACTGCCCTCAAAAGCCCTTCGCAAACTCAAAATTCTAGTCGCGTCCATGAAAAGCCAAGCGACAATGAGTAGGGTCGGGCTTCGACACAAGTCCCGAGATAACTCTGATCGATCCATCCCCAGCGCCGATTGACGCAGCGCCAAGTGTGTTTCCAAATACAACCTTAGCATCGGGTGTGTTTCAATAAACAACCTTGGCGCAGGTTGACTTAACGTCCAAGGTTGTTTCCAAATACAACCTTAGCGTCGGTTGACTTAGCACCGAGCATGTCTTCAAAACGACCCCAGCACTGGTTAACTCAGCACCGATTGTCTTCAAATAATACCACGGGTCGTTCACAACGCCATCTGAACAGCGCCGGTTGTGTTGTGTAAACTCATCACCAGTTGAATATTCGCAATAAACCAACATTGGTACACATGGTGTTGGCCTTAATTCAAGCGGTGTATGCCTTACCTTACCACTATCCCTAGTGGAATTGTGTGCTCAAGCCGGGATGTGTCATCCCTAGCGGACTTGCACCCAGGTCGTTGCACCTAAATTTTTACTTCCCTAATGGAGTCAAGAGTTGTCCCTCATCCCCCACTAGGAGTCACACTCATACTGCGGCCCATCATCCCCAGTGAAGCTAGGGCCATTCTTATTTCCCCAATCCCCAGTGGGTTAGCTTCACACTAAGCAACCTTACCCCCAGGGAGTCGGGTTACCTATTATAGAGTCTCATCATTCACCTAGAAAGTACGCTTACCCACTTTAAGACCGCAATGAAGTCTGCCTCTGTTGGTCATCTTTCATCAGGTCGCCATTTCCAACTGAGCCCTCTGCTTGTGTATGGCCTTAACCATTTTATCCCCAAGGAGTCAGATTGCCATCCACAAACCCATTCCCCATGGAGATTCACCGACATGGAAACTCACATGATGGTCTGCACTGCATGACCCTAAACTGCTATGCCTCGGTCCATGCTGCATGACCCTAAACTGCTCAACCTCGGCCCATACTGCATGACGCTATACTGCTCGGCCTCGATCCATACTGCATGACCCTAAACTGCTCAGCCTCGGTTCATAATGCATGACCCTAGAACTGCTTAGCTTCGGTACATACGACATGAACCTAAACAGCTCAGCCTTGGTCCATACTACATGATCCTAACTGCTTAACCTCTGTCCATACTGCATGACCCTAAACTCTTCAGCCTTGGTCCATATAGCATGACCCTGAACTACTCAGCCACGGTCCATACAGCATGACCTTAGACTGCTCAACCTCGGTTCATTTTACATGACCTTAAACTGCTCAACCTCGCTCCATACTGCATGACCCTACACTGCTCAGCCTCGGTCAGTACTGCATGACCCTATACACCTCAGTCTCGGTCCATATTGCATGACTCTAACTGTTCAGGCTCGGTCCATACTGCATGACCCTATCCTTACTACATGACCCTAAATTGTTCAGCCGCGGTCCATACTGCAAGACCTTATACTGCTCTAGCTCGGTCCATATTGCATGACCCTAAACTGCTAAGCCTCGGTCCATACTACATGACCCAAAACTGTTCAGGCTCGGCCCATACTGCATGACCCTAACTGCTAATGCTCGGTCCATACGGCATGACCATAACCTACTCAGCCTCGGTCCATACTGCATGACCCTAAACTGCTTAAGCTCAGTCCACACTGCATGACCCTAAACCTCTCAACTTAACCCTAAAGTGCTCAGCCTCGGTCCACACTGCATGACCCTAAACAGTTTAGCCTCAGCCCGTACTACATAGCCCTAAACTGCTCAGCCTCGATCATACTGCATGTGACTAAAATGGTTAGCCTCAGTCCAGGCTGCATGACCCCAAACTGCTCAGCCTCAATACACATTGCAAGACGCTAACCAGCACATCCTTGGTCCAAATTGCATGACCCTAAATTACTTAGCCTTGGTCTATACTCTTGGACCCCAGACACCTTAGCCTTAATCCATACTTCATGACCCTAAATTGCTAAGGCTCGGTCCATACTGCTTGACTCTAAACTGCTTTGCCTCGGTCCATACTGCATGACCCTAAAGTGCTCATCCTTTGTCCATATTAAATGACCCTAAACAACTCAGCCTCGGTCCATACTGAATAACCATAAACTACACAGCCTCTGTCCATACTGCATGACCCTAAACTGCACAGCCTCAATCCATACTGCATGGCCCTAAACTGCTTAGCCTCGGTTCATACTATAGGACCTTAAACTGCACAGCCTAGGTCAATACCACATGACCCTAAACTGCTCAGGCTCGGTCCATACTACATGAGCTAAAACTGCTCAGCCTCTGGCCATAATACATGAACGTAAACTGCTCAGCCTCGGTCCATAATGTAAGAACCTAAATGGCGCAACCTCGGTCCACACTGCATGATGCTAAACTACTCAGCCTCAATCCATACTGCATGACCCTAAACTGCTTAGGCTCGGTCCATACTACATGAGTTAAAACTGCTCAGCCTCTGGCCATAATACATGAACGTAAACTGCTCAGCATCGATCCATAATGTAAGAACCTAAATGGCGCAACCTCGGTCCACACTGCACGATGCTAAACTACTCAGCCTCAATCCATACCGCATGACCCTAAACAGCCCAGCCTCGGTCCATACCACATGACCCTATGCGGCTCATCCTCGGTCCATATTGCATGACCTGAAAGTGTTCTGCCGCGATCCAGACTGCATGACGTTAAACTGCTCTACCTCGGTCCATACTGCATGACCTTAAACAGCTCAGCCTCGGTCCATTCTGCATGACGCTAAATAGCTCAGCCTCAATCCACACAGCATGACCCTAAACTATACAACCTCGATCCACACTGCATGACCCTAAACTGCTCAGCCTCGGTCGATACTGCATGACCCTAAACTGCTCAGCCTCGGTCCACACTGGATGACCCTAAACTGCTCAGCCTCGATCCATACCGCATGGTCCTAAATAGTTCAGCCTCGGTCCCTACCATATGACTCTATAGTTCTTAGCATCGGTCCATATTGCATGACCTTAAACATCTCAGCCTCGGTCAACACTGCATGACCCTAAAGTTCTCAGCCTCGGTCCATACTGGATGACTCAAAATTGCTCAGGCTCAGTCCATCCTAGATGACCCTAAAGTACTCCTCATCGGTCCATACTTCCTGACCAAAAAGTGCTCAGCCTTGGTCCATTCTGCATGACCCTAAACTGCTCAGCCTCGGTCTATACAACATAACTATAAACATCTCCTCCTCGGTTCAAACTGCATGACCCCAAACATCTCCGTCTCGGTACATACTGCATGACCAAAAACTTCTCAGCCTCGGTAAACAATGCACAAACCTAAATTGCGAAAACTCGGTCCACACTGCGTGACCTTAAACTGCACAACCTCCGTCGATACTGCACGACCCTAAATAGCTCAGCGTCGGTCCAAACAGTATGACTCTATACTGCTCAGCCACGACCCATACTGCATGACCCTAACTTGCTTAGCCTCGATTCATACTGCATGACCCTAAAGTGCTCAGCCTCGAGCAATACTGCATGACCCTAAACTGCTCAGCGTCGGTCCATACTGCATGACCCTAAACTGCTCAGCCTTGGTCCATACATCAAGACCTTAAGCTGCTCATCCTTGGTTCATATTGCATGAACCTAAACTGTGCAACCTCAGTCCACACTGGATGATGCCAAACTGCTCAGCCTCGGTCCATACTGCCTGACCATAAATTGCTCTGCCTCGGTCCATACAACATGACCCTAAAGTACTTAGACTCGGTCAACACTGCATGACTAAAACAGCTCAACTTCAGTCCATACATCATAACCATAAACTGCTCAGCCTCGGTCAAAACTGCATGACCCCAAACTGCTCAGCCTCTGTCCATATTGCATGACCCAAAACAGCTCAGCATCGATCCATACAGCATGACCCGATCCCGCTTGGCATCAGCCCAAATTGCATGATCCTAAACTGTTCAGCCTCGATCCATACTGCATGACCCAAAAGTGCTCAGCCTCCGCTCATACTGCATGACCCTAACCAGCTCAGCCTTGATCCAGACTACATAACCATAAACTGCTCAGCCCCGGTCCATACTACATGACCCTAAACTGCTTAGTCTCGGTCCATACTGCATAACTCTAAATAGCTCAGCCTCGATCCATACTGCAGAACTCCATACTGCTCGGGCTTGGTCCATACTGCATGACCCTAAATTGCTCAGTGTCTATCAATACTGCAGGACCCAAAAGTGCTCCTCCTCGGTCCATATTGCATAACCATAAACATCTCAGCCTCGATCCAAACAACATGACCCCAAATTTCTCAGTCTTGGTGCATACTGCATGACCCAAAATTGTTCAGCCACGGTCCATGCTGCATGAACATAAACTGCTTAGGCTAGGTCCATACTGCTTAACCCTACACAGATCGGTCCCGGTTCATACTGCATGAGACTAAAGTGCTCCGCCTCGGGCTAAATCGCATGACCCTAAACAGCTCACCCTCAGTCCATACCGCATAATCATAAACGGCTCAGAATCGGTCCATACTACATGACTGTAAACTGCTCAGCCTCGGTCCATACTGCATAACCATAAGCTGATCATCCTCAGTCCATACTGCATGACCCTAAACTGCTCTGCCTTGGTCCATACCACATGACCCTAAATCTCTTAGCCTCAGTCGATGCTGCAGGACCCTGAGCTTCTCAACCTTGGTCCATATTGCATGACCCTAAACTGATCTGGCTCAGTCCATATTGTATGACCGTAAACCTCTCAAGCTCGGTCTGTACTACATGACCCTAAAGTGCTTAGCCTCGGTCCATATTGGATGACCCTACACATCTCTACCTCAGTCCATACTACATCACCATAAACTGCTCGGCCTTGGTCCATATTGCATGACCCTAAACTGCTCAGCCTCGGTCCATGTTGCCTGACCCTAAACAGGTCCGCCTCGGTCCATACTACATGACCCTAAACGCTCAGCCTCTGTCCATACTGCGGGAACCTAAACGTCTCAACCTCGGTCCATACTTGATGATTCTAAACTGCTCAAGCTCGATCCACACTGCAGGAACCTAAACGGCACTGCCTCGGTCCATATTGCATGTCCTAAACGCCTCGGTCCATGCTGCAGGACGCTTAACAACTCAGCCTCGATCCATGCTGCGTAACCCTAAAGTACTCAGCCTAGGTCCATATTGGATGACCCAAAATAGCTCAGCCTCGATTCGTACTACATAACCATATACTACTTAGCCTCGTTCCATACTACATGGCCTGACTGTGCTCAGCCTCGGTCCATACGCCATGACCCTAAACTGCTCTGCCTCGGTCCATACTGCATAACCATAAACTGCTCTGAATCGGTCCAAACTGCATGACCCTAAGCTGCTTAGCCTCGGTATGTACTGCATAACCATAAACTGCTCAGCCTCTATCCATACCGCATGACCCTAAATTGTTCAACCTCAGTCCATACTACTTGACCTTAAATAGCACCGCCTCGGTCCGTACTAAATGACCCTAAAGTCCTCAACCTCGGTCCCTACTGCAGCACCCTGAACTTCTCAACCACAGTCCTTACTACATGACCCTAAACTGCTCTGCCTCAGTCCACATTGTATGACCCTAAACTGCTCAGCATCATTCCGTATTGAATGACCCTGAACAGCTCAGCCTCCATCCATACTGCATAACCATAAACTACTTGGCCTCTGTCCAAATTGCGTGACGCCAAATGTCTCAGTCTCGGTCCATACTGCATGACCCTAAATTGCTCAGCCAGTTTCCATACAGCATGACCTCAGACTGCTAAGGCTAGGTCCATATTGCTTGACCCTAAACAACTCTGCCTCGATCCTAAAGTGCTCAGGCTCAGTCCTTACTGCATGTCCCAAAAAGATTCAGCCTTGGTCCATATTGCATACCAAAAACTTTTTAGCTTTGGTCCATACTGCATGATCCTAAACTGCTCAGCATCGGTCCATACTGCATAACTATAAACTGGTCAGCATCCGTCAAAACTGCATGACCCTAAACTTGTCAGCCTCAATCCTTACAGTGTGACCCTACTCTGCTCAACTCAGGTCCATACTCCATGACACTAAACTACTAAAGATCGGTCCATACTGTATGACCCTGAACAGTTCAGCCTCGGTCCATACTACATGACCCTAAACTGCTCAGCCTCGGTCCATATTGCATGACCCAAAACTTCTAAGGATAGGTCCATTCAGCTTGCCCCTAAATTGCTCAGCCTCAGTCCATAATGCGTGACCCTAAACAGCTCAGCCTCGGTCCAAACTACAAGACCCGAAATAGCTCAGCCTTGATCCATACTGCCTAATCATAAACTACTCACCCTCGGTCCAAACTGCATAACCCCAAACTTCTCAGTCTCGGTCCATGCAGCATGACCCTGAAGTGCTCAGCCATAGTCCATACTGCAAGACCCTAAACTTCTCAGTCTCGATCCATACTGCATGACCTTAAACTGCTCAGCCTTGGTCCATACTGCATACCCATACACTGTTTAGCCTCGATCCATACTACATGACCCTAAACTGTGCAACCTTGATCCACACTGCATGATCCTAAACTGCTGAGCCTTGGTACAAACTGCATGGCCCTAAGCTGCTCGGCCTTAGTCTGTACTACGTGACCCTGAAATGCTCATCCTCGTTAAACACTGCATGACCCGAAACAACACAACCTCGTTCAATACTTTATGAACATAAAATGCTCAGGCTCAATCCATACTGCATGACCCTAAACGCCTCAGTCTCGATCCATAGTGCATGACCCTAAACTGTGCAACCTCGGTCTTCACTACGTGACCCTAAACTGCTCAGCATCGGTCCATACTGGTTGACCCTGAACTGCGCAGTCTCGGTCCATACTGCATGAAATTAAAGTGCTCAGAATCGTTCAGTACTGCATGTCCCTAAACTGCTCAGCCTCGATCCAAATTGCATAATCATAAACTGCTCAACCTCGGTCCAAACTGCATGACCATAATTGTTCAACCTCTGTCCATACTGTATGACCCAAAACTGTTCAGCCTCAGTACATTATGCGTCACAATAAACTGCTCAGCCACAATCCACATTGAATGACACTAAACATCTCAGCCTCTGTCCAAACTGCATGATGCCAAACTGCTCAGCCTCGGTCTATACTGCATGACCCTAAACTACTCAGCCTCGGTTCAAACTGCATGACCCTAAATGGCTCAGCCTTGATCCATACCGCATAATCCTAAACAACGCAGCCTCGGTCCATACCGTAAGACTCTATACTGCTCAGCCTCGGTCCATACTGCATGACCCTAAGGTGCTCAGCCTCAGTCCATTCTACATGACCCAAAACTGCTCAACCTAGGTCTATACTGCATGATTCTAAACTGCTTAGGCTCGGTCCATACTGGATGAACCTAAAGTGCTCTGCCTCGGTCCAAACTTCCTGACCCTAAAGTGGTCAGCCTCGGTCCATACTGCGTGACCCTAAATAGCTCGGCCTCAGTCTATACTAGATAACTATAAACTTCTCCTCCTCAGTTCAAACTACATCACCCCAAACTTCTCCGTCTCAGTCCATACTGCATGACCCTTAACTGCTCAGCCTCAATTCATAATGCACGAACCTAAAGTGCTCAGCCTAGGTCAACACTACATGACCCTAAACTGCTCAACCTCGATCTATACCGCACGACCTACAATAGCTCCACCTCGGTCCACGTTGTATGACTCTATCTTGCTCAGCCTCGGTCCATACTGCATAACCCTAAATTGCTCAGCCTCGGTCCATACTGCATGACCCTATAGTCTTCAGCCTCATTCAATACTGCATGACCCTAAACTGCTCAGCCTCGGTCCATATTACAAGACCCTTAACTGCTCAGCCTCAGACCATACCTCATGATCATAAACTGCTTAGCTTGGGTTCATACTGTATGAACCGAAACTGGGCAACCTCAGTCCACACTATAAGACACAAAACTACTCAGCCTCGGTCCATACCGCATGACTCTAAACATTTCAGCCTCGGTGCATATTGCTTGACCTTAAACAGCTTGGCCTCAGTCCATAAAACATGAACCTAAAGGGCTTAGACTCGGTCAATACTGCATCATTAAAAACATCACAACTTCGTTCCATTCTTCATAACCATAAACAGCTCAGCCTTGGTCAAATCTGCATGACCATAAATTGCTCAGCCTCGGTCCATACTGCATGACCCTAAACTTCTTGGCCACGGTCCATACAACATAACCCTATACTGCTCAGCATCGATCCATACTGCATGACCCTAAATTTTTCAACCTCGATCCATATTGGATAACCCTAAAAGGCTCAACCTCGGCCCATACTGCATGACCCTAAATGGTGCAAGCTCGGCCCATACTATATGAAACTAAACTACTCAGGCTCGGCCGATACTGCATGACCCTAAACAGTGCAGACTCGACCCATACTGCATGACACTAAACTACTCAGGCTTGGCCAATACTGCATGACCCTAAAGTGCTCAGCTAGGGTCCATACTGCATGACCATAACCAGCTTAGCCTCGGTCCGTACTGCATAACCATAAATTGCTCAGCCTCGTTCCATACTGCATGACCCAAAATTGCTCAGTCTCGGTCCATACTGTATGACTCTAAACTACTCAGCCTCGGTCCATACTGCAGCAACCCATACTGCTCACGCTCGGTCCATACGGCATGACCCTATACTGCTGAGCGTCAATCAATATTGCATGACCCTAAAGTGCTCAGCCTCAGACCATATTGCATGACTATAAACAGCATAGTCCATACTACATAACCATAAACATCTCAGCCTCGGTCCAAACTTCATAATCATAAACTGCTCATAATCGATCCATGCTGCATGACCGTAAGCTGCTCAGCCTTGGTCCCCACCGCATGACCGTAAACTGCTCAGCCTCTGTCCATACCGGATGATCCAATACTGCTCAGCATTGATCCATACTGCTGGACCCTGAAATTCTCCACCTGGGTCCATACTGCGTGACCCTAAGCTGATCAGGCTCGGTCCATATTGTATGACCCTAAACTACTGAAGATCGGTCCATACTTCACGACCCTCAAGTGCAGAGCCTCGGTTCATGCTGGACGACTCTAAACCGCTCAACCTCTGTCCATATTGCATAACCATAAACTGCTCTGCCTCGATCCAAACTACATGACCCTAAACTGCCCAGCCTCGATCCATAGTGCATGACCCTAAACAGCTCAGCCTCGATCCATACTGCAGGACCCCAAAATTCTCAACCTCAGTCCATACTGGATGACTCTAAATTTCTCAGGCTCGTTCCACACTGCAAGACCCTAAACGACATGGCTTCGATCCATATTGCATGTCCCTAAAGCATCGGTCCATGCTGCAGGACCATAAACAGCTCAGCCTTGATCTATATTGCACAACCCTAAAAAGCTCAGCCTCGATCCATACTGCATGATAGCAAACTGTTCAGTCTCGCTCCGTACAGCATGACCCAAGATTGCTCAGCATCGGTCCAACTGCATGACCCTAAACTAATCAGCCTCGCTCCATACTGCATGACCCTAAAGTGCTCAGTCTCGATCCATACTACATGACTCTAAACTGCTCAGGCTCGACCCATACTGCATGACACTAAACTGTTCAAGCTCGACCAATACTGCATGACCCTAAACTGCTCAGTCTCGATCCAAACTGCATGACCCTAAACAGGTTAGCCTCGGTCCATACTGCAGGACCCCATATTTCTCAAGCTCGGTACATACTGCATGACCTTAAATTGCTCAGCGTCAATCAATACTGCATGACCCTAAAGTGTTCGACCGCCGTCCAAACTTCATGACCATAAACAGATCGACATCAGTCCATACTGTATAACCATAAACATCTTAGCCTCGGTCCAAACTACATGACCCCAAATTTCTTAGTCTCGGTTCATACTGCATGACCCCAAATTTCTCATTCTCGGTCTACAGTACATGACCGTAAACTGCTTTGGCTAGGTCCATACCGCTTGAACTTATACTGCTCGGCCTCGTTCCTTACTGCATGACCCTAAAGTGCAAAGCCTCAGTTCGTACTGCATGACCCTAAGCCGCTCAACCTCGGTCCATACCACATATTCATCAACTGCTCAGAATCGGTCCAACTGCATGACCGCAAGCTACTCAGTCTCGGTTCGTATTGCATAACCATAAACTGCTCAACCTTGGTCTATACAGCATGACCCTAAATTACTCAGCCTCGGTCAAAACTACATGACCCTAAACCGCTTAGCCTCGCTCCCAACTGCATGACCCTAAACTTCTCAGCCTCGGTCCGTACTGCGTGACCCTAAATTGCTCAGCCTAGGTCCATACTACATGACCTAAAACTTCTCAACGTCGATCAATATTGCATGACCCCAAACTGCTAAGCATCCGCCCATACTGCATGACCCTAAAGTGCTTAGCCTCGATCCATACTGCATAACAATAAACTACTCACCCTCAATCCATACTGCATGACCTTAAAGTGCTCAGCCTCGCTGTATGACTCTTAACTGCTTAGCCTCGGTCTATTTTGCGTGACCCTAAACTACTCAGCCCCAATCCACACTGCATGACCCTACTCTGCTCAGCTTCAGTCCATACTGCATGACCCTAAACTACTTAGGATCGGTCCATTCTGCTTGACCCTTAACTGCTTAGCTTCGACCACTACTGCATGACCCTAAACTGCTCAGCCTAGGTCCATACTACTGAACTTAAACAACTTAGCCTTGGTGCATAATACTGGACCCTAAACTTCTCAACCTTGGACCATACTGCATGACTTTAAACTGCTCAGACTCGGTCCACATTGCATGACCCTAAACGGCACAGCCTCGATCCATACTGCATGACCCTAAACTTCTCAGTCTTGATCATTACTGCAGGACCGTAAATAGCTAAGCCTCGGTCCATATAACATAACCATAAACTGCTCAGCGTCGGACCAAACTGCATGACCCTAAACTTCTCAGTCTCAGGCCTTACTACAAGACTCTATAGTGGTCAACAACAATCCATATTGCAAGACCCAAAATTCCTTAAGCTAGGTCCATACTATAGAACCCTAAATTGCTCAACCTCGATCCATACTAGACGACCCGTAACTGCTCACCCTCGATCCATACTATATGACCCTAAACTGCTCAGCCTCGCTCCATACTACATAACCATAGACTATTTAATCGAGGTCCATACTGCATGACCCTACACTGTGCAACCTCGATCCACACTACATGATCCTAAACAGCTCAGCCTCGGTACGTACCACATGACCTTAAACTGTTGAGCCTCGGTTTATACAGCATGACCATAAACTGCTGGCCTTGGTCCATACTGCATGACCCTAAAGTGCTCAGCCTCGGTGAATACTACATGACCCTAAACTGCTCAACAGGTCAATAAAGACTACAAAATAAGTGAAAATTCTAACAATCTCAAATCACCCCAAAACTGGTCAAGATCTTCATTAGTACTTCGAGAGACTACTTGCAAAGTTTCATCACGATCAGACATGTCCAAGGTAGTGAACATAAAGAAACAATTTCAACAAAATCGACCTCTAGCACTCTGAAATGGACCCTGTAACAAGAGTTATATTTATGGTACATCAAACAGTAGTGGAACCATCGCCATTGGATCTGACATGGTCTAAAACCCCTATGGGTCAAGTTTCGGCTTAATCAAGTGCTTCAGGACAAAGTTATGAGAAAAATACTAAAAAGGGGTAGGTCGCAGACTATTCCTGTGTGGCCACCTTACACCAAAACAACATTAAAAGTGGATGCTTTTACAGTCACGGGCAGTCACTTTCAGGGCCTATATCTCACTCGTGCCACGTCTGATCGACCTCAAATGTGGTGCGCATATTCGTCTCATCAAAGACGAGCTATTCGATATGTGGTATGCTCCGTGACGCTGCTCGAGCAGGGAGAAAAACTAGAATGAAGCTGTTGATCCATGAAGAAAGTTACAGAAAATTCAGCAGTAGCATGCCTCACTTCGGTAGACAAATCACGACGCTCGCATACCCGATCGGCGTGAAACCAATTACATTATGTGCGTAAGGTCTGTGGCCATTTTTAGCCCGAATCTCATGTGCAATGAACAATTGGATTTCACACACGGAGGCGTCAAATCTACTGTAAATTTTGGCCGTTAGATTTCAAGATTTCGATCAAAAACTCAAGACAACAGAATCTTCATCCTGACACGAAATAAAGCTGTGTTTATTACAACGTGATTATGACAGCAGGCTTAGTGTGATTCAGTGAAGAAACCATAAAGAAACATCAAGGAACAAGCACACAATTGATCCAAAGTTTTCAAGATTCATCCAAAATTCAAGTCTCATGATCACGGTTTAAAAACATGATTCATGGCTCGAAGTTGGTATCAAATCGATCGCCATGTCGAGCCTCACAAGAAAAAAATTATCTTTCGATCAAACGGGCATCAGAACAACCTCGAATCAGTCATGGAAGATCACACAAGTTCTAGAGCAGCAGCAGGGACTATTTTGAAATTCCACACATTGTTAGGTAGGGGAAAACAATCCTTTTGCACCCATTTTTAGAATTTCTTTTAATTCAATTAAATTGTAATTATCTTCAATTCTAGGTAGTGTTTAGACGTACACCCACGTTTTAGCTCAATTCTATATAAACAGGCAATGCCTCATTATAAAAGAGGGCCGATTCATTTTTCTTAGATCATTCAATAAAGTTCTGAATTTTTCTTGAGCTCGTGGGTACATCTTGAAGAGAGAGAGAGGAGGGAGAAGAAAAGGGTCGGTACCCTTCAATAAGGTAACTTTCTCTCTCCTCTCCTCTTTCTCTCCTCTTATCTTCTCTCTCCTCCTCTTTTTCTCTCTCAAACCTTCTTTTTCTCATTTTTATCTATTTCTCTCTCTTCTTCTCATCTTTATCTCTCTTTCTCTCTCTTCTCTCATCCCTATCTCTTTTTCACTCTTCTCTTCTTTTGACACAGTCGATGAAGCCTAGCACCGACTATGTCTTCTCTCTCCTCTTCTTCTGACAGAGTCGATGATGCCTAGCACTAACTGCATCTTCCCTCTCCTCTTCTTTTGATACAATCAGCAAAGCCTAGCACTGACTACATCTTCTTTCTCTTCTTTTGATGCAGTCGATGAAGCCTAGCACCAACTGCATTATATCTCTCTTCTGTCTAATACAGTCGGTGAAGTCTAGCACCGACTACATCTTCTCCCTCTTCAGTCTAACACAGTCGATGAAGCCTAGCACCGACTGCATCTTCTCTCTCTTTTGTTTAACATAGTTGGTGAAGCCTAGCACCGACTGCATCTTCTCCCTCTTCAGTCTAACACAGTAGGTGAAGCCTAGAGCCGACTCTGTCTTCTCTCTCTTGTGTCTAAAATAGTCGATGAAGCCTAGTGCCGACTGCATCTTCCCTCTTTTATCTAACACAGTAGGTGAATGCTAACTTCGCCTACATCTTCTCTCGCTTCTGTCTAACACAATTAGTGAAGCCTAACACCGACTATGTCTTCTCTCTCTTTTGTCTAACACAGTCGTTGAAGCCTAACACTGACTGCATCTTCTCTCTCTTCTATCTAACATAGTTTGTGAAGCCTAACATTGATTGCTTCTTCTCTCTCTTATCTGTGTAATATAATCGGAGAAGCCCAGCACCGACTACATCTTTTATCTCTTCTCTGTCCAATACAATCAGTGAAGCCTAGTGCCATCTGCATCCCCTCTCTCTTTTGTGTCCAATACAGTCGGTAAAGCCTAGTGCTGACTGCATCTTTTCTCTCTCTTCTCCTTCCAACCGAGCCGGTGATGCCCAACACCGACTTCCTCATTTCCCTCCTCACTTCTTAGACACAATTGATAAGGCCTAGCGCCGATTGTGTCTGTTTCTCTCTTCTCTTTACAACCCAGCCAGCGATGCCTAGCACCGACTGTGTCTTTCACCCTCTTTTCTCTTTCCTTTTCTCTTCTCTCGCACTCCTCTCCTTTCTCTCTTCCTCTCTTTCTTTCTCTTCTCTTTCTTATTCTCTTACTTCTTACTCTCCCTTTATGACTTTCATTATTTTTGTTATCCTTTCGTTTGATTAAGAAGGGTTGAGATTAGCCTCTTATGGTAGTCTTATTGTCTAGCCGTAATGTTGTTGTGCCAGAATTTATGTGCCTGCTTTATTGCCATGACAGATTAACCATCATGCTTAGCTAGTCAATATCGGTATTGACGTCTAGTAGTAATCATGTGAGCTGGTCTGGGTTACCGAGCTCATTTTATTACCGCGTCAAGCCAATTATTCACCAGCTTAGTCACTGTGTTGATCTCCTCGCTTAGTCAAAGTCCTCTCTCTCCCATCTTTCTTCTCTTATTCTTCTCTTCTTCTTTTGAATGCAGATGCTTGTGTATGTTCACCAAAAAGGAAAAGGTGAGGTCTGACCCACCTGTCTTATAATGTTTACCATATGTGTGTGATTGTAAAAAACAAGAGAGTAAAAGCCAAGGGAGGCAATTCCGAACCAGTTTTATTACTGGGGGACTTTCTTCTTGATTTGAGGGCATCCACGTAAGTCAGTCTGAGTAAGTCCCGACCCCACCTTAAATTCCTCTCTCATCGATTGGTAACACTTGCCCTCGTTCTCAAACGAGGTTCCCAAGAGAGCAATCTCAAAAAGTCCCAAGTCTCCCTGAAACCTGAGACGTGTTCCGTCCGATTCTCAAAAGATCAAGAGTGCTAGATCGAGGCACCTAACTAGTGGGGACTACCTTAAAGGGGGTCGAGGTACTCCAAGGGGGAAAGGGATGGTGGTTGTAAAGGGGACACCTCCCGTTTATCAATTCGAGACCAGTAATGACTGCGTCTTCTTGGCCACATATTTGGCCTTATTTTTATGCAAGCTCGGGTTCCTTGTAGGGGCAGATGACATTCGTTCAGGCACTTTATATGTAGCCTGTGACACGGCAAGAGGTCGTCAGTATGCCCTTGCTCAACCTGTTTTGTGCAATATATACCATGACTTAGGGGCCATCACCCGTGGAAAGCTTACAAAGGTAAAGACAGAGGAAATGGCATTGTCGGAAGAGAGGCATTTCCCGGGGACTTTAAGACTCCATTCCCCATCAATTATGTATATGGGTGGCTAGGGGCCTATTTCCCTACCAGCTATGTCAGGAGCCAAGGCTCGGGAGATAAATTGTGGCCTTGCTTGATGAGGATTGCTGCTAAAAAGCTATCTTTTATATCCTAGGGGAAGCTCGGGGCTTATTTGAGAATGGCTCCTTGAATATGCGACGGTTCCCATTTTCGGTTGGGAGCTTTACCGACTGTGCCTTTATTGATGACTTGGGGAAGGAGCTGGATGGTGCTCCTACTACTATTAGGGAGCTCATGTTCATCCTGAGCGTTAGAGGGGGAGTTTCCCTACCGGACTCCTCACAATGTCAGATTGGAGGGGTATTTCCCTCATCGCCTTTCCCATTAGCATGGGCTTCATCAAAGCTACCCCTTCTCCATGCTTTTCGAAAAGTGACGGGGCAAGGTAAACATGGGGAAGGCGGAAGAGCCTAGGACTCTTCATGAATGCTAGTTGCTAGGACATATACAGATTGGTTGATCCATATGTCTAAAGACGACAAAGGTAAGCAAGTATGTGATACCTCACTTCGACATAAGGGTCAGAATGATTGAGGTCTATGCAAACTGATGGAGAATTACTAGTCAGCGATACTGGAATGAGGATCACCCCTGAAAAGGAGAGAATGGAAACTAACGCTAAGAGACTAGACAGAGGAGAGCGGTGGATCCTCCTGCTCCAGGTTAGGTCTTTGCTTTGGGGTATCCCTCGAACTAGCAAGCCTTAGAGATTCCCTAAGAGATAACGGTTGATGACACCTCACCGCAATTCCACGCCATGAACTAGAGAATTGGGATCATCTTCGTTAATCTTAGTTATGTATTTGAATGGAGTGAGGGTTGAAAGGTCCTAGGTCATGAGGGGCATCCCATTCAAGACTTGAATGCGCTGATCGGGAGTGGTCCTCATAGTAGACTGGTTGGAGGCCTTTCTTAAGGAAGGAGTTCTGAAGCTGTTGCTCCTCCTCTGACAGAGAGAAAGAAAAGGAAACGATCCACCCCTACCGGCACTCATGCACCGGCTCAAGTTTGTGGGCATACCCGAAGACATAGGGGTGCCAAACTTCTTGTGATCTCGAAACCAGAAGGTAGCCCTTCCTCCTCTGATCATTTTACCAACTCCCCTAGTGTCACCTTCTGCACTTTCTCCAACATCTTTTATCTCTCTTGAATTTTTTTCTTCTTCTTTAGATACTGAAGCAAATGACTCCAGTCCTTCTGAGCCCATTATTATTGCTTTTGATCGGGAAATGACTTCAAAACTTAGGGAGGTGCCCCTAAGTCCAAGGGTAGTTCCTGAGTCAAATCCAGTTCCTATGGAGACCAGCAAGGCTGAAGGCTCTGAAGCGACTGCTCTAGGAAGGGAATCTGATGCTGACATGGCCTCTGTACTTCAAGGGTTAGTGCCCCGACTAAGGCAAGGATGATGATTCAAAAAGAAGGGCCTATGATTAGTGATGCCGCTGCGTGTTAAGAGGCTGCTGCCCCCGAGGGCACAGATAGTGAAGCTAAAGGGGTTGAGCTTTCTGTGACCGAGGTCCTGGCTGTTGAGGGCACAGGCCAAATGGAAGGAACCATGGCTGAGGTTGGATTGGCGATCGACGAAAGTTAAAGGGTGAGGCAGTTCTTGAACTTGCCAATGCTGACGTGGCAGTTCAGGATGGTGAGAAACAAGGGAAGGAAGCTTCTTTGGAGAATGCTGGGAAAGAAGTGGAGGCCCCCATGGGCGCAGAAGAAGGAGACGAGGCTGGTATTGAAGAATATATGCAGGTCGAGGCCGGGTCTGCCTCTAAGTCTAAGGTGCACGATGCTCAGGAGCTTGTCATCATTTCAGAAGAGCAGGTAGCTCAGATGGCTATCACTTCAACAAGCCCAGTCCTTGAAGCCAAATCTCTTCAGCACTAACAATCACAACAGCATCACCTAGGCTCATTTTTAGCAAGGTTTCTGGTATGATTGCAGGCATGCTTCGTGTAGGCCTTCAGGGTTTAAGGGAGCTTCCTTTCAATGAGCTGGGAGGAGAGGCTTTGGCCAAGTTTAAGGAATTTTCTATCACGACTATTGTGGTTATGAGTGCGCAAAGTCCTTTCCCATTTTGACGCAACCCTGAATGAGCTGGAGAGCTAGCGGTTAGGAATACTACATCGTGAGGCAGAAATCAGTAGGCTATCCTCATTGGAGGAGTCAATCTGGCGTCGTCACGAAGAGATAGATTCCTGCACTGAGAAGAATGCCACCATGAATGGCTGTTAGCTGAATCTCAAGAGGGAGGCACAAGGTTGCTACAAGAGGATGATCAAAATAAGAGAGGAGGTGCGAATATTAAGCCACGAATTCGCTGAACTTGAGAAGGAGATGATTCAAAGAAGGGCAATGGATGCCTCCTTGGTTGCAGATTTGTTCGAACTCACTCGCACCATTGAGTCCAAAACTATGGCAATGGAGGAGGAAATTCAAATGGTAGCTGAACTAAAGGAACGTATCCAAGACACCGAGAGTTCTCCTGTAACATGCAGAGCTGAGATCAATAAGATAACTTGTCATTTCTGAAAATGTCTTTTCTTTTACTGTCACTTGTAAGAAGTTTGAACTCATGAATCAAATTCTTCTTTCTCTTCTTCTGGCTGACTTCGCCACATGATTTCATTCTCCTCTTACTCAGGTGCTCTCTTTGGGTTTCAAACGCCTCTCGAAATGTTTTTTTTTTCAAAAGGGGATAATACCCTAGGCCTTGTTTGATCCCATGACGGGCTGCAATGGCTTGGATAGCTTCGAAATGGGGAGTCATTGGATTTTCTCCTCTTAATATTTGATTGCCAAGGGATCATAATTCATTTTCCTCATCATTTGGTGAGCCTGTTCACTATAGATAGTCTAATCAAGAGGGGCTTTGGCCTCCATTAGTGGTGCATTCACTTCAAACCCATCATAGTTTTTTATCTCAGGCACGAACTCCTTGAGATGTTTTGAAGCAATACGCATGACCTCCAATCGGCTCTGAAGACTATGAACTTCGCTTCTTAACTCTGCTAGGGGATCCTGCTCTTGAGGGGAAGAAGACTGCCCTTTCACACACTGCTCTCCTCCCGCAAAACCAGGGAAGTGTAGAACTTGTGGGTGGTCACTGGTCCGAGGAGCATCCTCTATGCTTATAGCAATAGGATTTTGAAAAGTCTTTCGCAGGGGTTGGCGCACTACTTCTGCTTTCAAAAGTGCAATGGGGATATGCAGGAATTTTTGTTGGTCTGGCATATAGATGATCTTTGGAGATGCGAAATCTATCCCCATGAGTTGCTCAATCTCAGGAATGACCTCTGGTTCACCTTTTGGTGAAAGTGGGTCAGAAACAGGGGGTAGAGGGTGATATTCCTCTTCGAGTGAAGACAGAGTTTCTTCAGGGATGATAGTTGAGATGCTAGAATGAATGAGGGTTAAAGGGAGAATTCTACCTTGCCTTTCTTTCTCTTTGAACATGTTTACCAATGTTCTCCCCACATCCTCAACATCTTTGTGAGGCGAAGATGTTGTCTTGATTGTAGACTTGTGGTCCCCCTCATTCAGCTTCTGAGGCGACACCAGATTTGTGAAGTAATACTTAGCATCTGCATAGTGAGTTTTAGCTATAGGAAATGGTCTTCTATCAGCATAGACTGTATGCTCTCTCCTATCTCGCCTATACTTGAAGCGCTAGTACAATGTCGATGGAACCACTCCCAGGTCATGGAGCCATGGCCAACCAAGGAGAATGTTGTAAGAAGTGTCGGTGTCGATTACATGAAACTAAGCATAATCGTTTAGCTCGCCGATCTTAAAATGAATTCGAATGGTGCCAGCT
This sequence comes from Amborella trichopoda, assembly GCF_054954075.1. Lineage (NCBI taxonomy): Eukaryota > Viridiplantae > Streptophyta > Magnoliopsida > Amborellales > Amborellaceae > Amborella > Amborella trichopoda. The sequence goes on along the minus strand of NC_142337.1, from coordinate 22,564,858 downwards.
GGCTTCTCTCCTGACTGGTTGAACCCTTGAATTGTGACATGGTTCGGAGTAAGATCTTCAGTCCCTAACCCCAATCGAGGAAGAATCCTCCTTAGAATAAGGTTGACTGCCAACCCTCCATCCAACATAATTCGGTTGATGAGGCACGCATGTAATTCACCTGTCACAAAGAGAGGGTGATTATAAAAATTTTCAACCAATTGCAGATCGTCCTCTGAAAAGTTGATTGGCGGACATACTCCTAAAATCGTCGGGTCCACCTCAATGAGTTCTACCTTGGTTTCATACACCTCTGAGTTAGAGAGAGCCTGAACCAATGTCATCCGATAATCCATTGAGAGCATGAGGGCATCATAAATGCTGAGAAGGGCTGGAAGCTTCCTTAGATGTCCTATCACATCATATTTCACCTTTTCTTGGTCAACGCTTTGTGCTCTTAGCCCTGCCATGGGTTTGAGTGGTATGCTGGGTTGAGGAGTAAGTTTGGGTGGAAGAGGTTTATTTTGACCTGCTGGTTGACTTAATTGCTTAGCGGGCTTAGTTTGAGTGATGGAGGTTTGAGGTTTTAGAAGCAATTGTGTCAGAGGTGTCCCACGGAATTGGAGAATAGGTGGGTTGTTTGGAGTATTTGGCTTAGGAAGGAGCCTAAGGAGCTGTAGGATAGGTAAATTGGCATTTAGATTAGGGAGAAGTGGCGTACTAGGAAACTTAAAAGTGCTGGACTTCTGTGGTAGAGGTTGTAACGTCTTCCTCGACCTGAGGCTCATTTGCCTCTTGCTGGGTGATGCTCCTAGGATTTGCAACATATGATAAGCCTCTTGAGAATAGAAGGTCTACCTTCTTGATTCTCTCAATCTCTGCTTGAAGTCGAGCTCAGGGGGCCACAGTGGTTTCTTTAGCTTTTACTTTTTATGCTTCTTTGAAGAAGGTGGCTCTGCTTTGGCTTTAGTTGTCAGGACATCAGCAACTGTTAGGAAGCCAGCAGCCCGAGCCTATGTCTTTTTCAACCGCTTCCATTGTGTCCTTCTTATGTTGATTCCTTCAAATTTGCAATGCCTGGACATTTCAAGGTTGAACCAGCAGGAGACATTGGGGAAGAAGGACTAGAAGTAGAAGAAGAAGAAGGAGAAGGGTCAGAAGGTGGGGAACTTTTAAGGTCATTGCCCGCATCAGACTGATCTGGGCAGCTTTTTACATCATCACCACGGTTGGATGTGTGCAAAGAATCTTTTAGGTCTTTCCCTTGATTAGACCATTGGGGAGTGTTTTTAACGTCATCACCCTCATTGGACGTGCTCTGAGGAGAAGATGACTAGGGGATGTCCTCTTGATGGGATGAGGAAGAAAGGAGGATTGTGCTAAGGATGAAATCCATTAAGGTTGGCAGTCAGGGGAAGGGGACTAAGAAATTCCTGCTCTATTGGAGGTTGTGTCGTCCTGTTTCCCCCGCGAGCGGCCCTTGATGCCCGTCTCCTTCTGATTTTCTGTGGTGGTGCTTGATTCGTCTTGCTAGGCTTGTGAACAGCTCTAGCTTGGCAAACTACATTTTGCCTAAAGGACGTGAGTTTACTTCACTCATGGTGGACTATCCATGGCTGGGAAGCCGAGGGTTCAGCAGGCTCTGAATCATTATTACGCGAGTCTTGTGCTGAGAGGCCCTCTTGTGCCAGTGAAGTAGTGACTTGGGGAGCACTTATTGGGATGTTGTAAGACTCCTGACATTCCCATATTTTCTTTGCGAATATATTATGGAAATTGGTGCATTCGCACAGGTAGTGGTCCCATATTCGGTGATATGGGCACCAAAGATCTTCAGTTCCCTGGGCAAGGCATTCGGGCGGGCTGCCTTGCTGGCTTCGGTGTGATCAAGCTTTCTTGAAGCATTATAACATAAAAGGCGTGAAGGATACCAAGGGCTTCGTCTTCTTCTTGGAAGGTTATTGCGTGGGAGGCTTCTGCTGCCCCGAATGCCTTCTTTAAGTCTTCAAGCTTTATCTGACCTTTCTGAATCAAGGCATCAATGATATCCTTTAGCATGAAGCAATCATCTGTGGGGTGATTGATCCTTCAATGGTAAGCACAGTAATTCGCCTAAGCAATGAGCCCAGCTTGCTCAGGGAGCTTGGCTTCTAGAAGCTCGATCATGTTATGTTTCAATAATAATTGGAATAGTGCAGGGACCCATTCCTTCTCAATGGGGCAGACTTTATTTCTATGCCTGGCCCAATAGTCATCTTGATTGAAATTCGCAAGTGGGGGTACTCGGTTGTACGTCTGTTGTTGCTTGCCTACCTGAGGTGTTGTCTTTGTTGTGCTTACTCCATTGGAGAGGTCCAAAGTTTGGGAGGAAGCCTTCTTTGGGTCACTGATCGTGACGACTGCACTGATTACTCTTTTTTGTTGGCTGCCTCGAGTGTTAGTTTGAGAGCTACCATTGCCCCAGTTGTTCCCTGAGCTTGCAGACGGTTGTTGTGACCTGCCGTGGTGGCCTGTTGGGCATTTTATGCTGACCGATTTGGAGATCAGCTCTAACATGGAAATCGGATTGGAGGCCTCAACATGTAGGGAGATTTCAGGTCGCATCTTTCGCACACAAGTTTGAACTGCTTCCTTCTTAGGCATGGGATTGGGATCGCGAGCGGCCAAATTTCTCCATCTTGATATGAACTCGTCCACGGGCTCATCGGGGTCTTGAGTCAGGGTGAGAATCTTGATGGTTTGGACCTCTCTCTCCACCATATAAAAATGCTGTTGGATCAGCTTCTCCATTTCTTCCCAACTATGCGCTGAGTTTGGGGGAAGTCGAGCATACCACTGAAAAGCCGATCTGTCAAGAGTTTCAACAAACTGATGGAGGAGGAGTCTCCCAGTAGTCGTTGTTTCTCGACACGCTACATGAAAGTGAGCGATACACTGCTTTGTGGACGTGGTTCCATTGAATAGAGGTAACTTCCCTTTCTTGTAATCTAAGGGAAGCGACACCTGGCCAATGTATGAAGGGTACGGCCTTTGTATCCCCGGAATTTGTCTGTTCTTTAAGCTGTGGGTAACCATAGCATCGATGTTTGCTTGTGAGACAACCCGCCCCCGACTATCGCACCTTACATGGCAACTGACGATCGAGCACGGGTCGGTGATCTAATGTAATGTTTGTCACTCAGGACAGAGTAGACTTAACACTTTTATTATCGGTGATGAGGCAAACCAAAAAAAAGAACTAAAGCAACTGCTCAACTAGTAGAAAACATAATGAAATCCCAAATATCAAAAATCTATTACATTAAATGCTTCCCAAAATATTACATTCAGTTTGGGGCATTAAGGCCCAATATTACACATCAACAACACAACAATGAACAAAACCTCGGGCCAAACCGCCCAGACATAAACAAAGTCTAAACACCTTCTTCGAGAAGTCCCACTCCGGCATTCCATAACAAAATTCGAGCCCCAAGCCTTGACTCTGCCACTATTAAACTACAAGGAGAAGAGAAAAATAATGGGATGAGCTATAAAGTCCAATAAGCAAGTCCAGTGTTAAGCATCTATGGTGATTTTGTCCATGTGTGATAACATTCAGTTCATCAATATACAGTCATAGTTTGGCATATATGAATATCAGATCAAGGTGGCGAATAAGAACATTCTTCCAAGCAGCAGTCACCATCGAATTAGTATAATCATGAACATTCTATCAAGGAAACCATTAATCATTCAATCATTCCAATTCCAACATACCATACACAGAGATTCAGTTATTAACCACGCACTCTTGAGATCACCTATTCCCCGTAGTAGAGGCCTTATCCATTAGGCTAAGCCAATCCCATTTCTTAAGGCCTCTACCATCACACAGGAGGGAGAGTAATGACAAGTGGGGTAGTCCACATCGTAATACCCTCAACACACGCACACAGCCCCCAATGCGCATTGGGGGTCCAATAGGCTGTCACCTTGCAAGGCCTCCAATCAGATCTCATACTTTATCACATAAATCTTAGGGAACGATTTTTTTCCCCCGTAATCTGTTCCTGTCACTGTGTAGGCCAAGGTGTATGCCGGCATCACATTCCTTTCTACCGATGATTGTCCCATCGCGTAACATGCCATATCACAACAATACCCACTACTGGTGAGTTTTCCACTGCATAGTGGCCAATATTCTCATCAATGTTTTAGTTAACCTAGCTATCACAACCAATGGGCTTGGGTCCCACCAGTAGCAGCCAATGCTCTCATCAAGTCCAGTATCCACCACCAAAGGGCTCGAGTCCCAATGCGTAGAGATCAACCATCTCATCCATATAGCAATGTAACATCCACTAACATTGAGCTTGAATCCCTGTAGCAGTTTCAACTTCTGGTTAGTGTCCCTTCACGTACTGGTCAACATGAAAATAAACAATAACCATTCATCACAGTGTCATAATAATGTCCACTACCAGTGAGTGTCCCACTGCGTAGTGGCTAATATCGAAATAAACAGTGGCCATTCATTACAGTATACCTCATGCAGATGCATTATTTTTCATCATAGCGTTAGAACATTTATAAGAGACATTTATTGCATAAGATTACACAAGGAATTCACAGATAGACCTTCACAGTGGCATGTGGTACTCATTATGAAGTTATTTCATCACTAAAGCACTTGTGGCGCCTTTCCACACATAAGGCATTCATTTGACATGGTTCAAATAATTTTAAGGCATTTACCTGAAATTCATCATATGGAATCATTCCAAGATCTTCATGGAATTCACATTAAATTTTTCATTAGCATTCACGTTTACCATATATCAAAACAATTTAGTGTCGCATGGATATACAATTGGTGCAGTGACTAGTTCAGTGACATGCCTCTCTTTACGAGGGCGTAGCACTCAATTTAGGGGAAGTTTCATAATGGCTTCAACATGAAACCTGGAGCTTGCACATAAATCTTACAAAGACATAAATTTGAAAGAGTTTGGGCGTCGTTTAATGGGTTGACAGCCTAGTACAAAGTGAACCTTAGTTGCTGGAAATTTTTCGGCAACAGTGTGCGGTGACGTCTTTGCGCATTTCGGATCACAGCTTAAAATCCGTGAGAAATTTTAAAAATCTCAAAACTTACAAATTTGAGTACATTAACAAACCTCTCCAATGGTTGAGATTTTAAGGTTTTTGGACACCGTTTCCTGGGTCAAAACATTGCCTGAAGAGGGCCACAGTAGCTGGAATTAGCAGCGACTGTGGGTAGTGTCGTGTCTCAATATCCTAGGCCATATCTCTTTCATTAATGCACAATTTTATCATGTCATGAAAAGTGAACTTAGAGTAAATATACATGTCTTCTATTTGGGACTGATTTGGTCCCATTTGGACACCATTTGGCGCATGATCATTTTACTGTCAAAAACAGCAAAACTTTTGCGATTTTTGTCATGCTTCTAAAGGACATTTAATATCTCATGGTCAATGTGAATTTTGGGCATGAAACCTTATTCGTGTCAACAAGTCTCCCAATGAGCATTCCATGAGTTTCCATGGATAACAATTTCATACATACATATTAAACATGGTCATGGAATTTAGGAGCACACTCTCAAATTTCTAGCCCAGTGTCAACCCATTCATACTTCACATGTTTCATTCAATCATCCAACCCATTTTCATCATGTTTTCAACAGTCATGGGTGCATAAAAGCTAGACCCACTTACCTAAATTCTCACGGTGCCTCAGCTCCCAGCTCACGACATTCACAGGCTCTCCTTAGATCCACCAGTGGGCTTTCGTCAAAGGGCGGCAGTGAATTCTTTAGGGAAAGAGAGAGTGTGAAATGAGGAAATCTTGTTTGTCCAATGGCTTAAGTACTCAAGGTTGGTGGGATTCACTGTGGCTGACATAACCACTCATGCCTCTGACATGTACGGAGCGGCGCTATCAGGTGACAGCTGTGTGGTTGACCAAAACACACACCGGTGCTTCTTCCTCCTTCGCTCACCTGACGTTGGCACTGCTTCTCCCTTCTCTCAACCGGTGCTGGCACTGCTTCTCCTTTTTCTCAACCGGCGCTGGCGCTGCGTCTTCCTTATCTCATCCAACTCTAGCGTTGCTTCTCCTTTTCTCAACCAACGTTGTGCCTTCTTCACTCACACAATGTTGTGCCTTTCTTCACTCACCCGGTGCTGTGCCTTTATGTGGAAAAATCACGGTCCTTACATCATCCCCCCCCTTAAAAAGGATTTTTTCCTCAAAATCATGTTAAATTTAATTAAATAGGTGGGGGTATTTCTCTCTAATTTCATCTTCTCGTTCCCATGTCGATATTTCCTTTGAGTGATACTGCCATTGCACTCTCACCAGGGGAATCTCTTTATTACGCAATGCTTGTACTCTCCTGTCCAATATCCCAATTGGTTGTTCAATATAATTCAAAACTTCCCTGCGAAGGATTGGTTCGTACTCCAAGACATGGAATGGGTTAGGTTGGTATTTCCTCAGCAGTGATATATGGAAGACATTGTAAACGTTGGCTAGTTCATGTGGAAGAGCAAGTCGGTAAGCCGTGCTTCCAATTCTTTCCAGGACATTAAAAGGCCCAACGAATCATGAGCTCAATTTCCCCTTGTTAGTAAATCTCGTAAAACCCTTGGTTGGTGTGACTTTCAGGAAGACTCGATTCGCCACTTCAAACTCGAGGTTTCTCTGGTGATTATCGGCATAACTCTTTTGCCGACTTTGGGCTGTCTTGAGCCACTTTTTAATTAAGGCATTCTTCACATAAGTCATCTGAACCATTTTGGGCTCTAATAATCTTCTTTCGCCCACACTTTCTCCCACACAGTGCCTCATAGGGTGGCTACACTTTCTCCCATACAGTGCCTCATAGGGTGCCTACACTTTCTCCCATACAGTGCCCTCATAGGGTGCCATCTGAATACTGGCTTGGAAACTGTTGTTGTAGGCAATTTCTATCAGAGGTATATGGTCTTCCCAACTTCCCTTAAATTTAGTGACACATGCCCTTAATATTTCCTCCATGGTCTGGATGGTTCTCTCTAATTCTTCATCTGGTTGGGGATGAAAGGCGGTGCTAAATGTAAGTCTGGTTTCCTAAGGCCAACCACAGACTTGCCCAAAATATGGAGGTGAATCTAGTGTCCCTGTCTGACACATTGGTGATGGGCACTCCTTGCAATCTCACAATTCTCTGATGTACAACTGGGCTAGCTTGTCCAAGGTATAGGTCGTGTGAACCACCACGACCCAGATACTATGATGCCCTGCACTTGATCTTGGTAATCTAGAAATAAAGTCCATTGTGATGTGTTTCAATTTCCATTCTGGTATGGGCAGGGGCCATAGCAGTCCAGCAACTTTCTGATGCTCTGCCTTCACTTGTTAACATGTCGAATACTTAGCGATAAACTGTGCCACATCTCACTTCATGTTGTTCCACCAGAAGCTCTTTTTCGAATTCTGCAACATCTTTGTACTCCCTAAGTGTACCGTGTAGTGGGAGTGGTGTGCTTCCTCTAGGACAGCCCTTTTTATCTTCTTGTCATTAAGAACACACACTCGACCTCTAAACCTTAACAAATCATCGCTCCTCATAAAGAAATCTTCTTTTCCTTCCATTTTCATTTCTTCAAGGATTTTTATCATCAAGGGATCTCCTTTTTTGGCTGCTCGGATTTGTTGAAGGAGTTGGGGTTCCATCCTTAAACATGATAGCATTCCTTCCCCCTCGCTACGGGGCTGAGATGGGTGCCACTCTACCACATCTTCTAACAGCTTCATTTCTCGAACCATCAAATGTGCCATGGAGACCACAACTTTTCGACTTAAGGTGTCGACTACTACATTTTCCCGATTGGTAATCAATTGTGTAGTCATAATTATTCAAGAAGGCCATCCATCTTCTTTGCCTCATGTTCAGCCCTTTCTGGGAAAAGAGGTACTTGAGACTCTTGTGGTCCGTGAACACCTTAAACTGGGCCCGATAGAGATAGTGCCTCCAGATTTTTAACGCGAACACTATTGCCTCAAGTTCCAAGTCGTCATTGGAATAGTTCTGCTCATGCGGCTTTACCTGCCTTGAGGCATAAGCAATAATTATACCTCTCTGCATAATTACACATCCGAGCTCTTTATGGGATGCATCGGCGTAAACCACAAAGTCTTCATTCCCCTCTGCCAAGGCCAGTATTGGGGCTGTGACTAGTCTCTTCTTCAATTCCTAGAAACTCCACTCACACTCTTATGCCCATATAAATCTTGCATTCTTCTGGGTCGGTCGAGTCAGGGGAGGCGTTATCTTTGAGAATCCTTCTACAAAGCCCCTATCGTACTCTGACAGTTCCAAGAAGTTACCGACCTCGGTCACATTTGTTGGCCTTTCCCACTTAAGTACGGCTTCGATCTTAGAGGGGTTGACTGTGATCCCATCCTTAGAAATAATGTGTCCAAGGAAGGCTACACTGAGGAGCCAAAACTCTCTCTTGCTCAACTTAGCATACAATCTTTCCGACTTCAAAGTTTGCAAGACCATTCTTAAATGTTGTTCATGCAATTCCCAACTATTAGAATATACCAAGATATCATCGATGAAAACTGTTACAAAGTCATATAAGAAGGGTCTGAACACCCTATTCATCAAATCCATGAACACAGTGGGGGCATTAGTCAATCCGAACGGCATCCCATAGTGACTGTATTGAATTTTGAAGGCGGTCTTTACAATGTTTTCCTCCTTGACCCACAATTGATGATAACCCTATCAAAGGTCAATCATTGAAAACACTTGAGCTCCTTGGAGTTGGTCAAAGAGGTCGTCAATCCTAGGTAGAGGGTACTTATCTTTCACCGTCACTTGGTTCAACTGCCTATGGTCAATACATAATCTTGAGGACCCATCCTTTTTCTTCACAAACAGGACTGGTGCACCCCAGGGTGACACACTAAGTCGGACGAATCCTTTATCCAATAATTCTTGCAACTGTTTTTTTAACTTTTTCAGTTCTGCTGGAGCCATTTTCTATGGGGCTTTAGAAATGGGAGCATTTTCAGGTACTACTTCTATCCCAAATTTGATTTCCCTTTCTGGAGGAGATGGCAACTTCTCTGGAAATACCTTAGGGTATTCTTTTACTACTGGTATCCCTTCTAACTGAGTCTGAACATCCTGATTCTCCACCACATAGCTAGGTATCCTTCACACTTTTTAGCCAGAAGGCGAGAGGCCCAGAAGGCAGAGATGATGTGTAGTGGGGAATTGTACCTAATGCCCTTGAAGTGTATTTCTGCTTGATCAGGACATTTAAAGGTTACCGTCTTTTCATGGCAATCGATGGTGGCATGGTGTATAATCAACCAATCCATGCCTAAAATTACATAAAATTCTTGAATATCTAGGTGGATTAAATCCACAGATAGGTCGCACCCATCAATCATGAGCTTACACTGTCTATATATTCTATCAGTCTCTATAGAGCCTCTCACAGGCGCGCATACTATTAAAGTATAATTGAGACATGCAGGTGTGACATTCATGTAATGGGAAAAATGGGGTGCAACAAATAAATTAGAGGATCCAGGGTTAATTAAGACTTTAACATTACTATCACAAATTGAGAGCAAACCTCTAATCACTGAGGGATGCCTTAGCCTCTTATTCATTGAGTGCGAACACTCATCCTTGGGTGGCGATCTTCGGTCTTCATCATCTGGCAATCCTTCTCCTAGTGGCCAGGCTTACAGCATTTCAGATATACATTCTTCTTCCGATAGCATTCCGCAGTAGTGTGGTTGCTTCTCCCACAATAAGTACAAATCGGGTGTCGATCATTGTCCATATTGCCCAGATAACTCTTCGGGATCCTTGGGTTAAGTGCGTACAGTCTCTCTCTGGTGTTTATTCTAGAAGATTGCCAGGCTTTCTTCCCATACTTTCCTGACGGCACAACTTCCCTTTTTCCTTCCTCCCTTCGCCTGCGATCCTCGCAATCTTTTTCCATCTTCCGAGCATGGTATACCATCGGGGTGTAAGACTTTATATTAGCCAACATCACCCTACTCCTGATATCTAGTCATAAGCCCCATTTCAAATTTAACCACCTTTTGTGCCTCGATATTTATGATGTGGGGCGTATACCTAGAAAGCTCTGTAAATTAGGCGACATATTATTCATCAATCATACCCCCTTTGCTGGAGTTCAATGAATTCTACTTCCTTCCTTTCCTTGACTGAATCAAGGAAGTACTTCTCATCTAAAGCCACCAAGAAGTTTCCCAGGTGATCTCGATCCCTGCCTCCCTCCAAGTGTTCTTCACCGAGTCCCACCAGTATTATGCTTCCCCTTCAAGCATAAAGGCTCCTAGCCTAACATTTTTCTCATTTGAGCATTACAACACCTTAAGATCTTCTCTATTTGCTTTTTCCACCTCTCAGCCTTCTCCACTCCTCCATGCCCCAAAAGGCTGGGGGTGTCATTCTCCTAAACCTCTCCATGAGGCTACTGTCATTCTACTCGGGCGTAGAAGTAGACTAGGTTGGCATAAATTCCTTCATCATTTGAGTCATAACCCGCAGAGCTTTATAAAACTCGCCGAGTGCCCTAGTATTGTCATCACTAGAACTCGTGTTGTGGGTACGGCCTCTCGGCATCTTTTAACCTAGTCACAAGAACACCCCGTCACTTATCCACCTAAAAATAAATCAAAGGACTATCCTAACTCCCTAGGCCAAGAATCCTATCTTGGCTGCTCTGATACCATATCTGTCACGACCCCGTCTGCGACTATCACACCTTACACGGCAATGGACGATCAAGCGTGGGTCCGTGATCTGATGTAACAATTGTCACTCAGGAGGGAGTAGACTTGATGCTTTTATTATCGGTGATAAAGAAAAGCAAAGAAAATAACTAAAGCAACATCTCAACTAGCAAGAAACATAAAGAAATCCTAAATGCCAAAAATCTATTACATTAAATCCTTCCCAAAACATTTCATTCTGTTCGGGGCATTAACGCCCAATATTACACATCAACAATACAACAATGAACAAAACCTCGAGCCAAACAGCCCAGACATAAACAAGTCTAAACACCTTCTTCGAGAAGTCCCACTCTGGCCTTCCACAGCAAAATTCGAGCCCCAAGTCTTGACCTTGCCACTACCAATCTACAGGGAGAGGAGAAAAATAATGGGATGAGCTATAAAGCCCAGTAAGCAAGTCCAGTGTTATGCATCTATCATGATTCTGTCCATGTGTGACAACAGTTCAGTTCATCAATATACAATCATAGTTTGGCATATATGAATTTCAGGTCAAGGCGATGAGTAAGAACATTCTTCCAAGCAACAGCTACAATCGAATTAATATCATCATAAAAATTCTATCAGTGAAATCATTAATCATTCCAATTTCAACATACCATACACAGAAATTCAATTATTAAATACGCACTCCCTAGATTATCTACTCCCGTAGTAGAGGCCTTATCTATTATGCTAAGCCAACTCCATTGCTGAAGGCCTCTACCATCACACAAGAGGGAGAGTAATGACAAGTGGGGTAGTCTACTTTGTAATACCCTCAACACACGCACACAATCCCCAACGCGCATTGGGGGTCCGACAGGCTGTCACCTTGCAAGGCATCCAATCAAATCTAATATCTTGTCACATAAATCTTAGGGAGCAACCCTTTTTTATTTCCCCTAACCCATTCCTATCATTGTGCAGGCCAGGGAGTATGTCGGCATCACACTCCTTACTACCCATAAGTGTCCCATCGTGTAGCAGGTGATATCACAACAATACCCACTATCGGTGAGTGTCCCACCATGTAGTGGCCAATATTCTCATCAATGTTTTGGTGAACCTAGCTCTCGCTACCTATGGGCTTAGGTCCCACCGCGTAGCAGCCAATGCAAGTCCAGTATCCAGCACAAAAGGGCTGTAGTGATCAACCATCTCATCCATACAGCAATGTAACATCCACTACCGCCAAGCTCGAGTCCCAGTGCGTAGCAAGCATTATCATAGTAGTGTCCACTACCGGTGAGTGTCCCACCGCGTAGTGGTCAACTTGAAAATAAACAGTAACCATTCATCACAGTGCCAAAATAATGTCCACTACCGGTGAGTGTCCCACCGCGTAGTGGCCAATATCAAAATAAACAATGGTCATTCATCACAGTATGTCTCATGCAGATGTTTCATTTTTCATCATAGTGCTATAACATTTACATGAGACATTTATTGCATAAGCTTTCACAGGGCATTCACACATAGACCTTAACAGTGGCATGTGGTACTCATTATGAACTTATTTCATCACTAAAGCACTTGTGGACCTTTTCCACACATGAAGCATTCATTTGACATGGTTCACATATTTTAAAGGCATTTGCGTGAATTCATCATATGGCATTGTTCCCATATCTTTATCGCATTCACATGAAATTTGTCATATAGCATTCACATTTACCATATATCAAAACAATTTATTGTCGCATGGATATACAATTGGTGCAGTGACAAGTAGTAGTGACATGCTGCTCTTACGATGGCATAGCTCCCGATTTAGGGGGAGTTTCAGAATGCCTTCAACATAAAACCTGGAGCTTGCACATAAATATTTACAATGATATAAATTTGAAAGAGTTTGGGCATTGTTTAGTGGGTCGTCAGCCTAGTACAAAGTGAACCTTAGTTGCTGGAAATTTTCCTGCAATCGTACGTGGTGATGTCTTAGCGCATTTCGGAATCCGTGAGAAATTTCAAAAATCTCAAAACATGCAACTTTGAGTAAATTCACAAACCTCTCCAATGGTTGAGATTATAAGGTTTTTGGGAACCGTTTGTTGGGTCGAAACATTGCTCGAAGAGGGCCACAGTTGCTGGAATTAGCAGCGACTGTGGGTAGTTTCGTGTCTCAATATCCTAGGCCATATCTCTATCATTAATGCACAATTGTATCAAGTCATAAAAAGTTAACTTAGAGTAAATATACATGTCTTCTATTTGGGACAGATTTGGTCCCATTTGGACACCATTTGGCTCCATTTGGACACCATTTGGCCCCATTTGGACACCATTTGGCCCATGATCATTTTAATGGCAAAAATAGTAAACAATTTGGCGATTTTTCTCATGCTTTTAAAGGACACTTAATATCTCATGGTCAAGGTGCATTTTGGGCATGAAACCTTATTTATGCCAACAAGTCTCACTATGAGCATTCCATGCGTTTTCATGGATAACAATATCATACATACATATTTAACATGGTCATGGAATTTAGGAGCACACTCTCAAATTTCAAATCTTGTGCCAACCCATTCATACTTCACATGTTTCATTCTATCATCCAACCAATTTTCATCATGTTTTCAACAGTCATGGGTGCATATAAGCTAGACCCACTTACCTTAATTCTCACGGTGCCTTAGCTCGCAGCTCACTGCTTTCACAGGCTATCCTTGGATCCACCAGTGAGCTTTCTTCAAAGGGCGGCACTGAACTCCTTAGGGAAAGAGAGAGTGTGAAATGAGGAAATCTTCTTTATCAAAGGGCTTAAGTACTCAAGGTTAATAGGACTCACTGTGGCTGACATAACCACTCATGCCTCTGGCACATACGGGGCGACGCTGTCAGGTGACAGCTGTGTGGTTAATCAAAACACACACCAGTGTTGCTTCCTTCTTTACTCACCAAGCGCTGGTGCTGCTTCTCCCTTCTCTCAATCAGTGCTGGCGCTGCTTCTCCCTTTCTCAACTGAGGCTGGCACTGCTTCTCCCTTTTCTCAACCGGTGCTGGCTCTAGGTCTTCCTTCTCTCAAGCGGCACTGACGCTGCTTCTCCTTTTTCTCAACTAGTGTTGTGCCTTCTTCACTCACCCGGTGCTACGCCTTTCTTCACTCACCCTGCGCTGTGCCTTTCTGAGGAAAAATCGTGGTCCTTACAAGGATAGACTTGTCCTATGAGGCAAAGGGAAGGGAATGCCTTGGAGGTGTACTATTTGAGTGGTGGGAATTGACCTCATGGTTAGGTGATTGTCGTGCGACATCTATATGATCTATCTTCTCCATCATTGCGCACACCATATCTTTGAACTTGTTCATGCGGCCTTCATATTAGTCAGGTTCATTTATGACCATTATTTTGATTGTTTCTCTAGGGAGATCAGCCTTAGTTGCAGTTGAGGGATTGCGAACTTGACGGGTCCCACGCGGCAAAACGGTCAGCAGGGGGTCTGCATGCCCCAACTGGACTCAATTTTTGTATACCGATCGTGTGAGGACCGGTTCGCGACGGTCTTGGGACTGTGGTTGCTGATTTGCTGGGTTGTCTTCTACGACACTAACCATAGTGTAGGGCTCATGGACTTCTTCTTTAGGCTTCATCATCTAAAGAGGATAGAAGGGATCAGGCGAAGAGGGTCATCAGAGCTAGTTTTCGCAACTGCCTTGGTCACTTCCTTGGTCAAAAGTCGCAGGCCCCTATCGCATTTAGCTTTGAGGTTTTGGTCAACCTCGCGCCAAAACTGTGACCAGGACTGCGGCTGGTCGGCTCTTCATGGACAAGAGAGAGCTATCTCTATCAAGTGCTGCAAAGGATGAGGGCTAGAGATTAGAGTTAACTTGGGCCAGGGAAGAAGAAGGACTCGATCTTCGATCAGGCCTTTTCCACGAGCTCTCTTTTGGGATTCAGAGACACGACCAAAATGATGGGGCTGGTTTAGGATGGTACTCTTGGGGAAGGTCTTCGAGTACCAAGGCTGAAGGTGCTTGCTCGAAGAAGGAGAAGCAGGCAAGAGCAGGGTTGACTTGTGAGGATGCCTGAGTCGAGGGCGAGGGATTGTCTGTAACGGCGACGCATGTGCGCCCCTTGGAGAAGGATCAGAGGGAACGTGAGGGTCAGCCCAAGCTCGAGCAAATGATCTTGCCTTAGGAGGCCGAGAACTGTGGGCAAGTTTCTGTAAGAGAATAGGTGGAGGCTTACCCCTTACAGGGTGTGCATTTGTGTGCTGAGTAGGAGGACAAGAAGATTGTCTTCCATGTACTCGAGTTGGCGCAATGACGGCGGTTCCCCCGGTAGTGGGATGCATATGAACAACGTATGCAGGACTCGGCCTTAGGAGGTTTAATCCTAGATGCTGACTCAAGGTAATATAAGGGTTGCCCTGAGGTGTGGCGTTCGAGAGGTGGAGGTCGTAGGGTCTCCGCCTTGATAGGTTGAGCCTCTAGGGATATAGACTCGTGGTGGTGTAGGAATGTGGGGGTTATCCTTGTGGTGACCCATAGAAGCAATGACAACTTGCTTGCCTTTTATAGAGAGGGACTGGGCAACCTTCCGATGAACCTCGGCAATAAGACCGACAAGTGACTTACCGGTGGCAGGGTGAATGCTGTTTGCGGTAACAGATATGCTGCCCATGCAAGGGCCTTAGCGGAAGTTCCACCATAGCTAAGAGGTGGGGAGTGAGGGGCCTGTAAGTCCCTCCTCACACTAATCTAGGTTAAGACCTGGGAGCTAGACCAGGGGCCTTTTCTCAAAACAAGGGTTGGGAATGGAGTTGGAGGAACTTGTTCCCTGGTGACACTCGCAAATGCGGGGATAAGAAAATCCCTGATCCGAATGAATGGGTTACAAATCCTAGAAACCATAATGGATGTGTGAAAATAAAAAAACAGAAAGGAGAAACTAGCCAAACAAGTACAATCTGATTAAGGGGTAGTAAGTCCCTACTCGAGTCGCCAAGCTGGCTAGATGCGTCTGTCTCGGGTTTCAGGGGAACCCGAGACTTTGAGATCTCAGGAGCTTTGCTCAAGAGCAAGAGTAGGTGGACTAACTAATGAGAGATGAATTTAAGGTGGGTTTAGGACTTACTCGGGCTGGCTCATGTGGGCGCCCTCTTAGATCATGAAGAAAGCCCCCCAGTCGTAAAACTGGTTCAGATCGCCTCCCTTGGCCTGTGTTGTCATGTTTCTGCAATCACACACATATGGAAAATGTTATAAGACAAGTGGGTTGAGGGTCCCCACATTACATTTGGGGAATGTACACGGGCATGCACATTCAAAAAGAGGAAAAGAAGAATGAGAGAAGAAAGATTGGGGTTAAATGAATTTGACCAGATGGTGAGGCTGACACAGTGACTAAACTAGTAGGAAATTGATCCGACGTGGCAGTAAAATGGGCTCGGTAACTCAGACCGACTAAACATAATTACTACTAGAAGACAGTATCAATACCAACTAGCTAGGCACAATGGCTAGTCTGTCGTGTAACAACTTTGATCGACACAACGACATTAAGGCTAGACGACAGGACTACCATGGAAGGCTAGTCTCAACGCTTCTTAATCAAATGAAAGAGTAAGAGAAAGGAAGAAAAATAACAGAAAGAGAGAGAGGAGAAGAGAAGAAGGAGAAAAGAATAGAAAGACGGGGAGAAAGATAATGAGGGGAGAAGAAGAGCATGAGAAAGGATAAGGGGAAAAGAAGAGGTAAAGATAGACAAGACAGTAATGGGAGAAGGAAGGATAAAACTCAGTCAGTGATGGCTTCCGCTAGCGGTGAAATAAAGAGAAAAGAGAGAGAAAACACGCATGCAGCGATGGGCTCACACCGACTGTGATATAAGTGAGAGAGAAAGGGGGCACAAGCAGCAATAGGCTTACGTCAGCTTTGTCAAAATAAAGAGGAGAGGGAAAGATCACAGGTGGTGATAGACCTTCAGCATCTATGATTGAAGAATAAGGATGAAAACACGGGTGGCGATAAGCTTGCAGGAAAAGAAGAAAGAGAGAGAAACATAAGCTGCGATAGGCTAGCACTGTCTGTGACAGAAGAAAAGAAAGAGAGAGAACACAAGCGGTGATAGGCTTGCACCGTCTGTGACAGATGAGAAGAAAGAGAGAGAAACATAGGTGGCAATAGGTTAGTGCCATATGTGACAGACGAGAAGAAAGAGGGGGAACACAAGTGGCGATAAGTTAGCACCGTCTGTGACAGATGAGAAGAAAGAAAGAGAACACAGGTGGAAATAGGTTAGTGTCGTCTCTGATAAATGAGAAGAAAGTGGGAGAACTTTGACAGAGGCCCGGCCTGCCATCCAGGTTAAGGCCCGGCCCACTATTCATGTTTCATGAACAAGAAGGCATCACACAAGACGATAGGCCGATCATGCGTGAAAGGAGAAAGAGAGGCAAGGAAAGAGGGACATGATAGACTAAAGGAGGAAGAGAGCGAAAGAGATAAAGATGAGAAAATAGGAGCGAGAAAGAGAGTTAGACGAGAAAAGAGAAGAAAGAAAGAGAGATAGATGAGAAAAGAGGAGAGAGAAAGAGGGGAGGAGGGAGAAAGTTACCTTACCAAGGGGTACCGACCCTTTTCTTTTTTATCCTCTCTCTCTCTCCAAGACATACCCACAAACTCAAGCAAAAATTGAATCTTTATTGAATGAATCGAAGTTGAACAGAAGGTCTTGTGTTGTTTTTTTTACAATTTGGCTTTACATGTTTTTATAGAATTGGGGCCAAACATAGGTGGATGCCCAAAAACTACCTAAAATCGAAGATAATTACAATTTAATTGAATTAAAAGAAATTCTAAAAATGGGTACAAAAAGACTTTTTTTCCCTAGTCTAACAATGTGTGGAATTACAAAACCGTCCATGCTGCTGCCCGAGAACTTGTGTGATCTTCCATAACTGATCCGGGGTTGCTCTGATGCCTATTTGATCGAAAGATGATTTTTTTCTTGTAGGGCTCGGCATGGCGATCAATTTGATACCAACTTCGAGCCATGAATCATGTTTTTAAGCCATGATCATGAGACTTGAAATTTGGATGAGTCTTGAAAACTTTGGATCGAAAGTGCACTCGTTCCTTGACGTTTTTCTTCTATTTCTTAGCTGAGTCAAACTGAGAATGTCGTCACGATCACATTACAACAAACGCAGCTCGATTTCTTATCTGGATAAAGATTTCGTTGGGGCTTTTTTGTCGGAATCTTGAAATCTGACGACTGAAATTTACAACAGCTTCATCGCCTTTGTGTGTGAAATCCAACCATTGAAATCTGAGGCTCGGACCAGAGATAGCCTTGGACCTTATGCACATAATGCAATTAGTTTCACGTCGATCAGGTATGTGAGCATTGTGATTTGGCCGCTCAAACGAGGCGTGCCGCTGTTGATTTTTCTGTAGTTTTCTTCACGGATCATAATCTTCTCTTTAGTTTATCTCCCTACTCTGGCATTGTCACGGGACGTACCATACATAGAAACACTCATCTTGATGAGGCAAACATGTTCATAAAATTTGAGCGCGATTCGACTGGGATCGAGTGAGATATGGGCCCTAAAAATAACTACTTGATACTGTGAAAACAACTACTTTTAATGGTGTTTTGGTGCAAGGTGGCCACACGGGATTAGTGTGCGGCCTGCCCCTTGTCGGTATTTTACTCATAACTTTGTCCCGGAGTGCCCGATTAAGCAAAAACTTGACCCCTATGGGTTTTCAATCGTGCCGGATCTGATGGCGATGGTTCCCACAGTTGTTTGATGCACTAAAAATATAGCTCTAATTACAAGGTCCATTTTAGAGTGTTAGAGGCCAATTTTGCCGAAATTGTTTCTTTGTATTCACTGCTTTAGATATGTATGATTGCAATGAAACTTGGCAGGGGGCCTGGGCCCTTTGGAGTGATTTAAAGATCTTGACTAGTTATGTGGCCATTATGAGATTTTCAAAATTTGTACTATTTTGTAGGATTTATTGACCTGCTTCCTCTTTATTCCGCATGAGAGACCAAGGTGTTGAAAAATATGTTCAAACACTTATATTGATATTGCCCATTATGTTGTGAGACACTCATCGGTAGTGGATATTGTTATGATATCGCCTGCTATGCGATGGTACATTCATCGGTAGTAAGGAAAGTGATGTCGATATATCCTCAAACCTACATAATGATAGGAACGGGTTAAGGGAAAGGATAGAGGATCACACCCTAAATTCATGAAATGAAATGAAATAATTGATTCTTTGCAGGGTAAGAGCTTATCGAACCCCTAATGCGTGCTGGGGACTGTGTGAGTGTGTTGAGGGTATTACGAAGTGGATTATCCCACTTGTCATTACCCTCCCTACTGTATGATGGTAGAGGTCTTAAGCAATGGGATTGGCTTAGCTTGATGTATAGGGCCTCTACTGTGGGAGTAGGTGATTTAGGGATTGAGTGGGTAATGATCAAATTTTTGAATAAGGAATGTTTAGGATTACACTGATTGAATGTTAATGATTTCACTGATTGAATGCTCATGATCGCACTAATTTAGTGATAACTGCCATGTAAATGAAATGTTCATACTCGCTGTCTGGATCAAATATTCATATGTGCTAAACTATGATTTTATATCAATGGATCGAACTGCTATCACACATAGATAGAATCACTATATATGCATAACACTAGATCTACTTATTGGGCTGTATAACTCATTCCATTATTTCTTCTCCCCATGTAGATTGAACGAGATAGGTTCAGGGCTTGGAGCTCGTGTTTTGCAGCGAGAAGTTGAAGTTATATTCTGCAAAGAAGGTGCTTAGATCTTGTTTATGTTTGGGCTGTTTGACCCTGGGTTTTTGTTCTTTGTTGATATATGTAATATTGGGCCTAGACGCTCTGAAGTAAATGTAACATTTTGGAAGAGATTTATATATATAATGGATTTTTGTTGTTTGGGATGGTCGATATTCACGCACTAGTTGAGTTATTATTTAGTTCTATTTCCATGGTTTGCTCCATTACCGAAAATAAATTGTTGAGTGCACTCCTTCTTGAGTGACAAACGTTACATTAGATCATGAACCCACGCTCGAACGCTCGTTGTCGCATAAGGTACGGTGGTCAAGGGCGGGGTCATGACAATCCTTATGTGTGACCCTAGCGCCTTGATGGTCCTGGAAGAGTACCCTTTTAAATATTGGTGCTCCCCCTACACTTAAGGCCGGCAGAAGACCATATCAGCCCCTTTTTCTTCACCATCCTCTTTCCTAGGGTGGGCAAGTTCTCTCCAGAGGCTAGATTCCCTTACATTCACTGAAGGAGGGCCACTCCTTGTTCGATTCTACCATTCCTGTCGTCATCCTTCCTGACCTCGAAGCAAATGGGGTCGGTAATAAAGGTGACACTAAGAGGCCACTCTGGTTTGCACAACGCTTCAATGAGCTAAATGGGCTCGTACCTCACTAAACTTTCACTAGTAAAATCATCAGTGCCAAGCTCTCCTCCCCATGGAACGCTTTTCACTTCAGGAATTCTGTGAGAATGCTCGACCATTATATAAAGTTTAAGGACTCATTGTTGTGTGCGAATCACTAAGGCACAAGCTAGCATCGGCTTTGTTTTTCAAGGCTAGCGCCAGTTGTGTTTTTCAAGGCCCAGCACCGGCAGTGTAATCAAAAGCTAGCGCCTGCTCTACCCAACACCGGTTGTGCCAGTCAAGGCTAGCGTCGGTTGTGTTCTCAGAGGCCCAATGCCAACTGTGTTCTCAAAGCCTAACCCCAGCTGTGTTCTCAACGCCTAGCGCCAACTGTGGACTAACACAAGCTGTGTTCTCGAAGGCTAGCATCAACCGTGTTTTTCAAGGCTATCGCCACTCGTGTTCGTACCTCTTGCAAGTGCCACAGGGTGTATACATGTTGCCTTGAGCCCCAAGTGTTCCGCCTCATGACTGTTAGCCACGACATGGTCTGACGTTTGTCCTCACGCGTGGGGTCTCAGTCGTTACCACCAGTGACTTTTCACTACACGCAATTGTTCACATTCCTGCAACCCTTCTATTTCCCACTGAGAAACCCCTCGTCACTCGTCGAAAACCCACTGGTGGACGTTTCCCTTCTTCTGCAGCACCGAAAAGTCACTAGAAACCTGGTAGAAGTCCACTGACAGTACCCTACTACAACCTGCGCCCCTTTTCCCTTTCCTGTTACTCTGAAACTACAGCCAGAATCTCTACAAAGCCCAGAAAAATCCTGTGTTGCTCACCCTGGCAGCAACCCTCAACAAGAAACTCCTGCAACCCCTCACGAATGCTCAGGTGTTCCCTCCAGTCCTCTCTCTTCCTAGCCGGAGTTTATCGCTGCTTGTTGAACTTTCTGTTACACTCATTCAAAAGCCCTGAGCTCGCGCCAGAGTTCTCACTGGAAGTCTCTCTCTCTCTCCTTAGCCATTTTAACCTTCGGTGAAATGGTGAAAAGAGGGTCTTTACCCCCTTATATAACAGGAACTTCCATGAAGTACCCCTCACAAACTAAAAATGCCAGCCAGGTCTCCGAAGGCCAAATGATGATGGACCGGACTGAGCCGAGCTCAGACTCGCTGCCCATATAGCACTGAGCATGAAACAGCAATGGACCAGGGCCGGGCAGGGCCAGAGCCCAACGCATGAACTCGGACCAACACTGCTCGGGACTAACGCTGCACGTAAAAGCCACTGACTAGTGTCAGCTGTGCCTATCAAGGCTCAATGCCGACTGCATTTCCGATGGGCTAACGCTAGCTATGCCTTAAGAAACCAACGTCGGCTGTGTTTTCGAAGGTTAACATCGGCCATGTTTTCAAGACTATCGCCGCTTATGATCAACGTCGCATGTGACAAACTCCGTGTGCGACCAACGCCGCACATGTCACTGGTGATTGCTAGCATCATGCGTTTTAATGCTACTACCGCCCGTGCTACTGTCATTTGCATCAGTGCCACTGTTGTGCATGTTACGGTCGCCCATGCTAACGTGGCACATGTTTGAGCCTGGTCACTATCGCGAGTGTTCTACTGCTACCCCAGTAGGAGTGACACCTATGCCACAACTCATCATCCCCAGTGGAGTTAGGGTATGCCAAAAAGGTCATGTCTACCTCTTCAATCCTCAGTGGGTCTGTTTCACATCAAGCTATCTTATCCCCAAGGAGTCAGGTTACCATCCATAAAATTATTTTCCTTTGGAGTCTCATCTTTCACCCAAAAAAATCACACTTACCCCTAGCCCCCAGTGAGGTCCGCTTCTATTTGCCATCCCTCGTTGGGCCATCATCTCCATCTAAGCTCTCTATAGCCTTAACTACTTCACCCCCCGGGAGTCGGTTACCTTCCAGAAACCAAGCCCCCATGGAACTTTTTGGCGAACTACACAAATGTCCGTACTGCATGACCTTAAACTGCACAGCCTTGGTCTAGATGCACAACCTTAAACTGTGTGGTCCAAACTATACAACCTCAAACTATAGCGGAGGTCTAGTTGCTCAACTTTAAACTGTACGGTCCTAGATACATGACTCTAAACTGTACAGCTATGGTCCAAACTATATGACCTTAAACTGTAGCGGAGGTCTAGTTGCACGACCTTAAACTGCATGGTCCTAACGATATGACTTTGACTTTAAACTGCACAGCCATGGTCCAAGCTATTAAAATAAATTACAATAAAATCCCCAATTTAGGATTAAAGACCAAAATGCCCCTTAAACCTTTTATTCTAATGACGAAACCGTCCCTCTTTGAGAGGCCTTTCGCCATTGCCAGATCTTCAAAGCTTTTTCGGATGCTTGTGATGGTTTTCGAGACAATCAATTATCATAGTTTTAATGCTTGTTTGATTCTGAAGATTTTGACCTCATTTGATCGTCTTGCGGCAGACTCTTTCCTCAATGGTGGAAACTTGGTTAGATCGTGAACATTCGATCATCGTTGCAGCACAATCTATGGTGTTTCGAGTCTTTATTTTGATTGTAAATTCAAGATGAGTCTGCAGTCATTTTGCACCAATATTTATCCATTTTTATCCCTGCTTGAACTACTTTCTGTTTTCGGGAGATCACCAAAAAAAAGGATTCCGGTGACTAGGCGATCTTATTTTCTTTCTTCCTTGGACTTTGTGGTTTATTTGACTTTGGATTGAATGTAACAGTTATACTAGTTTGTGCCCCTTCGTGATACGGTCTCATCGGGCCTATCTTTTCGATGATCTGATGTACAGTTCTCAAGTTTTTTTGCTTCACGAAGTTTGAGATTTCTTTTTCTTAAAAAGCTCTATTTTCCATGGTTTCGTGCTCATCTTCTATCTAGAAAAACCTTGATTTTGGATCATGTGACGACTCATGTAACAATCCTAAAATTTCAAAAAAAAAAAAAAAAAAAAAAAAAAAAAAAACGGGGGGAAAATGATGCTTTTAATAGGTGATGGTCTGATTGAGTATGATGGTCCTTGGGGACCATCACTATTTTCAAAACTTTTGCTTTGGATTAACTTTTGCTTTGCCTTTACTTTTTTCCTTTGCCTGCTTTTGCCTCCTGCTGCTTGCAGCTGGCAGCCCTTTAACGGACGTGGTTTTCGTACGATACAAGTCTGCTTTTAACGCGACACCTCAGGTATGAGGTAGAGCGTAATAAAACAATATAATAATACGTTATAAGAATTTAAATAGGGGATGTGAGCACTCCCACCCTAAAACAAAATTTTGAGATCTCTCTCTCTGGTCGAAACACAGTGAACTTCTCTCTCGAACCGAATTTTTTATCGGAAGCTCCCTCTCAAATAATTGTGGGTAAGTGACATCGTCTTTCTGAAAAATAGTCTATTTTTAATAAATAGTGATATTTCCGTCTAGGATCTTTATTTTATCAGTTTTATGTGTAAGTGACCTCATTGTCTCGAAAAATAATCCATTCTTTTTAAAAATGAAATGAAATAATTATTTCTGCTTATTATCATGAATTTTAGGCGCGATAAATTTTATGCGCACGTGACCTCATTATCATGAAAAATAATCTTTTTAATAAAAATTGTGATATTTTATCTATGTTAGAAATTTTGAATGCTGTAAATTAGAAAAATAAATTTATTTATTTTTCTTGTTTATTGTTAGAAATAAATGTGATATTTCTGCTTTTAGTAAAATTGTGATATTTCTTTCTACTGTTTTGAATATTTAGACATTGTAAAATTCGTGTGCAAATAACTGCCGTATTATTTAAAAATTGACATTTTTGCAATTGATTATAGTATTGTTGTGAAATGTTTATTTGCAAATTAACATCCCATAAATTGTGATAATTCTGTATTCTTGAATTTTTATAAGAGTTTTTCTATACATATTAAATTGGCAATTATGCTAGAATGCCTTTACAAACTGCTACCTTTCTAAATTTGAGCCCAAGATATTTGATTGGTTATTTTTGAAATGTTATATAGAGTGATTGTTATTAATGGTTTAAGTGAAATTCATATTAATGATTTTAGTGATATGTTGAGTACATGATATTGCTGCTTTCGAATGTTTAAAGAGATTTAGAAATAATTTAAGTATGCAAGTGGACTCATCCGGTTCGCCGGTGAGGTATAAGTGGACCTATCTGGGACGCCGGTAGGGATTAAGTGGACTCATCCGGTACGCCGGTGAGGTATAAGTGGACCTGCAGGGATTAAGTGGACCTATCTAGGACGCCGATAGGGATTAAGTGGACCCATCAGGACGCTGATGGGGTATATAGGTGACCTTCTTGGGACGCCAGTAGGGTATTTTGTGAAATCCTTTGAATTATGTACTGTCGTTAAAAGTGTTATAAGCATTTCAATTACTTGGATTATACTTAATTATGCAATTATTGAAAGTGAAATTGTTGATGCATTTCTATTAATAGATCTCATTTTGGAAAATATTGATATCTTTCAATCATGATTATTTTTAGGATTATGATGATCACTTACTGAGTAGCCAAACTCATTAAACTATGGTAAACATTTTTTCAGGATAACTACGGATTCATTTTGAGTGCTAGTCAAGATCAACCTTGGAAGATACTGTTGTTGTGCTAGCTTTCTTTACTTACTATGTAAGACCTCGCCACTATAAATTTGTCCTATCAATAGATGTATATATGTTTTGTCCATCACATCTCAAGAATAATAGTATTGTAAATTCTTGGGGTGTGACAACTCATGTCATATATCAAAATGACTGGGTCGTCGAGACCTCTCTCGTGTCTGAATTTGAGCTTGATCCGACTTCAATCGAGCGACGTGTGGGTGTTTGCATGTCATCTCAAGAGGTGAAGATCACGATCTCCATGATTGGAGATTGGTTTTGGTGAGGCTCCACCGTAATAGTGTACGACTTTACCCTTTTGAGGTAATTTGGGCCTAGATTGTCGTTCTTTAGAGGTTCCATTGGGGCCAAATTTAATCCCTAGGTGTTTTTTGATGTTCTGGATGCAACGATGGTGGTCTGGTCCTATTTTGAAGCCTTTAATATGAGGTTGTAGTTGTAAGGTCTCTTTATGGCGTGATGGCACTTTCTCTAAGGTTGCTTAGTGTTAGGCTTATCCTGCAGTGTTTCCTTGGCCTGGTGACGTCTTGGGCACTAGTAGGACTAGATTGTCACTCACTCTCTTCTTATATGTATCAAAGATGTAGATACATCGAAAATGACGTACAACAAACTCATCACTATGTTTTTTCACCTAGCTGGTGATTACTTAGCTCATTTGGGTTGGAACTTCTGTTCAAAACAATACATATAAGATGGGCGTTATAAGAATGACTCACTTGAATGGACCCTTCATATTGGGATGCATTTGTATCGGTCGCTTGATCTTAGCAAAGGCATGTTCCTGTTTAGAAATTCTATATTTCAATTAAAATTGTCCATCTTTATGTTATAACAACAAAATAAGAGCCTATCAGCACGGTCTTCATATATGTCATGTATCTTCATATTTCCATAACTCCCTAGTGATATAGTTGTCATTATAATCGTGTTTCCTTTTGTGTCAAATTATTGATATAGATAATTGTATAGGTTCATTGTCTTAGTACTTCTGGAAAAAGTTATGGTCAAGATAATGAGCTGGTTCAGATATAGAGTAAGACAAAAATGCAGAAATGACATATGCTATTAGATGTTCCTTGAGTCTAGGTAACCATGTTTTTGTAGTGAACCCAAAACACGGGCAGGAATATAGGTAATGATTAATAGGTGGTATTACCTAATGATGATGAAGCAATCACAGTTCCTTGGGTCCAGAATGGGAATAGGAAATTGCACGTTTTCAACTCGGGCTTGGAAGTGATTTGCAGATGTTATCCAAGATCCTCTGTTAGTGATATATTTATATTGATCCGCATAAGATGGACAACTTGAATAATGCTTTTAAGAATCTAAACTGTCAATTTACAATAGGAGTGATGGTCCTATCAACACATGCTCAAGTCACTTTCTAGCCACAAACTCAAACGATACATAGGACGATAACCAATATGACGGGTCATCTCAAACCTGCTACTTGGTATATCGGGTTTCTCTTTCAGAATTGTGGCTGAGAAATAACCAATCTGACAGCTCATTGCTCTTCTAGTAATCGTACTCAATCTTTCCGTAGCTTAAAGCATGGGGACCTGTCCCTGCCATTAATTGTAAAAAAATGGGGTTGAGGATTGTGTGCAATGCAATTAATAAATGTAATGAGAGCAACCAATTTAAATCTATTAGGTTTATGTGGTCTTTAAAGGCCTTATGAGTGTTTGTAACGAAAACATTTGATATAGTGGAACATAAACTCAGTAAGAGTGTGGTCCCTCGTGGACCATAATATGCAAGCAGTGTTTGCAGATACCGATCTGTCTTGACGATCTAGGCCAGTTAGTTGGGAAAAACCCATGTTACCTGGGCATAAATAACAAATGGAGGAGGATTCATGGGTTAGCCCTTGATGATGTCGGAGAACATGCCTGGATGAGTGGGCCAAAGAACAGTGTGACCCTTGTGTGTAATGGTGGCCTACAGAGACGGGAGCCAAAACCTTATCCATATACCATTACACGGCATGCATATCGATAGATCGTTCGGGAAGCCAGAAATCCACCTTTTAGGGTGAAGCGTATACATGTGCGAGAGATACCCCTATGCGCCTCAGAGCTATGGTCGCATAAGGTCTTGGTCACCTTAATTCGTCTTTAGGGGAGGACCTATAATCCATAGACTGGGATTGCGACTCCTAGGCTCGTCAACCAAACTTTGATGACTAACTAATGAGCCTTTACTTGGACTGTGGGTCATGGAAAACACTGGGTCAGTCTGATAAAGCAAGTGTGGGCCGTAGTCCATAGTTGAAGGTAGAGTGCCCCATGATTGTTAATTCAATTCCTAAACCACATGGGTCCATTTCCTATCAAATTAATTTAACTGTGTTTGTTTTATGATAATGATTATTTTAGAATTATTATTTGAATTTTTATGAACTTTGGATATTTTATTTATAAGTTTTAGATTTATAAAATTAAAGATATTGATTTTAAAATGTTTTAATATTCACTAGAAATATTTTGTTAATTTTAAATGTATAAAAAATAATAATCATGAGGTCCCATTGTGCATATGGGCCCACCATGTTTTCTAGAAGGTGGGGCCCACATGCGCCTCTCATCCATGGCACACCCCACCTCTTACTACTTTCTATTTTATGGAAAGTTTGGTTTTGTGGTCTATGTGACCTTATGTTTTGATTAACTTTAAATTGTGACATGTAGTCAAATTATGGATTGAGTATATATTGACCATATATTGACTTACTATGGAAGTAGATATTGATTTGATATATAGATTTTATGGAAAATATATGTAGAGATGTGCTATTTTATGGAATGCACAATATTTAATTAAAATTAATTTAACTTATTTTCTATTGATAGGAAAATGGTTTAGGAAAGGGGGATAAGGGTTCATGCATCTTTCATAATGTTGATGGTCCATCTATGGAATGGATCGCTCAGATTTATCATCCCACAAGTCACCCAAGATTAATGGTCCATGTTCAATCTCACATAAGAGGTAAACTATGAGAAACCCTAAGAAACCCTAGACCTAATTTTTTCTATAAATAGAGGACCTCCCCACCTTTATTCTCTACACTAAAAAAGCCTCTCTTCTCACTCTCTCTCTTCTCTCTCTCTAGAGGGGCATGCCCCAACCCTAGGCTCTCTACGATCTCTCTCATAAAACCCTACCAAAGGGGCACGCCCCACACATCTCTCTCCCTCTCTAAGTCAACCTAAAGGGCATGCCTCAACTAGTAGAGATCTCCCTCTTTCTTCTTGTTTTGTGATTAAGGGTTGGGTACTAAGAGATGATTTGAATTAAACATTAAGGGCGTGAGCCAAGGTTTAGGGTTTTGAGTCCAAGAGGGGTTCAAAATTCCATAAAAGAATAGTTTGGCCAAAATTTTCTTTCCCAATCTGAGATTAAAGCTAGATCGTCGATCTCACGCCATCAGATGGTGGTGACTCGGTGTGGGGTGTAATAAGCCCAGTTGGGGTAATCTTTGGCACTCTTCCTTTTGTTTTTTGTAATCTTATCTTTTATTCTCAAGCATAGTGCATAGTTGTTTCAATAGAATCAAGTTGCTAAGATCGTGGTTTTATTGTTATGTTGAATTTATTTTGAAATTTATCTTGTTGTAATAAAGACCACCTGTAAGTGATCTTTTGTCTAAAAAAGGGGTAAAATAAAAAAAATAAAAATATATTCCCCGATAAAGGATCACATAAGTCTTTTTATCAAAATCGATAGTGATTTTTTTCGTGAATCAATGGTTTTCTGTTGAGTCACTCCATGACCAAAAGGAATTTGTAGTTTTGAAGGGTGAGCGAGGAGGGGAGGTAGTTTTATTGGTTACCAAAAGCACTGTCTATGACCTTCAGAGGTGGGAGAGGGGGCCTCCCTATATGTGTCATCATGTTACCATGTACTATTGTCACATGGTGTAATTTTGCAATCCTCCTTTGGCCATCGATAATCAACTCAATAATATCATGGACACGGTTTCTATGCTGCTAGCTTGCATATTGTAGAAATGCGGGCTTGGTTATAAATATATTTTTAAATATAATTTGATCCAAAATTTTAGAGAATATATAATCTTTAACATGGAGATCCAAATTTTTAGAGAATATATAATCTTTAACATGGAGATCATAAATATGAAAAGGAAAAAAAAATGAAAACTAGAAATAATAATTATACTAAAAAAACACTTTGACTGTTAGTTAAAATTATTTTTAGATGGACCACCTTTTTACATCCATCTTTAAGATGGATGCTTTATACCTCTGGAACGCATATTGTAAGAATGAAGTCCAACCTGCTTGAAATAATTTTCCTAAACTCATTTTCCAAAGTTAATTGCCATCTCCACTGTTCTATGTAATAGTTGTTGTTTACTAATAACATATATGGGAGTTATGACACCCACCAGGTACGGGTCGAAATAGGAAATTTTTTGGATGGAAAAAGCAACTCCCTTTTAGAAATGAACTTACATTCATTAACTTATCACCCTCAATGCGAATATTTCAAAATCCCATCCAAACAAATAGATTAATTATTCAAAGTATATGACCAATTGATAGGGACTATATATCTTGAAAATTAATTTTAGTTGTTTGTGTGTCTTCACAAGTGGACTTCTTTTCTTTCTTTCTTCCTCTCCTTTTTGTCAACTCAAATTGGTGGTAGTCTGGTAGGTATGGCATGAGGTTCTTAAATCTTCATCTCTATACCTAACTCATAGAAAGCACGCTTGAGGTAATGCACTTCCTCAACTCAAGCTTATGAATGAGCAGTTAACACTTCTAATTATGCTGGTTCATAAATGCAATCTTTAACGAAGCAAATGAAGCTACATCTAACCCATCTGGTTCATTCACAATTTGACATTCAAACTAGAACTTTGAGCGAAAACAAACCTTACCAAAGTGAAATCGCTATGTTCTTGTCAAAATGGCAAAATTTATGTGACGTTCTCCATTGAATTGTGATGATCCAATAATGCATCTGCTTGTAATCCCCTGACAAGTGCGGCAAAGAATGCATCGAACATGTGTAGCAAACAGGAAATTGCTGCTATGAACACTCGCATAGCATGCTTGACATAGATAAGCAGAGTCTGCATCACAAAATAAAGAGTCCCAACAGTTACATAGCTCGCATGTTATCGAACTACTGCCAGGACATTCAATACGCCCTTCCCTTAATCTTGATTTGGGATAAATCCTGGAAAGCACATTTTTCTTAAGGCAATGCACTATCATGAAAAATGAAGATATCCCTCTCTCTCTCTCTCTCTGTGTATGCATGTGTGTTCGCTTATATACATGTGCAAGGACCTCATTCAAAGCTTGTTCTAGCGGTTGATTTTGATTTTCTAAGGGAGAGATGTATGGCATGCCACCTAGAGAGAGAAGAGAGAGAGAGATGGGAGCTGTAAAGAAAGTGTAGAGAGACCCTTATTTATGGACTTTCTCTAGGGTTAGGGTTTCTTAAGATTAGCCATCCTCATAGAGATTAGATTCTCATTGATCATAGGAGACTTATGGGGTGAGAGATATGAGCCATACAATCTTTAGATCAACTATTATGATTCAAAAGAAGGCGCTGTAACCTTATCCATTAGCTTCCTAAAAATAATCCATCAAACAAAAATAATATAAAAAATATAATATACTTGCATTTCTTTTCTATAATCTTCTTACACATTCTTCTAATTGAAATCAAACCTCTTTAATTTCAAAACTTTACCTTTTTACTAACTTGATTGTGTGCCTTAGGTGACCTTATCATAAAATCGGCAAGTAGCTCCCATATGTGGACATGCCACTCCAAGGTACCCATAAGTGGGCCCCGCACAATTTTCACATGTGTAATAATCATGGCCCATATCTCATGGTAAGCACCCATCAATTACATGAATTATAAAAATCATAATATGATTTTTATAAAAGGATAAATATTTTATTTTTCTCCTTGAATATTTAAAATATTGAAAAATCAATTTCTCCTTATTTATAAATCCATTTTGATAAAATAAAATATCTGGAGACTTATAAAAATTCAAACTATCAATCTAAAAATCCCTTAACATCAAAACAATTATTTTTAAATAATTTTGAAGGGATTAAGATCCAACTAGGTCAAAGAATTATTAATTTGCTAAGGCACTCCATCTTTTACTTAGGACTACAGTCATACTCACTATCTCAAATTGACCCAGCAATTCCCATAATCTACAGACCATCGCAAGGGTTCGCGATTGGGCTACAAAAGTAAACAATAGATGATGGGATACAATCCTAGTCTATAGATTACAGGTTTTCCCCTAAAGACAAGTCAAATATCACACAAAGTTATTGTAAACACAACTATATAGTACATAGGGATCATCTCTTGGATATATATATGTATCACCCTCACTGGTGACTCTCTTTCCCAATATGGCTATCATATATACATGCCATGTTATGGTTCAATGATGAGGCTTTGGTCCACATAGTCCCTTGGCTTACGAACATTGGCAACTCTGACCTCATCAATGGATAATCTTGTTAACCCTCCTCTATTGTTCTCAATACCTAAGTATTAAGGGTTTTTCAACTCCATTAGCCAAGCACAATGAGTTTAATTTGAGTATCGACAAATAGCTTATCTCAGTCCCTCTTGACTATAATCTCTTGGTTCCCTTTAGACCACACTCCCATTAGAGTTTATCCTTCCACCATAATAAATTTTGTTACATATTCTCATACGGCCTTTAATGACCAAAACTACCCAACAAGTTGTTGTTATATACTTTCCCAGCTAATGTGGAGACAGAATTCACCAGACAGTGTTTTGAAACTTGAAACTTTTTAAAGAGTGAAAGTCAGAGTGAAGCCTTTAAACTTTTTAGAGAGAGTTTGAAATACTATATCCGCTTTGATTTCCTTTACTGCCTCCGATGATTTAAATAATGGTGGCAGAAAAGATAATCACATCCATCTAGAGGCCTAGTTTTTAAAATTTAGGGAGTCGTGATCCACGTCCCTGTTATAAAGAAACGGTTGATGAAACGTCTATGAAAGAGCAAGAATTCCGTTGGGCCCATGTTAGATATATTAGTTTGTATGAAGGTCTAGGGTCTCAGATATTTTTTGAATTACAAAAAAAAAAAAAGGGAAATTTGTGCAGGTATACAGACACCCCCGTCAAAGATCTAGGTAAGGGACTCCTAAAAACCCCGATTCTGAGTCTAAAGAACCACATAAACTTTAGTAGACCATAGGCAAACTAAATCCAATTTATTTAATGCAAACTTGCCCAAAACCTATCCCAACTTGAATTAGACCCTGAGAGCTTTCCAATGGTAAAAAAATCACCCAAATCGGACATACAGTAATAAAGTTATAGAAAACGATAATTAGTCCCTATGAGACCCAAGT
Organism: Amborella trichopoda; assembly: GCF_054954075.1. NCBI lineage: Eukaryota > Viridiplantae > Streptophyta > Magnoliopsida > Amborellales > Amborellaceae > Amborella > Amborella trichopoda. The sequence goes on along the minus strand of NC_142337.1, from coordinate 22,532,543 downwards.
GTTGGGCCTCGGGGCAGGCCGTGTTGTAGCCAAGCCGGCCCAAACGTGGCCTGATGATGCAGTAAACACATTTTATTTTTATAAAACAAAAAGATCAAGATAAATCCAAAAAACAAGTATAAAAAAATCAAGAAAAATCACCAATTGAAGCCTATAAATACTCCCTCTAAAAAAAAAAAGATAAAATAGAAATACTCTATAAATCCTTGGAAAATAGGACACAATTCTTGAAATTAGAAAAATAGCCCAAAAATACCTAAAATTGGGAACAAGCTTTAGAAAATTCCTAAAAAAATAGGAAAAAATACCCAAAAAATCCATAAAAATAAAAACAATCCCATAATTCATATTCAACCTTCGGATATCCCAAAACCTTTAGAAACCTAGTGAAATTCTCCTCAAATCCCAAAAAAAGCTTCAGTAGCCCTTACCTAAAATTCTCAGTTTTTTCCCTTGCCTTAGGAACCTTAGATCAAGGACAATGAATCTTAAATCTATCAATTCCAGTAAGTATAAGGTATCCAAAAAAGGAGATGGTCGCACAAATTAGAAGAACCGCCTAATCCAAACTTGAAACTCCAGGTTTCAGGTCCCTAAAGATAAATAATTATTTCTTTGCTTAATTTAGTTTGTTTGTCTTCATTTAATTCTCTGTTTTATTTTACTTTTTCTAAAAATAAATTTATCATTAGATTTAATTAAATTTATAATCTTTTTTTATGTCAAAAATATGGATTTGGAGCTGGTGCTGCCAGTGGACTCGGCGAAGGACTGGATCTATATAGATCAAGGAATTTTCTGAGCCCATAATTCAAGCAACCCCAATTTTTAGACTTTTTTCAAATTTAACTAAGTTTTTCATAGATTTGAACAAATCTCATCTCAGAGATCGCGTAGATAGGAGCATAACTAGTTTGGCACCCACAGTGAGACCCTTGAGCTTTAGATCCATATTTAAGACTGTAAAAAAGTTTTCTCTTTTATCATATTTATTTTCCAGCAAAAAAATATAAAATAAAAAAAAAAGAAAAGAAAAGAAAGATGGATTTGAAAAGATTACCTCTTACTAGATTCTATCTTCTCTTTCTAGTGCTTATCTTTTTTTTATCTCTCCACAAAAAAAGTTACGATCTTTTTTCTCTCAGTAGCTATCATCTTTTTTTAGATAATCTTTTAGGTTCATCTTTTAGATCCTATTTATCATCTTTCTTTCTTTTAGATCCATCTTTTAGATCATCTTTATCATCGTTTTTTTAGATCATCCTTGAGTCACTTTTAGATCATATTTATCATCTTTCTAGATATTCTTTTATTCATGTTTATCATCCTTATATATATCATATTTATCTCTTTACATCATTCTTATCTCTTTAGATCACTTTTATCTTTTTAGAACATTCTTTATCTTTTTTAGGAGCATATTTATCTTCTTTAGAACATTTTTTTATCTTCTTTAAGAGCATATTTATCTTTTTTAGAACATTTTTTATCTTATCTAGAAGTATTATTTATCTTCTTTAGATCACCCTTTTCTTTTTAATGTGCATCTTTATTTTCTTTTAGAAAAACATCTTTTAAAAAAGTATATTTTTATTTTTATTTTAAAAAAAATGAAAAAAAAAATAGGTTTTCTCTTCTCTTATCCATTTAGATTTGACTTGATCTTATCTATTTGAGTTTATCCATTCTTTTGAATCCTTACTAGCATAAGCTTAATATTTTTCTTGACTTTATCTTCTTTAGAAGCATCCTTTATTCTCTCTGACAAAAAACGAATAAAATATTTTTCTTTTAGAAGCATCTTTATTTCATTTTTTAAAAGACATATTTTTTAGATAGATTTAAAAAAAAAGGGATAAAATTCAAAATAAACAAAGAAAAAAATTTTCGTTGCATGAATTTTCTAGTCTTGTAGTTATGTCCACAGTTCGGGGTGACTCAAGTGCTAAATTTACTGCATAGTCTAGACCCCTTAGGATGACTAGACCTACAAGACTTTATGGCTCAATTCCGTGGGTCTACCTTGTCTCAGGTCAGTCGATATCGAGTTTAAAAAGGTCCATAATCCCTCACTCGGGGTTAAGCCTAGCTGGCCCATCTGTAGTTCAGCAAGTATGCATGGCTCGAGCTACTCAAAACAGTCAAGGCATTCGATGCAGGACTAAAGAACTAGGGTTGAACCTATCTTCATCTTCTAAGTCTAAGTGTAGGGAAGATTCAACCCAATTAGGGCGCACCTCGCACAAATGTCCAAGTTTAAAGGTGATGCTGCCCAACTAGGGGCACACCACCCGTCTATATGTAGCTTTAAAGTTGATGTTGCCCATTTAGGGGCGGACCACCCACCTCCTCGAAAGACTCATTCTAGAGGCCATCAGCTCACTAAGGTACATAGCAACCCAGATGATGAGCTTATCAAGCAAGCTAACTTGTTAGACTTAGAGTACTGCCGAAGATTAAGTCAGGGCCCTAGCAATGCTAGTGTAACGACTCAGACCTTCCCGACAAGTGGCAGTGAAGAGAAGAGAAGAAAATACACGAGGTGGAGTGCCCGCGGTAGTGAAGAGAGAAGAGAAGAAAACACGCGTGTTAGAGTGAGCGTGGCAGTGAAGAGAGAAGAGAAGAAAACGTGCGTGTTAGAGTGCGCGCGACAGTGAAGAGAGAAGAGAAGAAAATGTGCGCAGCAGAGTGCAGGCGGCAGTGAAGAGATAAGAGAAGAAAATGCACGCGACAGAGTGCGCATGACAGTGAAGAGAGAAGAGAATAAAATGCGCATGGCAGAGTGCACGCGACAGTGAAGAGAGAGAAGAAGGAAAAGACGTATTGCTACCATACATGTCAGTGTCGTGCCTGTCAGCTACATTGACATCGCCACCTACCTGGTCAGCCACAGTGGATCCTACCCACCTTGAGTACTTAAACCCTCTCCCCTCCCTTTCCACCGCCATTTTTCTTCCCCTCACTTGCTCTCAAACTCTCTCTCTCTAAAACCAAAGTTAGAACCAACTACTGTCCTTGGAGAGAGCCTGTGCTAGAAGCATGAAGTGGTCTGCGAGTGGTAGTTCTGAAGACACCGTGAGCATCAAGTAGATTTAAGGCTCATACATCAATTAATTCGATATTAATAGATTTCAAGGAATAAGATGAGGAAAATGATAGAATAAAGGGTATGGTTGTAGTTGAATCCAAATGAGGTTGAATGATCGATTGAGTATTGCAAATAAACTTGTTAAGTTTATGGAGTAGCTCACTTTCAAGTTAGTTTAATATGAATGAGGTCTTACAGAAAAGTTCATCTTAGCTTATGAAATGTTGTATTTTAATTGAAGCATGACAAACTTACAAAAAATAAATTATCAATAACTGTGAAGGTTTTTTACACCGAACTATTCAGTGCCCAAATGATGTCCAAAACTCTTTAAACTACCACCATTTGAAAGATCTATGAATAAACTTAAAGTTATATGTTGAACTCATTTTGAAATTCCTCATAAATCAAGAGTTATGCCTCGAAATATGAGGGTATGTCATTGTTCACCGTTGCAGGAAATTCCAGCAATTATCACTCACTTTGTGTCAAGATTTTGACCTATCAAATAATGTCTAAACTTCTTCAAACCACCATCGTTTTAAAGATCTATGTGAGCTTACAATTGCATAACCAGTGTTGTAATGCTAATGCTGACTACTAAGCATAAATGCAATGTGATAGTTCTCATATAATGGGTGTTTATGATAGATGTCACAATGTTAGGTGACTGCTAGATAGTTCTGAGTAAGACTCCAACTTTGCATGATGAAAATCTAAATTATCTGCCATAAGGCACTGATTTAGAATGAAGAAATTTAATGCTTAAGCATGTTAGGATGCTGTAATAATGACCACTACGCAATGGGACATCCATTAGTAGTGGATACTGTTTGTTATGATACTGTAATATTGGCCACTACACGATGGGGAGCCCATCGGTAGTGGATACTGTTATACTTATATTGTACACCCATCAGTAGTGGATACTATTACACTGAGAAAAGTGATGCCGGCAACGTTCCCTAACTCATTGAATGATAGGAGGGCGTTAGGTGAAAATGGAATAGGAGGGTCGCACCCCCCTAAAAATTATATGATGAGACTAGTGAGTGATGCCTTGCAAGGAAAGTACCTATCAAAAACCCCAATACTCGTTGGGGACCGTGTACATGAGTATGAGGATATTATGAAGTGGATTTATCCACTTGTCATTGCTCTCCCTGCTGAGGTACGGTAGAGGTCCTACGCAATGGAATTTGCTCTCCCTAATGGATAGGGCCTTTACTTTAGGAGTAGGTGAACTAAGGAGTGAGTAGGTAATAATTGAATAGTGAATATGAATGCTAATGATTGTAATGATTGAATGATAACTAACTGTTTGAACTTATTTTTCAGCACCTTGGTCCCTGGTTGGAAAGCAGGTTAATAAAAGCCTAAAAAACAGTGGAAAATCCTGATAGTCTCATAATGGCCCCAAAATTGGTTAAAAACTTCAACACTTCAAAAGACCACCTGTCAAGTTTTATCACAATCAGATATGTCTAAGGCAGTGAACACAAAGAAACAATATTAGCAAAATTGGCCTCTAGCACCCTGAAACGGACCCAATAACTAGAACTACATTTTTTGCTCATCAAACAGCTGTGGGATCACTGCCATTAGATCCAGTACGGTTGAAAACCCCTATGGGTCAAGTTTCAGCTCAATCGAGTACTCTAGAACAAAGTTATGGGCAAAAGACTAAAAAGGGGTAGGCCGCAGACTATTCCCATGTGGCATCGTTGCACCAAAACACCATTGAAGGTGGTTGTTTTTATAGTCACGGGCAGTCACTTTCTGGGCCTATATCTCACTATTTCCAAGTCGAGTCATGCTCAAATTATTTGAGCGTGTTCGCCTCTTCGAGACGAGCATTTCAATATGTGGTACGCCCCGAGACGATGTCCGAGCAGGAAGAAAAGCTAGAGAGAAGTTGCCAATCCGTGAAGAAGTTGCACAAAATTCAGCAGCGACACATCTCACTCGATTGATCAAATCACGACGCTCATGCAACGAATCAACGCGAAACCAATTTCATTGTGTGCATAAGGTCTAGGGTTATCAATGGACCGAACTCCATACATGATGGACGGTCAGATTTCATCCACGAAATCAATGAACTAACTGAAATTTCGGTCGCCAGATTCTAGATTCCAGCCAAAACTCAAAAGTTGTGAAATCTTCGTTCAAGCTCCAAATCATGTTTCGTTTGTTGCCACACGATCGTGACAGCATGCTCAGTGTGATTCAATGAGGAAATCACAAAGAAACATCAAGGAACGAGCACACAATCGATTCAAAGTTTTCAAGATTCATCTAAGATTTAAGTCTCATGATCATGCCACAAAAACATGATTCATGGCTCAAAGTTGGTATCAAAATGATCGTCATGTCAAGCCTTACAAGAAAACAATAATATTTGGATCAAACGGGCATCAAAACAACCTCAGGTCAGCCACAAAAGATCATGCAAGATCTCGAACAACAACATGGACTGTTCTGGGACTCCACACATTGTTAAGCAGGGGTAAAACAGTCCCTTTGCACCTATTTTTATAATTTCTTTAAATTCAATTAAATTCTTGTTATAGTCAATTTTAGGTAGTTTTTTGGCATCCACCCATGTTTGGGCCCAATTCTATATGAGCAAGCAAACCTAAGTTGTAAAAGACGCTCAGTTCATTCTTTGATCATTCAATGGAAATTTTCATTCTTGCTTGAGCCTATGAGTACGTCTTGGAGAGAGAGAGAGGAGAGAGAAGAAAGGGATGGTACCTTCAAGTCAATAACTTTCTCTCCTCCTCTCTTTCTTTCTCCTTCCCTTTGTCTCTCTCCTCCTATTTTTCTCTCTCTCTTCTTTTCTCTCCCTTCTCATTTCTCTCTCTTTCCCCCATCATAACTAGTGCAAGCCTAGCACTGGTTGGTTCTCCTCTCTCTCATTCCCAGCATCGGGTGGGATTCTCTCTCCTCTTCATTCCCAATGTTGGGTGGGGGTTTTCTCTCTTCCCTTCCTTCATCCCAGCGCTGGGTGGGGTTTTCTCTCTCCTCTTTCTTCATCCCAACATTGGGTGGGGTTCTCTCTCCTCTTACTTCATTTTCAATGTTGGGTGAGGATTTTCTCTCTCCTCTTCCTCCATCCCCACATCAGGTGAGGTTTTTTGTCGACTCTTCCTTCATCCCAGCACCAGGTGGGGATTCCTCTCTCCTCTTCTTCTGTCATTTCAACGTCGGTTGGATTTCTCTCTCCTCTATTCCTTAATAGTCGGCGAACCCTAGCACTTGTTGGATTTCCCTATTCTCCCTTGTCACAGTCGGCAAAGCCTAACGTTGGATTTGTCTCTCTTCTATTGTAGTCAACAAAGCCTAGCACCAGCTCGATCTCTCTCCCTTGCTTCTCTCCGATTGCAACCGACATAAGCCTAGCACCGGGTGGTTCTCTACTCTTCCTTTCTTCTCATCTGACACAGTTGGTGAAGCTTAGCGCCGACTGCTTTCTCTCTTCTCTTTTGAAATAGTCGGTAATGTTTCGCGTCGTATCTTCCTTCCCTCTCTCTTATATCTTATCGTCTCTTCTCCCTCCCTTTGTCTATTCCCTTCTTCTCTTACCTCATTCTTTCCCCCATAACCACCACGTTGTTATTCTTTCGTTTGATTAAGAGGGATTGAGGTTAGGCTCTCATGGGAGTCATGTCGTCTAACCGTAATGTTGGTGTATCAGGATTACTTAGCCCGCTTTATTGTCAAGACAGATTGACCATTGTGCTTAGCTAATTGGTATTTGTGATGACATCTAGTAGTAATCCCGTGAGCTGGTCTTGGTACTGCGCCTGCTTTGCTACCACGTCAGGCCAATTACTCGCTGGCTTGATCCTCTCGCTCAGTCAAACTCTTCTCTCCCCCGTCTTTCTTCTCTTCTTCTTCTTGAATGTGGATGCTTGCGTACGTTCATCAAAGAGGAAAAGGGTGAGGTCTGACTCACCCATCTTACAACCTTTGCCATATATGTGTGTGATTGCAGAAAATAAGAAGAATACAAGCCAAAGGAGGCAATTATGAACCAGTTTCATTACTGGGGGGCTTTCTTTATAATCTAATAGGACGCCCACGCGAGCCAGCCCGAGTAAATCCCGAACCCACCTTTAAATTCCTCTTTCACCAGTTGGTAACACCTGCCCTCGTTCTCGAACGAGATTCCTGAGTGAGCGATCTCAAAAGTGTCATAGGTCTTCCCCCGAAACCCAAGACGCGTGCCGCCTGATCATTTAGGATCCGAAGGGCAAAATTGAGGCACCTAACCGCTGACATTTTAATATTATGCCTGTAATTGATGCATTGATTTGATTACTGATTCCACAAGTGATGCATTTTGACTTCTTATAATTGAAAGAACTACTTAGGATGCATGAATAGACCTGCTAATGATGCATAGTAGTTAGATCTACTTACTGGGCTTTATAGCTCATCCCCCTGTATCTCCCCTCTAGTATATTGATAGCATCAGGCCGAGGGCCAGAAGCTCGTAATTAGCAGTTGGGAGTTGAAGTCTTATTCACTTGAGAACAAACTCAGATCTCAGAGGTGGTTGGGCAGTTTAGCTCTGAATTTTTTTATCTTGGAAAGTATGTACTATTGGGCCATGGTGCCCCAAACTCAAGTGTAATATTTTTGGAAAGAATTTTATGTAATGCCCTTTTTATGATGTATGGATTCTACAAATTTTATTTATTCATTTGCACTTAGAGTTATTGATTTAGTTATTCTTCCATGGTTTGCTTTGATTTCCAAAATAAAGGCGTTAACTGCACTCCGACCTAAGTGACACACGCTACCTTGAAGTCACGAACCTGCACTCGATCACTTTCCATCACGTACGGTAAAGGGGTCAGTGGCGGGGTCATGATAGTTATGGTATCAGAACAGCCAGCATAGAATTCTTGGCCAGGGATTTTAGAAGAGTCCTTAGAGTAGTTTTTGGATAGATTAGTGACTAGGTGCTCCTGTGCTAGGTTAAAGATGCCAAGGGCTTGTGCCAACAATGAGAGTTCCAGCAATGAGAACACTGAGATTGTTGGTGAGATTTACAAGAATCTAGGGGCAATGACCCAAATGATGAAGGAGTCGATGCCAGCCCATTCTACGCATACCCCAAAGCAAAATGACAATAGCCTGATAAAAAGATTCTGAAGACTGACACCCCCAACCTACTTAGGGCAAGGTGGGGTAGAGAAAGCTGAGAGGTGGAAGAGGCAGATAGAGAAGATCTTAGAAGTGTTACATTGGTCAGATGAGCTGAAAGTTAGGTTGGGAGCCTCATGCTGGAGGGAGATTGGTAAAGCAATCTTCGAGAGAGTCGAGAATCGAGACCACTAGGGATAACTTCCTGACGGCATTTGACGAGAAGTTCTTCCTAGACTCTGTCAGGGAGAAGAAGGAATTAGAGTTCATTGAGCTTCAGCAGGGGGGTGTGACAGGGGAGCAATATGTCGCCAAATTTGCAAATCTTTCTAAATACGCGCCTCACATCATTAACATAGAGGTGCGAAACATGGCTAAATTTGAGAGGGGCGTTTTGGCCGGACATCAGACGAAGAGTACTTTCGGCCAACCGAAAGTCATATGCCCCATTAGTAGACCTTTCTCTGAAATTTGAGAGGGAGACTGTAAGGACCATCGATCAAGAAGGGAAGGAAGGATGAAGCCCGCATCATCATGAAACTTTGGGAAGAAGCCTCGACAATTTTCAAAGAGGGACCTTAGAGGAAGGCCTTACCAGCACAATCAGAAGGCCCAGAAGAATTTTTCGTGCAACATGGCGAATGAATGACGCCCTGTCTGCTTTCATTATGGGAAAAATAACCACACTACAGCCGAATGTTACAAGAAGCTAGACAAGTGTCTCAGGTGTGGTCAGCCCGGCAACTAGATCAAGGATTGCGCTTTGATGAAGACGAAGGACCGACCAAAGACGCAAGGACGAGTGTTTGCCCTCACTAAACAAGAAGCCAAGGCATCCAAATCGGTGATCAGAAGCACACCCTCCATTTGTGGTGTTAAAGCTAGAGCCTTAGTTGACCTTGGTTCCTCTCTCTTTTATCCTCTCATCTCTTCTCCCTCCCTTTGTCCGTTCCCTTCTTCTCTTACCTCATTCTTTCCCCCACAACCACTATGCTGCTATTCTTTCATTCGACTAAGAGGGATTGAGGTTAACCTCTCATGAATGTCCTATCGTCTAGCCGTAATGTTGGTGTGCCAAGATTACTTGGCTCGCCTTATTACCACGACAGATTGACCATTGTGCTTAGCTAGTTGGTATTGGTGATGACGTCTAGTAGTTATCTCGTGAGCCGGTCTTGGTACCAAATTTGTTTTGCTACCACGTCAAGTCAATTACTTGCTAGCTTGATCCTCTCACTCATTCAAACTCCTCTCTCCATGTCTTTCTTCTCTTCTCCTTCTTGAATGTGCATGCTTGCGTACGCTCATCAATGAGGAAAAGGGTGAGATCTGACCCACCCATCTTACAACCTTTCCATCTATGTGTGTGATTGCAGAAAATAAGAAGAATATGAGCCAAGGGAGGCGATTTCGGACCAGTTTCATTACTAGGAGGCTTTCTTCATGATCGAAGAGGATGCCCACGCCAGCCAGTCCGAGTAAGTCTCGAACCCACCTTTAAAATTCCTCTCTCACTGGTTGGTAACACCTGCCCCCATTTTCGAACGAGGTTCCCAAGAGAGCGATCTCAAAAGCATCATGGGTCTTCTCTCGAAACCTGAGATGTGCACTGCCCGATCATCCAAGATCCGGAGGGCGAGATCGAGGAACCTAACCAGCTTGGCAACTCCACTGGGGACTTACTACCCCTTCGTCGGAGTTGTTCTTATTTGGCTAATTTCTTCTTTTATTTTTCGCTTTCATTATCTTTTCACATTCACTTATGGCTGCTGGGTTCTATAACTCATTTATCCGGATTTGGTATTTTCTTATCCCCGTATTCGAGAGTGTCCCTAGGGAACAAGTTCCTTCGACTTCATTCCCGACCATCCTCTTGAGCAAAGACCCTTTGTCTAGCTTCCAAGTCTTAACCTGGACCAGTGTGAAGAGGGAATTGATGGTCCCTCACTCCCCATCTCTTTGCTCTGGTGGAAAATCCATCAAGGCGCTCTGCATGGGCAGCACTTATGTTGCCCCACACAACATCCACCCAGCCATCGGTAAGTCACTTGCTAGTCGTGTTCCTGAGGTACGTCGAAAGGCTACCTAGTCCCTTTCTGCAAAAGGCAAGCAAGTCGTCATTGCTTGTGTGGGTCGCCATAAGGCTACCCCCTACATTTCTGCACCACTAGTAATTATCCCTAAAGGATCAACACTTTGAGGCAGAAACCCCACGGTCTCCAAACCCCACACACACCACAAGGCTCGTGGGTCACCCACTCGAGCCACACCTCTGGGCAACTCTTCTGTTACCTCGAGTCCGTGTCCAAGATCGAACCTTTCAAGGTGAGGTCCTGCGCACGCTACTTATATGCATCTCACTGCTCAGGGTAAAGCCATTATTACGTCAACCCGAGTACACAAGAGACGACTTCCTCATCCTCCGATTATGCACATACCAGCGCACCCTGTAAGAGGCAGGCCCACACGTGTTCTCTTATAAACACTTGCTCATAGTTCTTGGCCTTCTTAGACCAGATCATCGGCATGAGCTCAGGTGGACCCCCAGGTCCCCCGAAATCCTTCTTCAAGGGGTGCACACGCGTTGCCATCTCAGGCATCCCCTCGCCCTTGACTCAGGCCTCCTCATGAGTCAACCCTACCCCTGCCTGCTCCTTCTTCATCGAGTAAGCACCTTCAACCTTGCTACTCGAAGGTTTCCCCAAGAGTACCATCCTGAACCAGCCTCATCACTTAGGACGTATCTATGGAGCTCACAAGAGAGCTCGGTGCATGGACCTCATGGAAGATTGAGTCCTTCATCCTCCCCAGCCCAAGATGACTACAGTTCCTGGCCCTCATTCATTGCCACACTTGATGGAGACAGCTCTCTCCTGTGCAAGAAGAATTGACCAGCCGTGACAGAGATTGCAGTTTTGGCGTGAGGTCCATCAAAACCTCAAAGCTAAATGCGATAGAGGTCTGCAAATTTTGACTAGGGAGGAGACCAAGGCGATCAAAACAACCAACTTTGATGACCCTCTTTGCCTGATCCCTTCTACGCTCTTCAAATGATAAAGCTTGAAGAAGAGCTCCATGAGCAGAAGAAGACCCAACCACTCAATAGCCACGGTCCCAAGACCGTCGTGAACCGGCTCAATAGCCACGATCTCGAGACCATCGAGAACCGGTCCAAATGCGATCCACGTACAGAAGTCGAGTTCAGTCAGGGCATGCTGGCCTCCTACTAACTGACCTAGCACGTACGATCCATCAAGCTCGCAAGCCTTCAGTTTTCAGTAATGTTGACCTCCCTAGAGAAATGGTCAGTAAAATGGCCATAAGCAAGCCTGATGATACGCAAGAGGATCGCATGAACAAGTTTGAAATATGGTACACGCAATGATGGAAAAGATCGATCATATTGACGTCGCATGCCAGTCGTCTAACCATGAGGTCAATTCCCATCAATCTGATGGTGTACCTCCACGGCAGGCCCCTCTGTCTACCTCACAAGACAATTTGGTCCCTCATCCGGTCTCTCAATCAGATATTGATGCTATGGTCACTCCTAGCCTAAAGAATAAACAAATTCCAAGCATACAGATGTGACTCCTTATCAAAGACCATAACCCTCCTATATTGATCAGGTCTCGTTCCCCTCAAACTATAAGAAAGGGAAGTTTCCTTTATTCAGTGGAACCACCTCCCCAAACCAGCATATCGCCCACTTCCAGGTAGCATGTTGGGAAACAACAGCTAACGAGAGACTTCTTCTCCACCAGTTCGTTGAGACCCTCGATGACCTAGCACTTCAGTGGTATGCCCGACTTTCTCGAAACTCGACGCATACATGGGAGGAGATTGAGAAACTGTTCTATCAATGCTTCTATGAGTTCAAGAGAGAGGTTCAAACCATCGAACTTCTCACCCTGACTCAAGACCCTGATGAGCCCGTGGATCAATTCATATCAAGATGGAGAAACTTGGCTTCCTGCCATCCTAATCTTATGCCTGAGAAGGAATCGGTCCAAACTTACGTGCAGAACATGCAACCTGACCTCCAATCAAAGTTGATCTCAAAATTAGTCTGCATAGAAAGTTTGTCACGTCACCATGGTGGGACACAACAACCATCTACAAGTTCACCAAAAACCGGGGCAATGATAACTCTCGAAATAACACACGGGGCAGCCAATAGAAAGGGGTAATCAGTGCAACTATCATGGTCACTGATTCAAAGAAGGATCCCTCCCAAACCTTGGACCTCTCGAAAGGGGTAAGCACGGCAAAGGTAACATCCCAGGCTAGCAAGCAACAACATTTGTACAATCGGGTACCTCCACCAGCCAGCCTTGATCGTGGTGATTATTTCTCCAGTCATAGGAACAAGGTCTGTCCCTTCCAGAAGGAGTGGGTCCATGCACTGTTTCGGTTATTATTGGAACAAAATATGATCATCTTTCATAAATCAAGTTCCTTAAGCAATTTGACCTTCACACTCAGGCGAATTTTTGTGCTTACCACTGGAGGATCAATCATCCCACAGATGACTACTACACGCTGAAGGATATTATTGAGGCCCTGATTCAAATAATGCTTGAAGATTTAAAGAAGGCCTTCGAGGCAGCCTTTGGGGCAGCTGAGGCCTCCCATGCCCTAACCATCCAAGAGGAGGACGAAATGCCTGGTATCCTCCATGCCTTCTTCATTATAATGCTTCAGGAAGGCATAATCCCACTGAAGCAGGCAAGGCAACCCCTTCTCCTTGCTAAGGGGACTGAAGATCGTTGGTGCCCATACCATCAGATATGAGGTCATTACTTATAAAAATGTACAACTTTACTTGATATATTTGCAAAGAAGATGCGGGAGTGTCATGAATTTACAACCTCTCCGTAAGTCATCCCTGAAACGCTTCTCCATCGGGGTAGGAAGATCTCACAAAGAAGGAACTTCCTATCAATGATTCAAACTATGCGGAACCCTCTACTTCCCAGCCATGGATAATCTACCATAGCCGAAGCAGACTCAAGTCTTTAAGATGAGAAGTGGTTCCCCAAGCTAGAGCGGTTTTCCACCCCAACGAGACGAATCAAACATCACTTCAGAAAACCAGAAAGAGACGGACACCAAGGGTTGCTTCCCGAAGAAACAAGAGCACTCAACCCATAACTGAGCAGGAATTTCTCATGCCCCTTCCTCCGTTGCTAACTTTGCTGGACTTCATCCTTGGCACAATCATTTTTCCTTATTCATCCTGTCAAGAAGATGCTCCCGTCTTATCTTCCACTCAGTAAACGTCTGATGAGGGTGACGACATTAAAAGCACTCCCCAGCGGTCTAAACAAGGGACCCCTACACCAGTCCAATTCTAGCCATGACATAAAAAGCTGCCCAAAGAGGTCTGATGACGGGAACGACCTTAAAAGTCCCCCACCTTCTAACCCTACTCCTCCTTCTTATAGTTCTTCTCATTCTTCCTCATCTATGTCTCTTGCAGGTACAACCTTGATATGTCTGGACTTCGAGGCTCTCGATAGAGAACTTGAGGGATCAAATTAAACTAAGACGCAACAGAAATTACTCAATTAGGGTTGGGCTCTGAAGATCTTACCCCGAACCACATCACAGTTCAGGGGTTCAACCAATCAGGAGAGAAGCTGGCTGGCATGATACGCCTTCGTTTTAAGATAGGTGAGATGAACGATTACGCCCAATTTCATGTAGTCGACACTGACACTTCCTATAATATTCTCCTCGGTCAGCCATGGCTCCATGACTAGGGGGTGGATCCATCAACATTGCATCAATGTTTCAAGTATAGCTGAGATGGGAGACAGCTGACAAAAGACTGTTCCCTGTGGCCGAAACTCACTACGAAGGTGCAAAATATTACTTCACATATTTGGCCTCGCCCCAAAAGCCAAACGATGGAGATCACAAGTTTGAAAACAAGACAGTGACTTTGTCTCACGAAGATGTTGAGGATGTTGGGAGAACACTAATGAACATGTTCAACGAGGAAGGAAGGCAGGGCAGAACTTTACCCTTAACCACCCTTCATTCTAACATCCCAACCATCATCCCTCAAGAAACTCCTTCTTCTCTTGAAAAGGAGTCTTCACCCTCTGGCCCCAGTTTTAGGCCACCTTGGTCAGAAGATGATCCAGAGGTCATTCCTAAGATTGAGCAAGCCATGAGGATAGAATTTTTAGCTCCAAGGATCACCTATATGCCGGACCATTAGAGAGCTTTGCATATCCCCATTGTGCTCTTAAAAGCCGAAGCGGCGCGACAACTTCCATGAACAGTTTTTAAAAATCTGATTGCTATAAGTATAGAGGATGCTCCTCAGAGCAATGACCAGCTGAAAGTTTTACTTTTCCCCGACCTCTCAGGAGGAGAGCAGTTCGATCAAGAGCAACTTTCTTCCCCTCAAGGGCAGGATCCCCTAGCAGACCTAAGAACGAAAGTTCGCAGTCTCTAGAGTCAGCTGGAGGTCATGCGTTTCACTTCAAAGCATCTCAAGGAGTTCGTGCCGGAGACTAAAAGCTATGATGAGCTTGAAGTAAACACACCACTAATGGAGGCCGAGGCCCCTCCTAACTGGACTATTTATAGCAACCAGGCTCACCAAATCATGAGGAAAATGAACTATGAGCCCTTGGCCAATCAGATATTGAGAGGAGAAAAAGCAATGACTCCCTATTTTGAAGCTACCCAAGCTGCGACAGTCCACCATGGGGCTAAACAAGGCCTAAGGTATTTGTCTCTTGGGGCAATAAAAGTATCAAGAGGCATTCAAAAAAAATCACACGAAGCGCAAAAAAAGTAAAAAGAGAATGAAATCATACAATAAAGTCAATCAAAAGAGAGAAGCGCTTTATTCATCAGTCAAAACTTTTACAAGTACTAAAAAAAGGGAGTGACATGCTCAAAAATGATCAATCATCTTATTGATATTTGTGCTGTGTTCTTTAGGGGAAGTCTTGGTGCCTTGAACACTTGCCTTCAACACCGCCACCGTTTGAGTCACCTCTGTCATCGCCTCAGTTTCGGACTCAATTGTGCCATCGGGTTCGGACAAATCTGCAACCAAAGAGGTCTCCATCGCCTTCCTCTAAGCCATCTCTGTCTCAAGGCCTGCGAATTCCTATTTCAGTATTCACATCTCTTCTCTGATTTTGACCATTCTCTTGAAGCTCCCTTGTGCCTCTCTCTTGAGATCCTGCTGATGGCTAGTTCAATACAAGTATCTATCTTCTCGCGACTGCATAAGATCGACTCTTCCAAGGAGGCTACCCTTCTGGTTTCTTTCTCATGATGCAGCACTCCCAATCGCCAGCTCTCCAACTCGTTTAGAGTTGCATCAAAATAGAAAAGCACCTCTGGCGCCGTCCCAACCGCAGTAGTCGTAGCGAACTCCCTCAGCCTAGCTAAACCTTCTCCCCACTTGTTGAAAGCAGCTCCCTCAAGCCCTGAAGGCCTGCTCTAAGCATGCCTTCAATCATGCTAGAAACACCACCAAAAACGGGCATGTGGTGCTGCTAAGGCTACCACTTCTGAAGATACCTCGACCCCATGGACCGGGCTTGATGAAGTGATAGCCATTTGAGCCACTGGCTCCTCTGAAACAAGGGCAAAGTCTGGAGCTTCTTTCCCTTTAGGCTCATAGGCAGCCTCAGCCTCAACTGGCTTGGGCTCTTCATAGCCAGCCTCGCTATCTCGACCCTCTCTTAGGAGGTCCTTTACTTTTGTCCCAACAGACTGTGGAGAAACTTGTTCCCTTTGCCCTACATCCTCTTGAACTGTCACCTCAGTGTCACCAAGTTCAAGAACTACCTCTTCTCTTTGACCTTCTCCAGCCAGTTCATCCTTAGCAATCGCTTCCTCCATTCGGCCTTCACCTTCAACGGCCAGAGCCTCGGCCACGAAGAGCTCAGTCCCCTTAGATTCATGTCTTGGGACCATGGGGGCAATAACTTCTTAGTGCTCAGACATGTCATCAACTTCAAGCTCTTCTTCTTGAGCCATGGTCCCTGCCTAGATCGAGGCATTAAACTCCTCATGCATGGAGGCCACATCAACATCAGAGCCCCTATCTAGAGCAGTTGCCTCAAGACCTTCATCCTCATCAGTTTTCATCCAAGCCGACTCTGACTCCGGAACTACCATTGGACTCAAGGGCGCCTCCCTAATATCTGGAGTCACCTCTCGATCTGAAGCAATGCCAAAAGGCTCAGAGTGGCTGGAGTCGTCTGCCTCAGTTTTTGAAGAAAACAAAAATAATTTTGCAAAAGGAAATAGTGGTCTAGAGACCACAGAGGGTGATACTCGGGGAGTTCCTAAAAAGCAGAAGAGGAAGGGCTACCTCCTGGTTTTGACGTCATGGAAAGCTTGTCGCTCTTGCATCTCTGAGTACTCCCACTAGCCAAAGATGGTGCATGAGAGTCGGCAGCAGTCGAGCGCTTTCATTTCTTTCCCCCTCCTAGAGGAGGAGCTACCGCCTCAGATCCACCTCCCTGATAAGGCCTTCCAGCCAATTTGCTGTGGGGACCGCTCCTAATTAGGGCATTCATGTTCTGTGGTAGGCGCCTCTCGTAACCAAGGACTTGTCGTGCCTCATCCCATTCAAAGATCAAGCGAAGATTATCAAAGACACTTCCAGACTTCATCTTCATTGCAATAAATTCTGGCAAGGCCTCATCAGCTGCTATCTCACGTGGAAGCCCTAAAGCCTGCCAGTTGGAGGGATAATCCAAGACAAATACCGCACCGGGAGCAGGAGCATCTGCCAGCCTCCTTTGCTGGGTGTCCTGGCACCAGTTACCATTCACCCCTTTCCAAGGGTGATCCTTATGCCAATACCCCTTACTGGTGATTCTCCACCAGTTCACATATGCCTTGGGCGTTCGAACTCTCCTACCGAAGTGAGGTAGCACATGTTACTGGTCTCTGACATCTCAAGACATATATAGACCAAGCGGTTCGTATATGCTCCAACAGCCAGCACTCTCGGAAAGTTCCAAGCTCTTCTGCCCTCCCCTTATACACCTTACTCTGGCACTTTTCAAAAAATATCGAGAAGGGGAAGCCTTAATCAAGGTCGTGTTGATGAGAGAAGCGGTGGGGGAAATACCCCTCTAAATAGGCACTGTGTTTAGTCTGATAAGGTAAGACCCCCATCTGATGGTCAGTATGAACATGAGTTCCTTAATTGTTGTGGGAGCACTGTTCAGTTCCTTCCCAAACTTATCAACAAAATCACGGTCAGTGAAGCTCTAAACAGTAAAGGGGACCTGCCTCATGTTCAAGGAATCATTCCCAAATAGGCCCCGTGCCTCCCCTAAGTTGTGAAATATAGCCCTCTGGTTCACGATCCTCATCAAGAAGGGCCACAGTTTATTTTCTGAGCACTGATTTTTGACATCAGTATCAGGGAAATAGGCTCCTAGCCCCCTACCCACCCGTACACGCAATGCATAGGGAATGGGGTTTTAAATCCCCAGGAAAATATTCTCCTCCTACGATGCCATTCCCTCCCTATTTGCCCTTGAAGGCCTTTCCACGAGAGATGGCCCCCAAGCCATGATATATTTTGCACAGGACTGGCTGAGCAAGGGCATACTCACGCCCTCTGGCCATGTCGCAGGTAACATATAGTACGCCTGGACGAATGTCATCCCACCAGCTAGGAAGTACGAATTTGCACAGGAATAAGGCCAAGTATGCAGCCAAGAACACACGGTCATCATCAGTCTAAATTTGATATATGGACGGCATCTCCTTTGCGCCAGCCTTCCCTTTCCCCTTCAGAGTACCCTGACCACCCTCGGGATAATCCCCACAAAAGAACTTCACCCATTCTGTAAAGGTGACCCTGCCATTGCGAGATCGGACGACAATCGACGGGTATGCCTCAATGATCTTTTGAAGACTAGATGGCGACTCTTCAACCCCCAAGTTAGCACCATCAAAGATGACTGAGTTCGCGGGCACGAACTCATCATACATAGCCCCGATCATCGGGAGACACCCAATAAAGTAAAGATCTAGCAAATAGATTCATGCTTCCCCATGACCAAGAAGACAAGTATTGCTTACATGGCTCCATGTCTCTAGTAACAACTTTACTGTATTGGAGCAACAGTCATAGTAATTGCCCGAACACTGGAGCGCTGCAAATAGCGAAGCACGTTCAAGAGTACTTTTGTATGACATCAATACCTTAGCAGTACAGGAAGTGTATCCCTTCAGGTATTGATGCTTCCCTTGAATCCAGAGGCCTTTTCCTGACCACCCTAGTAATCCCTTTGCATATACCATCTGCTTCTCTAAGGTAGGCAAATTCTCCCTGGAAGCTATGTTCCGATGCGTACAATGAAGAAGTGCCATCCCTTCTTCAGTATTGACATTGCCATCATTAGCCTCACGCACTTCGAAACAAACAAGGTTAGTAATGAAAGTGACTCTAAGGGGCCACTCTGGCTCGCACACTGGCTTGGTCAACCAAATTAGTTCACCCCTAAATAGACCTCGCCTGGAAAATCATGAGCACTGATTTCTCTCTCATTTGGGAGCCTCTTCACGTCAGGAATTTGATAAGAATAACCAGCCATTATAAAGGGACTTAGTGGGTCACTCCCAAAAAGTTGCTAAAGGCATTGAATCAATGCAAATTGAGTCTGTCCAACACTCAACCCCGGTTGATTTTTTCAACACTCAGCGTCGGTTGAGTATGTCCAACACTCATTCTCAGTTGAGTTCGTCCAACACTCAGCGTCGGTTGACCCTGCAATACCCAGTGCCAGTTGAGATTGTCGACACCCATCACCGGCAGAGCTTCTCAAAGGCCAGCACCAGCTGTGAGTGAATCTCTCACACATGCCACAAATCCTAGACGTGACACCCCTAAATCAGTCGTGCCAACTGACAACCGTTGCCATGTCTTTCGGTGCCACCTGACACACACGAGCGACGGCTAACCGTCACCACGTCTTCCGCAGCCTTATGCCTTACCCACAACGGTTGACCTCCTACAATCGTACGGCCCACCTCCTGTGATCGTTCGTCTTCTGCCAAAACCTTTGCTATACGATTGAAAACCTACTACGTTTTTTGCCCTGAGCGTCACCAGAGCCTCACCAAAAACTCCTGTAAACTTCCCCTAAGTTACCGAAAAACCTCGGCAACACCATGAACAGTGTCGAAAAGTTACCACAACCTCTGAGAAACCCCTGAAAAGATTCTCAAAAAACTCTCAAGACAAACAAAAATACTCACTGCTGTGTTTCTCGCTTCTTCTATCAGAAAAAAAATTATAGCTGTAACCTCTTCTGTTTCCCAGAAAAGTTCCCAAAGAATTCTCCTTTCCCCCCTGCTTTCTCTACAACGTCACCAAATTCTTGGCGAAGTCTCACCGCTAAAGGTCTTCCCTGCAAAAACTATCGAAATCCTGTTGTCTACTGAAGAACCTTCCCTGTAAAAGTTTTGTTGAACTCTCATTGCTAGTCGGAACTTCAACTAGGCACCCTCTCTTCACTGTTATAGAAAAAATTTGTTTATGTTTTTTTTACCCTAGGTGAAGAGTGAGGGAAAATGGGATTTTACCCCCTTATATAGACTACACTGCCCTCAAATTCCCCCCACAAACTGAGAATTCCAGTTGCGCCTAAAGCAAGCCAAGCGACGAGGAGCCGGGTCAGGCTTTGAATCGAGGCTCGAGGTAACTCTCATCGATCCATGCCCAGAGCCGGGCGAGTTTCAAACAACTTTAGCGTCAGTTGACTTGGCGCCAGGTGGATTCAAAACAACCCTAATGCTGGTCGCCCGGTGCCAGGGGAGTTTCAAATCACCTTAGCACCGGTTGACTTAGCGCCGGTCATGTTTAAAGAATGTCGCGACTCACGCCAACTGTGTTTTTTTAACAACTCAATGCCAGTTGTGTTTTTGAGAGCTCAGCGCCGATTGGACATTCGTAAGAAACCATTATTACTACACCTAGCGCCGACTGTATTACAAACAGCCTATTATCACCTACTTCAGGATGAAGCCATGATGTGCCATCCCTAGTGGACTTACTCAGAGGTCATTGCACCCAAACCGAGACCTCCCCAATGGAGTCAAGAAGTTGTCCCTCATCCCCCAGTAGGAGTCACACCCATATTGCAGCCCATTATCCCCATTGGAGTTAGGATCATTTTTACCTCTCCAATTCCCAGTGGGTCTGTCTCACACTAAGCTATCTCATCCCCAGGAAGTCAGTCTCATCTTTCACCTCAGAGAGTACACTTACCCCCTTAAACCCTGGTGAGGTCTGCCTCTGATGATCATCCTTCATCAGGTCACCATTTCCCTCTGAGCCCTCTGCATGTGTATGGTCTTTAACTATTTCATCCCCAGGGAGTCAGAATACCATCCATAGATCTATTCCCTACTGAGCTCCATCTACTTGGCGACCCACACCATGGTCTAGATGTACAATCCTAAACTCCATGGTCCAAACTATATGACCTTAAAGTATAGAGATGGTCTAGATGCACGACCTTAAACTCCATGATCCTAACTATATGACCTTAAACTATAGCGATGGTCTAAATACAGGACCCTAAACTCCATGGTTCTAACAATATAACCTTAAACTATAGCGATGGTTTAGATGCACGACGCAAAACACCGTGGTCCAAACTATAAGACGTTAAACTATAACGATGGTCTAGATGCACAACCCTAAACTCCATGGTCCGAATTATAAGACCTTAAACTATAGTGATGGTCTAGATGCACGACCCGTCCAAACTATATGACCGTAAACTATAACGATGGTCTAGATGCACGACCCTAAACTCCATGGTCCGAATTATATGACCTTAAACTATAACGATGGTCTAGATGCATGACCCAAAACTCCATGGTCTGAACTATATGACCTAAAACTATAGTGATGATCTAGATGCACAACCCTAAACTCCATGGTCCGAAGTATATGACCTTAAACTATAGCGATGGTCTAAATGCAGGACCCTAAACTCCATGATCCGAGCTATATGACCTTAAACTACAGCGATGGTCTAGATGCACGACCCTAAACTCCATGGTCCGAACTATATGACCTTAAACTATAGCAATGGTCTAGATGCAGGACCAAAACTTCATGGTCCGAACTATATGACCTTAAACTATAGCGATGGTCTAGATGCACGACCCTAAACTCCATGGTCCGAACTATATGACCTTAAACTATAACGATGGTCTAGATGCACAACCCTAAAGTCCATGGTCCAAACTGTATGACCTTAAACTGTAGCGCAAGTCTAGTTGCATGACCTTAAACTGCATGATCCTAGTTGTATGACTTTAAACTGCATAACCATGGTCCACCTGTATGACCTTAAAACAATAATGAACGTCCTAGCCACATGACGATAAAAGGCTCAGCACCATGGTCCGAACAATATGACCTCTAGGTGCACAACATTAAACTGCATGGTCCTAATTGTATGACTTTAAATGCACAACCATGGTCCAGCTGTATGACCTTAAACCATAGTGCACGTCCTAGCCGCATGACGATAAAAGGCTCAGCACCATGGTCCGAACTATATGACCTTAAACTATAGCGAAGGTCTAGTTGCACGACCTTAAATTGCTCGGTCCTAGTTGTGTGACTTTAAACTGCATAACCGCGGTCCAGCTGTATGACCTTAAACCATAGTGCACGTCCTGCTGGCATGCCGATAAACTACTTCTCACAAGTCCAAGAGGCATGACCATAAACTTACCCCCACATAAGCGCACATGCCTTTACATGCACCTTCACGCACTCCTTCCCTAACCTAGCTGTTACTGTGCACGTGCCTTCTTCATTAACACTCCACTGAGTCCATTCACTTTATCACCATACATCATTCCCTAGTGAGTCTCACCCATGCTCACGAAAAGGTGAATCATCTTGCCATCCAAAATTGTTGTAAGTTAGTGGGTCATCATCGTCCACTCACATTTCATACATCAGCCATCTTTCATAGGTAGCCTCGAGCCATCTCCCCCAAGTGAGTCAAACCTCCACCATACTCACTCCATGGCCTCCACAGACTGTCATTCATCGCCATCATGGTCCAGCTGTATGACCTTAAACCATAGTGCACATCTAGGCTGCGTGACGTTAAACTGTTTTTGCACAGGTCCCGAAGGCCTAACCTTAAGCACACCTTTACACACAAAAAACAAGAATAACGATCATGGTGTATACCTTAACAAGGGAACGCTATGAGTAAAAAGGACGGACGAGCATGGTCGCGAAACCATGAGTAAAAGGGTTCTGTGAATAAAAACCCGGCACGATGAAAACCCGAAAGGGCATCGTGAGTAAAAATGGACAAAAATGGTGGACAAGGCGATTAGGCCATGGGCAAAAGAGCCAAATAAAAAGAAGGATTGGTGAAAACCTTCTTTACGGCACCATTTCCCCAAGTCCAAGTGAAAACCCGCAAAGGGCGCTCAGACCAATAAAATCATGTTGATGCAACATTCGTCTCAATGGGAGGCTTCAACCAGCACTCCCATCATCATTAAGACACCCAACAGAGTGTAGACATCAAAATCATCCCTCGTCTTCCTTCTTCAGTCCTGGGTGAACAGGTAGCCCAGTCGATATCCTTCTTCAGTCTTGGGTGAACAGGTAGCCCAGCCGACATCATTCTTCAGTGTTGGGTGAACAGGTATCCTAGTTGACATCCTTCTTCAGTCCTGGGTGAACAGGTAGCCCAGTTGATATCCTTCTTTAGTCCCGGGTGAACAGGCAGCCCAGTCGACATCCTTCTTAAGTCATGAGTGAACAAGCTGCCCAATCGACATTCTTCTTCAGTCTTGGGTGAACAACTAGCCCTGTTGATATCCTTCTTCAATCCTGGGTGAATAGGTAGCCCAATCGACATCCTTCTTTAATCCTGGGTGAACAGGTAGCCCAGCCAACATCCTTCTTCAGTCTTGGGTGAACAGGTTGCCCAATCAGCATCCTTCTTTGAGGTTGGGTGGCAATGTAGCCCAATCATTTTCCCTTCTTCAAGGACCATCCCTTCTTCAAGGCTGGGTGACAACGTAGCCCAGTCATTATCCCTTCTTCAAGGACTTCTCCCCATGCATGAAATGTGCATGCCTTCTCCTTCTCTTATGGACCTTCTCCCCATGCAAAAAATGTGCATGCCTTCTCCTTCTCTTATGGACCTTCACCCCATACATAAAATGTGCATGCCTTCTCCTTCTCTTGTGGACCTTCTCCTCATGCATGAAATGTGCATGCCTTCTCTTTCTCTTATGGACCTTCTCCCCATGCATGAAATGTGCATGCCCTCTCCTTCTCCAATTATGGATCTCTTTGTCCATGAGGCTAGGTGACAAAGTAGCCCAATCATCATCCTTCCAAGGTAGGAAACTGATAAAGCCAGGGAGGAACCTGCCAAAGATGTCAGCTCGCCTAGCTGGCATGACCAGACCTTCAGGATCGGCTATTGGAACATGCCTCCGACTGGACTCGGTGGACGAGACCCATAGTGGTATTCTGAACGTCAAAAGAAAACCTGGTGTAGCAGCAAACAAACACCGCTAAAAAGTCTCTTCTCCCCCTAAAGTCTCCATGGACGGACCCACGAACAATGCATCCCTACGTTTGAGAGCAGCCTAGTTACACTATTACGTGAATCTCCTCGACATTCACGTGGTCCCGTGACTAGGAAGAAAAAAAGTAAAAGATAAAGGAAACTTTCTAAATGATTGTCCTTCTCGCTTCTCTTGAAGCACAACATTCGGCAGGCCAAGCTATTTGAACGTATTTTTAAGCACCTTGGTCCCTGATAGGAAAGCAGGTCAATAAAGCCTACAAAACAATGGAAATTCTCGACAAACTCAGAATAGCCCTAGAATTGGTCAAGATCTTGATTAGCACTTCAAAAGACCAGCTACCAAGTTTCATCACAATCAGGCATGTCAAAGGCAGTGAACACAAAGAAACAATTTCAGCAAAATTGGCCTCTAGCACCCTGAAACGAACCCAATAACTGGAACTACATTTTCAGCATGTCAAACAGCTGTGGGACCACTACCATTGGATCTGACAAGGTCAAAAATCCTTATGGGTCAAGTTATGGATAAAAGAATAAAAATGGGTAGGCCGCACACTATTCTCGTGTGGCCTCACTGCACCAAAACACCATTGAAGGTGGTTGTTTTTACAGTCACATGTAGTCACTTTTGATGCCCATATCTCACTCGTTTCGAGTCAAGTCGTGCCCAAATTTTATGAGCGTGTTCGTCTCTTTGAGATGAGAATTTTGATATGTGGTACGCCTCTAGACGATGTCCAAGCAGAGAGAAAAACTAGAGAGAAGTTGCCGATTTGTGAAGAAGTTGCAAAAAATTTAGCAGCGACACGCCTCATTTGATGGACCAAATCACGACGCTTGCGCAACGAATTGACACAAAACCAATTCCATTATGTGCATAAGGTCCATGGTTATCATTAAACCGAATACCATACATGATAGATGGTCAGATTTCATGCACAAAGTCGACGAAGTAATTGAAATTCCGGCCGTCGGATTTTTATGTTCTAGCCAAAACTCAAAAGTTGTGAAATCTTCATTCAAGCTCCAAATCGCGTTCTGTTTGTTGCCACGCGATCGTGACAGCATGCTCAGTGTGATTCAATAAGGAAATCATGAAGAAACATCAAGGAACAAGTACACAATTAATCCAAAATTTTCAAGATTCATGTAAGATTCAAGTCTCATGATCATACCTCAAAAACATGATTCATGGCTCAAAGTTGATATCAAAATGATCGCCATTACGAGCCCTATAAGAAAACAATAATCTTTCGATCAAATGGGCATTAGAACAACCTCGGATCAGCCATGAAAGATCACGCACGATCTCAGGTCACAACAGGGACTGTTTTGGGATTCTCACATTGTTATGCAACGGCAAAACAGTCCTTTTGCACCCACTTAGAATTTCTTTAAATTCAATTAAATTGTAATTATCGTCAATTTTAGGTAGTTTTTAGGCATTCACCCATGTTTGGGCCCAATTCTATATAAGCATGCAAACCTAAATTGTAAAGGATGCCCGAATCATTCTTTGATCATTCAATAGAAATTTTCATTCTTTCTTGAGCCTGTGAGTACGTCTTGGAGAGAGAGATAGGAGTGAGAAGAAAAGGCTTGGTACCCTTTGGGCAGGTAACTTTCTCTCTCCTCCCCTCTTTCTTTCTCCACTTATTTTTTTTCTCTCTTCTTTTCTCTCTCTTCTCATTTTTATCTCTTTTCCCCATCACAACTGGCGCAAGCCTAGCACCGGTTGGTTCTCCTCTCCCTCATTCCCAGTGTCGGGTGGGGCTCTCTCTCCTCTTCCTTCGTTCCCAACATCAGGTGGGGGTTTTCTCTTTCCTCTTCTTCCTTCATCCCAACACCGGGTGGGGTTTTCTCCCTCCTCTTCCTTCATGCCAATGCCGAGTGGGGTTCTCTCTCCTCTTCTTTCATTCCCAACATTGGGTAGGGGTTTTCTCTCTCCTCTTCCTCCTTCCTTATGGCAGGTGGGGTTTTCTCTCTCCTCTTCCTTCGTCTTAACATCAGGTGGGGTTTTCTCTCTCCTCTTCTTCCTTCATCCCAGTGTTAGATGGATTTCTCTCTCTTATCTTCCTTAATAGTTAGTGAACCCTAATGCCGGTTGGATTTCCCTCTTCGCTCTTGTCACAATCGGTAAAGCCTAGCATCGGTTGGATTTTTCTCTCTTCTTTTGCAATCGGTGAAGCCTAACGTCGGCTCAATCTCTGTCCCTTGCTTCTCTCCAATTGCAACCGGCATAAGCCTAGTGCCAGGTGGTTCTCTTTTCATCCTCTCTTCTCATATGACACAGTCGGTGAAGCCTAACGCCGGCTGCTCTCTCTCTTCTCTTTTGAAATAGTCAGCAATGTTTTGGGCCAACTGTATCTTCCTTCCCTCTCTCTTTTATCCTCTCGTCGCTTCTCCCTCCCTCTGTCTGTTCCCATCTTCTCTTACCTCATTTTTCCCCCCCCACCACACTATTATTCTTTCGTTCGATTAAGAGAGATTAAGGTTAGCCTCTCATGGAAGTCCTGTCGTCTAGCCATAATGTTGGTGTGTCCGGACTACTTGGCTTGCTTTATTGCCACTACAGATTGACCATTGTGCTTAGCTAGTGGGTATTAGTGATGATGTCTAGTACTGATCCTATGAGCCAGTCTTGGTATTGAGCCCGTTTTGCTACCACGTCAAGCCAATTACTTGCTAGCTTGATCCTCTCGCTTAGTCAAACTCTTCTCTCCCCCGTCTTTCTTCTCTTCTTCTTCTTGAATGAGCATGCTTTCGTACAATCAACAAAGAGAAAAAGGGTGAGGTCTGACCCACCCGTCTTACAACCTTTGTCATACATGTGTGTGATTGCAGAAAACACGATGAATACGAGCCAAGTGAGGGGAATACGAGCCTTGTGAGGGGATTCCAAACCAGTTTCATTACTGGGGGGGCTTTCTTCATGATCTAAGAGGGCGCCCACACGAACCAGCCCGACTAAGTCCCGAACCCACCTTTAAAATTCCTCTCTCACCGGTGGGTAACACCTGCCCCCGTTCTCGAATGAGGTTCCAGAGAGAGCGATCTTAGAAGCGTCCCAGGACTTCCCTCGAAACCCGAGACGCGTGCCACCTGATCATCCAGGATCCGGAGGGTGAGATCGAGGCACCTAACCACTGACATTTGAATATGATGCCTGTAATTTATGCATTGATTTGATTAGTTATTCCATGACTGCTGCATTATGACTTCTTATAATTGAAAGAACTACCTTTTATGCATGAATAGACATGCTAATGATGCATATTACTTAGATCTACTTACTGGCCTTTATAGCTCATCTGCCTGTAACTCCCCTCTTGTAGATTGATAGCGACAAGCCTAGGGCCAGAAGCTCGTAATTAATGGTTGGGAGTTGAAGTCTTATTCACTTGAGAAGAAACTCGGATCTTGTAGGTGGTTGAGCAGTTTAGCTATGAATTTTGTTTATCTTGGAAATTATGTAATATTGGGCTCTAGTGCCCCAAACTCAAGTGTAATATTTTTGAAAAGAATTTTATGTAATGCTCTTTTTATGATATATGGGTTCTTCAAAAATTAACTATTCACCTGCACTTAGAATTATTGATTTAGTTATTCATCCATGGTTTGCTTTGATTTCCAAAATAAAGGCATAACTCCACTCTGACCTGAGTGACACACTCTAGCTTGAAGTCACGAACCCGCACCTGGTCACCATCCATCGCGTATGGTAAGGGGTCGGTGGCGGGCTATGGTATCAAAGCAGCCATGATAGGACCAAGGGATTTTAGAAGATTCCTTAGAATAGTTTTAGGATAGATTAGTGACTGGGTGCTCTTGTGCTGGGTTGAAGATGCCAAGGGCTCGTGCCAACAATGTGAGTTCCAATAATAAGAAAACTGAGATGCTCAGTGAGTTTGACAAGACTCTGGGGACCCAAATGATGAAGGAGTTGACGTCAGCCCAATCTACGCCTACCCCAGAGCAAAATGATAGTAGCCTGATAGAAAGATTCAGAAGACAGGCACCCATAACCCTTAAGAGCAAGGAGGGATACAGAAAGCCGAGAGGTGAAAGAGGCAGATAGAGAAGATCTTAGAAGTGTTACACTGCTTGGATAAGCAGAAAGTCAGGTTGGGACCTCATGCTGGAGGGAGATCGATAAAGTAATCTTGGAGAATGTCAGGAACCGATACCACCAGGGATAACTTCCTTACAGCATTCGACGAGAAGTACCTCTCATACTCCATCAAGGAGAGGAAGTAGAGTTCATTGAGCTTCAGCATGGGGGTATGACAGTGGAGCAATACGCTGCCAAATTTGCAAAGCTTTCTAGATACGGGCCTCACATCATTAACATAGAGGCGCAAAAGGAGGCTAAATTTGAGAGGGGCCTTCAGTCGGACATCAGAGGAAGAGTGCTTTCGGCCAACCTAAATTCATACGCTCCATTAGTAGACCTCGCTCTGAAGATTGAGAGAGAGACTGCAAGGACCATCGATCAAGAAGGGAAGGAAGGATGAAGCTCGCATCATCAAGAAATGTTGGGAAGAAGCCCCAACAATTTTCAATGAGGGACCTTAGAGGAAGGCCTTACCAAAGCAACCAGAAGTCCTAAAATAATTTTTAGGGCAACATGGCGAATAAACGATGCCCGATCTACTCTCATTGTGGGAAGAACAACGACACTACAACCGAATGTTACAAGAAGTGGACAAGTGTCTCAGGTTTGGTCAGCCCGGCTACTTGATCAAGGATTACCCTTTGACAAAGACGGAGGACCGACCAAAGACGCAAGGATGAGTGTTTACCCTCACCAAACAAGAAGCCAAAGCATCCAGCTCGGTGATCAGAGGTACGCCCTCCATTTGTGGTGTTAAAGCTAGAGCCTTTATTGACCCTGGTTCCTCTCACTCTTTTGTTGCACCCCATTTTTCTTGCTATCTAAATGTTGAGTCTGCATGTCTTGATTTTACTCTAGTAGTGTACACACTTGTGGGGGATTCTATGGAAACTGATAGAGTGTATAGACAGTGTGGACTTACAATTGATGGTTGTGACCTGCCCGTAGACTTAATCCTCCTAGAGATTCATGATTTTGATGTTATTTTGGGACCATGCCACTGTTAATTTCCATGAAAATATAGTGACCTTTAAACGCCCTAACCAATCTGAACTACATTTTGAGGGCACTAGGGATTCTCCCCCTCTGCACTTTATTTCTACTCTCTGGGCATTTGCCTCCTAACTAAGAGATGTGAAGGATATCTGGCCTATGTGGTTGAAAATCGGGGCATCCAGTCTCAGCTAGAAGGGATACCAGTAGTAAGAGAGTACCCCGAGGTATTTCCAGAAGAGTTACCATCCCTACCTCTAATAAGGGAGATTGAATTTGAGACAGATGTGGTCCCTGGCACTGTTCTCATTTCCAAAGCCCCGTATATAATGGCTCCAGTAGAGCTGAAGGAGTTCAAAGAGAAATTGCAAGAATTATTGGATAAGGGATTCATCCGACCCAGCGTGTCACCTTGGGGTGCACCGGTCCTATGTGTGAAGAGGTAGGATGGTTAAGGCTGTGTATCGACTATAGCCAGTTGAATCAAGTAACAGTCAAGAATAGGTATCCTCTGCCCAGGATTAACGACCTTTTTTACCAACTCCAAGGGGCCCAAGTGTTTTCAAAGATTGATATTCGATCGGGTTATCACCAACTGCGAGTTAAGGAAGGAGATATCCCAAAGACCTCTTTCAGAAGTCGATACGGTCATTACGAGTTCCTTGTGATGCCATTTGGGTTAACAAATGCCCCCGTTGTGTTCATGGATTTGATGAATAGGGTGTTTAGAACTTTCCTATATGATTTTGTAGTGGCCTTTAATGATATCTTGGTATATTCAGAGAGTCGGGAACTGCATGAACAACACCTGAGAATTGTCTTGCAAACTTTGAAGTCAGAAAGATTATATGCCAAATTTAGCAAGAGTGAGTTTGGCTCCCCAGTATAGCTTTCCTTTGGCACATCATTTCGAAAGATGGGATCACAGTTGACCCTTCTAAGATTGAAGCCATACTTAAATGGGAAAGACCAACAAATGTAATCGAAGTTCGTAGTTTTTTAGGGTTATTCGGATACTTTGTAGAGGGATTCTCAAAGATAGTGCTTCCTCTTACTCGGCTGGCCCAGAAGAATGTGAGATTTGTGTGATCAAAGGACTATGAGAGAAGCTTCCAGCACCTTAAGAAGAGACTCACCATAGCCCTGATACTGACCTTGCTCGAAGGAAACGAGGACTTTGTGATTTACACTGATGCTTCTCATAAAGAGCCCGGGTGTGTACTCATGCAAAGAGGGAAGGTCATTGCTTATGCCTCCAGGTAGTTGAAGCCGTATGAACAAAATTATCCAACTCATGACTTGGAGCTTGCGGTCGTAGTATTTGTGTTGAAGATCTGGAGACACTACATCTATGGGGCCCAATTTAAGGTGTTTACGAATCATAAGAGCCTTAAGTACCAATTTTCTAAAAGGAGTTGAATATGAGGCAAAGAAGATGGATGGACTTATTGAATGATTACTGATTAGGTGCCTTGATCTCACCCTCCAGATCTGGATCGGGCGGCACGGGTCTCAGGTTTCAGAGGAGACTTGGGACTTTTGAGATCACTCTCTCAAGAACCTTGTTTGAGAACAAGGGCATGTATTACCAACTGGTGATAGAGGAATTTAAGGCGGGTTCGGGACTTACTCAAGCTAGCTCTCGTGGGCACCCTCTTAGATCACGAAGAAAGCCCCCAGTAATAAAAATGGTTCGGAATCGCCTCCTTTAGCTCGTATTCTCCTATTTTCTATAATCACACATATATGGCAAAGGTTATAAGAAAAGTCGGTCAGTAGACCTCACCTAGCCTTTTTGGTAAACGTACACGGGCGTGTACATTCAAAAGAAGAATGGAAGGATGAGAGAAGAAAGATGGGGGAAGTAAGAGTTTCACCAAGCGACAAGATCAGCGCAGTGACTAAGTTGGTAAATAATTGGCCTGACATAGTAGTAAAACGGGCTCGGTGACTCAGACCAGCTCACAGGATTACTATTAGACGTCAATACCGATACTTACTAGTTAGGCACGATGGTTAGTCCATCGTGGCAATAAAGTGGGCACAATATTTCTGGCACAGCAACATTACGGCTAGATGACAGGACCATCATAAGAGGCTAATCTCAACCCTTCTTAATCAAACGAAAGGATAACAGAAGGAATGAAAGTCATAAAAGAGAGTAAGAAGTAAGAGAATAAGAAAGAGAAGAGAGGAAGGGAAAGAAAGAGAGGAAGAGAAAGAAAGAAGGAGAAGAGTGTGAGAGAGGAGAGAAGGAAGGAGAAAAGAGGGTGAAAGACACAGTCGGCGCTAGGCATCACCGACTGGGTTGGAAAGAGAAGAGAGAGATTGACACAGTCGGCGCTAGGCTTCATCAACTGTATTTAAGAAGTGAGGAGAGAGAAGACACAATCGACGCTGGGCATCGCCGGTTGGGCTGGAAGGAGTACAGAGAAAAAGGACACAGTCGACACTAGGTATTGCCAGCTGCATTTTAAGAAGAGAGGAAAGAAAAAGACACAGTTGGTGCAAGGTATTGCCAACTGTGTTTGATAGAGAAGAGAGATAAGATGCAGTCAGTGCTAGGCTTCGCCGACTGTGTCAAATGGAAGAGAGGATGCAGTCGGTGCTAGGCTTCGTCGACTATATTGGGCAAAGAAGGGAGAGAAGATGCAGTTGACTCAAGGCTTCACCGACTATGTCAGACAGAAAAGAGAGAGAAGATGCAGTCACGCTAGGCTGTGCTGACTGTATTAGATAGAGAAGAGAGAGAACATGTAGTCGACGCTAGACTTTAGCGACTGTATTAGAAAGAGAGCAGAAAGGGAGATATAAATAAGAAGAAGAGAGAAAGAGAGAGATAGAGATGAGAAGGAGAGAGATAGAGATGAGAAGAAGAATGAGATAGAGAGATAGAGATGAGAAGAAGACAGAGAAAGAGAGATAGAGATGAGAAGAAAAGAGAGAAAAAGAGATAGAGATGAGAAGAAAGAGAGACGATGAGAGAAAAAGAGGGGAGGAGAGAGAAAGAGAGGAGAAGAAAGAAATTTAACTCATCGAAGGTACCGACCTTTTTTTTCTCTCTCCTCTCTCTCTCCAAGACGTACCCATGAGCTCAAGAAAAATTCAGAACTTTATCGATTGATCCAAGAAAGTGAATCCGGCCTTTTTACAATGAGGCATTCCCTATTTATATAGAATTGGGCTAAAACATAGGTGTACTCCCAAAAACTACCTAGAATTGAAGATAATTACAATTTAATTGAATTAAAAGAAATTCTAAAAATGGGTGCAAAAGGATTGTTGTGCCCTTGCTTAACAATGTGTGGAATTTCAGAACAGCCTCTGCTGCTATCCGAGAACTTGTGTGATCTTTCATGACTAATTCGGGGTTGTTCTAATTCCTTTTTGAACGAAAGATAATTATTTTCTTATGAAGCTCAGCATGGCGATAGTTTTGATACCAACTTCGAGCCATGAATCATGTTTTTGAGCCATGATAATGAGACTTGAGTCTTGGGTGAATCTTGAAAACTTTGAATCGGTAGTATGCTCCTTCCTTGATGTTTTCTTTATTTTCTTGCTGAATCACATTGAGCATCTCATCACGATCACGTTGCAATAAACACAGTTTGATTTCGTATCCGAATGAAGATTTTGTCATCTTGAGTTTTTGGCCAAAATCTTGAAATCAGGCAACCAAAATTTATAGTAGCTTCAGAACCTTCATGTGTGAAATCCAACCATTCATCGTACATGAAGTTCGAGCCAAAGATAGCCACGGACCTTACGCACATAATGCAATTTGTTTCGTGCCGATCGGGTATGCGAGCAACCCGCTTGAGTGAGGCATGCTGCTGCTGTATTTTTTGTAATTTTCTTCAAAGATCAGCAACTTCTTTCTTGTTTTTCTCCCTACTCGGGCATCGTCACTAGGCGTACCACCTCTCGAAACGTTCGTATTGATGAGACAAACATGCTTACCAAATTTGAGAGTGATCCGACTTGGAATGAATGAGATATGGGGCCCAAAGGTCACTGCCCGTGACTGTAAAAACAGCCACCTTTAATGGTGTTTTAGTGCAAGGTGGCCACCCGGGGAATAGTATACGGCCTACCCCTTTTCGGTATTTTATCCTTAACTTTATCCTGGAGTACCCGATTAAGCCAAAATTTCCCTTAAGCGCCGGATCTAATGCCGGTGGTCCCACAGCTGTTTGATACACCAAAAGTACAACTTTAGTTACAGTGTCCATTTTATGGTGTTAGAGGTTGATTTTACCGAAATTGTTTCTTTGCGTTCACTACCTTAGAAATGTCTGATCGTGAAGAAACTTGGCAAGTGGCCTTTTAAAGTGTTGATGAAGCTCTTGACCAATTCTGGGGCAATTATGAGACTGTCAAAAATTCCACTTATTTTGAAGGCTTTGTTGACCTGCTTCCTCTTTATTCCGCATCAGGGACCAAGGTGCTGAAAAATGTGCTCAAACGGCTTCCCCCACCAAATTTTGTGCTTCAAGAGAAGCAATAAGGACAACGTTCATAAAATTTTATTTGGCTATATTACTTTTTTCTTTCTAGTCAGAAGACCACGTGAACGCCGAGGATATTCACACAATGGTGCAACTAGGATTCTCAGATGTGGGGATGCATTGTTCACGAGTCCATCCGTGGAGACTTTAGAGAGAGAATAGTATTTTTTGAGGGATCTTATCGAAGTCCTCGCCCTCATGCAGACTAATTGTGATTCTGAAGCTAAGGAGTTTATACGGACCTCGTCAGTCAGAATAAGGCCCGTCTGACAATTGAGTGCCATGATGAAGGGCATTGTTCTCATTTGGTATGGCTTTCTTTGTCTTCGATAAATGACAAAAGAGCCTTTGATCGACGCTCCTCTGCGTCGTGCACCAGTTGTTCCTTGGAGGGTAGGGTACTTCAGTTTATCAAGGTGACCAGCTTTGGGTACAACCACCCCTACCCACTGATGTGCAGTTCCTTACATAGCAGGTCCAAAGTCATAGCTAACTTAGGCGTCTTTGGTTCGTCGGAGTGACTTTCTTGTTTGTTGGTTTTGCTGAAGAGCCTTTTGTTGGCGCTCGTCTACATCATGAACTAGTTGTTCCTTGGAGGGTAGGGTACCGCAGTTTGTCAAGTTGACAAGCTTTGGGTACAACCACCCGTACCCACTGCTATGCAGTTCATTACATAGCAGGTCCAAAGTCATGGCTGACTTAGCCTTCTCAAGGCGTCTCCGGCATGTTGGAGTATATTTGTAACCTCTTTGGAATGATGCTCTTCTTCATGAGACTTGTCTTGCAAACTTGGCGAGTATTATATCTTTCGAGTCCTTTTGCAACTAAACTCAGGTTGTTGGAATCTTTTCCTTACGGCTCATATTTTTAGATCCTGATATTGTAACACCAGGGACTTTTCTTCTTTTGAGTGAGGGCTGAAGCTGCCTGTTGAGGTGAGTGCTGCATCAACCAATTTATTGGTCCAAGCGTACTTTGTGGATTTTCACTTGAACTTGGGAAGCGGTGTCGTAGGGACAATTTTCACCAACTTCCTTTTATTTGAGGCTCGTTTACCCATGACCTTTCGACCATGTCCACCCTTTTCATCTATTTTTACCCACGATGCCCTTTCAGGTTTTCATCATGCTTGTTGTTTATTCATGGAACTCTTTTATTCATTGTTTCATGACCATGCCCGTCCATCATTTTTACTCATGGCTTTCCCTTATCAAGATATACACCATGCCCGTTATTTCATCATTTTTTTTTGTGAAGGAGTGTTGAAGGTCATGCCTCCGGGACTTGTGCGAAGCCTTATATCGTCGTTCGACCAAGACGTGCATTCAAGTTTAAGGTCATACAGTTGGACCATAATGGAGATGGATGGCAATCCATATGGGCCATGGAGTGAGTATGGTAGTGGTTCTAGCTCACTTTTGGGGAGATGGCATGAGGCAACCTACAAAAGATGGATGATGTATGAATGGTGAGTGAAAAATGGTAACCCACTAGCTTACGACGAGTACAGATGGTGAGATGGTTTGCCATTTTGTGAGCGCGGGTGAGACTCACTGGGGAATGATGATGGGAAAGAACTCACTGAGGAGATAGTAAAGGTGGTGTGCGCACACAGTCGGATCAGTTAGGAAAGACGTGCGTGAAGATGCATGTAAAAGGTGTGTGTGCATATGTGGGGGTGAGTTTTAAGGTCATGCCTCCGGGACCTATGAAAAATAGCTTAACGTCATGCGGCCAGGATATGCACTATGGTTTAAGGTCATACAGTTGAACCGTGGTTATGCAGTATAAAATCATACAACTAGAACCATGCAGTTTAAGGTCGTGCAACTAGATCACCTCTACAGTTTAAGGTCATATAGTTTGGACCACGGTTATACAGTTTAGAGTCATGCAACTAGGACCATACAGTTTAAGGTCATGCAACTAGACCTCCACTACACTTTAAGGTCATATAGTT
This sequence comes from Amborella trichopoda, assembly GCF_054954075.1. Taxonomy (NCBI): domain Eukaryota; kingdom Viridiplantae; phylum Streptophyta; class Magnoliopsida; order Amborellales; family Amborellaceae; genus Amborella; species Amborella trichopoda. The sequence continues at coordinate 22,497,118 of NC_142337.1, read as the reverse complement.
TGGACCAATGCTTTAAAAAGCGGATCGGTGACCTGGATCGGGCACCTTAAAAACCAATTCAGATAGGCGAATCGACGATCCGAATCGTGAATCGACTGAATCGGTCAGATTAAAGCTTCAAAAACATCCGAAAAAATTATTAAAATTCATTATAAATATTGTTTTTTAAGAATTCAATAAGAAATGAGGGTACTCCATTAAGAATTTTCATTTCTTTGCATGAATATGTGAATATTGATATATTCTTTCCCTGCATAAACTACTATTTATCATTTAATTTACATCACACAAAAGGATAAACATAGAAATATCATGGAATAAGTATATCAACATACATGGACTACAATAAAGCATACAATTAGTAACATACGATCTAAAAATAAAATGACAGACGACGTCGTTCGTCTTCTTGGTCACGTTGGTTCCATTAATTGAATTTGTTTGACAATTCATTGATTCGATCTAAAAATGAATCATTGATATTAGTAGGCGTCTGACTATACCCAAATCCCTGAGTGTTAGTGTTCTGTTGTGTTCCCAATCCAAAATCCCCGAAGCTTGTCCATCCTTCATGCTCACCTACACTGTTGTGCTCATCCCTACACTATTGTTGTTGGGACTCGATATGAACAATATAGCTGGGATAGGGTGGCCTCAGAATCATCATCTCTCTCATTTTCTCTTAGACCCCCTTCCCACTCTCCATCATTAGGTGCAATATCACCGACACCTCCGACGAATTGTGGATACGTTGGCTGGCTGCTTCCTCTTTCATGCTGCTTATCACCTTCTTCAAGATCTTCCTCACCGATAGCCTTAAGGAACGCTCTCTTGTGCAACACTGGCTCCTCCTCTTCTACTACCCATTGGTCTGCTGTGTCTGTGACAAATATTGTGTCTAAGTCTATCCGCCCATAGTCTTCAAGCTTCCATCTTATTTGTTGCTCTCGGAGGTTTAAGTTATAATGAACGTAGACTAGTTTATGAAGCTTCTCTGAAGCGAGTCGATTCCTCCTAGTAGTGTGAAACCATTGGAACGTACTCCAGTTGCGCTCACAGTCAGTAGCAGAACATGTCTGGGAGAGCACCTTGATTGCTATCCTCTTTAGGGGAGGTGCATCAGTACCATATATCTCCTACCATTCAGCTGGATTAAAATGCAAAGAGCATTGTAAGGGCAAGAACAATTCATAAGATTAAATATATGAATGAAAAAAATATTAGCGAGGGGATAACCTGGATCCATCTTAGTTCGAGAATTCCTGGCAAGTCTAATTCCGAAGGATCCTATAGCATCCCTATACATAGCAAGCTAAAACAAATATATTTCGTTTTAGTGCATTATTCCTCACAAATATAACAACTCAATGAAGTTCTTACCCAAACATTAAATAATACCTCTTGTATTGCTGCTACTTGGTTTCGATGGTTTCTCTCCAACCTTGCAATAATGTATTTGACCCCTTCCATAATCTTGTAGGGATGTTCAGGTGTCAAATAGAAATATTTTGGGTTGAAGTAATAACCTAGATAATATATAGATAGAAAAATGTCATTTACAATTTCATAAAAAAAAGATTTAAAATGAAACATTCTAATGATATAAATATATATTTACCAGCATAATAAATTGGACGTCAAAATTTGGTGTTCCACCTCCTTTCTATAATCTCAATCACTTTGCTTGCAAAAATACACTTCTCCGCAATAGTTGATTTCGCCCTCTCGATACCTTCATAAAGGATGCCCATGGTAACTTTCTTATCAGCATCCACCATTATTAACACCGTGACCAAAGGGGTAGTGGCCTCTACGACACTAGAACATCGAGACCAGAACCTCCTATTTGAGACTATGCCATCCACTTTTATACCGGTACGGGACTTCGAGAGGTGGTCATTTAACCACTCTTCACAGGTAAACAATCTCTTTAATGCACCTTCAGATTCCCGAATGGAGTCCACAGCTAAGTAATCAGTCGCAAAGCGGGCGGGTTATGGCAAGCCTGATTATCTCTTTTTTCTTAGAGTGTTCTCTAAATAGAAATAAAATTTTAGAGTGGTTGTATATAAATCTCAACACCAACCTTGCTTCCTCTAGAGTCTCCTTCACAATTTTGATCTCACCGATCTCCTCTAATATAAGATCGATGCTATGTGCAGCACACGGGGTCCATACTAGATGCTTCCTCTTATCCATCAACTTTGTTCCCACAGAAACACATGCACGCGCATTGTCTGTAATAAACTGGACTACATACTTATCTCCCACCTCCTCCACTATCTGATCATATAGTCGTACGTAGAAGCTTGCATCCTTCTTCGCCCCTGATACGTCTTTGCTAGACAAAAAAGCTGTACCTTTTGAGGAATAAGCCAAGAAGTTTAAAAACTCATTTTTGCTAACTTTATTCATCCAACCATCACTCATAAGAGTAATGCCTGTCCTTGGCCAACTCTGTTTATATTCTTCAATCCACTTTATAACTTCCTCCACCTCTTCATCTAATATTCACCCACTGAGCTCATGTCCTCGGGGGTTTTACCTAGGGCCCGGCTCTCAAGATTGCACTAACCATAGGTGGAAAATATGGGTTATTGACTACATCAAAGGGAATCCCATTATTGTAGAACAATTTACCAACATATCTCCCCAACATATTTCTTGTACCTTTAACCATGCCTTTTAGGGTCATCTGTTGTGACTTAAGCTTTGAGAGAAATGGGTCTATACGACCATGACCTACAATACTGGCACTCTTAAGTAACCTAGAAACAATTTCTTCAACGTCTGATTCTTCTTGATACATATTGCCACCAATCCCTCCATACATATTTGAGCTGGGCCCGCCATACATGCTCGAGCTGGGCCCGCCATGCATGTCTGAGCTAAGCCCACCATGCATGCCCATGTCATAACCACCAGGCATTCTAAACCCATGTACCCTCTGGTATGTTTCTTGTAAACTCATTCTTGTGGCCATCTCCAAGTCATTATTATACTGCCCTTCTAGATCATTCCCTCGTGATGGCGTATATAAACTAGCTATCTCCACATCCATCCTCTACTTTACAATTTTTTTTCCTTTGGTAGCCTTGAGAAATGCCGCCATCTGCTTTCTTACATTATAGGGACACTATTGCATGCAGAAATATCTCCCTTAACCGCTGCCAAGTGTTGCTTGAACCTATGTACCCCACTACTTATCACTCTTTGGCAGTAATTACAAATAATTTTGTCTTTTCTGTTGGGATCAAGTCTGACCCCATGTTGCCATGCAGGGTCTTCTGCAGATCTTGCCATGGTTCAAATTTAAAATGAAAAAGGTTAAAAATTAACCTGACAGTTGAACATGAAAAATAATCACCATGTGTAGTGATAATATGTAGGGGTAGTTCATGAAGTTATATTTGCTAGTTCATGCAAAATACTTCTATTGACAAAAATATTTTAATTCCTATTGGGAAAAATAATTTATTTATGCAACATTATAGATAAAATAGCCTATATCAGCCACTACATAAAGAACAATAAATATACATTGATACAGTATCAATAAAAAATATATTTACAATGGTATAGTAATTCACAATGCCAATACATATGGACTTGTCACAAATCTTCATTTCGACAAATATGAATTAGTTCCTACAGAGAAAAAAAAATATTTATGCAACATTATAGATAAAAAAAAGTCTGTAGAAGTCACACATGCCAAATATTCATACATCTCAATTAAAAATATGCAAGATAATATAATAAAAAAAGCAAGCTCCAAACATGCCTACAACTCAATTATCAAGAGCATACATTTTTTGCATTAAAAATTTAATAATAAAATTGATAATTGCAAGCTAATATAATTATCATACATGATACTTTACAATGATATTCACTTTAATTCCTCATGATAATACAGTTTAACAACATATATTTTTTGCATTAAAAATTTAAAAAATTAAAAAAACTTTTTTATTGCAAAATTGCATTAAAAACTATAATACAGTTTAACAACATGTATTTGTTAATGTATTTTTTTACATTAACAACAAATTAAAAAAGTGCAGTTTTGCATTAAAAATATAACAACATGCCACGATTGTTTTACAATGATATTCACTTTAATTCCTCATGATAATACAGTTCAACAACATGTATTTTTTGTATTAAAAATTAAAAAATTAAAAATACTTTTTTAATGCAAAAATTGTATTAAAAATATAATACAGTTTAACACCATGTATTTGTTAATGTATTTTCTTGCATTAACAGCAAATTAAAAAATACAGTTTTGCATTAAAAATATAATAACATGTATTTTTTTGCATAAATAATATATCAACATGGAATATTTTGAACTAGAAATTTAACAATAAAAATTAAAAATATTTTTTAATTCCTCATGAAAATCAAAAAAGTTTTTTGAAAAATCACGATTTCTCAAAAAAATTGATCATGAAAAAACATTCTTCACAAACCAACCTAACATTAGTCATTCCAACTCAAAAATCCACCTCAAATCCAATAAATTACATCAAATTTAATATATGTTTTCATAAACAACACTATAAGGAATCAAAGCCCTATAATATTAACACATTATTATCAAAATATTAAATAAAATCAATTGAATTGAGGAAAAAAAAAAAAAACACAGTTCTTCACAGACATCAGTCATTCAATCTCAAAAATCAATCTCAAATTGAATAAATCAGATAAAATTAAATACTTGAGATGATAAACAACACTACACAGAATCAAAACCCTATAAATTTAATACATGATTTGCAAAATTTTGACTGGATTTGATCAAATGGCGGGAAAAAAAAAAACGTCCACATTTTTTTTAACAGACATTACTCTTATTTTCTATAAAATCCAACTCAAATTGAATAAATATAATCAAATTGAATATATCTAATGATAAACAACACTACAAAGAATCAAAACCCTATAAATTTAATACATGATTTGTAAAATATTGACTGGATTTCATCAAATGGCAGAAAAAAAAAAAAAAAAAGCAGTCCACTTTTTTTTTAACAGACATCACTCTTATTTTCTATAAAATCCAACTAAAATTGAATAAATATAATCAAATTGAATATATCTAATGATAAACAACACTACAAAGAATCAAAACCCTATAAATTTAGTACATGATTTGTAAAGTATTGACTGGATTTGATCAAATGGCGGAAAAAGAAAAAAAAAAAAAAAAAGCGATCCACTTTTTTTTTAATAGACATCACTCTTATTTTCTATAAAATCCAACTAAAATTGAATAAATATAATCAAATTGAATATATCTAATGATAAACAACACTACAAAGAATCAAAACCCTATAAATTTAATACATGATTTGAAAAATATTGACTGGATTTGATCACATGGTAGGAAAAAAAAAAAACATAATTTTTACCTGTTCTTCATGTATCCGTGCCTTCAAACTCAAAATTGATATGTATTCCTCCGCGATAATCACAAATTATGAACACAAAATTCTGACCAACACTCTTACAATCACTCAGCCTGAAATTTTACAAAAAATGAAGCTTTATTTCGATTGAAATCACTGAAATGGTGGAAACCCTAAAACTCACTCTTCGATCCAAATTTGTTGATAAAAAATGGTGGTTTTATTTCGTTTTATTGAGTGAAAATGATTCGTAATTTGAATTAAAGCCTGTAAGATTCGTTCATACGGCTGAAAACGTTGAAAATCGATCACAAATGACAAAAAAAATAGAAATCCCATGAAGAACACTGTGCAGCCCGTGTTCTTCCGGGTGACTCAGACGGAATCGCGAGTCTACTATTGGGAATCGCCTGGTTCTCTCTGGACATGGGCGATTCCCGTTTCATTTGCTGAAACGATGCGTCCTTGAGCGATTCCCGAGTCGAACCGGGTGAGTCCGGTTCGACTCGGCATTTTTTAAAACCCTGGTTTGGACCATGCAGTTTAGGGTCATGCTTCTAGACTAAGGCTGTGCAGTGTAAGGTCATGCAGCGTGGGCCAAAGTTGTGCAGTTTAAATTCATGAAGTACGGACCTCCGCTACAATTTAAGGCCATGCAGTTTGGACTAAGGCTGTGCAGTTTAAGGTCATGCAGCGTAGACCAAGGCTGTGTAGTTTAAGGTCATGCAGCGCGGACCATGAAGTTTAAGGTCGTGCAACTAGACCAAAGCTATACAGTTAATTCATGCAGCACAGACCAAGGCTGTGCAATTTTAAATCATATAGTGCGGACCTTGCAGTTTAAGGTCGTGCAACTAGACCAAGACTGTGCAGCTTAAAGTCATGCCGCACGGACCAAGGCAGTGCGGATTATGGTCATGCAGCACAGACCTCCACTACAATTTTAAGGTCATGCAGTTTGGACCAAGGTTGTGCAGTTTAAGGTCATGCTGAGCGGACCAAGGCTGTGCAGTTTAAGGTCATGTAGCACAGACCATGCAGTTTAAGGTCATGCAACTAGATCAAGGCAATGCAGTTTAAAGTCATGCAGCGCAAAACAAGGCTGTGCAGTTTAAGGTCATGCAGCACAGAAATGTGGTTTAAGGTCGTGCAATTAGACCAAGGCTGTGCAGTTTAAAGTCATGCAACACGGACCGAGGTTATGCAGTTTAGAGTCATGCAACTAGGACCATGCAGTTTAAGGTCATGCAACTAAACCTTCGCTATAGTTTAAGGTCATATAGTTTGGACCATGCAGTTTAGGATCATGCATCTAGACTAAGGCTGTGCAGTGTAAGGTCATGCAGCGTGGGCCAAAGCTGTGCAGTTTAAAGTCATGAAGTACGGACCTCCGCTACAATTTAAGGTCATGCAGTTTGGACCAACACTGTGCAGTTCAAGGTCATGCAGCGTAAACCAAGGCTGTGTAGTTTAAGGTCATGCAACACGGACCATGCAGTTTAAGGTCGTGCAACTAGACCAAGGCTGTACAGTTTAATTCATGAAGCACAGACCAAGGCTGTACATATTAATTCATGAAGCACAGACCAAGGCTGTAATAATTCTAAAATTTAAAAAAAAAATTAAAAAAATAAAAAATAAAAAATAAAAATAAAAAAGAAGGAAAAAAAAAAAAATCTTAATAAGTGATGGTCTATATGAGCATGATGTTCCTTAGGGACCATCACTATTTTCAAAATCTTTTGGTTAAGTTTCTTTTGCTTGCTCCTGCCTTGCCACGTCAAGTGGACGTGGGCTTCAAGCATATAAGGGGTATTGTAACGGTTACACCTCGTTTATGACGTGTCACTTAATAAAATATTATAATAAGGTGTCGTAAGAGTTTAAATACGAGAGGCGAGGATTCCCACCCTAGAAAACTTCTGAAATCTTTCCCTTTCTGGTCGAAACACAGTGAGCTCCTCTCCCTAGCCGAATTTTTATCGGAAGCTCCCTCTCAAATATTTTAAGTAAGTGACATCGTCTTCCTGAAAAATAGTCTGTTTCTAATAAATAGTGATATTTCCGTCTAGGATCTTTATTTTATAAGTTTTGTGTGTAAGTGACTTTATTGTCTCGAAAAATAATCCATTCTTTTTAAAAATAAAATGAAATAATTATTTCTACTTATTATCATGAATTTTAGGCGCGATAAATTTTATGCGCACGCGACCTCATTTTCTTGAAAAATAATCTTTTTAATAAAAAAAAAATGTGATATTTTATCTATGTTAGAAATTTTAAATGCTGTAAATTCTTAGAAAAATAAATTTATTTATTTTTCTTGTCTATTGTTAGAAAATTTTAGATACTATCAAATTATTAGAAATAAATGTGATATTTCTGCTTTTAGTAAAATTGTGAGATTTCTTTCTACTATTTTAAAATATTTAGACATTGTAAAATTCATGTGCAAATGACTGCCTTATTATCTGAAAATCGATATTTTTGCATTTGATTATAGCATTGTTGTGAAATGTTTATTTGCAAATTAACATCCCATAAATTGTGATAATTCTGTATTCTTGAATTTCTATAAGAGTTTTTCTATACATATTAGATTGGCAATTATGCTAGAATATCTTTACGAACTGCTACCTTTCTAAATTTGAGCCCAAAATATTTGATTGGTTATTTTTGAAATGTTATTGAAAGTGAATGTTATTGATGGTTTCAGTGAAATTCATATTAATGATTTCAGTGATACGTTGAGTACATGATATTTCTGCTTTCGAATGTTTAAAGAGATTTAGAAATACTTTAAGTATGCAAGTGGACTCATCCAGTTCACCGGTGAGGTATAAGTGGACCTATCCGAGACGTCGGTAGGGATTAAATGGACTCATCCGGTACGCCGGTGAGGTATAAGTGGACCTACAGGGATTAAGTGGACCTATCTGGGATGCCGATAGGGATTAAGTGGACCTATCAGGACGTTGATGGGGTATATAGGTGACCTACTTGGGACGCCAGTAGGGTATTTTGTGAAATCCTTTGAATTATGCATTGACGCGTTAAAGTGTTATGTGCATTTCAATTATTCGGATTATACTTAATTATGCATTTATTGAAAGTGAAACTGTTGTTGCATTTCTGTTAATTGATCTCCTTTTGAAAATATTGATATCTTTCAACCATGATTATTTTTAGGATTATGATGATCACTTACTGAGTAGCCCAACTCATCAAACTATGGTAAACATTTTTCAGGATAACTGCGGTTTCATTTTGAGTACTAGTCAAGGGCAACTTTGGAAGATATTGTAGTTGTGTCTAAGCTTTCTTTTGTTACTTGGTAAGAATTCGTCAGTGTAAATTTGTCCTATCAAGAGATGTATATATGTTTTGACTGTCACATCTCAGGAATATCAGTATTGTAAATTCTTGGGGTGTGACAAAGGCTGTACAGTTTTAGATCATCCAGTGCGGACCATGCAGTTTAAGGTCGTGCAACTAGACCAAGCCTGTGTAGTTTAAAGTCATGCAGCACGGACCAAGCCATGCAGCACGGACCTCCGCTATAATTTAAGGTCATGTAGTTTGGACCAAGGTTGTGTAGTTTAAGGTCATGCAGCGCGGACCAAGGTTGTGCAATTTAAGGTCATATAGCACAGACCAAGCAGCTTAAGGTCATGCAACTAGACCAAGGCCATGCAGTTTAAAGTCATGCAGCGCGAACCAAGGCTGTGCAGTTTAAGGTCATGCAGCACCGATCATGCAGTTCAAGGTTGTGCAACTAGTCCAAGGCGGTGTCGTTTAAAGTCATGCAGCACAAACTGAGGTTATGCAGTTTAATGTCATGCAACTAGGACCATGCAGTTTAAGGTCGTACAACTAGACCAAGGCCGTGCAATTTAAAGTCATGCAGCGTGGACCATGTATTTTCAGGTCGTGCAACTAGACTAAGGTAGTTAAGTGCCTCGATCTCGCCCTCCGGATCTGGATGAAGGGGCGACACGTGTCTCAGGTTTAGAGGGAAGGCCCGAGACATTTTTAAGATCGATCTCTCAGGAACCTTGTTCGAGAATGGGGGTAGGTGCTACCAACCGGTGAGAGAGGAATTTAAGGTGGGTTTGGAACTTACTCAGGCTGGCTCATGTGGGCACCCTCGCACCCGCTTAGATCACAAAGAAGGCCCCTCAGTAATAAAACTGGTTCAGAATCGCCTCTCTTGGCTCGTATTCTTCTGTTTTCTGCAATAACACACATATATGACAAAGGTTATAAGACAGGTGGGTCAGACCTCACCCTTTTCCTCTTTAATGAATGTACACAAGCATGCGCATCTAAAAAGAAGAAGAGAAGAAAGACGGGGGAGAGAAGAGTTCGACTGAGCAAAGGGATCAGAGCGGTGACTAAGTTGGTGAATAATTGACCTGACGTGGTAGCAAAATGGGCTCAGTAACTAAGACCGACTCATAGGATTACTACTAGACGTCATTACCAATACCGACTTGCTAGGCACGCTGGTCAGTCTGTCGTGGAAATAAAGCGGGCCAAGTAATCCTAGCACAACAATATTATAGCTAGACGACAGGACTATAATAGTAGCAGAGTGATGGTTATGAGGAAAGAATGAAGTAAGAGAAGAAGGGAACAGACAGAAGGAGGGAGAAGAAAAGAAGGGAAGAGACGAGAGGATAAAAGAGACAAAAGGAAGGAAGATGCAGTCGACGCTAAGCATTGCCGATTGTGTTAGAAGAAGAGGGAGCAAACGCAGTCGGTGTTAGGCTTCACTGATTGTGTCTTAAGAAGAGAGAGAAAAAGCAGTTAGTGTTAGGCTTCACCGACTGTGTCAAAATAGAAGAGAGAGAAAAAGCAGTCGGCACTAGGCTTCACTGACTGTGTCAGAAGAGAAGAGAGAGAAAAAATAGTCAGCACTAAGCTTCACCAATTGTGTCAGAAAAGAAGAGAGGAAGAGAACCAACCGGTGCTAAGCATGCACCGGTTGTGATGAGAGAGAAGCAAGGGAGAGAGATTGAGTCGGTGCTAGGCTTCGTCAACTGCAACAGAGCAGAGAGAGAAATCCAACCGACGTAAGGCTTCATTGATTGTGAGGGAAGAGAAGAGAGATAAATCCAACCGACGCTAGGCTTCATCAATCGTGAGGGAAGAGAAGAGAGAGAAATCCAACCGGCGTTAGGCTTCACCAACTGTGAGAGAAGAGAAGAGAGAGAAATCCAATTGACGTTAGGCTTCACCGATTGCATTAAAAGAGAAGAGAGAGATATTCACCTGCAATCGAGAATGAAAGAAGAGGAGAGAGAAAACCCCACTCGACATTGGGAATAAAAAAAGAGGAGAGAGAAGACCCCACCCAACATTGAGAATGAAAGAAGAAGAGAGAGAAGATGCCACCCGGTGTTGGGAATGAAAGAAGAAGAGGAGAGAGAAGACCCCACTCGGCACTGAGAATGAAAGAAGAAGAGAGAGAAAAGAGGGATAAAGATGAGAAGACGAAAGATAGAGATAGAGATGAGAAGAGTGGAGGAGAGAGAAAGAGATAGAGACAAGGAGAAGATAAGAGAAAAAGAGGGGAGGAGAGAAAGAGATAGAGATAAAGAGAGAAACAGAGATAGAGATGAGAAAGGCGAGAGGAGAGAGAAAGTTACCTACCCAAAGGGTACTAGCCCTTTTCTTCTCTCTCCTCTCTCTCCAAGACGTACCCACACACTCAAGCAAGAATGGAAGTTTTTATTGAATCGATGAAAAATGAATCGAGGTCCTATCTTGTTCTTTACAATTTAGCTTTGCATGCTTATATAGAATTGGACTAAAACATGGGTGTACGTCAAAAAAATACCTAGAATTTAAGATAATTACAATTTAATTGAATTTAAAGAAATACTAAAAATGGATGCAAAAGGATTATTTTGCCCCGGTCTAACAATGTGTAAAATTTCAAAACAATCCCTGCTGCTGGTTGAGAACTTGTGTGATCTTTCGTGGCAGACTCGGGCTTGTTCAGATGCCCATTTGATCGAAAAATTATTGTTTTCTTGTAGGGCTCAACATGACAATTGTTTTGATACCAACTTCGAGACATGAATCATGTTTTTCAGCCATGATCATGAGACTTAAATTTTGGATGAATCTTGAAAACTTCGACTCGATTGTGTGCTCATTCCTTGATGTTTCTTCATGAATTCTTCGCTGAATCACACTAAGCATTATCATCACGATGCATTGTCATCACGATCACGTTGCAACAAATGTAGCTTGATTTCATGTCCGGATGAAGATTTTGTCATCTTGGATTTTTTACCAGAATCTTGAAATTCGATGGCCAAATTTACAGTAGCTTTTAGCCTTCATGTGTGAAATCCAACCATTCATTGTACGTGAGGTTCGGACCAGAGATAGCCTCAGACCTCACGCACATAATGCAATTAGTTTCATGCCGATCGAGTATGCGAGCATCGTGATCTGGCTACTCGAACGAGGCATGCTATGGCTGAATTTTTTGCAACTTCCTTTACAGATCAGAGACTTTCATTTAGTTTTTCTCTTTGCTCGGGAGTTTTCACGGGGTGTACCACATATCGAATTGCTCATCTTGATGAGACGAACACGCTCACCAAATTTGGGAGCGATTCTACTTAGAACGAGTGAGTTATGGCCCCGAAAGTGACTACCCATGACTATAAAAACAACCACCTTTAATGGTGTTTTGATGAAGTGAGGCCACATGGTAATAGTGTGTGGCCTATACCTTTTTAATATTTTACACAACTTTTTCCTGGAACGCCCGATTAAGTCGAAAATAGACCCATAGGGATTTTCGACCTTGCTGGATCTAATGGTAGTGGTCCCACAACTGTTTGACGTACCAACAGTATGAATCTAGTTACAAGTTCCATTTCAGGGTGAAAGAGACCGATTTCCCTGAAATTATTTGTTTGTGTTCACTACCTTGGGCATGTCAGATTGCGATAAAACTTGGCAGGTGGTCATTTGAATTGCTGATGCAGGTCTTGACCAATTATGGGGCCATTCGAAGACTGTCAAGAATTTCCACTGTTTTGTAGGCTTTATTGACCTGCTTCATACTTATTCTTAATCAGGTACCAAGGTGCTGAAAAATATGTTCAAACAGTTTGCCCCGCTAAATGTTGTGCTTCAAGAGAAGCGAGAAGGACAATCAATCGGAATGTTTCCTTCGTCTTTTACTTTTTTTCTTCCTAGCCACAAGACCACATGAACGCCAAGGAGATTCACGTTGTGGTGTAACTAGGCTGCACAAACGTAGGGATGCATTGTTCATGGGTCCGTCCGTGTAGACTTTAGGGGGAAAAGAGACTTTTTTTAAGAATCTTGTCGAAGTCCTCACCCTCGTACGGACTGTTGGTGATTCTAAAGCTGAGGATTTTGTACGGACCTCGTCAGTCAGAATCAGGCCCATCTGGCAATTGAGTGTCATGTTGAAGGGCATTATTCCCATTTGGTCTAGGTTTGTTTGTTTGCTTTTGGTATGTGATGTTTGCTGCTACACCAGGTTTGCTTTTAATGATCAGAGTATCATTATATGTCTCGTCTATCGAGTCCAGTCGGGGGTAGTTTTGTTAGTCGATCCCAAAGGTCTGGTACTGCCGGCTAGGCGAGCTGAAGTCTCTGGCAGTTTTTTCCCTGGCTTTGTCAGTTTCTTGCCTTTTTAGTGTTCATTTCTAGAGTGTGTTTCTTACCTCATGAGAAAAACGTTCTTCATGAGACTTGTCTTTCCATCTTGGCGAGTCTTCTATCTTTCAAGTCCTTTTGCAACTGGACTCAGGATGTCGAAATCTTTTCCTTGAAGCTCATACTATTGGAGTCTTGACATGGTGACACTAGGGATTTTCTTCTTTTGAGTGAGGGTTGAAGCCACCTGTTGAGACGAGTGCTGCATCAACCTGTTTATTGGTCAAGACGTCCTTTGTAATTTTGAATCTAAGGATTTTGTGATTCTGAATATGAGGATTTTGTACAGACCTCGTCAGTCAGATTCAATCCCTTCTAGTAATTGAGTGTCATGTTGAAGGGCATTGTTCCCGTTTAGTTTGTGTTCGTTTGTTTACTTTTGGTCGGCGTTGTTTGCTGCTACACCAGGTTTAATTTTGATGATCAGAGTATCACTATGGGTCTCATCTACTGAGTCCAGTCGGGGGTAGGTTCTATTAGTCGATCCTGAAGTTCTGTTTGTGCCAGCTAGACGAGTTGACGTCTCTGGCAGGTTTCCCCCTGACTTTGTTAGTTTCTTGCCTTTGTAGTGTTTGTTTCTGGAGTGTATTTGTGACCTCGTGGGAATAATGTTCTTCCTCATGAGACTTGTCTTACAGTCATGGTGAGTCTTATGTCCTTCAAGTCCTATTTGCAACGGGACTCAGGCTGTCTGAATCTTTTCCTTAAAGCTCATACTTTTGGATTCTGATATTACGTTACCAGGGATTTTCTTCTTTTGAGTGAGGGCTGAAGCCACCTGTTGAGACGAGTGTTGCATCAACCTATTTATTGGTCCAAACGTCCTTTGTGGATTTTCGTTTGAACTTGGGAAGCGGTGCCTTAGAGACGGTTTTCACCAACTTCTTTTTATTTTGGGGCTCTTTTACCCATGACCTTTTGACCATGTCCACCCTTTTCGTCCATGTTTACTCACAATGCCCTTTCAAGTTTTCATCGTACCTGATTTTTTTTTATTCACGAAACTCTTTTACTCATAGTTTCATGACAATGCACGTCTGTCATTTTTACTCATAGCGTTCCCTTGTTAAGGTATACACCATGCCTGTTATTTCATCATTTTTTTTTGTGAAGTTGTGTTTAAGGTCATACCTTTGGGACCTGTGCAAAATAGTTTAACATCATGTGACCGGGACGCGCACTACGGTTTAAGGTCATACAGCTAGACCATGATGGTGATGAATGACAGTCTGTGGAGACCATGGAGTGAGTATGGTGGTGGTTTGACTCACTTGGGGAAATGGCATTAAGCTACCTATGAAAGATGAGGATGTATGAAATGTGAGTGGACAATGGTGACCCACTAACTTACAACGAATATGGATGGCGGGATGGTTTATCGTTTTGTGAGCACGGGTAAGCTCATTGGAGAATGAGGTTTGGTGATGAAGTGAATGGACACACTAGGAGGTTATGAAGGTGGTGCGCGCACACTAAAAGAAGGTTAAGGAAGGCATGTGTGAAAGTGCACGTAATGGCATGTGCGCGTATGTGGGGGAAAGTTTTAAAGGTCATACCTCCGGGACCTATGCGAAGCATTTAACGTCATGTAGCCTGGACATGCACTATGGTTTAAGGTCATACAACTAGACCGTGGTTATGCAGTTTAAAGTCATACAACTAGGACTGTGCAGTTTAAGGTTGTGCAACTTGACCTCCACTACAGTTTAAGGTCATATACTTCGAACCATGATGCTGAACATTTTATCGTCATGCGGCTAGGATGTGCACTATGGTTTAAGGTCATATAGTTGGACCGTGGTTATGCAGTTTAAAGTCATACAACTAGGACCATGCAGTTTAAGGTCGTGCAGCTAGACCTCCGCTTTTGGATCATGCAATTTTAAGGTCGTGCAACTTGACTAGGGCTCTACAGTTTAGGGTCATGCAGCACAGGCTGAGGCTGAGGGGTCTAAGGTCATGCAGCACGAACTAGAGTTGTGAAGTTTAGGGTCATGTAGCTCAGACCGGGGTTAAGCAGTTTAGGGTCGTGCTACTCGGACAGGGGCTATGCAATTTTAATTCATACAACTAGGACCGTGGTTGAGCAGTTTAGGGTCATGCAAAATGGACCGGGGCTGTGCAGTTTAGGGTCGTGCAGCTCGGACCGGGGCTGTGTAGTTTATAGTCGTGCAGAAAGAACCTTGGCTGCACAGTTTAGGGTCATGCAGCACAGACCAGGGCTATGCAATTTAGGGTCATGTAGCAAGGACCGTGGCTGAGCACTTTAGGGTCATGCAGCACGGATCATAGTTATGCAGTTTAAAGTCATACAACTAGAACCGTGCAGTTTAAGGTCGTGCAACTAGACCTCGGCTACAGTTTAAGGTCATATAGTTCGAACCATGCAGTTTTAGGGTCGCACAACTAAACCAGGGCTGTGCAGTTTAGGGTCATGCAGCACGGATCAAAGCTAAAGAGTTTAGGGTCATGCAACACGGACCGAGGTTGAGTAGTTTAGGGTCATGCAACACAGACCGTGGCTAAGCAGTTTAGGGTCATGCAGCACGGACCGTTGTGTGGGTCACCATGTAGGTGGAGCTCATGGGGAATAGGTCTACGGATGGCAATCCGACTCCCTGGGGATAAACTAGTTAAGATCATTCACAAACTGAGGGCTTAGATGGAAATGGTGACCTAATGAAGGATGACCAACAGAGGTGAACTTCACTAGGGCTTAAGGGGGTAAGCGTACTCTCTGGAGTGAAAGATAAGACTGAATTTCTGGGGATAAGATAGCTTAGTGTGAAACAGGACCACCAGGAATTGAAGCGTAAGAATGACCCTACTCCATTGAGGATAATGGGCTGCAGTATGGGTGTGACTCTTACTGGGGGATAAGGGACAGCTCCTGACTCCATTGGAGAGGTCATGGTTTGGATGCAATGGCCTGGGTGCAAGTCCATTGGGGATGGCACATCACGGCTTGGATGTACCTCCACTAGGGATAGCGGTAGGACATGCACAGCTTCATCCTGGAGTAGGTGACAATAGGTTGTTTGTAATACAACCGGCGCTAGGTGCTGAGTTCTCAAAAACACAACCGGCGCTGGGTTATTAAAAACTTAGCTGGTGCGAGCCGTGACATTATTTGAACACGACCAGTGCTAAGTCAATCGGCGCTAAGGTGGTTCGAAACTCACCCGGCATTGGTCAACCGGCACTAGGATTGTTTGAAATTCACCCGGCACTGAGCATGGATCGATGAGAGTTACCTCGAGCCTCGAGTTTAAGCCCAACACGGCTCATCGTCGCTTGGCTCCCCTTGGACACGATTGGAATTCTTAGTTTGTGAGGGGCATTTGAGGGCAGTGTACTCTATATAAGGAGGTAAATCTCGTTTTTCCTCATTTTTCACCAAGGGTAAAAAAACCTTAAGCAAAAGTTTCTTTAACAGTGAGGAGAGCGTGCCCAGTTGAAGTTTCGACGAGCAGTGAGACTTCAGCAAAAGTTTTGCAGAGAAGGTTTTCGGCAGCCAATGGGATCCCGGTGGTTTTTGCAAGCAAGACCTTCAACGAGCAGACTTTGCCAAGAATTTAGTGAAGTTGCAGAGAAAGAAATGGGGAAAGGAGAGTTCTCCATGGATTTTTTTTGGGAAACAGAAGAGGTTTCGACTGCAGTTTTTTCTTGGTAGAAGAGGCGGGAAGTGGAACAGTGAACATTTTCACACGTCTTGGGAGTTTTTCGAGAATTTTTAAGGGGATTCCCGGAGGTTGTGGTAACGTTTCGACGGTGTTAGTGGTGCTGCAGAGGTTTTCAGGAACTTAGGGGAAGTTTGCAGGAGTTTTCGGTGAGATGACGTTCAGGACAAAAACATAGGCGGGAAACTTTTTTAGTGGGTTTTCGGCCTTGTAAGAGAACTTCTAGTGGGAGACAAACGGTCACAAGAGGTAGGCCGTACAGTTGCAAGAGGTGAACCATCGTCGGGAAGGCTTACGGTTACGGGAGATGTGGTGACGGTTGGCCTTCGCTCGTGTGTCAAGCGGTGCCGAAGGACATGGCGACGATTGTCAATTGGCACAACTGAGTTCGAGGTGTCATGACTAGAATTTGTTGCACATGTGAGCGATCCGCTCACAGCCGGTGCTGGCCTTTGAAAAGCTTAACCAGCGCTGGGTATTGACAAGCTCAATAGGTGCTAATCGTTGACACACAACCGACAGTAATCATTAGCACACAACCGGTCCTGGGCATTGACAAGCTCAAAAGGCGCTAATCGTTGACACACAACAGGTGCTGGGCATTGACAAGCTCAACTGGCACTGAGTGTTAGACAGACTCAATCGACGCTGAATGTTGAAAGACTCAGTCGGTGCTGATCCAGTGTCTTAGCAACTTTTGGGAGTGAACCACTAAGTTCCTTTATAATGGTTGGTTCTTCTTACCAAATTCCTGATGTGAAGAGGCTTCCAAGGGAAGGAGAAATCGGCGCCTGTGATTTTACAAGCAAGGTTTTATCAAGGGGTGAACCCATTTGGCGGACCCAGCCAATGTGCGAACCAGAGTGGCCCCTTAGTGTAACTTTCATTACTGACCCCATTTATTTCGAAGTACGAGAGGGCAATAACGGCAATGTCAGTACTGAAGAAGGGATGGCACTTCTTTACTGTATGCATCGAAGCATAGCCTCTGACGAGAACTTCCCTACCTTAAGGAAGTGAATGGTACAGGCAAAGGGACTACTAAGGTGGTCAACCAAAGGCCTCCGGATTCAAGGGGAACACCAATTTCTGAAGGGATACTCTTCTTGGAGTACCAAGGTATTGGCATCGTACAGAAGCACTCTTCAACATGCTTCACTATTAGCAGTGGTCTAGTGCTCGGGCAGGTACTACGATCGTTGCTCTAATACAATAAAGGTGTTACTGGAGACATAGATCCATGTAAGAAATACTTGGTTTCTTGATCATGGGGAAGCGGGAATCTCTTTACTAGATCTTCACTTTATTGGAGGTCTCCCGATTATTGGGGCTATGTATGACGAGTTCATGCCATCAAACCCAGTCTTCTTTGGTGGTGCTAACTTGGGGGATGAAGAGCCGCCGGTCAGTCTTCAAAAGATCCTTGAGGGCTACCAGTCGATTGTCGACCGCTCAAACAATGGCAAGGTCACCTTTACATAATGGATGAAATTCTATTGTGGGGATTATCTTGAGGGCGGTCAGGGTATTCCGCAAGGGTATATGATATGATGTCGAACAAAGTAGGCCACCGTTGTCCCAGGAACTTGCTCAAGGGGAACCGCTTCAGCCCACTTAAAGAAATAATTTGTTGCAGCTAGGATGAAAACATGGCCCATTGCAAAGAAAGGTCCATATGCCCTACGATGTCCATACCCCATTGTGAGAAGGGCCATGATGCCGCCGTGTGGTGTAAGGGCTTTGGAGGCTGGTGAACGAGGCTGGAGTGTATTTGACATACTTGGCACTTTTTAGTGTAGCTTAGGGAATCAAAGATCATGGAAGGCCAATAGTATCCCAACCTCCACATTCGTTCATAGAGCTAAGGACGGTATTGGTGTAGTCCACAAATGCCTGAGTGGACTTCTTCTAACACCTTATTTGCTTCTTGGACATCGACGCTTCTAAGATCAATGTCATCAAATGACCTTCTGAAGAGAGCATCTCCTTCAAGGAGGGTATACTTGGTAAACATTCGATGTATGTTGTTGCGTTTGGCACAATCTTCTGGGAGCCTGCCATGTTTTAGGAAACTAGTGATGGGCTCCCTCCAATCTTCTACTTGCTCAATTTTTATGCACATTGGGTCAAAGAATTCTGGTTCTTGATTTCAACTCTTAGCCCCTTGACTCTGTGTTATTCCTTGTTCAGTCTTGATTACTTCTTTGGCTGATAAAAGTGCTCCAAATGGATAAGGAGGGCACTCATGGAAGATATTTCTCTGGTCATCCGCATCGACCTCGATTCCTAGTTCGATGTGTCTCCATTATGTCACCCAAACAAGCGTGGGTCCTAATGAGGACAACTGAATTGTAGCGTCGAGTTTTGCAAGTGAATCATCCTGCAAGTTTAGCCTCCTGGGGATGTGACTCAGGGATACATCTTCAAACTAGGTCGTATATGATTTTACAGTATCGTGATAAGGCTTGAGGGTGTCTTTCGTTACATCATAGATCCCTTTGAGTTGCTGGATAACCAACTTGGAGTCACCATAGATCTTGAGTTGCCCCAAATCTAGGTCGAAGGCTATCTCTAGCCCAATTATAAGGGCCTGATATTCTGCCTCATTATGAGAACAGGCTTGAGCGAGAGAGAAAGAAAGTGGCAATATTCCTCCTTTCGGGGTTAAGAAGACTACTCCGGCGCCTCCTTGATCTGATTGGAAGCCTTCGTCAAAGTACAATTTCCAAGCATGAACAAGCTCAGTACATAATATTTCTTCGTTGGGGAGGTCGCTTGATAACTGAGATTTCGTCGGCATGGGGTGTGCTGCGATAAAATCAGTCAAGGCCTGGCCCTTGATCGCCTTCTGTGGGACATACGTGATGTCGAACTCCATTAACAATAATGCCCACTTAGCAAGGCATCCCGATAAACATGGGCATGTCAAGGGAAACTTTATAGGATCGGCTTTTGAGATAACTTCATGACCAAGCAAGTAGTGACGGATTTTTTGTACTGTGAAGATCAGGGCCAAGCACATCTTCTCAATAGGGGGATAACTCTTCTTGGCCTTGCATCCTGCAACTGAGGTAATATAATGTAGTCTCTTTTCCCTCTTCATTGTTTTGCGCCAACAATGCCCCGAGTGACTTGTCTCAACCAGTCATATATAGAATGAGAGGTTTTCCTGATATTGGTGTAGAGGGTACTAGAGGGTTGAGTAAATAATGCCTGATGTCATCAAGAGCTGTCTGACATGCTTCGTCTCAGATGAATGGGGTATCTTTCATTAAGAGGTTATAAAGGGTTTAGAGCAACCTGAGATATTCGAGATGAACCTGTGAATGTATGCCAGTTGCCCTTAGAGGGAGCGCAGTTCTCGAAGAGTAGTCGGTGACGGCATTTCTTGGATTTCCTTGATCTTTACTGATTCAACTTAAAGCCCTCGATGTCTGATGATGAACCCCAATAATTTTTTGGAGCGCACGCCGAAAGCACATTTTAGCGGGTTCATTTTAAGTTGATGAAGCCGCAAATGCTCGAATACCTTTTCAACATCTCTCATGTGAGCATCCGTCTCTTCAGATTTTACCACCAAATCATCTACATAGCATTCCACTTCTTTGTACATCATGTCTTTGAAGATGGTCTTCATTGCTCTCTAGTACGTGGCACCAGATTTCTTTAATCCAAAAGGCATCATCGTGTAACAGAAGACCCCTTGCGGAGTTAAGAACGCGGTGGCTTCTTCATCTTTAGGCGCCATCCTTATCTGGTTATACCCGGAGTAATCGTCCATGAAGGAAAAGATTTGACGGTGAGTCATTGAGTCGATGAGAATCTCGGTGAATGGCAATGGGAAGTCATCATTGGGACATGCGATATTGAGGTCGTAAAAATCAATGTAAACCCTGATTTGACCATTTTTCTTCTTTACTGGAACAACATTTGCTAGCCATTTCGACTACTTGACTTCGTCAATAAAGCCTGCTTGTCTAAGTTTGGTTATCTCGGCACCTATCTGCATTTCAAAGTCATGCCTAAACCTTCTTGATTTCTGTTTGACAGGTTTGGCAGTTGGATCAGTGCCGAGATGGTGAACAGCTACTTGAGGTCTAAGCCGGGCATCTCATGATAATGCCTAGCAAAGACGTCACAGTTTGCTCATAAGAAAGTAGTGAAATCCTCTTTCTCTTCTGGAGACATTCGCTGAAATGAAAATGGGTCTGGGATCCGACTCTTCTTTAAGACTTATCTCCTCAAGCTCTTCAGTTGTGGCTTGACCGCCTTCTTCCCATTCTTCCGAGGCTTCTTGCAACTCTTCCTCGTTGTTCTCAGAGGCCTTTCCACCAACTTCATGCACGGAGACCTATGACCCTGACATCTTTGTTTTCGATAGAGCTCCAGGGTTAGTCATGATCCCTGCGTTTTTCTCGAACCTAGTGATGGAGAGGTTAACTCCAAATGTGGAAAACACGTAAGGTTGGAGAAGCTTGTCTCGAAAGTTAGAGGGAACTTGAGGCTCGGTGGTGGTTGGGCAGGAAGCATGTTCATATGAATCACAAGGTATTTGTACAAGTGCTTACAGTGTTTGCCCTGTGCTAGCTGGTGCTTCATAGACTTATAGCATATGGCAAGCTTCCTGAGAAGAGAAGCTTTGCCATCTTGACTCAATCAGTCTTTGCTCAAAGTCAGGCTCAGGGGGCCCCAGGGGTTTCTTTAGCTTCGACTTCTTGTGCTTCTTTGAAGAAAGTGGCTTTGCCTTGGCTTTAGCTGCCAAGGCATCAGCACTTGTTAAGAATCCTGCTGCATGTGTCAGGGTCTTTCTCAATCATTTCCGCTGCATCCTGCTTATATTGATTCCTTCTAATTCTCGGTTGAGAGTCTCAAAGTCTGGCCGTATCACAATTGTACCTGCAGGGGACATAAAAGAGGGAGAATGAGAAGCAGGAGAGAAGAAGGAGAAGGGTCAGAAGGTGGGGGACTTTTAAGGTCATTCCCCTCATCAGATCGATCTGGGCAGCTTTTTACATCATCACCAAGGTTGGACAAGTGTAAGGGGTCTTTTAGGTCTTTCGCTTGCCTAGACCGATGGGGAGTGCTTTTAATGTCGTCACCCTCATTGGACGTATGCTGAGTGGGAGATGGCATGGGAACGTCTTTTAAACAGGATGAAGAAGGAAGAAGGATTGTGCCAAGGATGAAGTCCAGTAAAGTTGGCAGTGGAGGAGGGGCCTGAGAAATTCCTACTCGACTATTGGTTGAGCGGCCTTGTTCCTCCGGCGAGCAGCCCTTTGTGCCTGTCTCTTTCTGGTATTATGAATTGATGATTGATTCGTCTCGCTGGGCTGGCAAACTGCTCTATCTTGGCGCACTGCTTCTCGCCTCCAGGACTTGAGTCTGCTTTGGCCATGGTAGATTATCCATGGCTTGGAAGTCGAGCGTTTCGCAGAGTCATTGATAGGAAGGTCCTGCTTTGTGAGATCTTCTTACCCCTCGGGAGGTACCCGATTGTACGACTGTTGTTGCTTGCCAGCCTGGGGTGTTACATTTGTCTTGCTTACCCCTTTAGAGAGTTTCAAAGTTTGGGAGGGAGCTTTCTTTAAATCAGTGACCATGACGGCGGCACTGATTACCCCTTTCTGTTGGCTGCCCCGTGTGTTATTCCAAGAGCTACCATTGCCTTGGTTGTTTGCTGAACTTGTAGATGGTTGTCATGTCCCACCATGGTGGCATAATAAACTTTCTATGCGAATTGATTTAGAGATCAACTCTGACATGGAGGTCAGATTAGATGCCTCGACATGTAGAGCGATTTCGGGTCGCATGTTCCGTATGCAAGTTTGGACTGCTTCCTTCTCAAGCATAAGACTAGGATGGCGGGAAGCCAAGTTTCTCCATCTTGCTATGAACTGATCCACGGACTCTTCAGGGTATGTAATCAGGGTGAGAAGTTCGATGGTTTGAACCTCTCTCTTGACCTCATAGAAGCATTTATGGAATAGTTTCTCCATCTCCTCCCATGTATTCACCGAGTTTGGGGAAAGTCGGGCATAACATTGAAATGTTGGGCCCTCGAGGGTCTCAACGAACTGTCGAAGAAGAAGTTGCCTGTCAGCCGCTATTTCTCGACATGCTGGTTGGAAGTGGGCAATATGCTGACGCGGGGACGTGGTTCCACTGAATAGAGGAAACTTCCCTTTCTTATAATCTGAGGAAAACAGGACCTAATCAATATAGGAGGGGTATGGTCTTTAATAAGGCGTTGCACCCTGTATCCCTGGAATTTGTCTGTTCTTTAGGCTATGGGTTACCATAGCGTCAATATCTGACTAAGAGACTGGATGAGGAACAGAATTGTCCCTTGAGGTAGACGGAGGGGGCTGCCGTGGAGGTGCACCATCAGAGTGATGGGAATTGACCTCATGGTTAGCCGACAGGCGTGCGGCGTCGATGCAATCGATCTTTTCCATCATCGTGTGCACCATATCTTTAAACTTGTTCATGTGCTCTTCCTGCGCATCACCGGGCTCGCTTGCAACCATTACGCTGACTGTTTCTCTAGGGAGGTCAACGTTAGTGGTAACTGAGGGATTGCGAGCTTGACGGGTCGTATGTGGTATGTCAGTCAGTAGAGGGCCAACATGCCCTGAATGAACTCGACTCTTGTATGTTGGTCGTGTTTGGACCAGCTCTCGACAGTTTTTTGGACCATGGCTACTGAGTGACAGGGCCTTCTTCTATGACTGTAACCACAGCATAGGGCTCATGGAGCTTTTCTTCAGGCTTCATCATCTGAAGGAGGTAGAAGGGATTCAGGTGAAGAGGGTCATCAGAATTGGCTGTTTTGACTGCCTTGGTCAGCTCCCTAGTCAAAATGTGCAAACCTCTATCGCGTTTAGCCTTGATGTTTTCATAGACCTCGTGCCAAAACTACGATCTAGGTCGTGGCTGGTCTGCTCTTCTTGCACAGGAGAGAGTTGTCTCCATCAGGTGCGGCAATGGATGAGGGCCAGGAACTGGAGTCATCTTGGGCTGGGGAGGAAGAAGGACTCAATCTTCCATCAGGTCCATGTCCTGAGCTCTCTTGTGGGCTCCAGAGTCACGACCAAAGTGACAGGGTTAGTTCAGGATGGTACTCTTGGGAAAAATCTTCAAGTACCAACGCTGAAGGTGCTTACTCAATGAAGGAGGAGCAGACAGGAGTAGGGTTGACTCGTGAGCAGGCCTGAGTCGAGGGTGAGGGGACACCTGAGTCGAGGGAGAGGGGACACCTGAGATGGCAACGTGTGTGCGCCCCTTGAAGAAGGATTATGGGGGACCTGGGGGTCCACCCGGGCTTGCACAAGTGATATAGCCTTAGAAGGCCGAGAGCTACGAGCAGGTGTCCATAAGGGAATAGGTGTAGATAGGGTGAGCTTGTGTGTGTATGGTAGGAGGACGAGGAGGTCGTCTCCTGTGTACTCGGGTTAGTGTAATAATGGCATTGCCCCGAGCAGTGAGATGCATATGAGTAACGTGCGTAGGACCTGGCCTTGGAAGGTTCTAACTTGGACACAATCTCGAGGTAACATAAGGGTTGCCTCGAGGTGTGACTCGAGTGGGTGACCCATGAGCTTTGTGGTGTGTGTGAGGGGTGGAGACTGTGGAGTTTCCGCCTCGATGTGTTAAGCCTATAAGGATAGAGACCAATGGTGCAGAAATGTGGGGGGTAGCATTATGGCGACCCACAAAAGCAATGGAAAATTGCTTGCCTTTTGCAGAAAGGAACTGGACAGCATTCCGGCATACCTCAAGAACACAATCGGCAAGTGGCTTGCCGATGGCTAGGTGCATGCTATGTGATGTGTTACCAATGAAGGGTGTTGTGGTGGAGTTTCCACTAGAGTGAGGAGATGGGGAGTGAGGGACCTTCAAGTCCCACCTCACACCGGTCCAGGTTAAGACCTAAGAGCTAGACAAGGGGTTTTTGCTCAAGAGGATGGTCGGGAACTAAGTCGAATGAACTTGTTCCTTAGGGACACTCTCGAATACATGGATAAGAAAATCCATGATCTGAATAAATGGGTTACAAAACCCGCAAGCCATAAAAAAATGTGGAAAGACAATGAAAGCAGATAATGAAGAAACAAGCCAAACAAGAACGCCCCGACTAAGGGGTCGTAAGTCCCCAGTGGAATCGCCAAGCTAGTTAGGTGCCTTGATCTCGCCTTTCAGATCTAGTTGATCAGGCGGCACTCGCCTCGGGTTATGAGGGAAGACCAGAGACGTTTTTTAGATTGCTCTCTCGGGAACCTCATTCGAGAACGGAGGAAAGTGTTACCAATTGGTGAGAGAGGAATTTAAGGTGGGTTCGGGACTTACTCGGGCCGATTCACGTGGGCACCCTCTTAGATCACGAGAAACCCCCTTAGTAATAAAACTGGTTCAGAATCACCTCCCTTGGCTCGTCTTCTTCTTCTACAATCACACACATATATGGCAGGTTATAAGACAAGTGGGTTAGATCTCACCCTTTTCCTATTTGATGAACATACACAAGCATGGGCATTCAAAAAGAAGAAGAGAAGAGAGACGGGGGAGAGAAGAGTTCGACTGAGTGAGAGGATCAGAGTGGTGACTGAGCTGTTGAATAATTGACCTGATGAGGTAGCAAAACGAGCTTGGTAACTAAGATCGGCTCACAAGATTACTACTAAACATCATTACCAATACCAACTAGCTAGGAAAGATGGTCAGTCTGTCGTGGCAATAGAGCGGGCCAAGTAATCTTTGCAAAACAACATTCCGGCTAGACGACAGGACGACCATGAGAGGCTAACCTCAATCCCTCTTAGTCAAACGAAATAGTAGCAAAGTAATGGTTCTGAGGAAAGAATGAAGTAAGAGAAGAAGGGAACAAACAAAAGGAAGGAGAAGAAAAAAATAGAAGAGACAAGAAGATAAAATAGAGAGAGGGAAGGAAGATGCAGTTGACACTAAGCGTTGTCGATCGTGTCAGAAGAAGAGGGAGAAAATGCAGTCGGTGCTAGGCTTCACTGAATGTGTTAAAAGAAGAGAGAGAAAAAGCAGTCGGTGCTTAGCTTCACCGATAGTGTCAGAAGAGAAGAAAGAGAAAAAGCAGTCGACGCTAGACTTCGCCGACTGTGCTAAAAGAGAAGAGACGAAGAGAACCAGCCGGTGCTAGGCTTGCACCGGTTGTGATGAGAGAGAAGCAAGGGAGAGAGATCGAGTCGGTGTTAGGCTTCTCTAACTGCAACAGAGGAGAGAGAGAAATCTAACCGACGCTAGGCTTCGCTGATTGTGAGGGAAGAGAAGAGAGAAATCCAATCGACGCTAGGTTTCACCAACTGTGAGGGAAAAGAAGAGAGAGAAATACAATCGACGCTAGGCTTCCCCGACTATGAGAGAAGAGAAGAGAGAGAAATCCAACTGATGCTAGGTTTCATCAATTGCATTAGAAGGGAAGAGAGAGAAATTCACTTGGCATCAAGAATAAAATAAGAGGAGAGAGAAAACCCCACCCGGCGTTAGGAATGAAAAATAAAGAGGAGAGAGCCCCTCCCGACATTGCGAATGAAAGAAGAAGAGAGAGAGAAGATCCCACCCGATGCTGGGAATAAAAGAAGAAGAGGAGAGAGAAGACCCCACTCGGTGTTGGGAATGAAAGAAGCAGAGGAGAGAGAACACCCCACCCGACGTTGGGAATGAAAGAAGAAGAGGAGAGAGAAGACCCCACCCAACATTGGGAATGAAAGAAGAGAGAAAAAGAGGGATGGAGATGAGAAGAAGAAAGATAGAGATAGATATGAGAAGAGTGGAGGAGATCAAAAGAGAGAGACAAGAAGAGGGGAGAAGAGAAAAAGAGGGGAGGAGAGAAAAAAACATAGAGATGAAGAGAGAAAGAGATAGAGATGAGAAAGAGGGGAGGAGAGAGAAAGGTACCTGCTCGAAGGGTAGCAGCCATTTTTTTCTTGCTCCTCTCTCTCTTTCCAAGATGTACTCGTAAGCTCAAGTAAGAATGGAAGTTTTTATTGAATCGATGAAAAATGATTCGAAGGGTCCTGTCTTGTTCTTTACTATTTAGCTTCGCATTTTTATATAAAATTGGGCTAAAACATGGGTGTATGCCTAAAAACTACATAGAATTGAAGATAATTACAATTTAATTGAATTTAAAGAAATTCTAAAAATGGGTGCAAAAGGATTGTTTTGCCCTTACCTAACAGTGTGTGGAATTTTGGAATAGTCCCTGCTGCTGTCTGAGAACTTATGTGATCTTATGTTGCTGATCCGGGGTTGTTCTGATGCCCGTTTGATCGAAAAATTAGTGTTTTCTTGTAGGGCTCAGCATGGCGATTGTTTTGATACCAACTTCGAGCCATGAATCATGTTTTTTAGCCATAATCATGAGACTTGAATTTTGGATGAATCTTGAAAGCTTCGACTCTATTGTGTGCTCGTTCTTTGATGTTTCTTTGTGACTTCTTCGCTGAATCACACTGATCATGCCGTCACGATCACGTTGCAACAAATGTAGCTTGATTTCCTGTCCGGATGAAGATTTTGTTGTCTTGAGTTTTTGACTGGAATCTTGAAATCCAATGGCCAAAATTTACAGTAGTTTTGATGTCTTCATGTGTGAAATCCAACCGTTCATCGTATGCGAGTTTGGACCAGAGATAACCTCAGACCTCAAACACATAATGCAATTGGTTTTGTACCGATCGGGTATGCGAGTGTCGTGATCTGGCTGCTCGAACGAGGCGTGCTGCAGCTGAATTTTCTACAACTTCCTTTACAGAACAGCCACTTTCATTTAGTTTTTCTCTTTGCTCGGGCGTTGTCACGGCGCGTACCACATATCGAATTGCTCGTCTTGATGAGAAGAACATGCCCACCAAATTTGGAAGCGATCCAACTTGGAACGAGTGAGTTATAGGCCCTGAGAATGATTGCCTGTGACTGTAAAAACTGCCACCTTTAATGGTGTTTTGGTGGAGTGAGGCCACATGGGAATAGTGTGCGGCCTACCCTTTTTAGTATTTTACCCATAACTTTGTCATGGAGTACCTGATTATGCTAAAACTTGGCCCATAGGGATTTTAAGCCGTGTTAGATCTAATGGTTATTGTCCCACAGTTGTTTGATGCACCAACATTATGGCTCTAGTTACAGGGTCCATTTCAAGGTGCTAGGGACCGATTTCACTGAAATAATTTCTTTATGTTCAATGCATTAGATATGTCTGATGGTGATGAAACTTGGCAGGTGGTCTTTTTATGTGCTAATGAAGATCTTGACTATGGGGCCATTTTGAGACTGTCGAGAATTTCCACTATTTTGTAGGCTTTATTGACCTGCTTCCTACTTATTCCGATTCAGGGATCAAGGTGCTGAAAAATACGTTCAAACACAAGCCTGTGCAGTTTAAGGTCATGCAAAATGGGCCAAGGTTATGCAATTTAGAGTCATGCAACTAGGACCATGCAGTTTAAGGTCGTGCAACTAGACCTCCGCTACAGTTTAAGGTCATATAGTTTGGACCACAGTTATGCCATTTAAAGTCATGCAACCAAGACCATGAAGATTAAGATCGTGTAACAAGACCTCCGCTACAATTTAAGGTCCTATAGTTTGGACCATACGGTTTAGGGTCGTGCATCTAGACCAAAGATGTGCAGTTCAAGGTCATGCAGCGCGGACCAAGGCTGTGCGGTTTTAGGTCATGCAGCACGGATCTCCGCTACAGTTTAAGGTCATGCAGTTTGGACTAAGGTTGTGCAGTTTAAGGTCATGCAATTTGGATCAAGGTTGTACAATTTAAGGTCATGCAGCGTGGACTAAGGCTGTGCAGTTTAAGGTCATGCAACGCGGACCATTCAGTTTAAGGTCATGCAACTAGACCAAGGTTGTGCAGTTTAAAGTCACGCAGCACGGACCATAGCTTGGGTCACCATGTAGGTGAGACTTCATAGGAAATAGGTCTATGGGCAGCAGTCTGACTCCTTGAGGATAAGATAGGTCAGACCGATGAGGGGTCTAAATAGGAAAGCGAACCTTATTGGGGAAGAGGTGACAAATGTGGGTCTGTTATAGGCATTAGAGATCACTAGGGGTTGCAGCAGTAAGAATGACCCTACTCTACTGGGGATAATAGTACATGCATGGTTTTCTTACTGGGGATGAGAAGTCATGGCCTGAGATTAGTCAACCTGGGTTCCACTTTGTCGGGGATAATAGGCCAAAGTCAAGTGCAACTTCACTGGTGATAATAATGATAGGGCACTCACAGCTTCTGCTTAGGCTTACGCTGCTTAAAATACAGCCGGCGCTAGGTGCAGCAACCATTATTTCTTGAGCAGTCAGCAGGTGCTAAGTCTTCAAAAATGCAACTAGCAGTGAAGACGGCCAACACTGCTTCTTAACCAGTCAACCTGCGCTGGAAGCTTAAAAACACAGCCGACGTTGAGGACGGCATGTGCTTGATTACAGACGGTGCTGAGTTGTTTAAGAACACAGCCGGCACTGAGTTGCCGAACATACAGCCAGTGTTGGGTGTGGATCAACAATCGGGCCATGACCCTAGCCCGACCCGGTCCAGCCTGCTTGTTAAAAGAAATTTTTCGGCGACGATGAGAGTTGCCTAAGGCATCAGGTCAAAGCCCGACCCGGCCCATCATCGTTTGGCTTTCCTTGGATGCGACTGGGATTCCCAGTTTGTGAGGCACATTTGAGGGTAGCGTTTGCTATATAAGGGCCCCATTTTCTTCACTTTTACCCGAGGGTAAAAATTTAAACAAAAAATTTACCAGTGAGCAGAGGGTGCCCGGTAGAAGTTTCAGCAAGCAATGGGATTCCAACAAAGGTTTTACACGGAAGGTTTTAGCGAGCAGGACTCTGCCAAAGATTGGTGAAGTTGCAGCAAAAGGGAGCAAGAAAAGAAAGTTCTCCTGGGAATTTTCCTAGAGGACGAGTTTTGGGCTAAAGTTTTCCAGTGTCGTTGGTGGTGTTGCAAAGGTTTTCCTGCAACTTGAAGGGGAGTTCTGATAGAAACCGAAGGAGAGAATGAACCGTCGCTGAAGGTTGATCGTCACAGGGGAAGCGAACAGTTGCAAGAGGTGGACCGTCGCAGAAGGTGGACTGTTAAAGGAGGTGGATGGTTTTCCTTGGAAATCGTGCAACCAATAAGGAGGTGTAAAAACTTAGGCCTTGAAAATGAGGAGTCTCGGGAAGCGAACAATCACGGCAGGACCGACACTAACAAAAGAACAGTCAGCCCTGAGGGTTAAAAGTATAACCGGTGCTGACCCAGCCAGCGCTAAGAGTTAGGAGCCCAGCCGGTGCTAGCCTTTGGAGGACACAGTCGGCGCTAGCCTTTGGAGGGCACAGCCGGCGCTGTCTTCAAATGGCGCTCATCAACGTGTGTGGCCTGCCATGACACACACAGTGTTGCTCGCACATGGCAGTGAGTCACATGTAGGACTTTGCGGCACTCGATGATGGGCTACGTGCAGTGATATTCATGCATGGTGTTGTCATGGGTTGGCAAAAGGTGGTGAATGATGCTAAGGCATGGCTTGTAATACCTGTTGGAAGCCAAGTCCTCCTGCACAACAATGAAGTCCATGTTATTCTGTGGAAGGGCATCTACTGTGAACAGGGTATGCTCTCCATAATAGGCCAGTTCCTTGCCAGAGTTGTCTGCTTTATATGATTGATACACACGTCAAATGGATCCTACGTTGTATGTTTGATATACACGTCGATGAGATATTTGGCTTGTATGTTTGATAGACACATTGGATGAACTGAAGCTAACTTCTTCAAGTGGGTTCGCTTTGTCTTCTAGCCTGTAATCGTCCTCTTACTCGTTAGATGAACTGAAGTTAACTTCTCCAAGTGGTTTCGCTTCTTCTTCCTGATAAGAGTTTTTTCCTTGGTGGATTTTCTTCTTCAAGGAGAGCAATTCTTTCGTGGGTTTGCTTCTTCTTCATGAGGAGAGAAATTATTTTAGCTTGTAACTGTCTTCTTATCCTTAGATGCAAGAGCAAATCTACAGATTTTCGTTTGTAACCGTACTCTTATCCTAAAATGCAAGAGAATTGTAACCTCCCTAATAATGGGCTTTTTAGCTTGTAACTTGTAACTTGTAACTCGTTTTTACTGCAATAAAAGGAGTTTGACTTTGTTTGGACTGTCTCGCTTATTTTTTGTGTTGAGTCACTTTCCTTTGAATACGAATCACGAATAGTACTTCTTTAGATATCACCCATTGATAGGGGGCATTGCCTCCTCCCCCTCAGGATGTGCCAGCATATAGGCTACATTTGGTGAGACCTTTTTTACTATAAAGGGACCTTCCCACTTAGGCTCAAACTTCCATTTTCGTCGGCCATGCATAACAATCAGCCTCTTGACAACTAGAACTAGATCACCACGGGTAAATGAGTGGACCTTGACGGACTTGTCAAAAGCCCTCTTCATTCTCCCTTGGTTGTTCAAGGTTCTACTGAGCCTCTAGCCTCTTTTCATCGAGCGCATCCAATTCTTGATACCGAAGTGTGACTCTCTCATCTTTGGTTAATTCTTGATGTATAGCGACACGTAATGAAGGAATCTGAATTTCGAGGGTGAATTGCTTCACCCCCATAATCCAAAGAGTAAGGAGTGAAATCAGTAGCATTTCGCGTAGTAGTACAATAAGCCCATAATGCTTCAACAAGCTTTTCATGCCAATTCTTTTTCGTCTTTGATGCGGATTTTCTTAAAACATTACACAGAGTCTTATTAAAGACCTCAGCCAAACCATTCGCCCGAGGGTGGTACACAGTCGAGTACCTCCATTTGAAACCGAACTGGTTAACCAAGCGATCAACGTGGTGACTCCTAAATTGAGGATAATTGTCAGATATAATTCGGCCGGGCACTTCAAAGTGATATATGATATGATGTCTAATGAAGTGGGCCACCGTTGTCCCAAGAACTTGCTTAAGGGGGACCGCTTCAGCCCATTTAGAGAAATAATCTTTTGCAGCTATAATAAAAACATGGCTCATTATCGAAGGAGGGGTCAATAGGCCCTACGATGTCCATACCCCATTATGAGAAGGGCCATGAAGCAACTGTAGGGTGTAAGGGCTCTAGAGGCTGATGACAAAGGCTCGAGTGTATTTGGCACACTTGGCACTTTTTAGCATAACTTAAGGAATCGGTGATCATGGAAGGCCCAATAGTATCCCAACCTGCGTATTCGTTCATAGAGCTTAAGACCAGACTGTTGTAGTCCACAAATGCCTGTGTGGACTTCTTCTAACACCTTATTTACTTCTCAGACTTCCACACATCTAAGAAGAATACATCAAACGACCATCTGAAGAGAGCATCTCCTTCAAGGAGGGTGTACTTGGTAGACATTCGACGTACGCTGTTGCGTTTGGCACGATCTTCTAAGAGCCTACCATGTTTTAGGAAACTAGTGATGGGCTCTCTCCAATCTTCTACCTGTTCAATTTCCGTGCATATTGGGTCAAAGAATTATGGTTCTTGGTTTTGGCCCTTAGCTCCTTGACTCCGTGCCAGTTCTTATTCAGTCTTAATTACTTCCTTAGCCGATAAATGTGCTCCAAATGGATAAGGAGGATACTCTGGGAAGATATTTCTCTCGTCATCCGCGTCAACCTCGGTTCTTAGTTCAATGTGTCTCCATTTTGTCACCCAAACAAGAGTGGGTCCTGTTGAGGATAACTAAATTGTAGCGCCGAGTTTCGCAAGTACGTCAACCTATGAGTTTAGCCTCTTGGGGATGTGACTCAGGGATACGTCCTCAAATTGGGCCATATATGATTTTACAGTATCATGATAAGGCTTGAGAGTGTCTTTCTAACATCATAGATCCCTTTGAGCTACCGGATAACAAACTCAGAATCGCCATAGATCTTGAGCTCCAAGTTTAGGTCAAAGGTTATCTCCAACCCAATTATAAGGGCCTGATATTCTGCTTTGTTATGAGAATCGGCTTCGGCGAGAGAGAAAGAAAGTGGTAATAGTTCTCCTTTTGGAGTCAGGAATACCATTCCAGCTCCTCCTCGATCAGATTGAAAGGCTCTGTCGATTTACATTTCCCACACATGAAGAAGCTCAACACAAAACACTTCTTCATCAGGGAGGCTGCTTAATAAAGGAGATTCTACCGGTACAGGGTGAGTTGCAAGAAAATCAGCCAAGGCTTGGCCCTTGATGGCCTTTTGTGGGACATACGTAATGTCGAATTCCATCAGCAATAATGCCCACTTAGTAAGATGTCCTGACAAGCATGGGCATGTCATAAGGAACTTTACAGGGTCAGCCTTTGATATAAGCTTCACTTCATGACCAAGTAAGTAATGACAAAGCTTTTGTAATGCAAAGATCAGAGCCAAGCACATCTTTTCAATAGGGGGATAATTCTTCTCAGCCCCTTGTATCCTGCGACTAAGATAATACAATGTTGGTTCTTTTCCCTCGTCATTGTTTTACACCAACAATGCCCCGAGTGACTCATCCAAAGCAATCATGTATAAGATAAGGGGTTTTCCCAACATTGTTGTAGAGAGCTCTAGAGGGTTGAGTAAATAATGCTTGAAGTCATCAAGGGTTGCCTGACATGCTTCAACTTAGATGAATGGGGTATCTTTCTTTAACAGGTGTGTCAAGGGTTTACAGTGACCTGAGAGATTTGAGATGAACCTGCAGATGTACTTTAGTTGCCCTTGAAGGGAGCACAATTCTTGCAGTGTAGTTAGTGATGACATTTCTTGGATCGCCTTGATCTTGACTGGCTCAACTTCAAGCCCTCGATGTCTAACAATGAACCCTAAGAATTTTTCTGAAAGCACACCAAAAGCGCATTTCTGGGGGTTCATTTTAAGCTGATTAAGACGTAGTCACTCGAACACCTTTTCAAGGTCTCTCATGTGAGCATCCTTCTCTTCAAATTTTACCACCACGTCATCTACATAACACTCCACCTCCTTGTGCATCATGTCTTTGAAGATGGTCATCATTGCTCTCTGGTAAGTGGCGCCAGCATTCTTTAATCCAAAAGGCATCATTGTGTAACAAAAGACCCCTTATGGAGTTAAGAATGCAGTAGCTTCCTCAGCTTCGGGCGCCATTCGTATCTGATTATACCCGGAATATCCATCCATGAAGGAAAAGATCTGACAGTGAGCTGTAGAGTCGATGAGCATCTCAGTAAATGATAGTGGGA
Source organism: Amborella trichopoda (assembly GCF_054954075.1). NCBI lineage: Eukaryota > Viridiplantae > Streptophyta > Magnoliopsida > Amborellales > Amborellaceae > Amborella > Amborella trichopoda. The sequence goes on along the minus strand of NC_142337.1, from coordinate 22,463,072 downwards.
AGTCGTCCATGAGATAGGCAATATTGAGGTCATGGAAGTCAATGCAAACCCTAATTTGGTCATTCTTCTTCTTGACTGAAGCAACATTTGCTAGCCATTTCAGGTACTTGACTTCACAAATAAAACCTGCTTGTTTGAGTTTGATAACTTCGGTGTCTATCTGCATTTCAAGGTTAGGATTGAACCTTCTTGATTTCTGCTTGACAAGTTTGACAGTCAGATCAATGCCGAGACAGTGAACGACGACTTGAGGGTCTAAGCAAGGCATCTCATGATAATGCCAAGCAAAGACGTCTTGGTTTGCTCGCAAGAAGGTAGCGAAATCATTTTTCTCTTCTTGAGACATATTCGCTGAAATGAAAGTGGGTCTGGGGTCCGCTTCATCTCCAATATTTATTTCTTCGAGTTCATCAGTTGTGGCCTGACCGCCTTCTTCCCATTCTTCTGGAGCCTCTTGCAACTCTTCATCGTTGTTTTTCAAAGATCTTTTGATCAACCTCAAGTGCAGAGACCCATGATCTTGACATCTCCGCCTCCGATAGAGGTCCAAAGTGGATCATAATTTATGCACCTTCCCCAAATTGAGGAGTGGAAGGGTCTTTCGTAAATAGAGATTGTTTCTCAAGATTGGAGGAGTTCAACTTGGAGATTACATGGAATTTGAGATTCAACGTTTGTAGAGCAAGAAGTGTGCCCATGCGAATCACACGGTCTTTAAACGTGTGTATGCAGTGTTTTCCCCGTGCTAGTTGGTACTTCACAGACTTGTATCATGTGGCAAGCTTCCTGATAATAGAAACTTTTCCCTCTTGATTCTCTCAGCCTCTGCACAAAGTCGGGCTCAGCGGGCCACTGGGATTTCTTTGGGTTCAACTTTTTGTGCTTCTTTGAAGAAGGTGGTTGTGCTTTGGCTTTAGCTGTCAGGGCATCAGCGACTGTTACTAAGGTCTTTCTCAATAATTTACGTTGCGTCCTGCTTATATTCATTCCTTCGAATTCTCTTTCGAGAGCCTCGAAGTCTGAGCATATCAAGGTTGTACTTGTAGGGGATAGATGAGGAAGGATGAGAAGCAGAAAAAGAAGAAGGAGAAGGGTTAGATGGCGAGGGACTTTTAAGGTCGTTCCCCTCATCAGACTGATCTAGACAGCTTTTTACATCATCACTAGGGTCAGACGTGTGCAGGGGATCTTTTAGGTCTTTCCCATGCTTAGACCGTCGAGGAGTGCTTTTAATGTCATCACCCTCATTGGACATACTCTAAGTGGAAGATGGTACGGGAACATCTTCTTAACAGGATGAAGAAGGAAGAAGAATCGTGCCAGGAATAAAGTCCAGTAAAGTTGACAGTGGGGGAGGGGCTTGAGAAATTCATGCTCAACTGGTGGTTGAACGGTCTTGTTTCTCCGGCTAGCAGCCCTTGACGTGCGTCTCCTTATAGTTTTCTGAGGTGGTGTTTGATTCGTCTCGCTAGGCATGTGAACGGCCCTAGCTTGGCAAATTGCTTCTCGTCTTAAGGGCTTGAGTCTACTTCACTCATGGTGGACTATCCATGGTTGGGAAGTCGAGGGTTCCACAGAGTTTGAGTCATTGATACGAAGGTCCCGCTTTAGGAGATCCTCTTGCACCGACGGAGCAGTGACTTGGCAATCACTTACTAGGACGTTGTATTTTCTTTTCGAATATATCATGGAAACCGGTGCATTCCCACAGGTTGTGACCTCTTATCTGGTGATACGAGCACCAACAATCTTCAGTTCCCTTAGCAAGGTGACGGGGTTGCCTTGCCTGCTTCAATGTGATTATGCCTTCCTGAAGTATTATAATGAATAAGGCATAGAGGATACCAGGCATTTCGTATTCCTCTTGGATGGTTACTGTAAGGGAGGCCTCAGCTGCCCCGAAGGCCTTCGTTAAGTCTTCAAGCTTTATTTGGGGCTTCTGAATCAAGGCCTTGATAATATCATGATTGATCCTTCGATGGTAGGCACAATAATTCGCCTGAGTGTCAAGGCCAGCTTGCCCGGGGAACTTAGATTATGGATGTTGGATCATATTATGTTTTAATAATAACCAAAACAACACAAGGACCCATTCCTTCTCATAGGGGTAGACCTTGTTCCTAGTGAAATAATCACCCCGATCAAGGTTGCCCAGGGAGGTTACCCGATTGTATGACTGTCGTTGCTTGCCTCCTTGGGGCGTTGTTTTAGCATGCTCACCCCTTTGGAGAGGTCCAAATTTTGGAAGTGAACCTTCTTTGAATCAATGATCGTGACAGCTGCACTATTACTCCTTTCTGTTGACTGCCCCGTGTGTTGTTCTGAGAGCTACCATTGCCCCGATTGTGTGCTGAGCTTGCAGACGGTTGTCAAGACCCACCGTGGTGGCATGATAGACTTTCTATGCAGATTGATTTAGAGATCAATTCTGACATGGAGGTCGTATTAGAGGCCTCGACATGTAGAGCGATCTCGAGTCGCATGTTCCGCACGCAAGTTTGGACTGCTTCCTTCTCAAGCATAGGGTTAAGATGGTGAGATGCCAAATTTCTCGATCTTGATATGAACTGGTCTATGGGCTCATCGGGATCTTGAGTCATGGTGAGAAGTTCGATGGTTTGAACCTCTCTCTCGACAACATAGAAGCGTTGATGGACCAGGTTCTCTATTTCCTCCTACGTATGCACTGAGTTTGGAGAAAGTCAAGCATATCATTGAAAAGTTGGGCCGTCAAGGGTTTCAACACACTAACAGTGAAGAAGTCTCCCATCAGCCGCTGTTTCTCAACGTGTTGCCTAGAAGTGGGCAATATGCTGGTCCGGTCCGGGGACATGGTTCCGTTGAATAAAGGAAATTTCCCTTTCTTGTAATCTGAGGGATACGGGATCTGGTCAATATATGAAGGGTACGGCCTTTGATAAGATGTCGCACCCTGTATCCCTGGGATTTGTCTGTTCTTTATGCTATGGGCTACCATAGTGTCAATGTTTGCCTTAGAGATGGGGTGAGGAATAGAATTTTCCTGTGAGGCAGAAGGAGGGGGCTGCCTTGGAGGTGCACCATCAGAGTGATGGGAATTGACCTCATGGTTAGCTAACTGGCATGCAGCATATATACGATCAATCTTTTCCATCATCGCGCATACCATATCCTCAAACTTATTGATGCGATCTTCCTGCGCGTCACCAGGATTGCTGACAACCGTTACACTGATTGTTTCTTCAGGGAGGTCAGCTTTAGTTGCAGTTGAGGGTTTGCAAACTTGACTAGTTGTGCGCGGTAGATCGGTCATCAGGGCATCAGCATGCCCTGACTGGATCTGACTCTTATATGCCGATCGCGTGAGGATCAGTTCTCGATGGTCTTGGGACTGTGGATGACGAGTGGCTGGGTCACTTTCTACAACATTAACCACAGTGCAAGGCTCATGGAGTTTCTCTTCAGGCCTTGTCATCTGAAGAGGGTAGAAGGGGTTTAGGTGAAGAGGATCCTCAAAAAGGGTTGCCCTAACCACCTTGGTCATTTCTTTGGTCAGAATTTGCATACCTCTATGACGTTTAGCCTTGAGGTTTTGATGGAGCTCACGCCAAAACTACGATCTGGGTTGTTGTTGGTCATCTCTTCTTGCACAAGAGAGAGCTGTCTCCGTCAGGTGTGGCAGAGGATGAGGACCAGAGACTGGAGTCATCTTGGGCAAGAGAGGATGAAGGACTCGATCTTCCATGAGGTCATTGCCTCGAGCTCTCTTGTGGGCTTCAGAGACATGACCAAAGTGACGGGGCTGGTTCAGGATGGTACTCTTGGAGAAAACCTTCGACTACCAAGGCTGAAGGTGCTAGCTCGAAGAAGGAGGAGCAGGGTTGACTCATGAGGAGGCCTGAGTAGAGGGTTAGGGAACGTCTGTGAAGGCGACACATGTGCGCCCCTTGAAGAAAGATCACGGGTGACCTAGGGGGTCAACCTGGGCTCGAGCAAGTGGTCTGACTTTAAGAGGCCCAGGACTGCGAGCAGGTGTCTACAAAAGAACAGGTGAAGACCTGCCCCTTACAGGGTGTGATTGTGTTTTTTGAGTAAGAGCACGAGGAAGTCGTCTCCTATGTACTCGGGTTAGCGCAATGACGGCGTTGCATCGAGCAATGAGATGCATATGATCAACATGCGCAAGACCTGGCCTTAAAAGGTCTGATCCTAGATGCTGACTCGAGGTAGAACAGGGGATGCCCTAAGCTGTTACTCGAGTGGATGACCTACGAGAGCGAGGAGAAAGGGAGTGAGGGACTTTTAAGTCCCTGCTCACTTCAATCCAGGTTAAGACCTGGGAGCTAGACCCAGGGTCTTTGCTCAAAAGAAGGGTTGGGAACAAAGTTGGAGGAACTTGTTCCCTAGGGACAGTCGTCAATGCAGGGATGAGAAAATCCTCGATCCGGATGAATGGGTTACAGAACCCAACATCCATAAGTAATGTGTGAAAATATAATAAAAGAAGAAATTAGCCAAACAAGAATGATCTGACTGAGGATAGTAAGTCCCCCAGTGGAGTCGTCAAGTGGGTTAGGTGCCTCGATCTTGTCCTCCTGTTATGGAACGATAGGGTGGCATGCATCTTGAGTTTTATAGGAGACCCGAGACTTTTGAGATCGCTCTCTAGGGAACCTCGTTCGAGAACAAGCGCAGGTATTATCAACCGGTGAGAGAGGGATTTAAGGTGGGTTCGGGACTTACTTGGGCTAGCTCGCATGGGCGCCCTCTTGGATCACGAAGAAAGTCCCCCCAATAATAAAATTGGTTAAGAATCGCCTCTTTTGGCTCATATTCTCCAGTTTTCTGCAATCACACATATATGGCAAAGGTTATAAGACAGGTGGGTCAGTAGACCTCACCTGCCCTTTTAGGTGAACTTACATGGGCGTGTAGATTCAAAAGAAGAAGGGAAGAACGAGAGAAGAAAGATGCGGGAAAGAAGAGTTTGATCAAGTGGGGAGATCAGCACAGTGACTAAGCGGTTGAATAAAACGGGCTCGGTGACTCAAACCGGTTCACATGATTACTACTAACCGTCAATACCGATACTGACTAGTTAGGCACGATGGTCAGTTTGTTGTGGCAATCAATCGAGCACAGTAATTCTGTCATAGCAATATTACAGCTAGACGATAGGACTATTATAATAGGCTAATCTCAAGCCTTCTTAATCAAATGAAAGGATAACAGAAGGAATGAAAGTCATAAAGAGAGAGTAAGAAGTAAGAGAATAAGAAAGAGAAGAGAAAGAAAGAGAGGAAGAGAAAGAAAGAAGGAGAAGATGTGAGAGAAGAGAGAAGGAAGGAGAAAAGAGGGTAAAAGACACAGTCAGTGTTAGGCATCGCCGACTGGGTTGGAAAGAGAAGACAGAGACAGACACAGTCAGCATAGGCTTCGTCGGTTGTGTTTAAGAAGTGAGGAGAGAGAAGACACAGTCGGCGTTAGGCTTCGTTGGCTGTCCTGTTGAGATGGAAAGAGAAGAGAGAGATGGACACAGTCGGTGCTAGACTTCGTCGGTTGTGTTTAAGAAGTGAGGAGAGAGAAGATACAGTCGACGCTAGGCATTACCGGCTGGGTTAGAAGGAGAAGAGAGAAAAATGACACAGTCGACACTAGGCATTGCCTGCTGTATTTTAAGAAGAGAGGAAAGGGAGACACACAGTCGGCACTAGGCATTGCCGGCTACGCTAGACAGAGAAGAGAGAGAAGATGCAGTCGAGTGCTAGGCTTCACCAACTGTGCTAGACATAAGAGAGGATGTAGTCGATGCTAAGCTTTGCCGACTATATTGGGCAGAGAAGAGAGAGAAGATGCAGTCGGTGCTAAGCTTCACCGACTATGTCAGACAGAGAAGAGAGAGAAGATGCAATCGTCCTAAGGCTTTACCGACTGTATTAGATAGAGAAGAGAGAGAAGATATAGTCAGTGCTAGGCTTTATCAACTGTATTAGACAAAGACTAGAAAGGGAAATATAAATAAGAAGAAAAGAGAAAAAGAGAGAGATACAGATGAGAAGGAGAGAGAGATATAGAGATGAGAAGAAAAGAGAGAAAGAGAGAAAGAGATGAGATGAAGAGAGAGAAAAAGAGATACAGATGAGAAGAAGATAGAAAAATAGATAGAGATGAGAAAAAAAAGAGTAGAGGAGAGAGAAAGAGGGGAGGAGAGAGAAAGTTACCTTACCAAAGGGTACCAGCCCTTTTGTTCTTTCTCCTCTCTCTATCTCCAAGACGTACCCACGAGCTCAAGCAAAATTCAGAACTTTATTTATTGATCCAAGAAAGTGAATCCAGCCATTTTACAATGAGGCATTGCCTGTTTATATAAAATTGGGCTAAAACATAGGTGTACACCCAAAAACTACCTAGATAATTCCAATTTACTTGAATTAAAAGAAATTCTAAAAATGGGTACAAAATGACTATTTTGCCCCTGCCTAACAATGTGTGGAGTTCTGAAATAGTCCTACTACTGTCCGAGAACTTGCGTGATCTTCCATGATTGATTCGGGATTGTTTTGATACTCATTTGATTGAAAGATAATTATTTTCTTGTATGGCTCGACATGGCGATCGTTTTGATACCAACTTCGAGCCATGAATCATGTTTTTGAACCATGATCATGAGACTTGAATTTTGGATGAATCTTGAAAATTTTGGATTGATAGTGTGCTCGTTCCTTGATGTTTTTTTTAGTTTCTTGGCTCAAACACACTGAGCATGCCATCACGATCGCGTTGCAACAAACGCAGCTTGATTTCATGTCCGGATGAAGATTTTTGTCGTCTTGAGTTTTTGGCTAGAATCATGAAATCCGATAGTCGAACTTTATAGCAGCTTCGACAACTTCGTGTGTGAATTCAACTGTTCATCGTTGGCGACGTTCGGGCCAGAGATAGCTACGGACCTTATGCACATAATACAATTGGTTTCGTGCTGATCAGGTATGCGAGCGTCGTGATTTGGCCTCTCGAGTGAGGCGTGCTGCTACTGAATTTTTTGCAATTTTCTTCATGGATCAGTAACTTCTTTCTAGTTTTTCTCCTTGCTCGGGCAACGTCATGGGGCGTACCATATATCGAAATGCTCGTCTTGATGAGACGAACACGTTTGCCAAATTTGAGCACAATCCGACTTAGAACTAATGAGATATGGGCCCCAAAATTAATTGCTCGTGACTGTAAAAACATCCACCTTTAATGGCGTTTTAGTGCAGGGTGGCCACATGGGAATAGTGTGCGGCTTACCCCTTTTTGGTATAACTTTATCCTGGAGTACCCGATTAAGTCAAAATTTGACCCAATAAAGGTTTTCAACCATGCAGGATCCAATGGCTGTGGTCCTAGTGCTGTTTGACGCACCAAATATATAAATCTAGTTACAGGGTTCATTTCAGCCTTTTGGACGAGTCTGCAGTCAGCCTTGAGAACCAAACTAATCTTTAATACCGTCTTTCACCCCCGGACAAATGGGCAATCAGAGAGAACCATTCAGACTTTAGAAGACATGTTAAGGGCTTGTCTTACTGATTTTAAGGGAAGCTGGGAAGACCATTTGCCTCTAATAGAATTTGCCTATAACAACAGCTTCCAAGCCAGTATTCAAATGGTGCCTTATGGGGCTCTATATGGAAGGAAATGTAGATCACCCATCTGTTGGGATGAGGTGGGCGAAAGAAAATTGTTGGGGCCCGAAATTGTTCAATTGACCTTTGAGAAGGTTGTCATAATTCAAGAGTGACTCAGGGTAGCCCAAAGTCGGCAAAAGAGTTATGTCGACAATCGCAGGAGAGACCTCAAGTTTTAAGTGAGTGATCGGGTCTTCTAGAATGTATCACCAGCTAAGGGCATAATGAGCTGTGGCAGAAAAGGAAAATTGGGCCCGCGATTCATTGGGCCTGTTGAAATCCTTAAAAAAGTTGGAAACATGGCATACCAGCTTGCGCTACCGCCTGTATTGGCCAACATTCACGACTTTTTTCATGTATAGCGCTAAGAAAATATTAGTCTAACATGTCCCATGTCTTGGAGTACGAACCAATCCCGATCAAGGAAGACTTGACCTATGTTGGGCAACCAATTGAGATATTGAACAAGAGAATGCAGGTTTTGCGCAATAAAGAGATTCCCTTGGTCCGGGTGTTGTGGCAATATCATTCAAGAGAAGAATCGACATGGGAATGGGAGGACGAAATCTCGGATAAGTAACCCCACCTTTTTGGTTAACAGCAATACGATTTTGATGACAAAATCCTATTTAAAGGGGGGATGATGTAATGACCCAGACCTTCCCGATGAGTGGCAGTGAAGAGAAAAGAGAAGAAAACACGCAAGGCGGAGTGCGTGTGGCAGTGAAGAGAGAAGAGAAGACAATGAGCGCGGCAGAGTGTGTGCGACAGTGACGAGAGAAGAGAAGAAAACATGTGTGCCAGAGTGCATGCGGCAGTGAAGAGAGAAGAGAAGAAAACACACGCAGTGGAGTGCGCACAGCAGTGAAGAGAGGAGAGAAGAAAACAAGCACAACAGTGAAGAGAGAAGAGAAGAAAATGCGTGCGGCAAAGTGTCTGCGACAGTGAAGAGAGAAGAGAAGAAAACACACACAACAATGAAGAGAGAGAAGAAGGAAAAGACGTATTATTGTCGTACATGTCAGCGCTGCACTTATTAGTACCGTGCTTGTCAGCTACAGTAACGTCTCCACCTACCCGGTCAGCCACAGTGGATCCCACCCACCTTGAGTCTCCCAACCCTTTCCACCACCATTTTTCTTCCCCTCACTTGCTCTCATACTCTCTCTCCCTAGAGCCAAAGTTGGAACCAACTGCTGCAATTGGAGAGAGCTTGTGCTAGGACCTTGAAGTAGCCTGCGAGTGGGACTTCTGAAGACACCGTGAGCATCAAGTAAGTAGGTTTAGGGCTCATGCATCAATTGATTTGATAGTAATAGATTTCAAGGAATAAGATGAGGAAAATTATGACGTAAAGGGTATGGTTGTAGTTGCATCAAAATGATGCTGAATGATTGATTGAGTATTACAAATAAACTTGTTAAGTTTATGGAGTAGCTCACTTGCAAGTTAGTTTAACATGAATAACGTTTTACACCAAATTTCATTCTGGCTTATGAAATGTTGTATTTTAATTGAAGCATGCCAAACTTGTAAAAAGTAAATTTTCATGAACTGTGAGTGTTTCTTGCACCGAACTTTTTAGTGACCAGATGATATCGAAAAGTCTTCAAACCACTACCATTTGAAAGATCTATGAATGAAATTAAAGTTTCACGTTGAACTCATTTTGAAATTCCTCATAAATCAAGAGTTATGCCCCGAAATATGAGGGTATGTCATTGTTCACATTTGCAGGAAATTCCAGCAACTGTCACTCACTTTGTGTCGAGCTTTTAACTTGTCAAACGATGTCCAAACTTCTTCAAACCACCACCATTTTAAATATCTATGTGCGAGCTTACAGTTGCATGTTTAAATCATTTGGAAATTCTCCCTAAATTGGGAGTTACACCTTCGAAAAAAGGGGTACATCACCATTATACGTCACAAAAATTGTAGTCTTATGCTCGTATTGTGTTACCTTTTACTGGATTGCTCACTAAGCAACTCAAGTGGCATAGCGTCATCTTTGATGATAGATAAGCGTGAGTGCTATATGATAATTTTCATGTGATGAATACTAAATGTCATAATATTATGTGAACGGTACTATGCAGCTATGTGTTGTGTGAAAATTGGTAAATGACATGCTACTGTAATAGTTCCATGACTCGTGTTGCATGACTAGTGCCATAATACTAATGCTGACTACTAAGCGTAAATGCAATGTGACAGGCCTCATATAATGGGTGTTTATTCTAGATGTCACAATGTTATGTGACTACTGGATAGTTCTGAGTAAGACTCAAACTTTGCATGATGAAAATCTGAATTATCTGTCATAAGGCATTGATTTAGCATGAATTAATTTAATGCTTGAGCATGTTATGATGTCGTGATAATGACCACTATACAATGGGACATCCATTGGTAGTGTGTATTGTTTTGTTATGATATTGTGATGTTGGCCACTACGCGATGGGGAACCCATCGGTAGTGGATACTGTTATACTGATGTTTGAAGATATTTTTCAGAACCTTGGGTCCCCGATGCGGAATAAAGAGGAAGCTGGTCAATAAAGCCCAGGCATACAATGAGCGCGTCTGTCTCATCAAGATGAGTGTTTCGATATGTGGTACGCCCCGTGAAGACACATGGGAAGGGAGAAAAGCTAGGGAGAAGTTGACGATTCGCAACAAAAGTTGCAGAAAATTCAATAGCACCATGACCAATTCGAGCAGAAAAATCACGGTACTCACACACTGGATCGACGCGAGACTAGTTCCATCGTGTGTGTAAGTCTAGGGCTATCTCTGGTCCGAACACCTCGTACGACGAATGGTTGGATTTAGCACACGCAGGCGTCAAAGCTACTGTAAATTCCAACCAAAACCCAAAAGTTATGAAATCTTCATTTGGACACAAAATCGAGCTGTGTTTGTTGCAACGCGATCATGACGACATGCTCAATGCGATATAACAAAGAAGCCCAAGAAAAACATCAAGAAATGAGCACACTATCGATCTAAAGTTTCCAAGATCCATGTGAATTTCAAGTCGTGTGATCATGGCCTAAAAACGCGATCCGTAGATTGAAATTGGTATCAAATCGATCATCATGTCAAGCCCAACGAGAAAGTAATCATCTTTCGGCAAAACGAGCATTGTAGCAACCCCGAATCACCTATGGAAGATCACACATGTTCTAGGGCAGTAATAGCGATTGTTTTAAATTTCATGTATTGTTGAGCAGAGGCAAAAATATTATTTTGTACCCTATTTTTAGATTTTTTTAATTCATAATAATTGTAGTTATCATCAATTAGCTAGTTTTTTGGCATCCACCCATGTTTGGGCCCAATTCTATAAATACATGCTAAACCTAATTGTAAAAAGACCCATTTATGAATACAATTTGAGATTTTCCTTGAGATCGTGGGTGCGTCTTGGAGAGAGAGAGAGAGAGAGGAGGGAGAAGGACAAAGCTGATAACCTTCGGTAAGATAATTTTCTCGCTCCTCTCATCTATATCTTTCTCTCTCCTCCTCTCATCTATATCTTTCTCTTTCCTCCTCTTCTCTCTCTTTCTCTCTCCTCTTTTGACCTTTGTCTTTCTTTTTCTTTCTCTCTCTTCTCCAACATGCATGGCAGAGGGCAATCGCCGTGTATGTCTTTCATCTTCTTCTTCCTTCTTTCTCCCTATTCCTTTTCTTTTCCATTCATGCACAATGAGATCTATCGTCGGGCATGATGACTTCCTCTAAAACACATACAATGGACCGAGCCTTAACCCGAGTGGCGGGCCGGGCCGCGGGCCGGGCCACTGTCTGAGTCTCCTCCTTTGTCATGGATAGTAGAAACTCATCACCATCCATGTATTTTCTCTCTCCTCTTTTCTTATCATAGACGAAAAAAACACATCACCGTCCATGTATTTTCTCTCTCCTCATCATGGACGGTGGAATCTCATCGCCATCTGTGTTTTCTCTCTCCTTGTCACTTCGTCATGGACGGTAAAAGCTCATCGTCGTCTGTGTCTTCTCTCTCCGCATCACTTCATCATGGACAACAGAAGCTCATCACTGTCCGTGTTTTCTCTCACCTCATCTCTTTATCATGGATAGGAGAAGCTCATCGCTGTCCATGTTTTCTCTGTCCTTATCTCTTCGTCATGGACGGTGGAAGCACATCGCCGTCCATGTTTTCTCTTTCTTCTGTCATAGGCGGTGAAGGCTTATCATCGTCTATGTTTTTAATTTGCCGTTTCTCATCTCTTCGTCATGGACAGCGGAAGCTCATCGCCGTCCATGTTCCATCCTCTTCTCTCTCTCCTGTCATGGACGACGGGACTTCATCGCCGACCATGTTTCCCTTTTCCTTTCTCTTCCTTTCTCTCTCTTCTCTCTCTCTTCTTCCTCTTCTTCCTCTTCTTTCTTTCTCCACCTTTCTCCATTTTTCTTCTTTCTTCTTTCTTCTTTCTTCTTTCTTTCCCTTCTTCCATTCTATTCTTCTCTTCTTCTTCACTCTTTCTTTTCTCTTTATCCTTACTCTCTCTTCTCTTTTCTTCCCCTTCTCTCTTCTTTTATTTTCATCCTCTTTGTCTTTTCCTTCTTCTTTCTTCTTCAAGGGAGGTCCAAACTAACATTGTCATGGTAGTCATGTCGTCTAGCTGTAATGCCATTGTGCCGATCAGAGTTACTGTGCCTGTCTTACTACCACGATAGACTAGCCATTGTGTCAAGTTAGTCGATATTGGTACTGTCGTCTAGTAGTAATGTTGTTGCGTCGGTCCGAGTTATCGTGATCATCTTGCTACCACGTCAAGTCAATCATCTATTTGTCTAGTCACCGTGTTAGTCTAACCGCTTGGTAAAATTCTTCTCACTCCAATCTCTATTCTCTCATTCTTCTCTTCTTCTTTTGGATGTGTACGTCTGTGTACATTCGCCCAAAGATAAGGTGAGGTCTCTTGGCCCACTTGTCCTGTAATAATAACCATGTGTGTGTGATTACATAAACAGGAGAGTACAGACCAAGGGAGGCGATTTCAAATCAGTTGTAGGATTGGGGGCTTTCTTCGTGATCGAAGAGGGCGCCCACTCGAGCCAGCCCGAGTAAGTACCAAACCTACCTTAAGTTCCTCTCTCATCGGTTGGTATACCTGCCCTTGTTCTTGAGCAAGGTTCCCGAGAGAGCGATCTCAACTTCAGGGTTCCCTCGAAACCCTAGACACGTGCCACTAGGTCATCCCAACCCGAAAGGCAAGATTGAGGCACCTAACCAACTGATACTATACGCTACGCGATGGGACACCCATCGATAGTGGATACTATTACACTGAGAAAAGTGATGCTGGCAATGTTCCCTAACTTGCTGAATGATATGAGGGGGTTAGGTGAAATGGAATGGGAGGTTCGCACCCCCCAAAAATTATATGATGAGACTAGTGAGTGATGTCGTGCAAGGTAAGTGCCTATCGAAAACCCCAGTGCACGCTGGGGACCGTGTGTGTGAGTATGAGGGCATTACAAAGTGGATTTACCCACTTGTCATTGCTCTCCCTCCTGAGGTACGGTAGAGGTCATAAGCAATGGGATTGGCTTAGCCTGATGGATAGGGCTTCTACTTCGGGAGTAGGTGAACTACAGAGTGAGTGGGTAATAATTGAATAGTGAATGTGAATGCTAATGATTGAATGATAACTGACATTTGAATATGATGCCTGTAATTGATGCATTGATCTGATTACTGATTCCATGACTGCTGCATTATGACTTCTTATAATTGGAAGAACTGCTTATGATGCATGAATGGACCAGTACTTAGATCTACTTACTAAGCTTTATAGCTCATCCCCCTATATCTCCCCTCTTGGAGATTGATAGCATCAGGCCGAGGGCTAGAAGCTCATGTTTGGCAGTTGGGAGTTGAAGTCTTATTAACTTGAGAAGAAACTCAGATCTTGTAGGTGGTTGGGCAATTTAGCCCTGAATTTTGTTTATCTTGGAAAGTATGTACTATTGGGCCCTGGTGCCCCAGACTCAAGTGTAATATTTTTTAAAAGAATATTATGTAATGCCCTTTTTATGATGTATGGCTTCTCCAAATTTTAATTATTCATTTACACTTAGAATTATTGATTTAGTTATTCTTCCATGGTTTGCTTTGACTTTTGAAATAAAGGCGTTGACTCTACTCTAACTTGAGTGACACACGCTACCTTAAAGTCAAGGAACCCGGTCACCCTCCGTCGCGTATGGTAAAGGGGTCAGGGGCAGGGTTGTGACAGCTAGCCACCAAGGAAAACTAGATAGTCAAACATCTTTGCCTAAACCCAAGAGTTCATCAAGTCATGCCTCTATTTCTCAAGGTTCACACTTATCCAATTCTACAGACTACGAGTCCCTTTCAATTGAGTGTCTTAAGAACTTACCTGTAGTCTAGGCCTTCCTGAGGTGTGCTGGCCTTGTTGAGCCACATGCCTCACCTAGGGCATTGAGTCATCGGTCAGGTCAGAGTCAAAGGACCTCTTTAGTGCCCTGAACAACAAAGTCATGTGAGTTCCACCCTGTTGGCGAGCTGGCACTGCCAATCTTCTTTCCTCCAACATTCATAGAGCCAACTCGACCACAGGACCATCCATCCCATAGTCAATCCAGATGTGACCCTCCTTAGTTCATGTATAGTCACCAACTGATGCAACCCCTTCAGGCTGCCTCGGTCCCTCACCATTCTTCACAGGTGGCCTATTCAGCTCTTTTTCCGAGTTAGTATCCACTGAGTCAGTCGTACCTGTCAGCTGCATCTCCAGCTATAGTCTCTTTGAAATGTGGATGCATTAAAAGAAATGTGGAATGGTTAGATACACATTAGACTCCATATAGAAACCAAAGGTCATCACATTCGGGGCCAAATTCACTCGTGCACTTCATATCAGAAACACAGACTTTATTATTTATATTGGGTACTGAGCAATTCTAGAGGTTTAATCCTATGTTACATTTACATTGACTTTGAAGAATTAAAATAAGCCGAACACCTTTGATTCTGACTTTGAAACCTATACATTTGTTTCTAAATAAGAAAACACATACATGTTAAAGGGAAAAGATAACGTCGATGGCATATCAGCCCATATGCATGTAAAACAAAGTAGGGACTTGTTATCCTTCGAGTCAGGTCTTCAAAAAGGAACGAGCCTCAAATGAATCGTAGGAGATGATTATCTCTTTCCTCATGTCTTGAATATTACTTTCTTTTCTACTCTTGGTTCTTACTGAGGCACAACCTTTGAAGAACTCTTTATCTCTCTATTAGACTGTGTCTATAAAAAATGTGCGACCTCCTCTTCAATTGAGAAGTAATAACTTTTATAGTGCTGAATTATAGTTATTCAAGGGATAACAATGCATTTCCCATCTTTTGATCTTCACCCTTTATCTTCATCTTGAGTTTATCTAACCAATTGGATCACAGATTCTGCTGGGTGTGATCTTTATCTTCATAACGCAGTTTACCTTCTTGTGTTTATCTTTGGTTTACCTCTTGTGCTTATCTTTTCATGCTTTTGAGTTCTCTGCTACGTTATCCTCACAAATGCAATCGCTGACACTTCTTAACCTTCGAACCCCATGGTCTCAAAAAAGCAGAATCAAAGATTCATCAATATCGTCAATGTTGGTGTTAGTGGGTTGTAGCCACCTACATTGTTCAACTCAATCCATGCTAAACTACGGTTACCTATGGAGATGGTGGTCTTAGAAGAACCAACTATAAGAAGAAGACTGGTGTTAGAACCACTCTTAAGCTTATGACTGGTAGAGCATTTACCAGTAGTACAGTGAGCATGAAGAGAGGTGGTCTTAGGACCACTCATGCAGTTGACATCAATGGACTTGCCTTTGATGTCAATAGATAGGAAATGAAGGGTTTGAGTACCCTTTCCCACGTTTCCCTTAGCTTGAGCTAGAGTGATAGGTCCAGAGTGACCACTCAAGAAATACATGGGAGCAGCGGATTGAAAACTCTCACTTACCATGGGTGAATTCGAAAATGTGGGGATGATGAAATCCTCAATTTGGATGAAAGAGGACTCCATAGTAGTTTTTAAGAAAGAAAGAGATGAAGTGTATGTTTGAGAGCAGTCTGTGCTAACTATAGGGTGGCTTTTCCCCAGTGGAGTCACCAGTTGGTCGGGGCCTGGGTCGGATCGGTTGCGTCTGAGCCCCTCTCGAACAACCGCGTGGCCTCACGAGGGTCGCTCACGCGTCTCGTGGTGTTACTTTGTGCAGATAAGTGGGTCCAACTTGTGAGAGGATTTTAAAGAACGATGAAGAGATGAACTAGAGCACCTACCTCACCGCTATTGGGGTCATGGGAAAAGCCCGAGCAAAACACCCTCTTAGATCAATTCACGAAAGCCCTTCGGCTATCCAGCAGCGCGGTTTGGATGCGAAGCCCTCTCAAACGTCAACACTTCATCTCTGTTTTTTCTTAGAATCTGCTTACTGGAATTCAAATGTAAGTACTTCTCTTTAGTAGGTTTTGTGAGTGAGTAGTCATATATGGCCTAGAAATGGGAGAGAAGAAAGTCTTCTCGGGGCTTGGAACACTATATGACCAGATGGTCGAGATAGCAAGAGAATCAAAATTATGAAGAAAACGAACTCTAGACGACAACAACTTGAGTCAAACAGGAGCTAGAGAAGCAATGTCTCTTACAACCTCGATTCACTATATGAGAAGGTAGTTAGAGTAGAAAATCCAAAATTTTGACTCTAAAATACTGTCTTATGAACTTCCAAGTTCAAATGTTTTAAGCGACGAGAAGTACATTCAATAAAATAAAGAGGTGAATGCGGGTGGCTAAATGCAAGTAGCGATACACAGAGTTGAGTGCAGGTGAAGGTCTACTGTAGAGAGTGCGAGTATGAGTGTGTATAGAGCACAGATACAAGTGCACAATAGGGCGCAGGTAGAAGTGTGCGTAGAGCAAATGTAGAGGTGGGCGAAGAGAGCGTGGGTAGGAATGTGTGTAAAGCACGTGTACAAGTGCACATCAAGGTGTGGGTAGAATTGTGTGTAGAAGTGCACATCAAGGTGTGGGTAGAATTGTGTGTAGAAGTGCACATCAAGGTACAGGTGCACGAACAGAGCGCAGGTCGAAATGTGCGTAGAGCACGGGTACAAGTGCGCAGAAGGGCATGAGTAGGAACGTGCGTAGAGCACAAGTACTAGTGCGCAGCAGAGTGTGGGTGAACGAGGGCACATTAGAGTGCGGGTAGATGAGTGCACATAGAGCGCGACTAGATTAGTGTGCATAGAGCACGGGTAGATGAGTGTGTAGAGCGTGGGTAACAAAACACGCAGCAGAGTGTGGGTACATGCAGAGAAGGAGCTAGGCCTGACCTAGGCGTGCGTCGGTGACCTCAGGCAAGAAAGAATGAGAGAGGGGAGAAGAGAAGAAAGAAAGAAAGGGAAGAGAGAGAGTGGACCTATGGTATATGTGTGCCTAAGTACCCCTTCATGGGTCTTCTTGAATGCATGTGAGAGAGAGGGCTAGGGTTTAGGTGTAGGGTGGTCTATGGTGTAGGAAATGGATTAGGGTGGAGTAGGGAAAGGGCTGTGGTGTAGGGTGGTCTAGGGGTATTTCTCTCTCTAACAAATGTTTCTCTCTCCTCCCCCTTTAGTCTTGAACTTATTAGCAAAGCAAAGAGAATAAACAAAAATTCACTCCAAAATGCTCACATATTGTTATGATCAAGAGTTCAAAGACTAATATTTGAAGACCCTATTACAAGTGACATCGGTTTCCTTATATAGAGCAACCAATAAACATGGGTGGAATGCTCAAAATTACCCTAAATTGTAAAAAAATACACAATTACTGAATTAAAATAATCATCCCGTATTTGGACCAAATGAAAAAAATACTCCTTAGTATTTTTCAGCAAATGACAGAACCATCCCTCCATGAGAGGCCTCTTGCCATGACTTGTCTTCGGGAGCTTTTTTGGACACCTATGATGGTAATTTGGGTGAACAATCGTCGTAGCATTGATGTTTGAACTTTTATGAATGTTTTGATACCCTTTAATCGTCTTGCAATGGATTTTACAAGTAACCAAAATCCGGCCAAATATATAAACTTTAAAATTCTTTAATCATCAATGTTGCTTGATTTGTGATGTTCCAAGTCTACATTTTTGTCACAAATTGGAGAGAACGCTTTCACAATTATTTTACAGTAATTTTCGTCCGTTTTCGTCTGGAATTGAGCTTTGTCCAAATTCGAGAGGTTGTCGAAAAATGGGTTTTCGACAATCAGAAAAACGTGCCTTGTGTCAACCTTAAAATTTGCATCATCGGGCTTTAGATTACACATAAAGCTTGTACCAAATTGTAGCTCTTCGACGTACGGTCACAACAGACTCATATTTGCGATGATTCGTCACTGAAATCTTGAGTTATGACCTTTCAAAGAATTGGATGTTTTCTCATGAATATCCATGTTTTTTAGCATATCTTCTTTCTAGAAATTCTCTCAATTCAGGTCACCTCAAGATGTGTGCTTTATATCAAAAAGATTGGGTTGTCAAGATCTAGCTTGTGTCCAAATTTGAGCTTAATCGGACTGAAAACGAGCAATAAATGATCATTTACAAATCATCCCGAAATGAGAAGACATGGTTTCTATAAATAGAACTGGTTCGCTGAGGCTGCACCGCAATGGGGTACAACCTACCACTTTATGATAAGTTAGGCCCATAATGGTCCGGAGGGTCTGATTGAGCCTAAATTTGGTATCTAGGGGTTTTTCAACGTTTTGGATTCAATGGCTGTGGTCTGGTACTGTTTGAGACTCAAAAAATCAGGCTGTAGTTATAGGGTCGCCTTTCAGCATGATTGGAGTTGGTTTTGAAAACCAAGTTTCGTTCAGATCATATCCAAACTTATCAGAATGTGACGAAACTTTTGCGAGTGTCCTTCGAGTATCCCAAACTACCCTTTTCATGCATTTTGAAGCCGTTCCCATACTTCTTTAGAGGTTGCCCCAGTTTTAGGCTTATTTTTGCAGTGTTCCCATGGTCTGGCAATATCTTGGGTACCGGTAGGACCAGGTTGCTATTGACTCTCTCTTTATTTATTTCAAAGATACAAGTACATAAAAAATGACGTATAACAAATATATTTATTATATTAGATAAATATTATAGATAATATAATAAATAACAATATAAATATTATATAAATATTATATAAATATCTTATATCATATTATATATTATATATAATATATAATGCATACTAGATTTATATAATCAATATTATTATATTATATATAATCTATAAATATCATATATTATATATGATATATATTATTATATTATAAATAATATAAATAAATATTAAATAATATAATAAATAATAATATAAATATTATATACATAATATACAAAATATATTAATAAAGAGTAAGGATCCTATAGGACCCTCTCCCACCCATGTGTGTAGGAACTCAAGGATCACCGTTAAATTTGGTATAGATCTCTAGAAAAGTTATCACATAGGTGTGGGACTTGATTTTTTTAGAGATATGTGCCAAATTTAATAGTGATCCTTTGAGGTCCTACACACATGAGTGGGAGAGAGTCTTATAGAATCATTACTCATTAATAAAATATATTATATTATGTTATATATTTATATTTATATAGTTAATATGTATATGTTATCAAACACAATACTTAGAACGTTCTTAACATTCCAGCAAGTTATCAAACATAGTACCCAAAACTTATTTAAGTCTTTTAGAGCAAAACATTCAATTTTTCTAGAAAATATCTTTCAAAAAACCAAACGCGTCCCTAGTGAACTTTTGTAGTGCATTTTGATTGTTTAGACCCTCACTTTTATATAAACTTTTTTCATATCTAAGTATTAGAAGACTCAAAATCTAATTTTTTTATTTTTATGTTAGAGATAATCGTCCGTATGTTATTAGGTTGTTCCCAAAATTTGAGATCGGAAATAACATCCCAAGGGAGTCCTTTCACGAGGGACTAAATACATCGGATGTTCCTGAGGTAGGTAGCCTATTATATGCACGCCCAAAATATATCACGGAACGGGTGAAAAAGTTCGTTTCAAATCTACTCCTGCATTTCACTGATACCCAAAACAGGGCAGGGCAGGGCAGGGCAGGGCCGGGCCGGGCCATGCCATTCGACAATAGAAGTAGTAGTGGACGTTGCGGCAAATCCCTCTTGCCATTCTCATCCTTGAAAGCCAACCTCCTCCTATTTTCTACCTCTCTCTGCCTCCTCCTCATCTTCCTCTTTCACCCATGGCTACACTGCTTCATGAACACCAACCATCCACCACCCTTCACCTCTCCCCACCACATCGTATTTGGCATCGCCTCCTCCTTCAAAACCTGGCCGCCCCGCAGTTCGTATGTGCGCCTGTGGTGGAAGAACACTATGCGTGGATATGCATGGCTGGACCGCCTGCCTCCTCAAAGCGAAACCCTAACTTCTTCTCCTCTTCCCCAGCTGAAGTTATCAGAAGACACTTCTGCATTTTCGTACACGTATAAGGGTGGCCTGAGGTCTGCAATACGTGTGTCGCGTATCGTAACGGAGAGTTTTAGGCTGGGGCTTGATGATGTGAGGTGGTTCGTAATGGGAGATGATGATACGGTGTTTTGTGTGGAGAATTTGGTTAGGGTTTTGAGGAAATATGATCATCGGGGTTTGTATTATGTGGGTGCCAATTCTGAGAGCGTTGAGCAGAATGACATGTATGCATTTGGAATGGCGTTTGGGGGTGGGGGTTTTGCGATCAGTTATGGGCTGGCTAGGGTTTTAGCAAGGGTCATGGATTCGTGTTTGAGGAGGTATCCTCATGTTTATGGGAGCGACGCTAGGATTTATGCTTGCGTTTCGGAGCTTGGAGTTGGGTTGACAGCAGAGGCTGGATTCCATCAGGTTAATTTTAATTTTCCCTTTTTGTTTCCCCCTTTTGTGCTGTCTGGATTCTATCAGGTTAGTTTTAATTTTCCCTTTTTGTTTTCCCCTTTTGTGCCGTCTGGTTTTTGGGGTTGGTTCTTTTCATATTTGTTCTAGTTGGAGTGAATAATGTTGTGATTTTCTTGGTTGTTGTCGTTTGAAATATGAATTGTGGTCATCTGGAGTGAAAATTTTATGTTTTAATTGCATTTTCAGGAGAATTTATTATTTTCCCCTGTTTTAGTTGTACCTATTTCAAGTTAAAAGTTTCGTTCGTGATGGATCATGCTTCATGCCCTTTACCTCTTGAAAGATGGCATAACTTAGTGGGATTCACATTTGCCTAACCTCACGATTTGATCTTTATGATATGCACGGCAACACTGGTTAGCATCCAACTTAAGGTTCGTTTCATTTCATTCAATCTGTTAAGCTCCATTGTTGCTTGTCTTTTGTTTTTCTCTTTTGTTAAGCTCCATTGTTGGATGCAGTGTGAGGCACTAGGGGTCCCTGTGTGCTTCAATCCAGCGGCTTTGCAGGCACATGGCTTCCTACACTGCTGATAAGTATATGAAAATTCAAAAAATTTGAAATTCATAAGAAATAGAAGATTTCTTTGCCTTCGCAAGGCAATATGAAAGAGAGTAGTATGGCTTCACTGTCTGTTTCTTTTTCTTCCCTTTTAGAAAACCCAAGGTAGTATGAGAGAGATGGGTTGTGTGGGCTTTAGAGAAGAGAGGATAGGATTTGAACTTTGATAAGAGAGAAGCTGGTTAGAGTCAGATAAGTCTTAAGAGAGAGTAGTGGTGGGAGGAGTGGATACACAGACACTGGCCGATTTACTACTCAATGGAGTTGAGTGTGTACGGCTTGAGTGAAATCCCAGACCGAATTTGGCATGGAAGTTTTCTGTGGGGCTTGGAATACTTCTAATAATCATTCCAGAGTACAGAACTTCAGATGGTGCATTACCAAGAATTGTTCTGCTCCCCCTAACAGAAACTATTCTCCTTTGTTTAATCCATTTGAAAGTTTGCGTCTTTGGGGTTGGGGAATGAGTTCTTACTATCTGAACTCTGAAAGATGACTAAAAAGTTTCATCTGCTAGGCTAAACGGGTTAGGAGTATATCATCATGCAACAAACAACATTATCTCCATATAAAAAGAACAAACTATTGAAAAATGACGATGGTATCATTGTTATACCGAAAAGCTTATGGCTTCACTTCTTAGAAAATAAGCAAAATTCTAGGACCGTGTGGGGGTGCTCCAATTCCATCTCATGTCTACTAGAAACATAGCAGTCTTGGATCTTGAGAAAGGGTTGAAAATAAATATAAAATAATTAAAAAAGCTTTATGTCAAGGGTAAAAAATATCCTAGGACAGAAAATAAATGGAAATGTTGAAAGAAAATAGAAAAATCTGCAGAGACTTATCCTACTCTATTCTTCTCTCTGCAAGATAGGTCTACTACCATGTGTGAAATAAAAGATACGAGTAGGTGATTTATACACTTTCTCCTCTCTAGGATGGAATAGATTTGGGGAGTCCTATCGAAAATTTTATCCTACTCTCTAGGGCAGAAAAGATATGGAGAGATCTACCTTGAAATTTCTTCCACTTAGTATTGATATGAGAAAGATTTGACGAGAATCACATAAATAGCTAACTTACCAAAATTCCTGACATTTCTCTCACTTTTCATCAAAATGAATTATATCCATACTAGTTTAATCATTATGTGGAACTTTTTTCTTTATCTTCTATCCTAAGAAAATGAATTCATTTACCCTATACGGTGCTTTAAACTCCTCTATTTAAAGGCCACCTACCCTATACCCTCTCAGAGGATAGGTTCCCCTAATCCCTTTAATTCTTGCATCACATGTACACCCCTTAACTCTTGTTAATATAGTATATATAAAAAGAGTAGCATGAATATGTGACAGTAGGGATTTTAATTTATTATTTCTTTCTAATATATTAGTGATTTAAGTTGTGGATATAGTAACTAGGACACTTTTAGTCACATTCTCTAGTATAATTAGCATTAAAATAAAACAATCCCTTCATCAAATTCAATAGAAAACTAAAGAATATATCTTATACCAAGCATTTTAGAAAGTAAGCGTAGCATGATACTATTAAAAGAAATTAGAAGGTAGCAACTCCTGCATATAGCCAAATACTAAGTGCTTGGCAAGTTCAACAAAAACAAAAAGTTCAAGAACAAAAACAAAAAGTTCAAGACCAGAACGCAGTGATGCAAAAGACAAAAAGATCATTATAATCTGTCCTTAGTTACTAACTGCAGCTACATAGTGCATTATGTGGCTGTATAGGAGCAGCATAGGCCTTGGTTGTAATTGTGCATCCAAAGATCCTTTTAATGTGAGCACTAACTCTCAAGTTGCTAATAAAATTTGAGTTTTTCTTCAAAAATGAATTACAAAATTGAATTACAAAATTTACACAAATGCAATGAATTACAAAATTGACACAAATATATGTATATTATATATACATATATATAGAGATAGAACTTGTACTTTAGGGTGCCCAAGGTTCTGGGTGCTCGCCTAGGCATTGGGCGCCAAGCCGGCCTAGGGGCTGCCTAGCATTTTTTGAAACCTTGAGATGTGGTCGAACCACCTCATGGACAAAATTACTCACCGGTTCCTCCTTTCTCACAAGTTGCAAACAGATTTCTTCATTTCATCTGTCACTAAAGAAAGAAAATTGGCACCCTCCCTGTGTTTAGGATTAGGTCCAATCTCCCTTGATAGGGCTAGAATAATTTTCATGTTATCCTTCCAAAACGTACAAATGTACAAAAATTCGCCCCCTCAAATCCATAGGTGGCCTATTTCTCAAACTGCTTAGGTGTGGGGGTTCCATGCAGACTTGTTTAAGGCCTAGCCCACCTAAGAGGCTTCTAGGCGTCCGTGTAGGCAGGTCTTGGCACGAGCGTGGTACCACCTCCTTAATTTTTTTCTGTTTATTTAGTGAGGGAAAATTAAGTCTATGGGGAGAGATTTTTTATTGTTTTGTACTTTTATTTATTTATTTTAGAAAGAAAAAAGTATCCTTTTTCAAGAAAAGTATCTTTTCTTTAAATTTTTTCATGAACAAAGTAAATTAATTGGCATAGTTCTTTAAAAAGTAAACTATTCTTTTTCTTTTATTTAGTAAAGTACCTTTCATTAATTTTAGAAGAGATAAAGGGTACGGCTCTGAAAAAAGCACACGTGGCACATTTACACAATAACACATGCACATAGCCATGATATTAATATTACTTTCTTGTACAACTGCATATTGTCTGATATTAATATTATTATTTTTATACAAATTGAAACCATAAAAGAATGCCCCCCCTCACCCCTCTCCCCCCCAAAAAAAAAAAAAAAAAAAAAAAATGGGCTCTCATGTATCTGGGCGTCCACCTAGGTGGTTTGGGCCCCTGACCGCTCGCCTCCGCCTTCTTGAACATTATGCCCGTCATGTATGGACTGTCTATCATACTGCCAAGGCCTCCCCAACAAGATTGGCACACATCTATTGTCACCACAACACACCACACATTATCATTATAGCACTGGCCAATGGAAAAAGAAACTAGGCAATGTTTAGATATTGTTACCTCATTGCCTTTTGATCTAGGACAATTTGTAGGGATGTTGATGGTCTTTCACACTTAAATGCAGCTTTGTCATAGTCTCCTTTGACAAACATTTGCGCAACTGCCACTATCAATTACCATGGTACAAACTCTTCCTCCAATTGTGCATGAGCTGTGAAATATAGTGGTTCGCAGCCAATCTTCTTGTGTGTCGTCTTTTCGTGCCAAGAAGCTCCTTCTGGCCACTGATGCTTCAGCCGATATCTCCATGAATAACAACGACCTCTTCATCACCATAATGATAAAAAACATGATCAACACTTGCCTCTATATCAATTGAGGAATCCTCTTTGATCAATAGTTGTTTTCCCTGTCGGCTAGAGTTCTTCCTATAATCATTTGACCTTGTGGCCTTGCCTCTCTGCACTAGAAACCCTATTGCCGAACCACCACCCTGATTTCTCAAGTTCTGATCCTGACCAATAGCATGCTCATAGTTACTCGAATCTCTCATCGAAGGTCGCGATTCCAATTCGGAAACCCAATTTGGTGGTTCCGACTAGGAATCTTCATGAAACTCATTTATGTGAAGTCTAGAATCTCGATTCTTTATTTTAGGAATCTCGATTCCAACACTTAAAGAATCTCATTTTCAATATTTACTGATTTTTATTCCACAATTGGTGAATCTCAATTCTACACTTATTGAAACTGTTTTCCACATTTACCGGAATTCTTCCACATCGCCCGTTTAAAAGTTTTCAAGGTATCAAACCACTCGAGCTAGATACTCAATTCAGGCTATAAGGTATGGTCATCTTTTATGGCATGAAATGACAAATAGAAACCAAAGTGGTGGTGCACGTTTCCTACTTAATTCTTTTAAGTATGTATTATATTGATCCCATGGAGGGATTGCAACTCCAATATGTTAAAAATAATGTAAACGTGCATGAATGGTATGCCGGTCAATGAATGGCATGTCGGTCAATGAATAGCATTGATACATGTATTTTGTTCCTCTTTGTTACTTCACAATTTCAAAAATATCATAATCTCGATTCCATAAATGAAAGAATCTCAATTATATATTGGTTGATTACAACTACGGAAACTCAATTCCAAAGATCTAGGAATCTTGATTCCATCTATGTAAGTATCTCGATGGTATTTTGGTCAAATCTTGATTCTTGAAAATAGGAATCTCATCCTTCATAATTCCTCTTGTATGGATGTCAATTATGATAATAGGAATCTTCTAGGCCAATTTCGCTCTTGCGATTCCTTAGTGGATTCGGTTTCCAGATTGCCTCGGGTTACTATGAGCACGCCCCATTAGTGGGGCTGAGCCACTTCTTTAGACTCCAGATTGTTGTTGCCGGACTTCCCTAACCTACTCTTGCACATGTCCAATCCTTAGCCCCTACTGTTGGCATATTTCTAGATTTGAACTAACCTCGGTTTTGTTGTTTCTCTAGCACCAAGGCACGTTGATATGTCTTTGAAATGGTCCAGAAGGTGTGGAGATTCGACACATCCCGAAGAGGCTGCGTACATAGTTTTACAAAGCGGATTGCCCAACGCCTAGGCGGTCCAGAAGGCCTGGATGCATCGCCCAGGCCTAGGCGGCCAAACTAGGCAGATATCCTTGGGCGCCGCCTAGGCGCCTGAGAACCCGCCTGAACCCGCCTAGGCAGCCGCTTGGCCACCTCCACCGGGCGGTCGCACATGGCCTGCGCCCCGCTCAAGGGCGGAGATGCGGCTCCTTGAGGGTATTTTTGGGTCATTTTTTTAATACTAAAAGGGAAAAATTGTGTGTTTTAGGTTCATTTATAACCTAAAACCCATTAGAGGCTATTTTAGAGAGAGAAAACCCAAAAAAAAAAAAATTCTATTAGGCCGCCCATGTTTTGGGCAGCTTGGCCCCCCCGACCACCTAGGTGCCGCTTAGCGCTTTTTGAAACATTGGCTGCTTGATCTCCAATATGTCGCATCACAAGTTGCTCATTGTCCTCAGAGAGCTCGTTCAGTGAAACCAATTGATATAACTCGTTTGTATAGTCATCCATTGACCTACTTCTTTACCGAAGATTATTTAAACGCTGATACAAAGTTTTTAAGTAATTGAAAGGCAGAAAAGCCTCTCTCATCTTACGCCTTGTCTCCTCCCAATTTGTGATGTGTAGGCCTCACCTTCAATTGCTCTCACCAGGCTGAAGCTCTTAGCTTAAAGGCGACTAAAGGTACTTTCTTTGTTTCATGAACCTCCTTAAACTCCGATGTCCGCTACCATGCATCCATCCATTCAATGAATGGCGATGATTAGATTAGATGGATGGCTAGGATTAAGTCTTGTTTAGGGTTTTCTTATACAAGGAATGGCCTAAGAATAATGAAGAATCTTGTTATGGACTTTATTCAAAATATTGGAGCAGCTAGTACTCTTTCTTTTATATCTAGTTTTTGCATCTTTCTCTAAATTTGGATCTTCCCTATCTTCTTCTTTGCTAAACCCTAGCACCAAGCTACTAGCGTCAGGTTGGTATCAAATGCCGACGACCAGTATGGATGTTCTATAGAACTGTAAGGATAGTACGTTAGCGATGTAAGGACGGTGTTGTAGCATTAAAAGGGCGGAACAGTACATGCGATTTTTGTGCACCAGATCAAACAACCATGCCTCCACATAGGAAGAGGAAAAGCAGCAACAGTAGAAGCCTTTGATGCTAGTTTGTGAGAAGGGATAGTAGATTTGAGGAGATTGGTCGAAACCCTAGCTCTACATTTGGTACAAATGGAAGTGCCATCCCATGAGAACGAGATCGAGGCAGATGAGGAATCCATAAATCCCTTTCATGATCAAGCTCCAAGGAGAGTGGTAGCTGATCGTACAAATAGGTAGAGTAGGACGTGGGAAACCGGACTCAAAATTGAGAACATGGAGTTCTATGAAGGTTTAACGGCTGAGGAATTCATATATTCAACTAAATTATTGTACTGCTATCAATGACTCAAACTCTTGAAATTTGTCCAAGAAAACTAAACAAGCTTAGCTACCCCTGTTGTATTCTTCTAATATTTGATAATAGACGGTTCGAGACCATTAAAGGACTATTTAAATCTCTTGACAAACTATTAAATAAACCAGTTCTGGAGTACCAACGTTTTTATAGCACTGAAATTCCCTGGAAACCAATTGAACTCGAGTTTTCTGATACTTAGGTTTCTGATTGTGCCATCTCTGATTTTGGGATTTGGTTCTAGCAAAAAGGAAAAGCTGTGGGATTTAGATATCATAATTAATAAATACTTGGATTTTGTCTTTTTGCTGGCTTGGTTGGCCCAGAGGTTCTGTGGTAATCCTTGTGTTAAAAAGCTTTTGCAGCTTGCGTTTTTTAAGTCAGTATGGCAGTTGATAGGGACACTAAAACACGGATAAGACTCAATCTATGTTTTTTAGAGACTCACTTTAAGTAGATTTGGGGTTCAGTAAGTTGGCTTATCTCAGAACTTGTCCGAGTCCTGAGCTGAGTCTGAGTTAGTTTTAGGACATTTATGGTGACTTTCATAAAGGATATTTCGGCATGCAGATTTTGGACACATTATGGTATTCGTATGTATCTTTATTCCACTTTTGTAAATGGCCATAACCATGGTGTTTTATTGGTACAATGTGCTCCTCACTATTGTTATTATTAATTGTGTTTGGTGCATGATTAGGCAATGAGCTGTAAAACATATTTTCATATTTTCATACATTTCATCTGAGTCAACCTTGCTGAATTGACTGCAAATAACCAATTCTTTAATGCCATGGCTGCTTTTCTGAGTAGTGTAACCATTCCATGAAATGCTTCAATTCTCTTGTTACATATAATATTTTCAAACCAAAAAGGATTATATCATTTTTTCTCATCTAAATGGCTGCAAGAAACCACAAACCCAAACTGCAGGGCATCCTACCTCTTTAGTTTTTCCAATCATCAGACTAGCAGCCAGTGCATTAATAGGGTTGATTTTCTAACAAAACGCAAAAAGATGAATAAAAAACCGAACTAGCAATGATAAACAGTTGAACCAAGATTATTGCTTTTACTAAATGCTTTTGTCCTTAGTGGCTGCTTTGGTGATTTCTGAAATGTTTGGACTGGTATACTCAGAGATATAGTTGGATGTGACTTCATTAATTTAATATTCAGTTAATTAAATATTCTTTATAAGCTGTACTGATATAATCTTACTTAAATTAATCCGGATAGAAACTGCATCTATTTTTGATTTGTTTGCAAGCGCCCAGGGCCCAATTAATAGGTAGTCAGTAATTCCTGGCAATTGTTATTCTTCTACAAAAATAATTGTGACTAGTTGGCTTCCACTGATTTTCATCCATATGTTGCACTTCTTCATATGCAGATTTTGAAATTAAAAGTGGCAAGCTTCCTTGCTTTCGCCAGCTTCTATTGTTAATATTAGTGCTGAGTCTTTCTTGTATCTGATCTCTAGGTTGATATCCGGGGCAATGTATTTGGATTTTTATCTTCACATCCACTTGAGCCTCTCGTATCTCTTCATCATGTTGATACTGTGGAACCAATATTTCCCAACATGACCAGAATCCAGGCTTTGGAACGTTTATATAAAGCCATAGGGTTTGATCCAAGCAGGGTTCTCCAACGAACTGTGTGCTATGACAAATCAAAAGCATGGACTATTTCAGTTTCGTGGGGTTATTCAGTCCAGGTGTTTGACGGTATTGTACTTTTTCCTGATCTCTTACCTTTACAGCGGACATTTATGCCATGGAGAAGAGGCCGAACAAATGGATCAGCTCCATATATGTTCAATACTCAGGAATTTCCTAGAGATCCATGTAAAAGGCCAGCCACTTTTTTCCTGGACAAGGTCAACACTTATTCAGACAAAATCATTAGCAAATACAGCAGGCATATGATGGTAAATTGTAATTTCCGTAGGAATTCAGCAAGGAATCTGGGGCAGATCATTGTGCATTCCGAGAAGCAAGATTCAGACCTTAATCAGGTATTTGAGCTTTTTGGTTTGATATGGAGCTTAATAATATTTTTGCTCTATTTGGCCAGTAGAGATAGTTTGCGCCATTAAGAAATTTTACCATTGCAGATGCGGAGAAGGGACTGTTGTGGTGTGCTACCCTCATCTTATGACAATGTTATGGAAATTGGAATAAAAAAATGCGGACCTGAAGAGATGATTTCTGCATAGCCGGTTGTCCTTCAAAGGAAGAAATCAAGAAACATCTTCTCTGACTTCTGCTGGAAATGCCATACTAGCTTATCAATGCTATACTCAAGTCACATATCAATCAGAGCTCTAATTAAGTGTGATAACGAGCTGGGTACCTCTGCATCTCAAAAATATTTTCCCTGTTTTTCTATACTTTTAGTTTTCATTGTTTGTATTGCTATTGTATTTGTAATAATTCTTGAAACTCTAGTCCAACTAGATGTAATTCTTTTTCCATTCTAATTCCTAGATTGTTTTATCTTTCTATCATGCCCTTGCCCTTTTTGCATCTCTTTATTGAAACTGCACATGATTCAATTCTGCACTGGTGTGTGGAGGAAACTAACCGTAAGTATGTAAGTAAAATTACATATTTATATCAAAATATCTTTTTGAAAAATGTAGTTCTCTGATTTTATGGATTTGATGTATTTCAAATCGCTTCGAGCATCACAGTACTGTGGAAGTGCTTTATTTGATGGTTCCAGATCTTTCCTTGAAGTACGTCTCATGCTTTTTTTTTTTCCTTCTTCACATTGATGTACCTCTCATACTTTGCTTGTGTGAATCATGCAACTTATCAGATACAGTACGTTCATGTATCTTGTTCTCCTTTCAGCATATTAAGTTTAGAAGCGTCTTAGGCAGTCTATCTGAAGAGATCTCCAGTGAATCAGATTTGAGTTCCAAGGTTTTTGAAGATTGTGCTATTTCATTCATTGCTTTTGACAAAATTGGGTTTGAGCTCATAATTGTAAAGGTTTGGTAAGGACTTCCTATGTCGACTGGGTTACAACTCCCCCACATTTATACCGTGGAATAATTATCTTCCCAGATCCTAATTCTATGTTGGAGATGGAGCCTTCTATCAAGGTGGAAAAAGCAAGGGCCAGGAACCGTTATGAAGGTGTACGTAAAGTGAGGTTTGCATCATGTGGCTGGCTTGGGTGACTTGGTTGGACTAGTTGATAGGCAAGGATCGTTGATGTTAGTGGCATAGTTGGCCAAAGGGATTGGTTTCTTCACTTTCTTTTTTTGGGTAAATGAATGAGGAGATGGGCCCTATCGATCTTAACTAAACAAGGCAATGGTGTTTGAGTCCCCTGACTCAAATGTAGATATGCGTGCCCTTTATGATCCATGGTTTGAATCCGTACCAATGGGTGAAGCCAAACCCCTTCAAAAACTGGATATGACGATCTCATACATGACCAACGATAGCAGCCCTCCCACTATTTCCTAAAGAAGCTCCACTAACATTTAATTTAAGGAAATCAGAGGTTGGAACCGAGGATTGTACATGGAATACTATGGGGGATTGCAACTAATTAAACTTTTAAGGCTGTTGATCAAATGTCGTTCATAGCGGTGAAACCTCCATTACTTTTTGTCAGCCAACTGCCCTACAAAAGAATTTATCTTCCAAATGATACTCTCTTTAGTAGGAAAACAGCCTTCATGTATTTGTTTGTTTCTTTCCATTCAAAGAAACAAAGCAGTCATTTTAACGAAATTCATATAGGAAAAAGTTTATATAGAGCCAAGGCTCTAAAGAATCAAATTCGAGCTTACCTTAGAAATTTCACTCAAAGAGGTTGTTTTGATGCTCAAATATCTTCAAATTGATCCTCCGGGCATCAAGATGCATACACATGAAAAAAAAAATGGATTTCAAGTTTTGGAAATAGTGTATGTTGTAACGCATTTTTGGATTATTAATTTTCAAGATTATATAGATTTGTTCGATTTACACAATTTTTTAAGCCTTAAATTTTATAATTAAAAATGAAATTATATTTTAAATTTATCACAATAAAACTGCATTTCTCGACACTTTTTGAATGTGGGCTCTAATTTGATTGTTTAGAGCCTCGGCTCTATACAAACCGCACCCCTTCATATATCATGCTCGACATTAAAATATCTCCCACACATCGAACTTAAGGATCTCCATAGTGATATCGAAAACTTGTTGGAAAGAGCTAGGTGGTGGGTAGATTCCTCATTATCATAGCGGAAAGGGTAACGAGACGCTCAGGGAATTCCCCGAGATTGCGGCAATTTGGAAGTCGGCAACTGAATATGAAGAGTCAGCAAGGAAAACCATTTAATCCTCGGATGGACACTTGCCTTCCATGGCTTTTTAAAACGAGTTCTGTTAGGCCCGCAATGTCCAATCAATTCCCAAGCCCTTTTAACTGAAAAAGCACCCTCCTGATCAAGAATCCAGAGTAATCTGTCCTCCATAGGCTCAGCAGTTAAATGGAATGCAAGGATGGAATTAGATGCTTGAATAAGGTCCCCAGAAGTAGTAGGAATAAAGGCAGCCACTTCAACATCCAAATCAACACCAACCTACCTGTGTTAATCCTGATCATATATATCTCAAATTTTACCACCAGTTGTTAGGCTAAAAGTTCACCTTCTGCCCATTACCAATAATCATCATCGTCATAGCTTTTTTCTAGTTAATAGGGATTGGCTACACAAATCTTGGTCTGCCATTCTGTTTAATTAAAGGCTATACCTCAGTGACGCCGTAAGTTCCCATAGCTTTTCGGACTATTTTCAACTACATCCTCTTTGAGCTACCCTTTGCCCTTTTCAGTCCTTCCACTGGAATGAACTCGCACTTTTTAATAGGTGTTGTACTTGGTCAGCACCATATATGGCCAATCCCACTTAAGTTTACTCTCTCTCTCTCTTCTTATCGCCTATTGGTGCCATACCTAAATTCTATCGATGTATTCATTTAGAATTCTATCCCTTCTTGTCTTGCTGTACATCCATCTCAACATCTTCATCTCTGCTACACTCATTCTATGAGTATATTGGTTTTTGTCCGCCCAACATTTTGCCCTATAGAGCAACATTGGTTTCACAACTGTCTTATAGAACTTGCCTTTTAGCTTCAGTGGTATGTGGTGAACACAAAAAATTCCAGTTACACATCTGCATTTCACCCACCCAGCTCTAACTCTGTGCGCGACATCTTTAATCCCTCTATTTTCCTAGATTATCAACCTAAGATATCGAAAGTACGATCCTTTTTGCACTTCATGGTTGTCAATTTTAATTACTTCCTCGTCTCTACTCCAATTATTACTAAACTTGCATTCTGTATGTTGTCTTAGTTTGGCTATTTTTAAACCTTTGGATCCCTCCAAAGTTCTAGGTTTGTGTTGACGCCATTTCGGGTCTCATCGATCAAAACTATGTCATCTACAAACAACATATACCAAGGTAACTCATCCTGTAAGTGCCTAGTTAAGTCTTCCACATCTAAGACAAAGAGGTACGAGCTCAATGCTGACTCTTGATGTATACCTATTGTTATTGAAAACTCACTCGTCTCTCCACTAGATGTTTGTACACTAGTTAGCGCTCTATCATACATAAATCTCACAAAGTCGATGTAGTGTTTTGGGACTCCTTTATTTTCCAACACCCACCAAATCAAATCTCGAGGTTCTCTCTAGATCAATAAAGACCATGTGGAGGTCTTTTCCCTTCGTTCTAAACTTATCAATCAGTTGCCTAAATAGGAAATAGCTTTAGTTGTTGACCTTCCTGGTATAAAACCAAATTGGTTTTCAGATACACTTGTTTCGTGTCTCAGTCGTTGCTCAATCACTCTCTCCCAGAGCTTCATAGTAATCGGTATGTCTCTTTTGTTCTTGTAAATATGTATCACAATACTTTTCCTCCATTCGTTTGACATTTTTTTTGTTTGCAACACCTTGTCGAACAACTTCGTCAGCTAGTCAATGTCTATCTCCCTCATGCATTTTCAAATCTCTATCGAGATACTACTTGGTCCAAAAGCCTTTCCTATCTTCATTGTTTCAAAGCTTCTTTCACTTTCGATATCCTAATCTTACGAATGTATCTATGACCTCCATCCTCATTTATACCAACAGTTCCTTCTACCATTGTGTTCGTCATTTACTAATATTTAAAAATAAACTCTCTATCTTTCGTTGATTTCATCATTCTTCACCAAGACCATTTGATAATCACTCTTAATGCATTTAATGTGGTTTAAATCCCTATACTTTTTTTTTCTTATTTTTGCTAATTTAAATATCTCTTTTTTTACATTCTCTTGTTCCCAGTTTATTGTATAGATTATCATATACTTTAAGTTTAACTTTATTTACTGTTTGTTTAGCTTTTTTCTTAACATTTTTATATTATTCTCAGTTTTGATCATTTCTATTACATTGCTATGTTTATAATATGATCATTTTTTACTAATGGTCTTCTGAACCTCATAATTTTTTTCCATCTAGATTCTATTAAAACTTCTTTTGCCACTTTCTTGATACAATCAACCATTACATTGACATCATATTCAGAGTTCCATTTTCCTTCTTCAACTAATTTATAAGTCTATTTTTTTATTTTTTAAATTTCACCTCGTAGTTCTTGGACACCCATTACTTTTATTCCCTCTCTTCCACGTCTTTATACAGATATCCATAACTACAAGCTCATGTTGGATAGCCAAACTCTCTCTTGGGATAATCTTGTAGTTTTTACATGATGATCAATTTACATTCTTAACTAGGGAGATGTTTATTTGGCTTTTATATGACCCACTTTTATAGGTTATCAAATGTTCATCTTGCTTTTTAAAGGAAGTGTTTACCATTACTAGGTCATAGGCCATAGTAAAATCTAGAATAGTCTCACCCATCTCATTTCTTTTCCCAAACCGATATATCTCATGTACCCTTTCATATCATCTACTATCTTTCTCTACAATACCATTTAGTCCCGTCCTAAAAATATCCTCTTTCCATTTTGAGAGTTAAATCCCCTCCTAAAAATATCCTCTTTCCATTTTGGGAGAGTTTGACTACTCAACGACCATCTAAACACATTATATATCAAATTCAGACCCATCATGATATCCCTCAAGGCATCTAAACACATTCTATATCTAATTCAGACTCATCATGATATCCCTCCGGACATGGAAAACTTTCCTCTACCCGATAGGACCATAATCCGAATCAATGCATAAATAATCCTGAAATCAAAACATTAGGATTAGATACTATTCTCCACGCCATATTCATTAATCCAGCTTTTTTAAATTCAAGGAGGCTACGTACACTAGAGCTACCCTCTTCCAAGTTTTAAATCAATAGCATCCCAAATCACCAAATGAAGACCTCGAGCATCTGCATTACAAGCCCATAAGAAATTATGTCATAACCTCTCAATAGATTGGCGCACCTTTGAATACCAAAGATAAGAAAGAACCCAATAAAGAGATGAGTCACATATAACTGATTTTCAAAGCTGTCACTAACATGCAAGGGCACCACAAAGGCGCCACAAAGGATATATATAACTTCTGTTTGGTGATTGGTGGCGGCAGCTGTTAGGCAGAGGTGCCTTAGTAATGGTGTTGGTGGTGGCAGCTAAGCGGTAGTAGTAGAGTGATGGTGGTGGTGGCGGCAGCAGTGGCGGGGGCTTAATAGTGATAACTACGGTGGCAATTGTGATTATGATGTGGTGTTGGAAGATATTTTTCATCATCATGGGGCCCCCGCTCAATAAAAGCCTAGCAAACAGTGAAAATCCTAACAGTTTTAGAGTAACCTCAGAACTGGCCAAGATCTTCATGAGGCCTCTCAAAAGTCTCCCGCCAAGTTACGCCGCATTCTGATATGTCTAAGGCGGTCCAGATTGAGAAACAATTCTAGCAGAATCAGCCTCTAGCACTCTGAAACAGATTATATAATTAGAGCTATATTTTCAGTATCTCAATTAACTGTATGGACCACCACCTTTGGATCCGGTACAGTTGAAAACCCTTAAAGGTCAAATTTCAGCTTGAACAGACACTCCAGGCAAAAGTTATAAGCAAAATATTGAAAGAGGAAGAGCCTCAGGCTATTCCCGTGCGGCCACCCTACAACTTTATACCATTGAAGGGACAATCACGACTAGTAGTTTTTTATGCTCATATCTCACTCGTCTAAGGTCGGATCAAGTCCAAATTTTGTGAGCGTATTCGCCTCATCAAGACGAGCGTTTCGATAAGTGACACGTCCCGTGACAACACTCAAGCGCGAAGAAAAGCTAGAGAGAAGTTGCTGATCCGGAAAGAAAGTGTAAGAAATTCAGCAGCGTCGTGCCTCACTCGAGTGGCCAAATCACACCGCTCGCGAGCCTGATCAATGGGAGACTAATTCTACGCGTGCGTAAGGTCTTGGGCTATCTCTGACCCGAACCCCGTACATGCTGGACAGTCAGATTCCACATACGAAGCCAACGAAATGACTTCAAATTCTGTCGCTGGAATTCCAGATTCTAGCCATAACTCCAAGTTGTAAAATCTTTGTTCGGACACGAAATCGAGCTGTGTTTGTTGCCCCGCAATCATTATATCATGCTCAGTGTGATCTAACGAAGAAATCACCAAAAAACATCAAAGAACGAGCACATTATCGATCCAAAGTTTCAAGATTAATTCAAATTTCAAGTCACATGATCGTACCCTAAAAACACGATCCATGACATGAAGTTGGGGTCAAATCGATCGTCATGCCGAGCCTTACAAGAAAGCAATCATCTTTCGATGAAACAGGCATTAGCACAACCTTGGATCATCCATGAAAGATCATGCAAGTTCTAGGGCAGCACAAAGACTGTTTTGGAATTCTACAATTTGCTAAGAAGGGATACACTTGTCATTTTGCACCCTATTTTCTAATTTCTTTTAATTCAATTTAATCTTAATTTTAAACAATTAAGGTTACTTTTGATCATCAACCTATGTTTGGGGCAAATGCTATAGGGAAAATATCTCCTTATCATCTTTTTTAACTTCTATATCTTATGAGACCCAATAATTGAAAATATTACTTGTAAGCAAAAGGTCTCCATATTTTCTATCTTATAACCCCCTAGATCCTTTTGATTTTAAATTTTTTACCCAAACAAATACTAAAATGACACTCTATTCAAACTCCATCTCTCTATCTAAAACTCCATCTCTCTCTCTTCGCTTTTTGGTGAGTTTACCATCCAAAGGGTTTAGCTTGAGCTCAAACACGAGCACACCTTCTTATGTGTGAGAAAGAGATGGTGTTTTAGAGAGAGAGAGATGGAGTTTGGGTTTTAAAGAGAGATGAAGTTTTAGAGAGAGAGAGATAGAGATAGAGTTTGAGTTTTAGGAAGAGAGATAGAGTTTTGAGAGAGAAACGATGATGTGAGAGAGAGATAGAGTTTGGGTTTTAGAGAGAGATAGAGTTTTGAGAGATAAAGACGATGATGTGAGAGAAAGATGGAGTTTTAAATAGAGGGATAGAATCATTTCATAAGTTGTTGAGGTCAATAAAACATGGTCAAAAGGGTTTAAGGAGTTGGAAGATAAAAAAGATGAGTCCATTTGCTTACAAGTAATATTTTCAATTCTTAGGTTTGATGAGATATAGAAGTTAAAAATATAGGATAATAGGATATTTTCTCAGTTCTATATATATCACGTACTAACATTCTACACAAGCCCTTCATTTGCTTAATGAAATTTTTATCTTACCTATTGTTGGGTCACGTCTTGGGAGAGAAAGGAAGGAGAGAAATTTTTGGGTCGATACCTTGAAGCTTAGTATTTCTCTCTTTTTCTCTCTTCTGCTGTAGGTGTCATTCTCTCTGCCTTTCTTATTCTTTCTTTTCCTCTCTGTGGTCCCTCATGACCACCACCTTTCTTTTTTTTTTTCTCTTTTATTCCTTGCATGACCATTTCCTCCATGTGGACCCTCGGGTCCACCACCTCCTCTAGTAGTCCCTCGCCTCCATCTTCCTTTTTGGCTTTTTCTTCCGCCCTCCTGCTCTCAGCCATCCCTACCATCTCCATCCTCCTCTCTACTCCAACTAGTGGCCAACTACCACCAGCCACTGTTCATTTTCTCATCCCTGCAACTCCCATCCATTCTGTTACTCTCTCTCTCTACAACTCCTCCACCACCTTCACTAATTCTTAACCTATGCAGCCACACCTCACCTTCACTCGTTCCCCTTTCTTCTTCTCCTCTGCACCAGAACTAGGAAGCAACCTCAACTACCGTACTCTCCACCTGCTGCAGCCGCCTTTCTCTACCAATCGCCCCCTGACTCAGCACGAGTCAGTCCCTGCTCCCTCTCTCTAAAGCCCCTGCAATTTCCATCCTCGCACCACCACACTTGTCCGCCCCTGTCACCTCCTCCACTCTGTTGCGTACACCTTCATCTCCGCTCTGCTGCAACTGACCTCCAACCAGCTGCAACCAGTGGCCGCTCTCACCTCGTCTCCCCTTCGCTCCCTGCTTGCTCCACCTTCGTCCTCAACCACCTCCGCCTCTCTCAACCAGGCACCATCACCACGCCTCACGGTCATCTCCTCCGAGCTCTTCGCAAATTCCAGCAACCTTCCGCTTCTTCTTTCTCTCTCTAAGACCCCCCCCCCCCCTCCCCAGTGAAAACTCCTTTCTTCCTTTCGCTCGATTCGTCTTCGTCCAACCTCCCTCACCAAAACCCAATACTGATCCCTTCACGTTTCATTTCTCTCTCTAAGACTCTCCAAACGAAAGCTTGAGGTTTTTGTCAATTTCGTCTCTTTCGTTTGAAGTTTTCATCAATTTCGTTTTCACCACTTGTTTTACTTCGGTCAACCCAGCAAAAGCTCTCTCTTTAGAACTTTAACCGTCCCAAACCCACTCATCTTTTTAAACTAGTTTGTTTTCTAAATATTTTATCCCACCTCCTCATGTTATTTTCTTCCACCCCTTTCCTTTATTTTATTCCACTTCAATTCCTTTTCATCATCTTATTTTACTTCATTCACTCCTTTTATTTTCCCTTGTCGTGCATTTTATTTGTTTTATTTCACATCCCTCATCCCACCATACCTTCCTCTACTCTATCAATTTATTTTATTTTAATTATCTTACCTAATTTTATCTCATTCCATTTTAATTATTTATTTTACTTTATTTCAATTACCACTTTATTTTATTTTATTTACCCCATCTTATTTTATTTCATTTCCTTTTATCCTTTTTATTTTATTTTACTTTTCTTCATTTTATTTTCATTCATTTTATTCTTATTTCATCCTAATTCCATCTTCTAATCTTATGCATTGTATATTGAATTGCTTTTATCATATTACTGTTTGAGTGTTGAGAAGCACGTTGAGGGACTTCACTTGATACCTTGTGAACATATACATATACATATTTGCATTGCATATTGTTATCACTATTATGCTAGTTGAAATACAATGGTTTAGATCTGCTTACTAGGCTTTTAGCTCATTCCATCTTATTTACATAATTGTCGAGTGAAGGGTGTTGACATCTGTGCTAAGGCAAGTGGTTGTTTTGTGTTCAGGTGGTTGAAGCATCAAGTTTGAGAAGTTTGTGGAGCCATCTCCCCAAGATTTTTCATAGTATGTTTTGGTGGGCTTACCTTTGTGATGGAATCTTTATACGGTGTTGTTTTTTTGGGCCAATAGTGCTTTAAAGGAATTGTAAGAAATTTTGGATATTGAATGAATGAAATGGTTGTACTTTTGGATCGATAATTGTTTGATGAATGGATTTATTCTAGTTTTCTTTCGTGGTTTGCTATCAATTCTGTGTTTTTATGCATTGAGCCACTCCCACCTGAGTGATGTTGGCGACCTTCGGTCGTGATCCGACACTCTGTCACCCTCAGGCAGGGGTTAGCATGGCGGGGTCATGACAGTTATGGTATCAGAGTAGCTAGGATAGGATTCTTGGGCTAGGGAGTCTTAAGAGTGTCTGTAGGATAGTTCTTTGATAGACTAGTAAGTGGGTGTTTATGTTTTAGGTTGCAGATGCCGATGACTCATACCAACAACGCGAGTTCAAGTAATGGGAACACCGAGGCTTCCGGTGAACTCGCCAGAGCTTTGGGGGCCATGACACAAATGATGAGAGAAGCTATACCGGCCCTGTCTACCCCCGCCTCTAATATGAATGATAGTAATTCGATAGAAAGGTTTAGGAGGCTGACACCTCCAAACTTTGTGGGGCATGAAGGAGTAGAGAAGGCTGAGAGATGGAGAAGACTGATAGAAAAGATTTTTGGATTGCTAAACTGTACCAACGAGCAAAAGGTTAGGCTGGGTACGTTTATGTTAGAGGGAGAAGCTGAGCACTGATGGAGCTCAATAAAACAATCATGAGAAGGGTCGGGAATTGTGACTACTTGGAAGAATTTCTTGGAAGTATTTTCTGAGAAGTATAATCCCGACTCTGTAAGGGAGAGGAAAGAGGTAGAATTTATAGAGCTGCAACAGAGAAAGATGACAGTAGAGCAATAAGCAGCAAAGTTTGATGAACTCTTTAGATATGTGCCACATATCATTAACTCTGAGGTGCGAAAGGCCAGTAAGTTCGAGAGGGGCCTCGGGCCTGATATAAGGGGGAGGATTATCTCTACAAACCTCAAGACCTTCTCCCCATTGGTGGAGCTGGCCTTAAAGATAGAGAGATATTGTGAAGAAGTTCGGGTTAGAAGAGAAGGAAGATTGGGGGTTGCACAGCCCAGAAATTTTAAGAAAGCAGCACATCCACCTCAGAGGAGAGAGTTTAAAAGAAGAAATAATCAAGGTGGTGTCAAGATTCAAGGGGTTGTCCCAAATGATGCAAGGAACAACTGGTGCTCTGTCTGCCCTCACTATGGTGTGAGCAACCACAGCTGCTGAGTGCTTCAGGAAGACCAGGGACTGCTTTCGGTGTGGCAAACCGGGCCATCTGATCAAGGACTGTCCAGTTAGAGGGCCAGAGGACCGACCAAGGGGTCAAGGGCAAGTGTTCGCCCAGACTGGGTAAGAGGCTAAGGCATCAACCTCTGTGATTCGAGGTGCACTTTCTGTATGTGGAATTGAAGCAAAAGTTTTAATTGATCCTGGATCATCCCATTCATTTGTTGCACCACACTTTACATGTCACTTGAATGTTAAGCCTGTACAACTTGTTTGAACTTTGGTAGTATGTACACCTATGGGAGAATCAATAGAAACTGATATAATATATAAACAATGTGGGGTTGTGATTGAATGACATCTGTTACCTATAAATTTGATACTCTTAGATGTTCAAGACTTTGATATTATTTTGGGTATGGATTGGTTGTCTACCCACTATGCTATAGTGAACTGTTTTGATAAGATTGTAACTTTTAGATGCCCGGGTCAACCTGAACTATGTTTTAAGGGCATTAAGGATGTTCCTCCTTTACACATCATCTCAGCCCTTCGGGCCTCTCTCTTGTTGGCCAAACGATGTGTGGGATACTTGGCTTATGTAGTAGAAAATCGGAATGTTCAATCTAAATTAGAAGAGATATCGGTGGTAAGAGAATATCCAGAGGTCTTCCTTGAAGAGTTAACTTCTCTACCCCCAGTTTGTGTGGTCTAATAACTGCGAGAGAAGTTTTCAAGAAATGAAGAAGAGACTGATCATAGCCCCGATACTGACCTTACCTGAGGGGAATTAATATTTTGTGGTTTTTACTGATGCCTCACACAAAGGGCTTGGGTGTGTATTGATGCAAAGGGAAAAGGTTATAGCCTATTCCTCTAGGTAGTTAAAGCTGTACGAGTAGAACTATCCCACTCATGATTTGGAATTGGTAGCCGTGGTTTTTACCTTAAAACTTTAGAGACGTTATTGTTTGAACGCATTTTTCAGCACCTTGGTCCCCGATGCGGAATAAAGAGGAATCAGGTCAATAAAGCCTACAAAATAAGTGGAAATTTTGACTGTCTCATAATTGCCTCAGAATTGGTCAAGAGCTTCATCAACACTTCAAAAGACCACCTGTCAAGTTTCATCACGATCAGACATGCTTAAGGCAGTGAACACAAAGAAACAATTTCGGCAAAATCGGTCTCTAGCACCCTAAAATGGACCCTATAACTAGAGCTGTACTTTTGGTGCATCAAACAACTATACGGCCACCATTGGATTCAAAACTGTTGAAAACTCTTGTGGGTCAAGTTTTGGCTTAATCGGGCACTCCAAGACAAAGTTATCGGTAAAATACCGTAAAGAGGTGGGCCGCACAGTATTCCCGTGTGGCCACCTTACACTAAAACACCACTAAAGGTGGCAGTTTTACAGTCATGGGTAGTCACTTTCGGGGCCTATATCTCACTCGTTCCAAGTCAGATTACTCCCAAATTTGGTGAGTGTGTTCGTCTCATCAAGACCAGCGATTCGATATGTGATACGCCTCATGGTGATGCCCGAGTAGGGAGAAAAACTAGAGACAAGTTGCTGATTCATGAAGAAAGTTGCAGAAAATTTAGCAGCAGCATGCCCCACCTCGGGGGCCGAATCACGACGTTCGCATACCCGATCGGCATGAAACCAATTGCATTAAGTGCGTAAGGTCCGTGGCTATCTCTTGTCCGAACCCCACGTACGATGACAGTTGGATTTCAGACATAGTGGCATCAAAGTTGCTGTAAATTCTAGCCCCCAGATTTCAAGATTGCGGTCAAAAAACACAAGATGACGAAATCTTCTTCCGGACACGAAATCGAGCTGCATTTGTTGAAACGTGATCGTGACAGCATGCTCAATATGATTCAACGAAGAAACTAAAGAAAAACATCAAGGAATGAGCACACAACCGATCCAAAGTTTTCAAGATTTATCCAAAATTCAAGTCTTATGATCATGGCTCAAAAACATGATTTGTGGCTAGAAGTTGGTATAAAAAAGATTGCCATGCCGAGCTCCACAAGAAAATAATTATCTTTCGATCAAACGGGCATAAGAACAACCTCGGATCAGTCATGGAAGAAAACTGAAGTTCTCGGGCAGCACAGAGACTGTTTTGAAATTCCACACATTGTTAGACAGGGGCAAAACATCTCTTTTGCACCCAATTTTAGAATTTTTTTAATTAAATTAAATTGTAATTATCTTCAATTCTAGGTAGTTTTTGGGCGTACACCCATGTTTTAGCCTAATTCTATATAAACAGGCAATGCCTCATTGTAGAAAGGTTGGATTCATTTTCTTGGATCAATCAATAAAGTTCTGAATTTTGCTTGGGCTTGTGGGTACGTCTTAGAGAGAGAGAGAGGAGAGAGAAGAAAGGGTCGGTACCCTTCGATAAGGTAACTTTCTCTCTCCTCCCCTCTTTCTCTCTTCTCCCTTCTTTTCTCATCTTTATCTTTCCCTCTTTTCTTCTCATCTCTATCCCTCTCTCTCTTTCTATCTCATCTCTATCTCCATTTCTCTCTCGTCTCCTTATCTCTATCTCTCTTTCTCTCTCTTCTTCTTATTTATATCTCCCTTTATGCTATTTGTCTGATATAGTTGGCGAAGCCTAACGCCGACTGTATGTTATCTCTCCTCTCTTTCTAATAAAGTTAGTGAAGCCTAACGTTAACTGTATCTTCTCTCTCCTCTATATGTAATACAGTCGGTGAAGCCTAGCGTCGACTGCATCGTCTCTCTCCTCTCTATCTAATACAGTTGGCAAAGCCTAGCATCGACTGCATCTTCTCTCTTCTCTGTTTGATCCAGTCAGCGAAACCTAAAGTCGATTGCATCTTCATTCTCTTCTCTGTCTAGCATGGTCGATGAAGCCCAGCGTCGACTGGATTCTCTCTCTTCTCGTATAACATAGTTGGTGAAGCCTAGCACCAACTACATCTTCTCTCTCTTCTCTGTCTGATCCAGTCGGTGAAGCCTATCGTCGACTGCATCTTCTCTCTCTTCTCTGCCCAATACAGTCGGTGAAGCCTAGCACCGACGACTTCTACTCTCTCTTCTTTTTCTAGCATAGTCAGCAAAGTAAAGCCTAGCACAGACTGCATCCTCTCTCCTCTGTTTAAATACAGTTGACAAAGCCTAACGTCGATTGCATCTTTTCTCTCTTCTCCTTCCAACCCAGCCGGTGATGCTCAGTGCCGATTATGTCTTCTCTCTCCTCATTTCTTAAACACAGCCGATGAAGCTTGACGTCAACTGTGTCCATCTCTGTCTTCTCTTTTCAACCCTGCCGGCGATGCCTAGTGCCAACTGTGTCTTTCCTTTTTTCTCCTTCTCTCTCTTCTCTCGCACTCTTCTCCTTCTTTCTTTCTCTTCCTCTCTTTCTTTCTCTTCTCTTTCTTATTCTCTTACTTTTATCTCTTTATGATGTATCCTTTCGTTTGATCAAGAAGGGTTGAGGTTAGCCTCTCATGGTAGTCTTATTATTTAGCCGTAATGTTGTTGTGCCAGAATTACTGTGCCCACTTTCTT
This sequence comes from Amborella trichopoda, assembly GCF_054954075.1. Classification (NCBI taxonomy): domain Eukaryota; kingdom Viridiplantae; phylum Streptophyta; class Magnoliopsida; order Amborellales; family Amborellaceae; genus Amborella; species Amborella trichopoda. Next base: position 22,419,252 of record NC_142337.1, on the reverse strand, counting down.
ATCATGACAGACTAACTATCGTTCCTAGCTAGTCATATCGGTATTAACGTCTAGTAGTAATCCTATGAGCCTGTTTGAGTTACCGAGTCTATTTTACTACCACGTCAGGCCAATCACTCACCAGCTTAGTCACTGCACTGTTCTCTACGCCTGGTCAAATTCTTCTTTCCCCCATCATTCTTCTCTTATTCTTCTCTTCTTCTTTTGAATGCGCCTGCTTGTGTATGTTCACCAAAGAGTAAAACGTGAGGTCTGTCGGCCCATCTGTCTTATAACCTTTGCCATATATGTGTGATTGTACAAACTCGGAGAATACAATCCAAGGGAGGCGATTCCGAACCTGTTTTATTACTGAGGGGCTTTTTTCGTGATCTAAGAGGACACCCACGTGAGTCAGCCCGCGTAAGTCTCGAACCCACCTTAAATTCCTCTCTTACCGGTTGGTAATACGTGCCCTTGTTCTCAAACGAGGTACCCGAGAGAGCGATCTCAAAGTCTCGGGTCTCCCTGAAAACAAAGATGCGTGCCGCCCGATCATCCACATTCGGAGGGTAAGATCGAGGCACCTAACCAGCTTGGCGACTCCACTGGGGACTTAATACCCCTTAGTCGGATCGTTCTTGTTTGGCTAGTTTCTTCTTTTATTATCTGCTTTCATTATCTTTTCACACTTATGGCTTGCGGGTTCTGTAACCCATTCATCCGAATCAGGGATTTTCTTATCCCCACATTCGTAACTATCCCCAAGGAACAAGTTCTTCCAACTTCGTTCCCAACCATTCGTTTGAGCAAAAATCCCCTTGTCTAGCTCCGAGGTCTTAACCTAGACCAGTGTGAGGCGGGACTTAAAGGTCCCTCACTCCCCATCTCTTCACTCTAGTGGAAACTCCACTGAGGCACCTTGCATTGGCATCACTTCTGTTGCAAGATACAACATGCACTCAGCCACCCGCAAGTCATTGACCGGTCGTATTCCTGCGGTACGCCGGAAGGCTGCCCAGTCCCTTTCTGCAAAAGGTAAACCAGTTGCCATTGCTTCTATGGGTCGCTGCAAGGCTACCCCCCACATTCCTGCACCACCAGTCTCTATCCCTAAAGGCTCAACACATCGAGGTATCCACTCCTCACACACACCACAAGGCTTGTGGGTCACCCACTCGAGCCACACCTCTGGGCAACCCTTATGCTACCTCGAGACAACATCCAGAATCAGACCTCCTAAGGTCAGGTTCTGAGCACGCTGATCATATGCATCTCACTACTCAGGGCAACGTTGTCATTGCGCCAACCCAAGTACACAGGAGATGACCTCCTGGTGCTCCTACTCAGCACACACAATCACACTCAGTAAGGGGCAGGTCTTCACCTGTTCTCTTGCAGACACCTTCTCGCAGTCCTCGGCCTCCTAAGGCCAGACCACTTGCTCGAGCCCGGGTTGACCCCCAGGTCACCCGTGACCCTCCTTCAAGGGGCGCACACACGTAGTCATCACAGATGTCCCCTCACCCTCGACTTAAACCTCCTCATGAGTCAACCCTCCTCCTGTCTGCTCCTCCTTCTTCGAGCAAGCACCTTCAGCCTTGATACTCGAAGGTTTTCTCCAAGAGTACTACCTTGAACCAGCCTTGTCGCTTTGGTCATGTCTCTAAAGCCAACAAGAGAGCTCGGGGCAATGACCTGATGGAAGATTGAATCCTTCATCCTCCCCGGCTCAAGATGACATCAGTCTCTGACCCTCATCCTCTGCCGCACCTGATAGAGATAACTCTCTCTTGCGCTAGAAGAGCTGACCAGTTGAAACTCAGATCGCAGTTTTGGCATGAGGTTTGTCAAAACCTCAAGGCTAAACATGATAGAAGTATGCAAATTCTGACCAAACAAATAACCAAGGCAGTCAGAGTAGCCAGCTCGCCTAAATCCCTTCTACCCTCTTCAGATGACTAAGCCTATAGAAAAGCTCCATGAGCCTTGCACTGTGGTTAATGTTATGGAAAGTGACCAAGCCACTCGTCAGCCACAGTCCCAAGACCGTCGAGAACCGGTCCTCATGCGATTGGTATATAAGAGTAGAGTCCAGTCATGGCATGCTGACCCCCTGATGACCGATCTACCGCGTACGACTCGTCAAGTTCGCAAACCTTCAACTACAACTAAAGCTGATCTCCCTAAAGAAACAGTCAGCGTAATGGTTGTAAGCGAGCCTGGTGACACGTAAGAAGAGCGCATGAACAAGTTTGAGGATATGGTGCGTGCGATGATGGAAAAGATTGATCGTATAGACGCCGCACACTAGTCAGTTAGGCATGATGTTATTTCCCATCACTCTGATGGTGCACATCCAAGGCAGCCCCCTCCCTCTTCCTCATAGGACAATGCTCCCCTCATCCCATCTCTCAGATGGACAATGATGCTATGGTTACCCATAGCCTAAAGAACAGAAAGATCCCAGGGATACAGGGTGCGACCCCTTACCAAAGGGCGTACCCTTTATATATTGACTAGATCTCGTTTCCCTTAGATTACGAGAAAGGGAAGTTTCCTTTATTCAACGGAACCATGTCCCCGAACCAGCATATTGCCCATTTCCAGGCAGCATGTCGAGAAACAACGGTTGACGGGAGACTTCTTCTCCATCAGTTAGTTAAGACCCTCGATGGCCCATCATTTCAATGGTATGCTCGACTTCGTCCAAACTCAGTGCATACGTGGGAGGAAATAGAGAAACTGTTCTATCAACGCTTTTATGAGGTCGAAAGAGAGGTTCAAACCGTCAAACTTCTCACCCTGACTCAAGATCTCGATGAGCCCGTGGACCAGTTCATATCAAGATGAAGAAATTTGGCTTCTCGTCATCTTAATCCTATGCCCAAGAAGGAAGCAATCCAAACTTACATACAAATATGAGACCCGAGATCGCTCTGCATGTCGAGGCCTCTAATCCAACCTCCATGTCAGAAGTGATCTCTAAATCAGTCCGCATAGAATGACTATCACACCACCATGGTGGGTCATGACAACTGTCTGCAAGCTCAGCACACAATCGGGGTAATGGTAGTTCTCGGAACAACACATGGGGTAGCCAACAGAAAGGAGTAATCAGTGCAGCCCTCACAATCACGGATTCAAGGAAGGCTCCCTCCCAAACTTTGGACCTCTCTAAAGGGGTGAGCACAGCGAAAACAATGCCCTAGGGAGGCAAGCAACAATAATCATGCAATCGAGTACCCCAGTTATTTCACTAAGCATAGGAACAAGGTCTACCCCTTTGAGAAGGAATGGGTCCCTGCGCTGTTCCAGTTGTTATTGGAATATAATACGATTAAGCTTCCAAAAGCCAAATTCCTCAAGAAAGCTGGCCTTGACACACAGGCGATTATTATACCTACCATCAGAGGATCAATCATCCCACAGATGATTACTACATGCTAAAAGATATTATCGAGGCCCTGATTCAGAAGGGTCAAATAAAGCTTGAAGACTTAAAGAAGGCCTTCGGGGCAGCGGAGGCCTCCCATGCAGTAACCATCCATGAGGAAGATGAAATGCCTAGTATCCTTTACGCCTTCTTCATTATAATGCTTCAGAAAGACATAATCACACTGAAGCAGGCAAGGTAACCCCGTTGCATTGCTAAGGGGACCGATGACCATTGGTGCCCTTATCACCAGGTATGGGGTCATTACCTGTAGGAATGCACCGGCTTCCATGATATATTTGCAAAGAAAATGCGGGAATGTCATGAATTTTACAACGTCCCAGTAAGTTATCCCCAAGTCACTGCTCCATCATTGCAAGAGGATCTCCCGAAGCAGGACCTTCTTATCAATGACTCAGACTCTGCAGAACCCTCAACTTCCCAGCCATGGATAGTCCACCACGGGCGAAGCAGACTCAAGTCCTTCAGACAAGAAGCAGTTCGCCAAGCTAGGGTTGTTCGCAAGCCTAGTGAGACGAATCAAACACCACCTAAGAAAACCAGAAGGAGACAGGTACCATGGGCTGCTCGCCAGAGAAACAAGACCGCTCAACCACCAGTTGAGCAGGAATTTCTCAGGTCCCTTCCCCCATTGCCAACTTTACTAGACCTTATCCCTGACATGATCCTTCTTCCTTCTTCATCCTGTCAAGAAGATGTTCCTGTACCATCTTCCACTCAGAGCACGTCCAATGAGGGTGACGATGTTAAAAGCACTCCCCAATGGTCTAAGCAAGGTAAAGACCTAAAACACCCCCTGCACACGTTCAACCCTAGTGATGATGCAAAAAGCTGCCCATATCGATCTGATGAGGGGAACGACCTTAAAAGTCCCCCACCTTCTAACCCTCGTCCTTCTTCTTCTTCTGCTTCTCATCCTTCCTCTTCTCTGTCCCCTGTAGGTACAACCTTGATATGTCTAGATTTTGAGGCTCTCGACAGGGAACTTGAAGGGTCCAACATAAGTAGGATGCAACGGAAGCGGTTGAAAAAGACGCTGACCTAGAAAGCAGGATTCTTAACAGTTGCTGATGCCTTGGCAGCTCGAGCCAAAGCACAACCACCTTCTTTAAAGAAGCACAAAAAGTCGAAGCTAAAGAAACCCCAGTGGCCCCCTGAGCCCAACTTTGAGCAGAGACTGAGAGAGTCAAGAGGGAAAAGCTTCTATTCTTAGGAAACTTTCCACATGATACAACTCTGTGAAGTACCAACTAGCGCGGGGCAAACACTGCAGACACACGTTCAAAGACTGTGTGATTCACATGGGCAAACTTCTTGCGCTACAATCATTGAATCTCAAATTCCCTGTAATCTCCAAGTCGAACTCCTCCAGTCCGAGAAACAATCTATAATTATGGAAGATCCTTCTGTTCCTCAATCTCGGGAAGGTGCAAAAATTATGATTTATCCTGAACCTCTATCGGAGGCGGAGATGACAGGATCATGGGTCTCAACACTTGAGGTCGACCAAAAGACCTCTGAAGACAACGAGGAAGAGTTGCAGGAAGCCCCAGAAGAATGGGAAGAAGGCGGTCAGGCCACAACTGACGAACTCGAAGAGATAAACCTCGGAGACGAAGTGGACCCCAAACCCACTTTCATTTCAGTGAATATGTCTTCAGAAGAGAAAGAAGATTTCACTGCCTTCTTATGAGCAAATCGAGACGTCTTTGCTTGACATTATCATGAGATGCTTGGCTTAGACTCTCAAGTTGCCGTTCACCGTCTCGACATTGATCGGATTGTCAAACCGGTCCAGCAGAAATCAAGAAGGTTCAGGCCTGACCTTGAAATGCACATAGATGCCGAAGTTAGCAAACTCAGACAAGCATGTTTTATTCGCAAAGTCAAGTATCCGAAATGGCTAGCAAGTGTTGTTCCAGTTAAGAAGAAGAATAGCCAAATTAGGTTTTGCATTGACTTGCACAACCTTAATACCGCTTGTCCCAAGGACGACTTCCCATTGCCATTTACCGAGATGCTCATAGACTCTACGACTCACTATCAAATCGTTTCCTTCATGGATGGATATTCTGGTAATAATCAGATACGGATGGCGCCTGAAGATGAGGAAGCTACTGCATTCTTAACTCCGAAAGAGGTCTTTTGTTTCACAATGATGCCTTTTGGATAAAAAAATGCTGGTGCGACTTACCGGAGAGCAATGACGACCATATTCAACGACATGATGCAAAAGGAGGTGGAGTGTTATGTAGATGACTTGGTGGTAAAATTTGAAGAAAAGGATGCTCACATGAGATACCTTGAAAAGGTATTCAAGAGGTTGCCCCTTCATCAACTTACAATTAACCCACTAAAATGCGCCTTTGGCGAGCATTCTAGAAAAATCTTGGGGTTCATTATCAGACATCGAGGGCTTGAAGTTGATCAGGTTAAGATCAAAGCGATCCAAGAAATGTCATCACCAACTAATTGCGAGGCCTGCGCTGTAATAATCCTAAACCTTCGAAAAAAAAAAAAAAAAAACTTTTAATAAGTGATGGTCCATATGAGCATGATGGTCCTTAGGTCACAACTTTCAAAAGCTTCTACCTTCATTTGGTTTAAGCTTTGTTGCATCGCCATGTCCTTTAGTGGACGTGGTTTTCATGTGTTAAAGGTGGACTTTTACGCTACACCTCATACATGAGGTGGAGGCATTTCAAAAGATTTAAATAGGGTAAAGGGTAAGGCGTCGCCTTACAGAACTCCACTCTCGCTCTCCCTCTTACAAACACAGTGAGCTCCTCTCTCTACCTGAATTTTTATCGGAAGCTCCCCCTCAAATATTTTAGGTAAGTGACTTCATTATCTTGAAAAATAAGTTGGTCTTTTAAAAAAAAAATGAAATGAAATAATTACTTCTGCTTATTATCATGAATTTTAGGCGCGATAAATTTTATACGCAAGCGACCTCATTATTTTGAAAAATAATCTTTTAAACAAAATTGTGATATTTTATCTATATTAGAAATTTTAAATGTTATAAATTCTTAGAAATAAATTTATTTTTCTTGTCTATTGTTGGAGAATTTTAGATACTGTAAAATTATTAGAAATAAATGTGATATTTTTGCTTTTACTAAAATTGTGAGATTTCTTTCAACTGTTTTTGAATATTTAGACATTGTAAAATTCATGTGCAAATGATTGCCTTATTATTTGAAAACTGATATTTTTGCATTTGATTATAGCATTGTCTGTGAAATGTTTATTTACAAATTGACATCGCGTAAATTGTGATAATTCCGTTTTTATTGGATTTTTATAAGAGTTTTTCTATACATGCTAGATTGGCAATTATGCTAGAACGTCTTTATGAACTGCTACCTTTCTGAATTTGAGCCCAAAATATTTGAATGGTTATTTTTGAAATGTTATTGAAAGTGACTGTTATTAATGGTTTCAGTGAAATTCATATTAATTGCAGTGATATGTTGAGTACATGATATTGCTGCTTTCGAATGTTTAAAGAGATTTAGAAATACTTTAAGTATGCAAGTGGACGCATCCGGTTCACCGGTGAGGTATAAGTGGACTTATCCGGTACGCCGGTAGGGATTAAGTGGACTCATCCGGTACTCCAGTGAGATATAAGTTGACCTGTAGGGATTAAGTGGACCTATCTGGGATACCGATAGGGATTAAGTGGACCCATCAGGATGATGATGGGGTATATAGGTGACCTACTTGGGATGCCAGTAGGGTATTTTGTGAAATCCTTTGAATTATGCACTGCTATTAAAATGTTATACGCATTTCAATTATTTGAATTACACTGAATTATGCATTTTTGAAAGTGAAATTGTTGATGCATTTCTGTTAATAGATCTCCTTCTTGAAAATAATGATATCTTTCAATCATGATTATATTTTGGATTATGATGATCACTTATTGAGTAGCCAAACTTATCAAACTATGGTAAACAATTTTTTTCAGGATAACTGTGGTTTCATTTTGAGTGCTCGTCAGGAACAACTTTGGAAGATATTGTAGTTGTGCTTAAATTTTCTTTTGTTACTTTGTAAGAATTCGCCATTGTAAATTTGTCCTGTTAAGAGTTGTATATATGTTTCGACCTTTATGTTAATATTAGTTATGGACAGATTTTATATAATAATCCTAAAATAATAAAAAAATAAAATAAAAGGGGGTTTTGATTTTGATTCTATGCATGGGAGATATCTAAAATTGCTTTGTTTTGACTGTCACATCTCAGGAATATCAGTATTGTAAATTCTTGGGGTGTGACATGCGCTCTCTTCAAGGGTAGTTGGCATACATCCACAGGTTCATCTCAAACCTCTTGGGTCACTGTAAACCCTTTACACACTTGCTAAAGAAAGATACCCCATTCTTTTGGGATGAAGCATGTCAGGCAGCCCTTGATGACATCAAGCATTATTTACTCAACCCCCCATTGCTTTCTACACCGGTGTTGGGAAAACCCCTTATCCTATACGTGACTGCTCTGGATGAGTCACTCGAGGCATTGTTGGCACTGCGTTATATTAGCATAGTCGCAGGATGCAAGGGGTCGAGAAGAATTATCCCCCTATTGAGAAGCTGTGCTTGGCCCTGATCGTTGCAGTACAAAACTCCACCATTACTTGGTCATGAAGTGAAACTTATATCAAAAGCTGACCCTGTAAAGTTTCTCATGACACATCCATGCTTGTCAAGACATCTTGCTAAATGGGCATTATTGCTGATGGAATTCGAGATTACGTATGTCCCATAGAAGGCCATCAAGGGTCAAGCCTTGGCTGATTTTCTTGTAGCTCACCCATACCGGCAGAGTCTCCTCTATCAAGCGACCTCCTTGATGAAGAAATGTTTTGTGCTTATCTCTTTCATGAGTGGGAAATGTACTTCGACGGAGCCTTTCAATCTGATCGAGAAGGAGTTGGAGTGGTATTCCTGACTCCGAAAGGAGGAGTATTACCACTTTCTTTCTCTCTTGTTTAAGCTGGTTCTCATAGTGAGGCAGAATATCACGCCCTTATAATCAGGATGGAGATAGCCTTTGACCTCGACTCGGAGCAGCTCAAGATCTATGACGACTCTGAGTTGGTAATCCGACAGCTCAAAGGGATCTATGATGTCAGAAAAGACACTTTCAAGCCTTATCACGATGTTGGAAAATCATATATGGCGCAGTTTGAGGACGTATCCCTGAGTTACATCCCTAGGAGGCTAAACTCACAAGCTGACGCACTTGCAAAACTCGGCGCTACAATTCAGTTGTCCTCATCAGGACCCACGCTTGTTTGGTGGCAGAATGGAGACACATTGAACTAAGAACCGAGGTTGACACGAATGACGAGAGAAATATCTTCCTGGAGTGCCCTCCTTATCCTATTGATGCACTTCTATAAGCTAAGGAAGTAATTAAGACTGAACAAGAAATGACCCAATATGTGTGGAAATTGAACTAGTAGAAGATTTGAGAGAGCCCACCACTAATTTCCTAAACCATGATAAGCTCCCAGAAGATCGTGCTGAGCGTAACAATGTACAACGAATGTCTACTAAGTATACCCTCCTTGAAGGGCTCTCTTCAGACGGTCGTTCGACGGTATTCTTCTTAGATGTGTGCACGTCCAAGAAGCAAATAAGGTGTTAGAAGAAGTCCACTTAGGCATTTGTGGACTACACCAGTCCGGTCCTAAGCTCTATGAACGAATACATAGGTTGGGATACTATTGGCCTTTCATAATCGCCGATTCCTTAAGCTATGCTAAAAAGTACCAAGTGTGCCAAATACACTCGAGCCTTGTTCACCAGCCTCCAGAGCCCTTACACCCTACAGTTGCATCATGGCCCTTCTCACAATGGGGTATGGACATTGTAGGGCCTATTGACCCTCCTTCGGCATGGGCAATCTTTTTGTTCTAGCTATAACAAATTATTTCTCCAAGTGGGCCGAAGCGGTCTCCTGTAAGCAAGTTCCTAGGACAAAGGTGGCCCACTTCCTTTGACATCATATCATATATTGCTTCGGAGTGCCCGACAGGATTATATCTGACAATGGTCATCAATTTAGGAGTCACCACATTGATCTCTTGGTTAACCAGTTCGGTTTCGAATGGAGGTACTCGACTATGTACCACCCTCGGGCGAATGGCTTGGCTGAGGTCTTCAATAAGACTCTGTGCAATGTTTTAAGAAAGTCCGTATCAAAGACGAAAAAGAACTGGCATGAGAAGCTTCCCGAAGCATTATGGGCCTCTAGTACTACTACACGAAATGCTACTTACTGATTTCACTCCTTATTCTTTGGTCTATAGGGGTGAAGCAGTTTTACCCCTCGAAATTCAGATTCCTTCATTATGTGTCGCTATACATTAAAGATTAACCGAAGATGAGAGAGTCAAACTTCGGTATCAAGAATTGGATGCGCTCGACGAAAAGAGGCTAGAGGCTTAGCAAAACCATGAACTCAACCAAGGGAGAATGAAAAGGGCTTTTGGCACGTCTATTAAAGGTCCACTCATTCACCCATGGCGACCTAGTTCTAGCTGTCAAGAGGCCTATTGTTATGTATGGCCGACATAAAGGGAAGTTTGAGCATAAGTGGGAAGGTCCCATAGTAAAAAAGTCTCACTAAATGGAGCCTACATATTGGTGCATCCTGATAGAGCGAAGGCAATGCCCCCTATCGATGGACGATACTTAAAGAGATACTATTCGTGATACATATTCAAAGGAAAAAAGACTCAACGCAAAAGTACGCAAGATATTCCAAACAAATTCTAACTCTTTTTATTGCAATAAAAACAAGTTACCAGTTACAAGCTAAAAATCCCATTATTATGGAGGTTACAATTCTCTTGCATTTGAGAATAAGAGGACGGTTACAAACCAAAATCTGTAGATTTGCTCTTGCATCTGAGATAAGAAGGCGGTTACATGGCAAAAGAATTTCTCTCCTCATGAAGAAAAAGCTAACCCATGAAAGAATTGCTCTCCCAGAAGAGGCAAATCCACCAAGGAAAATACTCTCCTCTTGAAGAAGAAGCAAAACCACATGGAGAAGTTAGCTTCAATTATTCTGATGAGTAAGAGGACAGTTACAAGCCAGAAGATGGACCGAAACCACTCGAAGAAGTTAGCTTCAGTTTATCCGACGTGTATATCAAACATACAAGCCAAATATCTTGTCTGACGTGTATATCAAACATACAATGCATAATTCATTCGACATGTGTATCAAAAATATAAAGCAGGATGCTCTGGCAAGGAACTGGCCTATGATGGAGAGCATACCCTGTTCACAGTGGATGGCCTTCCACATAACAAAATGAACTTCATTGTTGTGTTGGAGGAGTTGGCTTCCAATAGGTATCACAAGCCATGCCTCACCATCATTCACCACCCTTTGCCGGCCCATGTTAGCGCCACGTATTAACATCGCCGAACGTAGCCCATCGCCGAACGCCGCAAGTCCCGCATGTAACTTACTGCCACCTGCGAGCATCACTGTGCGCATCATGGCAGGCCACATGCGTTGATGAGTGCCATAAAAACCAATGCTAACTGTGTCCTCCTAAGGCCAGCCCCAGCTGTGCTCCCAACTCCTAGCGTCGGCTACCTTTTTGGAGGATCAGCATCGACTGTCTCAACACTGGTTATATTTTTAACCATCAGCGCTTGCTGTATCACCACCGACTGTGCTTTTGTTAGCGCTGACCTTGTTGTGACTATTCGCTTCTTAAGACACCTCGTTTTCAGGGCTTAAGTTCCTTTGCCTCCCCAAAGGTTGCATGATTTCCAAGCACAACCTGTCCACCTTCTGTAACGGTCCATCTCTCGCGACAGTCCACCTCTTGCAACCGTCCGCTTCCCCTATGACGATCAACCTCTTGCTACGGTTCGTTCCCTGACCCTTCGGTTTCTGTCAGAACTCCCCTTCAAGTTGCCGAAAAACCTCTGCAACATTGCCAACAACACCGGGAAACCACTTATGTTCCCCGGGAAGCCCCCGAAAACTTGTCACCTCTTCTACCCTCGAAATACCATTGTCGGAGTACTCCTGCTTCCCATAAATGGCCATTGCTGCTCCAACCTGCAAAATCTTAGCCCAGAACTCCTTGTCCTCCTAGGAAATTCCTCGGAGAACTTTTCTTTTCTTATTCCCTTTTCTTGCAACTTCACCAATCACCGGCAGAGTTCTGGTTGCTGAAATCTTTCACGTAAAACCTTTGTTGAAATCCCACTACTTGCCAGAACTTCTACTGAGCACCTTTTGCTCACTGCTAAAATTTTTGTTTAAGTTTTTATCCTCGGTGAAAAGTAAAGAAATGGGGTTTTACTTGCTTATATAGCCAACACTACTCTCAAGTGCCCCTCACAAACTGAGAATTTCAGTCATGTCCTAGAAAGCCAAACGACGATGAGCCGGATCAGGCTTTGACCCAAGGCCCGAGGAAACTCTCATCGTCGCTTGAAATATTTTTTCAACAAGTGGGCTGGACCGGTCGGGCTCGGGTCGTGGCCCGAATGTGGATCCACACCCAGCGCTAGCGGCATTGTCGAAGCTACGTTGCGCCGGCTGTGTGTTCGGCAACTCAGCACCGACTGTGTTCTTAAACAACCCAGCGCTGGCTATATTCAAGCACGTGCCGTCGTCAGCACCAACTGCGATTTTAATCTTCCAGCGCCGACTGACTGGTTGAGAGGCAGTGCTGACCGTCTTCAGCGTTAGCTACATTTTCGAAGACTTAGAGTCGATTGACCTCTCAAAAAATAATGGTCGCTGCACCTAGCGCCAGCTATATTTTAAGCAGCCTAGCCCGAGGCCGTTATTTGCCTGTCATTATTATCACCACTAGAGTAACACCTTGACCCTGCCTGTTGCCCCCAGTAAAGTGGAACATAGGTCGACTAACCACAGGTCATGACTCCTCATCCTTAGTAGAAGAGTCATGCTCGTACCACATACTATTATCCCCAGTAGAGTTAGGGTCATTCTTGCTGCTGTAACCCCCAGTGATTTCTAATGCCTATAAAAGACCCACATTTGTCACCTCTTCTCCAATATGGTAAGCTTTCCTACCTGGACCCCTCATCGGTTCTACCAATCTTACCCTAAGGGAGTCAGACTGCTGCCCATAGACCTACTCCCCATAAATTCTCACCTACACTACGACCCAACTGGTCCTAGTTGCATGACCTTAAATTACACAGCCTTGGTCCTAGCTGCATGACCTTAAACTACACAACCTTGGTCTAGTTGCACGACCTTAAACTGCATGGTCCGTGCTGTCTGACCTTAAACTGCACAACCTTGGTCTAGTTGCATGTCTTTAAACTGTATAACCACGGTCCAAGTTACTTGACTTTAAACTATAGTACACGTCCTAGCCGCATGACGTTAAAATGTTCAACACCATGGTCCAAACTATACAAACTTAAACTGTAACAGAGGTCTAGTTGCATAACCTTAAACTGCATGGTCCTAGTTGTATGACTTTAAACTTCATAACCATGGTCCTAGCTGCACAACCTTAAACTGCACAACCTTGGTCTTTACCAGATGACCTTAAATTGCACAGCCTTGGTCTAGTTGCACGACCTTAAACTGCTTAGTCTGTGCTGCATGGCCTTAAACTGTACAGCCTTGGTCTAGTAGCATGAATTTAAACTACATAAGCACGGTCCATGCTATATGACTTTAAACTATAGTACACATCCTAGCCGCATGACCTTAAAAGGCTCAGCACCATAGTCCAAACTATATGACCTTAAACTGTAGTGGAGGTCTAGTTGCACAACCATAAACTGGATGGTCCTAGTTGTATGACTTTAAATTACATAACAATGGTTCTAACTGCATGACCTTAAACTGCACATCCTTGGTCTTAGCTAGATGACCTTAAACTGCATAACCATGGTCCTAGCTACATGAGCTTAAACTGCACAGCCTTGGTCCTAGCTGCATGACCTTAAACTACACAACCTTGGTCTACTTGCATGACTTTAAACTGCATAACCACAGTCCAACATACATGAATTTAAATTATAGTACACGTCCTAGCTGCATGATGTTAAAAGGCTCTGCATTATGGTCCAAACTATACGACCTTAAACTATAGCGGAGGTCTAGTTGCACGACCTTAAACTGCACGGTCCTAGTTGTATGACTTTAGACTGCATAACCGTGGTCTTAGCTGCATGATCTTAAACTACACAACCTTGGTACTAGTTGCATGACCTTAAACTACACAGCCTTGGTTTAGTTGCACGACCTTAAACTGCATGGTCCATGCTGCATGACCTTAAACTACACAACTTTAGTTTAGTTGCATGACTTTAAATTACATAACCACGGTCCAAGCTGCATGACTTTAAACTATAGTACACATCCTAGCTGCATGATGTTAAAAGGCTCAGCACCATGGTCCAAACTATACAACCTTAAACTATAGCGGAGGTCTAGTTGCACAACCTTAAACTGTATGATCCTTGTTGTATGATTTTAAACTGCATAACCATGGTCTTAGACGTATGAACTTAAACTGCAAAGCCTTAGTCCTAGCTGCATTACCTTAAACTACATAGCCTTGATCACAACTTCGTGACCTTAAACTACAAAAGGCAAGAAACTGACAAAGCCAAGGTGAACCTGCCATAGACTTCATCCCGCCTAACCGATAGTCCTAGACCTTCGGGATCGGCTAAAAAAACTACCCTCGATTGGACCTGACAGACGGAACCTACAGTGGTATTCTCACTGTCAAAAGCAAACTTAGTGTAGCAGCAAAGAACATCGACCAAAGGTTCTTCAACGAACAAACAACCCAAACCAAATGGGAACAATGCCCTTCATCATGGTACTCAATCGTCAGATGGGCCTGATTCAGACTGACAAGATTCGTACAAAATCCTCAGCTTTAGAATCACAAACAGTCCGCATGAGGTTGAAGACTTCGACAAGATCCCTAAAAAAAGTCTCTTTTCCCCTTGAAGTCTCCACGTACACACCCGCGAACAATGCATCTGTATGTCTGAGCATCCAAGTTGCACCATTGCATGAATCTCCTCGGCGTTCACATGGTCCGATGGCTAGGAAGAAAATAAGTAATAAGGCCGAAGGAAATTTTCTGAATGTTGTCCTTCTTGCTTCTCTAGAAGCGAAAATTTGGTGGCGCGAGCTGTTTGAATGCATTTTTCAACGCCTTGGTCCTTGATGTTGAATCAAGCGGAAGCAGGTCAATAAAGCCTACAAATAAGTGGAAATTTCGACAGTCTCATAATTTCCCCAGAATTGGTTAAGCGCTTCATCAACACTTCAAAAGACCACTGTCAAGTTTCATCACGATCAGACATGCTTAAGGCAATGAACACAAAAAACAGTTTCTGCAAAATCGGCCTCTTGCACCCTGAAATGGATCCCGTAATTAGAGATATACTTTTGGTGCATCAAACACCTATGGGACCACCGCCATTGGATCCGGCACGATTGAAAACCTCTATGAGTCAATTTTCGGCTTAATCAGGCACTCTAAGACAAAGTTATGGGTAAAATACCGAAAAGGGGTGGGCCGCACACTATTCATGTGTGGCCACCTTACACCAAAATACCATTAAAGGTGGCTCTTTTTATAGTCACGGGCAGTCACTTTCAGGGCTTATATCTCATTCGTTCCAACTTAGATTGCTCCCAAATTTGGTGAGCGTGTTCTTCTCATCAAGATGAGAGATTCGATATGTGATATGCCCCTTGATGATGCCCGAGCAAGGAGAAAAACTTGAGAGAAGTTTCTGATCCGTGAAGAAAGTTACAAAAAATTCAGCAGCAGTACGCCCCACCCCGGTGGCCGTATTACGACGCTTGCATACCCGATCGGCACGAAACTAATTAAATTATGTGTGTAAGGCCCGTAGCTATCACTGGTCAGAACTCCACGTACGATGAACATTTGGATTTCACACACGGAGATATCAAAGTTACCGTAAATTTCGATCGTTGAATTTCAAGATTCTGGCAAAAAAACTCAAAACAACGAAATCTTCATCCAGACACGAAATCGAGCTGCGTTTGTTGCAGCGTGATTGTGACGGCATGCTCAGTGTGATTCAACAAAGAAACTAAAGAAAAACATCAAGGAACGAGTACACAATCGATCCGAAGTTTAAGATTTTTCTAAAATTCAAGTCTCGTGATCATGGTTAAAAAATATGATTCATGGCTCAAAGTTGGTATCAAACGATCACCATGCCGAGCGCCACAAGAAAATAATTATCTTTCGATCAAATGAGCATGAGAACAACCATGGATCAGTCATGAAAGATCACGCAAGTTCTCGAGCAGCACAGGGACTGTTCTAAAATTCCACACATTGTTGGGCAGGGGCAAAACAATCCTTTTGCACCCAATTTTAGAATTTTTTTTATTTAATTACATTGTAATTATCTTCAATTCTACACCCATGTTTTAGCCCAATTCTATATAAACAAGAATTGCCTCATTGTAAAAAGGCTAGATTCATTTTCTTGGATCAATGAATAAAGTTTTGAATTTTGCTTGAGCTTGTGGGTACGTCTTGGAGAGAGAAAAATGGGTCGGTACCCTTTGATAAGGTAACTTTCTCTCTCCTTCCCTCTTTCTCTCTTCCCCTCTTTCTCTTTTCTCTCGTCTTTTCCTCCTCCCTTATTTCTCTCTCCTCCCCTCTTTCTCTCTCCTCCCTTCTTTTTCTTCTCTTCATCTTTCCTTCTCTTCATCTCATCTCTATCCCTCTCTCTTTCCTTCTCATCTCTATCGCCATTTCTCTCTCTTCTCCTCATCTCTATCTCTCTCTCTTCTTCTCATTTCTGTCCCTCTTTCTCTCTCTCTCCTTCTCATCTCTATCTCTATCTTTTTCTCGCTTCTTCTTATTTATATCTCCCTTTCTGCTCTCCTTCTGATACAATCGGTGAAGCTTAGTGCCGACTGCATCTTCTCTTTCCTCTCTGTCTAATACAGTCGGTGGAGACTAGCACTGACTGCATATTCTCTCTCTCCTCTTTGTCTAATACAGTCAGTAAAGCCTAACATCGACTACGTCTTCTCTCTCCTCTTTGTCTAATACAGTCGATGAAGCTTAGCGCATATTGTATCTTCTCTCTTTTCTTTGTCTGATCCAGTTGGTGAAGCCTAGCACCGACTGCATCTTCTCTCTCTTCTCTGTCTAGCACAATGGACGAAGCCTATCACCGACTGTATTCTCTCTCTTCTTGTCTAACACAGTCGGTGAAGCCTAGCTCCGATTGCATCTTCTCCCCCTCTTCTCTGCCTGAACCAGTAGGTGAAGCCTAGTGCCGACTGCATCTTCTCTCTCTTCTCTACCCAATACAGTCGGTGAAGCTTAGCGTCGATCGCATCTTCTCTCTCTTCTTTGTCTAGCACGGTCGATAAAGCCTAACACCGATTGCATCCTCTCTCTCTTTTGTTTAAGCACAGTCAGTGAAGCCTAGCATCGACTACATATTTTTTCTCTTCTCCTTCCAATCTAGCCGTGATGCTCAGCTTCGACTGTGTCTTCTCTCTCCTCACTTCTTAAACACAACCGATGAAGCCTGATGCCGACTGTGTCAGTCTCTCTCTTCTCTTTCCAACTCAACTGACGATGCCTAGCGCCGACTATGTCTTTCACCCTTTTTTCTCCTTCCTTCTCTCTTCCCTCACACTCTTCTCCTACTTTCTTTCTCTTCCTCTCTTTTTTTCTCTTCTCTTTCTTATCTCTTACTTCTATCTCTTTATGATTTTTATTTATGTTATCCTTTCATTTGATCAAGAAGGGTTGAGGTTAGCCTCTCATGGTTGTCATCTAGTCGTAATGTTGTTGTGCCAGAATTACTATGCCTGTTTTATTGTCACGACATACTAACGATCGTGCCTAGCTAGTCATATCGGTATTGACGTCTAGTACTAATCCTGTGAGCCGGTCTGAGTTATCGAGCCCGTTTTACTACCACGTCAGGCCAATCATTCACCAGCTTAGTCACTGCGCTGATCTTCCCGCCTGGTCAAATTCTTCTTTCCCCCATCTTTCTTCTCTTATTCTTCTCTTTTTCTTTTGAATGCGCATGCTTGTGTACGTTCACCATAGAGGAAAAGGTGAGGTATGTCGACCCACCTATTTTATAACCTTTGCCATATATGTGTGATTGCAGAAAACAGGAGAATACAAGCCAAGGGAGGCGATTCCGAACCAATTTTATTACTGGGGGGCTTTCTTAGTGATCTAAGAGGGCTCTCACGTGAGCCAGCCTGAGTAGGTCTGGAACCCACCTTCAATTCCTCTCTCACCAGTTGGTAATACTTGCCCTTGTTTTTGAACGAGGTTCCCGAGAGAGCGATCTCAAAGTCTCAGGTCTCTCCGAAGCCTGAGACGTGTGCCGCCCGATCATCCAGATCCGAAGGGCGAGATCGAGGCACCTAACCAATTATTTGTATGGAACTCAATTTAAAGTGTTCACCGACCTTAAGAGCCTCAAGTACTTATTTTCTCAGAAAGAATTGAATATGAGATAAAGAAGATAGATGAACTTGCTCAATGATTATGATTGTACCATCAATTACCACCCGAATAAGACTAATGTTGTGGCAGATGCTTTAAGTAGGAAACCTGTGGCGTCAATGGCTCACATGATGGTCCGAGAGATGAAGTTACTAGAATATGAGTAGAAAGATACCCAACTCTGCCCCTTGGTGATGGGAAAGTAATAATTTCATGTATAAGAATAGAGCCCCATCTCTTTCAGCAAATTTGAGTAGCGCAAAAGGAGGATCCTCAACTCATGAAACTTTTCGAGGAAATAAAGTCAGAAGGTACAGATGATTTTGCTCTGGGCAGTGATGATATATTAAGATTTAAAGGTCGGGTTTGTATCCCTGACAATGAAAAGGAAAAAATGGCTATTTTAGAAGAAGCACACCACTCCCGTTACACCGTACATCCAGGGAGCACGAAAATATATTAGGATCTAAAAAGAGCCTTTTGGTGGAATAACGTAAAGATAGACGTAGCACATTTTGTTTCCAAGTGCTTGACTTGTCAGAAAGTGAAGGCTGAACATTAGAAACTTGCCGGACAGTTACAACCCCTACCTGTGCCAGAATGGAAATGAAAGCACCTAACTATGGATTCCGTGTCTAGCCTGCAAAGGTCAAGTTTGGGACCATTCGAAAAAAGAGTCAACATGGGAGCGAGAAGATGAAATCCGGGAAAAGTACCCCCGTTTATTTGGGTAACTGACGATTGTGAGGACAAAATCATTTTTTAGGGGGGGATGATGTAAGGACCCGAACTATCCCGACCGGTTGAGTGCAAGGCAGGATAAGTAGAGTATGGGCCGCGCGACAATAGAAGGAGAGAAGAGTCATGCAGTGATGAGGTGCACGACATTGTGAGCCGCGCGACGATGGTGATCGTGGCAGGTATGTGCAGGAAAGGCACGGGGCGGTAGGCATGCGGTGATGGGAGCACGCGATAGAGCAGGCAAGCACACGGCTGTAAGCGTAGTGAAGGCGCACGACGGTAGACGAGAAGGAGAGAAGGCACGCGGTGATAGAGGGGGTAACACCACGTGCGCGCGTGAGCTGAAGGATGGGCAACATCGTGTGGGCATCGCCGGCTGAAGAAGGGATAAGGTGCAGCGCATGGCTCTGGCGTGCATGAAGAGTGTTTGCCACTTGTCGTGCTGTGGGTGCCACTTGCCCAACCATTACCGCCACTTGGCCACTGCCCCATCTCATGAGTACTTGGTCACCCTCTCAACCACGCCACCCATTCTCCCTTTAACTCTCTCTCTCTCTCTCTAAGGCAAGGTTGGGGAAAGTTTGGTGAGCAACCATTGTTGGGAGGGTGTGAGCAGTGCAAGAAGAGTTTGTGAGAAGGCACCATTATGATGCATATAAGTCGATCCATCACCATTACATGGTAGTCATAAGGATGCATGAGCCCTATACTTGTGAGAAGATGGCTGTTATCATGTCCTTTTCCATGGAATGTGTTCTTGAAACATGTCATATGCTACTGTGAAATTCCAGAAATTTATGTGTTCTTAAAAGAGACTTTTGAATGGCCAAATTAGGTCCGATTGACCTCAAATCACCGCCATTGAAAAGATATGCGGATCTAGTAAAATGTTCATTTTTCCCCACTGCCGAAATTATTTACGAAAATGAAGTTATGTTTCAAATGGAGAGGGTATATCAATGTTGACTGTTTTCCTAGATTTTACACTAGTACCACTGTGATCACTGATTTTAACCAACCAAACGAAGTTCATTTTCTGCCAAGCTATAGCCATTTGAAAGATATTTGAATGAACTAAAATTTTCAAGAAGAAAATATTTTGAAACTCTTCTTAGATTGAAAGTTATACTTCATTTTCTGAAGGTATGTCACTGTGGGCAGTGTTGATAAAATTCAAAATTATTAGCTTGTTTGACACAAATTGTTGAACCACCAAATAGAATCCAAATGCTTTTAAAATAAATTTGCTAGAAAGATATATGTCTTGGCTTAAATTTTTATTTTGAAATCGTCACAAGTTTCTTCACGGTTTAGGAGTTATAGTAGTATGAAGAAGGGTATGTCGCTGTCCATTGGACACAGCATGGTGTCGCTAGTAAACCCTCACCCCTCTGAACCTTTAAGAGGCCAAACAAGGTCCATTTGTCTTCAAACCACCCCCATTTGAAAGGTAGTGTGTTTAGTACAAAATTGGTTTTGGAATCATCTTCAAACTCTAAACGGTCCAAAACCTATGACCCTAATTGTGATAGCATGTCCTTGCCCTTGATGGCAGGAAATTGAGCGGTAAGGCTTAACTGGAATAATGTCACTATTACTATGGTACTGTCATTATGATAATGCTTAAATATGAAGTGCCACTGTCAAAATGTGATATTGTTGCTTTCATGATGGGATACTGATATCATTATAATGTGATACTGTACTGCTTATGTGTTATGTGAATGGGTACCTACTGTGTGAATGATGGTACCGTGCTGCTTATGTGTTATATGAAAGGGTACTTATTATGTGAATGATGGTACCGTTCTGCTTATATGTTATATGAATGGGTATCTACTATGTGAATGATGGTACCATGTTGCTTATGTGTTATGTGAATAGGTACCTATTGTGTGAATGATGGTACCATGCTGCTTATGTGTTATGTGAATGGGTACCTAATGTGTGAGTGATGGTACAATGTTGCTTATGTGAAATGGAAATGGGCACTTACTGTGTGAATGATAGTGTCAGCAATTGCGATCTTTCCCTAACTCCCCATGATAGGACGAGAGTCAGGATGTGAATAGTTGGGAGGGTCGCGCCCCCTCAGATCTATATGGGCACTACTCATTGGGTTACCTAATGGTAGTGTAACGCTTTCTCGCCAGAAGGTCATAAGAAGAGGGTCGTGTCTTGCAAGGCCACTGCCTATCGAAAACCCCAAAGCATGCTGGGGATGTGTGTGTGTATGTATGAGGGCATTACGAAGTGGGGCACCCACTTGTTATTGTCCTCCCTCCTGATTGAGGGTAGAAGTTTCAAGCAACATGATAAGCTTATTCTGAGCAACGAGACTTCTACTTCGGGAATAGGGCTTACTAGTTTTGTAATTGTGATATGTTGTCCTTACTATTCTGCTTTAAGTAAGGTGATTATGACTTATGCATTGTATATTGAACTGCTTTTATGATATTACTGTTAGAGTGTTGTGAAGCATGTTGAGGGACTTCACTTGATACCTTGTGAACGTATATATACACATATGTGCATTGCATATTGTTATCACTGTTATGCTAGTTAAAATACAATGGTGTAGATCTGCTTATTAGGGTTTTAGCTCATTCCATCTTATTTACATAATTATAGAGTGAAGGGTGTTGGCATCTGTTATAAGGCAAGTGGTTGTTTTGTGTCCTGGAGGTTGAAGCATCAAGTTTGAGAAGTTTGTGGAACCACCTCCCGAAGATTTTTCATAGTATGTTTTGGTGGGCTTACCTTTGTGATGGAATCTTTATACTGTGTTATTTTTTTAGGCCAATACTGCTTTAAAGGAATTGTAAGAACTTTTGGATATTGAATGAATGAATTGGTTGTACCTTTCGATTGATAATTGTTTGATGAATGAATTTTTTCTATTTTTCTTTCGCGGTTTTCTCTCGATTCTGTATTTTTATGCGTTGAACCACTCCTACCTGAGTGACATTCGCGACCTCCGGTCACGATCCCGCACTATGTCACCCTCAGGCAGGGGTCAAGGGGCGGGGTCGTGACAAACTTTTCTCGTTTAACTTTTTTAGTTGTTTGATAGCTCTCTCTCTCCATGATGATACCACCTTAAAAATCCCCAACGAGTACTGCCATTTCTCTCCACAGAGAGGACCACTGCACTCTTCTCTCAGAACAAGGCACCCATGTTTCACCGAAAGACCTCCTTTCTCTACCCCTTCCAAATGGCGTTTCTCTCTGAGCAAAACCAAATCCAAATCCAAAACCAAAACTAGCCATTCCAACAAAATCAGCACCAACAAATTCCTTCTCTCTCTTATCTTCCCTCCTCTTCTCACCCTAGCAAAAGTAGTGAGAGAAATAGTAGTGGAGAAGGGAAGAGAAAGTTAAATGGGAAAGGAGGACCAATGTAACAATCCTAAAATTTCAAAAAAAAAAAAAAAAAAGGAGAAAATATGTTTATAAATAGGTGATGTTCTGTTTGAGTATGATGGTCCTTGGGGACCATCACTGTTTTCAAAAACTTTTGCTTTGAATTAACATTTGCTTGCCTTTACTTTTTCCTTTCCCCGCTTTTGCCTCCTGCTGCTTGCAGCTGGCAGCGTCCTTTAGCGGATGTGGTTTTCGTACGATAAACGTTTGCTTTTAACGCGACACCTCAGGTATGAGGTAGAGCGTAAGAAAATAATATAATAATACGTTATAAGAATTTAAATAGGGGATGTGAGCACTCCCACCCTAAAACAAAACTTTGAGATCTCTCTCTGGTCGAAACACAGTGAACTTCTCTCTCGAACCGAAAATTTTTATCGGAAGCTCCCTCTCAAATAATTGTGGGTAAGTGACATCGTCTTCCTGAAAAATAGTCTATTTTTAATAAATAGTGATATTTCCGTCTAGGATCTTTATTTTATCAGTTTTATGTGTAAGTGACCTTATTGTCTCGAAAAATAATCCATTCTTTTTTAAAAATAAAATGAAATAATTATTTCTGCTTATTATCATGAATTTTAGGCGCGATAAATTTTATGCGCACGTGACCTCATTATCTTGAAAAATAATCTTTTTAATAAAAATTGTGATATTTTATCTATGTTAGAAATTTTGAATGCTGTAAATTAGAAAAATAAATTTATTTATTTTTCTTGTCTATTGTTAGAAATAAATGTGATATTTCTGCTTTTAGTAAAATTGTGATATTTCTTTCTACTGTTTTGAATATTTAGACATTGTAAAATTCATGTGTAAATGACTGCCTTATTATTTAAAAATTGACATTTTTTCAATTGATTATAGTATTATTGTGAAATGTTTATTTGTGAATTGATATTCCATAAATTGTGATAATTCCGTATTCTTGAATTTTTATAAGAGTTTTTCTATACATATTAAATTGGCAATTATGCTAGAATGCCTTTACAAACTGCTACCTTTCTAAATTTGAGCCCAAAATATTTGATTGGTTATTTTTGAAATGATATAGAGAGTGACTGTTATTAATGGTTTAAGTGAAATTCATATTAATGATTTCAGTGATATGTTGAGTACATGATATTGCTGCTTTCGAATGTTTAAAGAGATTTAGAAATAATTTAAGTATGCAAGTGGACTCATCCGGTTCGCCGGTGAGATATAAGTGGACCTATCTGGGACGCCGGTAGGGTTTAAGTGGACTCATCCGGTACGCCGGTGAGGTATTAGTCGACCTGCAGGGATTAAGTGGACCTATCTGGGACGCCGATAGGGATTAAGTGGACCCATCAGGACGCTGATGGGGTATATATGTGACCTACTTGGGACGCCAGTAGGGTATTTTGTGAAATCCTTTGAATTATGTACTGTCGTTAAAAGTGTTATAAGCATTTCAATTACTTGGATTATACTTAATTATGCAATTATTGAAAGTGAAATTGTTGATGCATTTCTATTAATAGATCTCATTTTGAAAAATATTGATATCTTTCAATCATGATTATTTTTAGGATTATGATGATCACTTATTGAGTAGCCAAACTCATCAAACTATTGTAAACATTTTTTCAGAATAACTACGGATTCATTTTGAGTGCTAGTCAAGATCAACCTTGGAAGATACTGTTGTTGTGCTAGCTTTCTTTACTTAGTATGTAAGACCTCGCCACTGTAAATTTGTCCTATCAATAGATGTATATATGTTTTGTCTGTCATATCTCAGGAATAATAGTACTGTAAATTCTTGGTGTGTGACAATTATGGTATCAGAGCAATAGGTTTAAGATCCTTAGGAAATTTAAAAAAAAAAAAGAATATACTTAAAAATCACATTTATTGTGTGTACAGACCGGGATAAGGTCAAGATCCAGAATAGCTGAAGCCAATATGGAAGGAATTCACAAAGCCTTGGAAAATATGGTTGCTTTAATGCAACATCAGATGGAAAACAACAATCCACCCAAGCAGTTAGTTACAGGAAATGGTGGGAGCAATATCGAACAATTTAAGAAATTAAACCCACCTTCTTTTAAGGGTGCTGTAAACCCACTGGAAGCCGAGGAATGGATTATGCAATTGGAAAAAATATTCGAGGTTATGGAATGTCCTGATGATAGGAAGGTGGCCTTGCCAGTTTTTATGTTAGAAGGTGAGGCACAACACTGGTGGCGAATGGCAAAAGGAGTATTGGTCAAAGAAAATAAAACCTTGACTTGGGAAGTATTTCTAGAGGCATTTAATGAAAAGTATTTCCCAGATTTTATTCGAGACCAAAAAGAAATGGAATTTCTAGAATTAATCCAAGGAAATAAGACAGTAGCACAGTACGAGGCCAAGTTTACTGACTTGGCCAGGTTTGCACCGCATATGATTAATAATGAGGCAAGAAAGGTGAAGAAATTTGAAAGGGGTCTCAGGCCAGCTATTAGAAGCAGAATATCAGTCTTGAAATTAAAAACTTATGCTGAAATAGTGGATCGTGCCCAAATTGTTGAAAAAGATTTTGAAGATTACCAAAAGACAAAAAATCAGAACAGTCATGTTAGACCTACATCATCTAATCGACAACAGTTTGAAAGGCCAAACAAGAAGCCAAGGCCCTCGCCATTTCAAAACCCAATAGAACCATGTAGAAAATGTGGGAAAAATCATGGATCAAGCCCTTGTTATTGGAATACCGGAGCCTGTTTTAAATGTGGAAAATTGGGACACCAGATTAAACAATGTCCTAGCTTACAGACACAACAGCTTCCAAAGCAGGGAGAGATAGCTCCGAAGCCTCAGATGAAGGGAAGAGTATTTGCGATTACCGAGCAAGACGCTCAGGCCTCAAAATCAGTGATCCAAGGTACTCTTACTATCTTCCAAAAAGTAGCTCATATTTTGATTGATCCTGGATCTACTCATTCATTTGTGTCACAACACTTTGCATGTCACTTAAAGGTAGAACCAGAACAATTAGAATACATTCTAGAGGTAGCCACACCGATGGGAGATTCAATTAACACCAATATAATGTACAAATCATGTGTAATAAAGATAGAAGAAAAGGAACTGTTGGTTGATTTAATACTCCTGGAAATTCAAGATTTTGATGTAATCTTAGGCATGGATTGGCTCTCTGCATACCATGCAAGTATTGATTGTTATAAGAAAATTGTTACCTTTAGTATTCCGAATCAACCAGTATTTTACTTCAATGGTGTCAAAGAAGACTCCCCATCATATTTAATCTCTTGTATTCGAGCTAATCGCCTCCTTCGAAAAGGGTGTCAAGGCTTTCTTGCCTATATCAAAGAAGATAGGAAGGAAGAAATAAATTTGGATACCACTCCGGTTATCCGAGAATTTCCCGACTTTTTTCCTGAAGAATTGCCAGGATTACCGCCTGACAGGGAAATTGAATTCTCCATTGAATTATTGCCAGGGGTAGCACCAATTTCTAAGGCACCTTACAGAATAGCTCCTGCAGAACTTAAAGAACTGAAACAACAATTGGAAGAATTATTAGATAAAGGTTTTATCAGGCCCAGTGTGTCACCTTGGGGTGCTCCAGTACTGTTTGTCAAAAAGAGAGATGGGACTATGAGATTGTGTATTGATTATAGACAGTTGAACCAAGTGACAGTGAAAAATAAGTATCCATTATCTAGGATTGATGATTTATTTGATCAATTACAAGGATCACAAGTATTTTCAAAAATTGATCTTAGATCTGGATACCATCAGCTTAAGATTAAAGGTGAAGATATACTCAAGACAGCTTTCAGAACAAGGTATGGCCATTATGAATTTTTAGTTATGCCTTTTGGATTAACTAATGCACCGGCTGCATTTATGGATTTGATGAATCGAATCTTTAGGCTCTTTTTGGATAAATTTATTGTGGTATTCATCGATGATATTTTAATTTATTCCAAGAATCAGAAGGAACATGAGCAGCATGTAAGAATGGTATTGCAAATATTAAGAGAAAATAAATTGTATGCCAAACTTAGTAAATGTAAATTTTGGCTTGAACAAGTGACATTTTTAGGACATGTCATATCAAAGGAAGGTCTATCAGTTGATCCTTCAAAGGTTGAAGCCGTTGTTAATTGGAAACAACCAAGTAATGTGACTGAAGTTCGAAGCTTTTTGAGATTGGCAGGATATTACAGAAAATTTGTAGAAGGATTTTCTCGAATCGCAATCCCATTGACTCGATTGACATAGAAAAATGTCAAATTTGAGTGGACTAGTGAATGTGAGGAGAGTTTTCAAGAACTAAAAGTTCGATTAACTTCAGCACCTATTTTAACTATTCCATTCCTGAGGGGAGTGGGGGATTTGTGATTTATAGTGATGCTTCACATAAAGGTTTGGGCTGTGTATTAATGCAATATGGGAAAGTAGTGGCATATGCATCCAGACAGTTGAAAGAATATGAGAAAAAATATCCAATTCATGATTTGGAGCTAGCTGCAATAGTATTCGCTTTGAAAATATGGAGGCATTATCTATATGGTGAGCAATTCGTAATATACACGGATCATAAGAGTTTGAAATACCTTTTCTCTCAGAAGGATTTAAATATGCGGCAGATAAGATGGATGGATTTCTTAAAAGATTATGATTGTACAATCCATTATCATTCAGGAAAAGCTAACGTTGTGGCCGACGCTCTAAGTAGAAAATCTACGGGAGTCTTAGCTCATCTAATGATCCAATAAATGCGATTGTTAGAGGAAATAGTGGATTGGCATCCAACTCCGTCCATTAATGGTGTGGTAAGTATGATTGCCAACATTAAGGCGGAACCCCAATTAATCCAATAGATTCGATTAGCACAAAAGAAAGACCCTCAGCTTATAACAATTATAGAAGAGGTGAAGCAAGGAAAGAGAGATGAATTCTCTATATGTAGTGAGGATTTGCTAAGATTCAAAGGCCGGGTTTGTGTCCCGAATGATGAGAGTGTAAAGAAAGCTATCTTAGAAGAAGCACATCATTCTCGTTATACGATACATCCCGGAAGTATTAAAATGTATCAGGACCTGAAGAAAACCTTTTGGTGGAATAATATGAAAAAAGAGGTAGCACTATTTGTGTCTAAATGCCTAACATGCCAGCAAGTAAAAGCTGAACATCAAAGGCCCGCTGGGTTGTTGCAGCCTTTATCGGTGCCAGAATGGAAATGGGAGCAGATCTCTATGGATTTTGTCTCTGGCTTGCCTAGAACAAATTCAGGACATGATAGCATTTGGGTCATTGTGGACGGGTTAACCAAAACTGCCCACTTTCTACCGATTCGCACGACATACACTTTGGATCGACTGGCTCAGTTGTACATTAAGGAAATAGTGAGGTTGCATGGAGTTCCTGTCAGTATTGTATCGGACAGGGATACTCGGTTTACTTCTAAATTTTGGGCTAGACTACAGTCAGCCATGGGGACGAGACTCACCTTTAGTACTGCCTTTCACCCCCAAACTGATGGACAATCAGAGAGGACCATCCAAACCTTGGAAGATATGCTGAGGGCCTGTGTTATTGACCTTACAGGAAGCTGGGATGACCATTTACCCCTGATTGAGTTTGCTTATAATAATAGCTTCCAAGCCAGTATTCAGATGGCACCATATGAAGCCCTGTATGGAAGAAAATGCAGGTCACCCATATGTTGGGACGAGGTTGGTGAAAGAAAGCTTTTGGGGCCAGAAATTGTCCAGATAACTACAGATAAAATAGCATTAATTCGTGAAAGGCTCAGGACAGCTCAGTGTCGGCAAAAGAGTTATGCCGATAACCGAAGGAGAGATCTTGAATTTGAGGAAGGTGATCGAGTTTTCCTAAAAATCTCACCAATAAAGGGCATTATGAGATTCGGCAAGAAAGGAAAGTTGAGCCCACGTTACATCGGACCATTTGAAATCCTGGAAAGAATCGGAGGTGTCGCTTATAAACTTGCCTTACCACCCGAATTGGCAAATGTCCATAATGTCTTTCATGTATCTTCACTACGAAAATATCAGCCCGACCCGTCCCATATCTTAAAATATGAACCTTTACCGATCAGGAAGGACCTATGCTTCATTGAGCAGCCAATTTTGATACTGGATAGAAGGGTGCAAGTGTTGCGTAACAAGGAGATTCCTTTAGTCCGTGTATTATGACAGTACCATTCAAGAGAAGAGTCGACTTTGGAACGAGAAAACGAAATCAGAGAAAAATACCCCTATCTTTTTCAGTAATCAGGTACACAAATTTAGAGGACTAAATTTCTTTAAAAAGGGAAGAATGTAAAAATCCTAAAATTTCAAAAAAAAAAAGAAAAAAGGAGAAAATATGTTTATAAATAGGTGATGTTCTGTTTGAGTATGATGGTCCTTGGGGACCATCACTGTTTTCAAAAACTTTTGCTTTGAATTAACATTTGCTTGCCTTTACTTTTTCCTTTCCCCGCTTTTGCCTCCTGCTGCTTGCAGCTGGCAGCGTCCTTTAGCGGACGTGGTTTTCGTACGATAAACGTTTGCTTTTAACGCGACACCTCAGGTATGAGGTAGAGCGTAAGAAAATAATATAATAATACATTATAAGAATTTAAATAGGGGATGTGAGCACTCCCACCCTAAAACAAAACTTTGAGATTTCTCTCTGGTCGAAACACAATGAACTTCTCTCTCGAACCGAAAATTTGTATCGGAAACTCCCTCTCAAATAATTGTGGGTAAGTGACATCGTCTTCCTGAAAAATAGTCTATTTTTAATAAATAGTGATATTTCCGTCTAGGATCTTTATTTTATCAGTTTTATGTGTAAGTGACCTTATTGTCTCAAAAAATAATCCATTTTTTTTAAAAAATAAAATGAAATAATTATTTCTGCTTATTATTATGAATTTTAGGCGCGATAAATTTTATGCGCACGTGACCTCATTATCTTGAAAAATAATCTTTTTAATAAAAATTGTGATATTTTATCTATGTTAGAAATTTTGAATGCTGTAAATTAGAAAAATAAATTTATTTATTTTTCTTGTCTATTGTTAGAAATAAATGTGATATTTCTGCTTTTAGTAAAATTGTGATATTTCTTTCTACTGTTTTGAATATTTAGACATTGTAAAATTCATGTGTAAATGACTGCCTTATTATTTAAAAATTGACATTTTTTCAATTGATTATAGTATTATTGTGAAATGTTTATTTGTGAATTGATATTCCATAAATTGTGATAATTCCGTATTCTTGAATTTTTATAAGAGTTTTTCTATACATATTAAATTGGCAATTATGCTAAAATGCCTTTACAAACTGCTACCTTTCTAAATTTGAGCCCAAAATATTTGATTGGTTATTTTTGAAATGATATAGAGAGTGACTGTTATTAATGGTTTAAGTGAAATTCATATTAATGATTTCAGTGATATGTTGAGTACATGATATTATTGCTTTCGAATGTTTAAAGAGATTTAGAAATAATTTAAGTATGCAAGTGGACTCATCCGGTTCGCCGGTGAGATATAAGTGGACCTATCTGGGACGCCGGTAGGGTTTAAGTGGACTCATCCGGTACGCCGGTGAGGTATAAGTGGACCTGCAGGGATTAAGTGGACCTATCTGGGATGCCGATAGGGATTAAGTGGACCCATCAAGACGCTGATGGGGTATATATGTGACCTACTTGGGACGCCAGTAGGGTATTTTGTGAAATCCTTTGAATTATGTACTGTCGTTAAAAGTGTTATAAGCATTTCAATTACTTGGATTATACTTAATTATGCAATTATTGAAAGTGAAATTGTTGATGCATTTCTATTAATAGATCTCATTTTGAAAAATATTGATATCTTTCAATCATGATTATTTTTAGGATTATGATGATCACTTACTGAGTAGCCAAACTCATCAAACTATTGTAAACATTTTTTCAGGATAACTACGGATTCATTTTGAGTGCTAGTCAAGATCAACCTTGGAAGATACTGTTGTTGTGCTAGCTTTCTTTACTTACTATGTAAGACCTCGCCACTGTAAATTTGTCCTATCAATAGATGTACATATGTTTTGTCTGTCACATCTCAGGAATAATAGTACTGTAAATTCTTGGGGTGTGACAACCAAACAATAACAAATTTAGATATAGAGGCCTTTGGCAAAGAAGCTCCGGCAAAGGAGCTCGGGCAAGTAGGTGGCAGATGTGAAAGAAAAGTATATATTGTCTATCAGGTTAATATGGAATGTGTATGTTGTAATCAATATATATGGTAAGGTTAGACACAATATCCTATATTTAATGGTAAGTCTGGGTATAGTTTAGGTATCGATGATTTATTTATATTTTTATCCTCTATAATTTGTCTATATATGGCATGTCTGTATATTCATACATTAAATGGACACTGAGTCTCTTCAGAGAAACCTGAGACTCTTCAAATAGTATCAGAGCCAGAATCATCTTCGATGTGTCTCTGTTAATATGTTATGACTCGAACCGATTCGATCCATCTGAAATCTGCCCAGTTAGTGGTAAACTCGTCAGAAAAGTATTTGAGCATGCCAAATAGTGCTCTGAAGTCTCTAAAAAGTTCCTTGAACCTTGTGCTACCACATGAAGAAAAACCATTTCTTGTTTCCATTCGCTCTCTTCCTCCCTCTAGAGTCAAATCTGTGGGAATCTGAGAAATTTCCTTCGATGATTCCATATATTCTTTTTCTTGTTTCCTTGTAATTAATTTCTTTCCTCGCACTTTTATTATTTTTGTTCTGCTATCAAAGTTTTAGATCCAAAGCTTTGCTCCAATGGCAAATTGTATGATAGCAACATTTTCGATGAAGAAGACGTGAATCCCTTTGACGAGCCAACACTTCGGAACAAGGCATAAGGACAATCAAATTACGGTGAAGGGCCATTTTATACAACCATGTTTTGTTGTTCGACACTCGCCTCCTTCTCTCTCTTCAGTTTTCCTTGGGTCGTTCTCTCTCCTTTGAGTTTTGATCTTGAGCGTCTTTTCAATTGGAGCTGCGGTTTTGGGTTTTTCTTTCCTTTGGCTTTTGGATTTGGATTCAAGGGATGCATTTTCATCGTATAATTAAAGATTGAGAAAATTTCATATAGAACCTTAATTTATCATATTATTTCATGGTAGACCCTCTTTCCGTTTTTCTTTCAAGCGGCATAAGAAAACTTCTAAAGATTTCCATACCCCCTCGTCACTTATCTTCCTCTTTTATTGACTTTTGATGGTAAAAATTAACGAAAAAAAATCTTTTTATACCATTTCAACCTAAACGTTTTTAATGGGTGGAATGAAAAAAGAGAGTTAAATTTTTTTTTGGATTTAAAAGGTATAAAAAAAATTGTTGAGCTAATTTTTATGTCAAAAGTCAATAAAAGAGGGAGATAAGAGATGAGCGGATGCGGTGAAATCTTTAGGGGTTTCCTGCTGCTTGAAAGAAAGAAAAATGGAATGAGGTCATGAAATAATATGAGGGAAAAATGGAACGAGGTCATGAAATAATATGAGGAATTAGGGTCCTATATAAAATTTTCCCTAAAATTAAAGTAAATACAAGATCTTCAACTCCGTCTATAGTTGGCATTTATAATGACCACATTATCCAACCCGTAAAAAAGCTACCCCTTTCTTTCTCGATCGTTATGAACCTTGGAATCTTTGTTTTTTTGTTGTTTTTTTCTTTACCACTCTCTCAATCTGTCTTGGAACTTTTCTCTCTCTCTCTCAATCTCACTCTCTCTCTATATATGCGTGTCTCTCTCTCTCAATCTCACTTGAGCCATTAGAAAAAAAAAGAAAGATAAATGTTATAGTTTGAACAATAAAAAAATGTAGAAAGGAAATTAAACATCCTAGTCTTTTAAATATGGAGGCGGCTTCATTGGCTTCTTATATGTACTCGAAGGTTTATTTGAGATTACAATTATAGATCGGGGGTATATATCCTTTTACCAAATTTCTTCCCCTTTTTCTTCTCTCTTTATCCTAAAATTCTCTCGAGCATTTTCTATCTCCTCTTTTTTTCTCTCTCCTGAATTCATCCAGCTATATAGTTATTTAAAATTACATAATAGGTTTATGTTTTAATAATATAGAACAATTAGATATGATATATTGTAAACTTTCAATATTTATTTGAAAGAACACATGAACTAAAGAAATATACGTTTGACTAAAACATAACAAATAAACATAGGGAAAATATCCTATTATCCTTTATTTTTAACTTCTATATCTCTTTAAACCCAAGAATTAAAAATATTACTTGTAAGCAAAATGACTCCATCTTTTATATCTTTCAACTCCCTAAACCCTTTTGACCATGTATTTTTTACCTTAACAATTTATGAAATGACTCTATCTCTCTCTCTCACTCTAAAACTTCATCTCTCTCTCAAAACTCCATTTCTCTCTAAAACCCAAACTCTATCTGTTTCTCTCACATCATCGTCTCTCTCTCACAAAACTCCATCTCTCTCCTTAAAACTCAAACTCTATCTCTCTCTCTAAAACTCTATCTCTTTCTAAAACCCAAATTCCATCTCTCTCTTTCTAAACTCCATCTCTCTCTCACACATAAGAAGGTGTGCTCATGTTCGAGCTCAAGCTAAACCCCGTGGCTGATAAACTTAACGAGAAGCGAAGAGATAGAGATGGAGTTTTAGAGGGAGAGAGATGGAGTTTGAATAGAGCGTCATTTTAGTATTTGTTTGAGTAAAAAATTTATGGTCTAAGGGGTTGTAAGATAAAAAAGATAGAGACTTTTTGCTTATAAGTAATATTTTCAATTTTTGAACTCTTAAGATATGAAAGATAAAAATAAGAGATAAAGAGATATTTTGTCATAAATATAATGAGCATTAAAACCTAATAAAATAGCAAATGTTCATCAAAAAAATGAAGACTCAATGCACTGGAGTCATCTTCTTTGCCCAAGGAGGGGGGAAGAGGGAGAATGAGAAAAAAAGAAGAAGGATCTTCGGTAAAATGGGTACACTTCGTACCTAATGTTACAACTCCCTGTCAAAACCCTTGCTCCCTGTTTACCACTACAACAGGTGGGGAGCTCCCCAATCACTTTATCCAAACAGGCCTTGCAATCCCCACTGCTGAGATCATTTGTGCACTGAGCCAATCCGTATATCATTGTCTTCTCGCCTAGTTCACTCAATTTGATTTCTCCAGTTGTGAAAAACAGAAAGAGAGAGCAGTCTGAGAAGTAACTGATACATGAGGTCTCCAAGATAACGGTTAAACAGATGGGGCTCAGAAACATTGAGAGTGTTCCACATATAGACCTTGTTCCTCTCATCGATTTTACCGAAGAAACTTTCGTTCAAATAATGTACAAGACAGTTATCAAACCAAACAATTGCTTCTTGTTTGTTCGGACAGAGGTGACCAATTTCAGCTGTTCCATCTTCCATGTACACTTTGCAATCGTAGCATCTTACGTCTCCACGGCAGAGACCGAGGCTGTGGTATTGCTGTCAGGGGAAGACGCAGTGGTGAAGCCAGTGATGGGAGTTTTGGCTGATGGGTCCTGAGGAGAGGGCTTAAGGAATGGTCAGTGGGGGGGTGAGTTGTATAGTTTGTTGAGGAGGGTGAACAGATGTGAGATAGTGGGTCAGCGCTTATGGTGCCTTGGAGCATGGTGAGGCATAGTGCGAGAATGGGCAAGAGAAAATTGGGATCCACCATCTTCTTTTCTAGAGAGAAAAAGAGGTAAATGGCTGGTTTGTGTGTGTGAGAGAGAGATGTCTGGTTTGTATGTTTTCTTTAGAAATGTTTGAGTGGGGTTGCATATATACATAGAGGCAAAAATGTGAGATTGCGTTGGGGTGCTGAATATCGTCGGTTGAATAGAGGAAGTGATGGAAAAACGCGGGTTGCTTCTACTTGTAAAATTGGCGCCTTTGGTGACTTAGAAGTTAGAAAGGTTCTAGGCTTTGAATTCATTAAAGACAAACGCTTATGGCAACCGGAGTATGGGAACTTGAATGTCGTTTCCATCCAATCAATGAGCTGACGGTGATGAAGAGAGAACGGGAACTGCAGCTAGGCTTTGGAGACCAGGTTTCACAGCCATCACCTCACAACTCATCGGCGGATGGGTGCTTTTTGTTTTCTAATGCAGATAAGGGATTACCAAAAATAAAATAAAATAAAAAAACTAAAATAAAAATAATAATAATGCAGTTAAGGGTGCCAATGGTTTGGGTCAGCCGTTTTTTTTTGGGACAGGCCATTAAAAAAGTTGGGCTTTTTTGGGGGCCGGCCCGGCCTGACCCTAACCTAGCCCCGTTGGCAGCCCTAAATGTAGTGATGGAAAGACCCAATTGCCGGTGGCTCAGCCAGGGCTTAAGACATGTATGTGGCCCGTGTTTGAGCAACTCGGCCGGCGTTCGAGTAACTCGGCCTGAGTCCAAGTTACTCAGCCTGAGTTGGGGCCAAGGTCCAAAAGTGTTAAAAAAAACAAAAAAAATCTCTAAAGTAAAATCAAACAATACACATCAAAATGAGGTAAAAACTAGCGAAAAAATAGATCTTTAGAAAATAGAAATAATCTAAGAGAAACTGTAAACATAAATATTCATGGGCAAAACATTTTTCAAGCTCTGTAAAAATACTGGAAAATATATATATATATAAAAAAAAAATTCTCATTTTTTGAAATTTTATTTTTTATTTGAATTTTCTTAAGATCCCCTTATTGGACACCCTACTCAAAGGCACTCGGGCTTCGTAGATTTTCCTGACAAGCCCGAGTTACGCAACTCGTTCCGACTTGGCTCGCCTGAATAATCACTCGACGAATGAGAGTGAACAGGTTTGTAAGATCGGTCGGCACTAATGATGCGTCTTACGTGCGTGGTAAGGTATGCCATGCAAATGGGCAGGTCAAACCTCTCACTGAAGTAACAGGAAAAATAGAGAGAGATTTACCTGTATATTTCATTTAAAAATTGTAATGAAAAAAATCTTCCAAACATTTTGTACAATGGTCCACATATTGTTTTAGGAAAATTGTTTCATGCAAGCTGGACGGTATTGCTACAATATGCGATCCAAAGGTATAAAGTATCCATCTTATAGATGGACGCAAATAGGTGTTCCATCTAAAAACAAGTGTAACTAACCGTCCAAATGCTTTCTTAATATAATTCTTATTCGTATTTTTTTTTTTTTTTGGGCATATTCATGATCTCCTTATTAAGGATTATATATCCTCTAAAAATTAAGATCCAATTATATTTAAAATATATTATTTGCCAAGCCTGCATTCCTACAATATGGAGGCTGGCCGCATAGAAATCGTGTCCTTTTAATCCATTATTTTCTTTTCAATTTTGCTATCAATCCCAAGATTGAAATTCTGAAGTTACTTGTCATCTTTTTTTTTTAAGTGATTTCTTACCTTTGATATTGAAAATCTGAAGTTACACTTGACTTTGGATTTCGAGTATCCGAAGTTGCATGGAAGTCTCAACTACAAATGCAACTTCCTATATTAAAAATCAGAAGTTAAGGGTGAATTTGGATTTTTAGCATCCAAAGTGATTCAAATTTTTCCTGAAAATAACTTTAGAAATAAATATGACTATAGTTATAGAAAATCCGAAGTTATTTGTAAATTAGGATAATCAATTTCATTATCAAAGATAACATTGAAATAAAAATACAGATAAAAAAAAACATGTGCGTGATATACAAAAATAAAAAGGATTTTTATAATTACAATTTTTAAATAAAATTTATGTGTAACTTTGTGGAAAAAATTTAAAAATAAATAAATCACTGGAGCCACCATGGCTCATGATAGAGAGAGGGATAGCCATTGTTGGCAAGTGTTTTGACCTCGAGTTTTGATCGACCTTTAGCCATGCATATGGGAAGACAAAATGGAACTTCGCTATTCCTTCCTGGAAACCCGGATCCGATAACTAGCAATGTTTTTCAAAAACTACCTAGTTTACGGTAATGAATAGGGCGATTTGCAGGTAAATATGGGA
Organism: Amborella trichopoda; assembly: GCF_054954075.1. Classification (NCBI taxonomy): domain Eukaryota; kingdom Viridiplantae; phylum Streptophyta; class Magnoliopsida; order Amborellales; family Amborellaceae; genus Amborella; species Amborella trichopoda. The sequence goes on along the minus strand of NC_142337.1, from coordinate 22,383,053 downwards.
AACAATTGATCTTTTTACAAGTTTTTCCAAAAATCCCCAAAGCCCAACTGTTTGGCCACGTCCCCTTTCAATATTTTTTAAATCACATCACTATCTTCCTCCTCAAGTAAAAAGAGATCACTTTCTTGGGCAAAAATGCAGTTTTCTAAGTACACTTTCTCTTTGTTATTTATCGGCACATACATTAATGAAGCTAGTCCAGTATAATTTGTTGGTATGTGTGTGGCCATGGGGCCTTTAAACGTACAATATTTCTCTCTCTTATAATTTAATACTTATCTCTAAAAGAGGGAGGTTTCTTAGAGAGAGAAAGTGCCGTTATCTATCAGCTAGAAAGTAACCACCTACTTCTCAAGATTACAGGGCCACGTTTTCGGAGAGATTTCAGGAGGAAGTGGAACGTTGGAGAACGACCTCCTTTATCCCTCTTTAAGAAGGGTTTTATAGCTATGGAGAGGGACACAAAATTTACAGAGTTCTCATAGTTTTGGTAAAAGCCTGATCTCTGCAATCGATACTCTTACGACACTGCCCCTAATCCTGATAGTGGGTCCATCTCTTCCCTCAAGTTTTCAACGTTGGTATCAGAACAAGTTGTGGAAGCGTGGTAGGCTCATAACCTATAGATCTTAGGTTCTATTTTTCGTTTTTATTAGTGTTTTATCCTGATTTTAATTTACAGTAATTTTGATATTGTGCTTTGTCATTCACATATATCTTGCTGTAAATTTTTTTTTTTCAAATTTGGCTCGCTACTGCTGTCTCTTAAGCTATGAAACACAATTGCATGAGTCGTAATTTTTTCCATTGTTAAAGATTTTTTGGTGCACGGTACTTTACTACCCCTATCTTGATGCCCATATATTCGATGATAACGTTATTGATAATTTAACAACCTTGACGCTCTTATTGATAAAGTTATTGACAAAATTATTGATTCATTGATTATTCATATATATCTTCTTTATTATTCAGATATATCTTCTTTCCTTTTTTTCTGTTTCATAATCCTCTACTCTTAATTCACTTTCTTGCCTACGTGATTCATATATATCTTGTTGACTCATTGTTATTGATTCACATATATCTTACTGATAAGGTTATTGATGTTGTATGATTCATTGTTCTTGTATGTAGCAAGTCCGTGACTGATAAGTAGGAGATCTCGTACATATCTAGATAGATACTTAGCTCTTGTGGTGAATTAATATTTACCCAAGATCTCGTACATATCTGGATAAATACTTAGCTCTTGAAGTGAATTAATATTTATCCAAGCGCGTATATATATATATTGTTTTGAAAGCACATAGCAGCCACGCACCTTAACCATTTGGCCAAAGTGAAGTGGTAATTCTCTATCTAATAATAAATAAAATAAAATAAAATTAAAGATAAAATTTGCTGCTTAATTTTAGAGAGAGATATATAGTTACTGCTGTAATTTTAGAGAGAGAAACAAAGAGACACATAATTGCTGAAAATCAGTTGGCTTGCATCTTTTCTTTCTTTAATATTTTATTGATGAAAATTAGTGCAGAATTTTATTGGATTATTAAAAATTGCTATGCACACAACAACTATTCAAGTAAAGGTTGTTATATCAACTGCATGAATTATTTATTTATGTTTTTTTGACTTATAATTTAGGAATTTTTGACATATTTTATTTGCATCATAATTGTCACTGTATTGCCTAATTATCCTATGCTTTGGTCTCTTTAAGTTAGAAAATTTCATGATCTTGATTTTGTGAGTTTTTCTTTTTTGTATGATTATGCAATGCCATATTTTTTGTTGCAAAATATCAAATATCATTGTAGATTCTCTATCTTGTGTTAAGAGATATTCACATATTTATGAAAATTATTCTCATACAAGATTTGACATAAAAGTAGTTGTTGCCTTACTTTATTAATTTTTTGTTGCATCACAACAGTGCGAATATAAATTGTTCGAGAAAAATTTTCTTTGAAATTGCAGCTCACTGAGAGTCGGCAAACTTATTGATTTAGCTAGCAGACAACCTTCTCTTAAACACAATTAAATTTGTTTTTGAACTCTTAGGTATTATCTAAAAATTTAAAATGGAATCTAGGCTAGTCATTTCAGAATTCTCCAAACTTGAAAAACTCAATGGGACCAATTTTTCTATGTGGAAAAGAAAAATTGGATATATTCTTTTTCAAGATAAGGTAGATTATGTCCTAAAAATAAAAGCATTAGTTTTTAGAGCCTAATACCAATGGTCAAGTAGAAGGTGACTTGAAAAATAGTTAGAAGATGACAAAGTAGCTAGGACTATTATGTTGAGCTTTATGGAAGATGATTTAATTAGAGTCTTTGAAGATTACACTGCAGCTCAAAGTATGATAGGCGCCTTATCTGAAAGTATGGGACCACTTCTGAGACCCATGTACAATTGTTGTTAGAAAAATACAATTCTTGCAAAATGAAAGAAACGGACTCAGTGACCGAGCATGTCAATAAAATGACAGTACTCGCAAAGGACCTTGCTGCAGCTGGGAATCCAGTCCCCGATCGCCTGCAAGTGTCCATTGTCCTTAACAGTCTCCCTCCATCTTGGGAGTGTGTTGTAATTATATTGAACCATTCTGTACAAGGGATAACCATGTTTAATCTTCCCATGCATCTTAGTATTGAAGCTGAGAGTAGAATGATGAAGAAATCAAATGAGCTCCACTTTGCCAAAGTTCATCTTCTCAGATCATCAAGAAACCTTTCAATTATCAGAAAAATAATAGGTATAGGGGAATGAGGAGAAATTTTAAAAGTCAAAAGAATAAGGATGAGAATACCTGTTTTTATTGTAAGGAAATTGGGCACATCAAGTTTAATTGTCTTAAGCTAAAAAATAAAAATAGGAACCAAAATAACAACCCTATTCGAAATAATCAAAATAAGAGAAATGACTTGATCTGCATAGTCCTAGAATCAATAGTTGCCGATTATGACCTGAGAAATTGGTGGATCAATTCAGCCTCCACTCAACATGTCTCGAGGACCAAAGATGGATTCACAGAATTGAAAGAGATTGCAGCCGATAACCAATAGATTTATATGGGAAATGGCACATACTACGATGTATTAGGTGTTGGTACTTTTAAGCTGTGTTTACCAGGAGGAACAAATCTCTTATTGACTAATACATTTTATGCACCCAATACGAGGCGCAATTTGATTTCTGTCCCAAGGCTAGACGACAAGGGTTATGAAATAAGGTTCAGGTCTGGTCGGGTTACCATTGGAAAGCATTCTAGAGCTTTGGTGTACGGTACTAAAGTTGACAATTTGTACCAACTGAATATTGATGCAAGTTCATCATTTTTTGGTTATATTAATGCTTCTTTTGATTCTTTTATGTGTATGGATCATCCATATTTATGGCACTTAAGATTATGACATATAAATAAAGACAAAATGAATCAAATAGTTAAAGGAGACTTGCTCCCCAATTTAAGAGAAAATAGTGTTAAAAATATGCGAGCCATGTATTTATGGTAAATTAATTAAGAAGCCCTTCCCTAAAGGGAAAATGTCTAGTGAACTACTTAGTATTGTTCAGTCTAATATATGTGGCCCATTAAATGTGAAAACACATAGAGGTATGGAATATTTCATAACATTTATAGACGATTATTCATGTTATGGATATGTATATCTAATTAGTAAGAAATCAGATGCATTAGAAACATTTAAAGAATATAAAGCTGAGGTAGAAAATCAGTTAGGTAGACATATTAAAATTCGTCGAACAGATAGGGGAGGTGAATATTGCTCCACCTTATTTTCTGAATTATGTAAGGAATATCGTATAAATTCACCAAACAACTATGCCATATACACCACAATAAAATGGTGTAGCTGAAAGGAGAAATAGAACTCTAATGGACATGGTCCATGATGAGCCATTCAAATTTATCACCTCCTATTTGGGGTGAGGCTCTCAACTCTAAAATATATATCATTAATCATATTCCAACTAAATCTATAGACTTGACCCCCATATGAATTATGGACAGCTAGGAAACCTGACCTTACTATCTTGAAAAGTTGGGGTTCTCGGGCACATGTGCTTATACCACTATAAAATAGAGACAAATTACAAAGTAAAGCTATAAAATGCTCTTTAATAGGCTATTCAGAAAATTCTAAAAGGTATAGATTCTATAACCATGAAACTAGATCATTAATAGAGAGTCGTGATGCTCATTTCTTAAAAAATATAGATAATGAAAATATTTTAAATAAGCCTATTGAGTTACATGAAATTGATAAAGATAAGGGTTTGGAAGACCCTGTTTCTCAGACTCCCTCTACATTTGGTGAGAATGATTCAATTGAATCAAGTATACCAGATAGGCCTAAAAGAACTAAAGCCCCACCTACGACTTTAGAAGAATTTTATATATTTATGAATGAAGATAATTACTCTTCAATGAGTGAGGATACAATAGATGAACCTCGTAGCTACAGTGAAGCTATTAACTCACATGACTCAGCTGAGTGGACTCAAGCCATGGATGATGAACTTGATTTTATTAAAAGAAATCAAATTTGGGAGTTGGTTGACCTCAAAGATAGAAAAGTCATCGGTTGCAAATGGGTCTTAAAGAAAAAGCTTAATGCAAATCGATCCATTGATAAAATAAAGCTGGTTGGTAGCTAAAGGATTTATCCAAAGGGAGGGCATAGATTACGTAGAAACTTATTCTCCAGTAACAAAATTTTCATTTATTAGGATCATCCTTGCATTAGATGCATATTATGATCTAGAATTATTTCAGATGGATGTCAAAACAGCTTCCTTAAATGGAGAATTAAAATAAGATATATACATGAAACAACCAGAAGGATATGTAATTAAAGGCCAAGAAAACAAAGTATATAAACTTAAGAAATCTTTAAATGATCTAAAATAGTATTCTAGGCAATGGTACTTTAATTTTCATAATGCAATAACTGAAATTAGTTATATAGCCAATAGGTTAGACCATTGTGTATATGTCTGGAATAATGGGAGCAATTTTGTTATATTGTCACTATATGTGGATAACATTTTTGATAGTCGGAAATGATATTGGCATGATTAACCATGCCAAATCATGGCTAAGTTCTCATTTTAAGATGAAAGATATGGAAGAAGCCTCATATGTACTGGGCATTAAGATAATAGAAGATAAAAGTTTAAGACTTCTATGTTTATCTCAAGAAAATTATTTAGAAAGTGTTTTAAATAGATTTAAGATGAAAAGTTGCAAGCCCATAGATACACCTATTTGTAAAGGCATGAAATTATCAAAGAAAATGCGTCCATTAAATGTTAGTGACAAAGCTGAAATGGAAAGAATTTCATATGCTTAAGCTGTAGGATGCATAAATTATGCCATGTTGTGTACAAGACCTAATTTGAGTCATGCATATGGTCTTGTAAGTAGATTTCAGAGTAATCCTGGGATGACTCATTGGCAAGCTACAAAAAGGATACTCAGATATATTCAAAAAACTAAAAATTACAAGTTGTGCTTCCAAGATGACAACTTAAAGGTTACTGGGTACTCTGATGCAGATTTTGCAGGAGACCCAGAAGATAGAAAATCAACCTCAGGAATTGTATTCCCCTTTGGAGGTGGATGTGTTTTTTGGTCTAGTAAGAAACAAGGTTGTGTAGTTCGGTATACTATGGAAGCTGAGTATATTGCTTGTAGCATTGCTGTAACTTATGCCATCTGAATTGGACACTTCATAAATGATTTGAAGCTGGATATAGCCGACGGACCTGTTAAATTTTTTTGTGATAATCAGGCTGTTATTTCATCAATTAGATTGGAGCTTATAGTTCCAAAGGTAAGCACATTGAAATTGATTATCATTATATTTATGATATTATTGGAAATAATGAAATAACTGTAAGTTATTTGCCATCTTCAGATATGATTGCAGACCCTTTAACAAAGGGATTGAGTGCAGAAATATTATCAAAGCATGTAGCTTTGATGGGACTTGGAAATATTTAAGTCAGGAACTCCCAACTAAGATATTTTTTGATGTCTTGGTCATGAGAGGAAAAAACGCATTGGCGTGAAAAACCATGACATGACTTCGGATATTTTTTGTTATGAGATGACCGCACTTGCGTGAAAGCCTCATGATAAAAGTATGTACATAAATGTTAAATTTATTAAGTGGAAAAAAACTTTATGATATTTCAATATATCTGGCGCTCATGGCCAACTTGGAGATGTTAGTACGTGTGTGGGGCCATGGGGCCTTTAAACGTGTAATATTTCTCTCTCTTATAATTTGTCCTTTATCTCTAAACAAAGGAGGTTTTAAGAGAGAGAAAGTGTTGTTATCAAACGGCTAGAAAGTAACCACCCACTTCCCAAGATTACATGGTCACGTTTTCTCAGAGATTTCACGAGGAAGCCGAATGTTGGAGAACGACCTCCTCCATCCCTCTTTAAGAAGGGTTTCATGGCCATTAAGAGGGATACAAAAATTTACAGAGTTCTTATAGTTTTGGTAAAAGCCTGATCTCTACAATCGATAGTTTCACGACATTGCCCTTAATCTTGAGAGTGGGTCCATCTCTTCCTTCAAGTTTTCAACATAATTTGTGTCAAACTGGTTCCCGGTACCTATTAAAGTTGGTCTGGCTTCATTATTTATGATGAAGCTAGTTCGACACAATTTGAGCTAGACGGGCTTCACTAAGAACAAGTCGGTCCCACACATATTTGTCTTGGACTACCTTCAATAGGGAGAAAAAAATAAACAAAAAAAATTGTATCAATAACATGAAGCAATTCAAAACCTTTCTTTCAATAACAAAAGAAAAGACCTCTGGTTGGGAATAAAAAGACGCAATAAGTAAAGATGCAAAAATCAAAAGAGGGTGCCGGAGATTACCTCAATCGGGTTTTTTACACCCCACACCGATTCGCCTTATTTCGATGGTGTGGGATCAATGGTCAACCTTTATTCACAATCTTGAGAAAACAAGTTTAGGCCAAGCCAGTCCAGTGGAACATGAACTACTCAGAAATCTCAAACATAGGTGAACCCCCCTTTCATAACTTAGTCGAGAGAGACAACATCTCTTTTACTATAACCTAAACCCTTAGCCACAACAAAAGAGGAGAGATGTGAGAGAGATCTCAAAGGACAATGAGAGGGGTGTGTCACTTAGTTTACCATAGGGGGAGAGAGAGAGAGAGACTTTCTATGAGAGGAGCGTGCCCCTATGGTTTATGAGAGAGAGAGAGAGAGAATGGTATAGAGAATATTGGGTAGCGTCCTTCCCTTTTTATACTACATAAAGTTCTAGGGTTTTTTGAGGTCTTCCATGGCTTGCATCTTCATGTGAGATTGAATATGTATCATTAATCTTGGGTGACTTGTGGTGTGAGATATATGAGCCCTCCATTCCATAGATATGTCATTAAGATCATATAAAATGTGCTAGAACCATTATCCTCCATTTTCTAAATCATTGTCCCAACAATTAATTTAAATTAAAAAATAATATATGATAATATTGTGTTTTCTTATTTCATGCACAAACCTTCTCACACATACTGAAATTTGATTCAAAGCTTTCTCAAAGCACAAGCTTTCTAAAACATAATATTTCTTTTCCCTCAAGCCTTGAGCTTGAGCTCACAAAATAGAAGGCTCCTCAGGGTGGGGTGTGCCACCCTAGGTGGCACTCCATGGAGCCCACTCAATTGACATGGTGGGCTCATATATCATATTGGGCCTCCCATGCAATATAAAAATATTAAAAATAATATTACGCTTAGAAATTCTTAAAATCTTATTTGAATAATTAAATCAATGTTAAATCAATAACTCTGCTTTTACAAATCCAAATTTGATAAATAAAATATCTAGAGATTTTGAATAACAATTTTAAAAAGCATATAACATTAAAACATACATGATTAAATACTTTGATGGGAAAAGGATCCATTTGGTTTAGGAACAAATAAATCTACACTAGTGCACTCCAACTTCTACTATTAATGACGGTCCACACTTGCTTTTTCAAACTGACCTAGTATTGCCATGACCCACAGTCCATGCAGGGGCTTATTAGTGGGACACCAAAGTTTAACCAACGGATAAGGGGTAGTAGTCTCAATCTATAGATTTCAGGTTCTTCCTTAGAGACAAAACCAAGGTCACCTAGACCTGATGCAATTCATTGCTTTATGATACATAGGGGTTTTCTCTCGCACATGCGCAAACTTCACCTTGAATGGTGGTTCATTTTCCTAAAAATGACTATCATATATACATGCCATGTAATGGTACACAGATGATACTTTAACCCTGTCTCTGAAAGCCTCCATCACACAATGGTCACACATTCCTTTAGCTCACTCTTCCAGACATTTTCTGACCTCATCAAGGGATGACCCATTATAACCATTATTGGTTTATTCTCTATGCCTAGGTTACATGGGGTTTTGCCAAGCAGACTAACCTAGATCGTAAAGCTCAGTCAAGTATTAGCAAACATTGTTTTATTAGTATGGTCTGTAGAGGACTACACTCCTATTGAGTCCAAGTTCTATTATATCAGTCAGTTCATTATAAGTGCTCATAAGGCCTTTAATGACCATACACACCCAACATCTCATGTTTGACATTTGAAGGCCTTACAGTTTCTCTTCCTCACTTTATCTCATCCCCATCTCTTTATCATGTCTCATAAAATCATCATGTGCAAGCCCCTTTGTAAGAGGGTCTACTATTATTACCTCTATAGGTATATAACTAATCTTGATATCTCCCAATTACAATGTCTCTCAAGCATTTTTCACTTGTTCTATCTCATTACATTAATAATGATTTTCACCATCAATTCTTTCACAAAATGATTTATGGAGGCAGTGTGTCTTTCCCTTTGCTGCTCGGATCTCATCTCGAACGTGGTCGTGGTCCATCTTTCATATCGCATCGTGAATGATAGACCTATTGTCGTAGAAGATCATCACGTACTCTCATCGCATGGGGTCGTATCTTCATGGGGTCAAAGGAGTTCTCCAATCGACTTGCTCCCTTCTGTGGCCATACAACTAGCGCCATATATCCGGGTTCCATGAGTGAACAACATTATAGTCTACTTTTTCAGTTGGCTTGTCAAACACTAGTAGGTGCTCCCATTGGAATATTTAGTTTATCTGAATCTTTCATGAAAGAGTACTTGTATAACTGAATATCCAAGCAGCTAAAAAGAATCGTGGAACTGTAGTAGCTCCCACTCAATTTTTGCACATATAACATGTACATTCTCAACATTCTTATGCCTATGTCATGAGGTAGTATAACAAGTCTCATGCAATAAATAATTTAATGCCCGTTTAGTTTCACAATATGCAAAACCTATATGAACCACAAATCTTCAACCACACTAGTTTTCTTGGTAGTAAACCCATACAAACCAAGTTATCTATCCACACAACATGCATCAAGGAGGCCTACCAAGATGGACTTCTTATGACATCCCTATAGTTCATGGACTTAGGCAATCGAGGATTCTGAATAATTGAAAAAAACAACAAGGGTCTAGGAATAAGGGTATTTTAAACCTAGAGTGTGAATAAATGAGAGTTTTCTCCCAAGTTTATAAATACCATCAAGACTCAATGTTTTTCCCTTTTATAAAAAACGTTTTGACTTGATATATGTATTTTCACAAACAATAGTTAGATAATATGACGATTTAAAATGATTTTTCATAAAGACTTAGTTGAACCTAGCAAGACTATGGGGTTTTCTCAAAACCATATTCATAGACTTAGGTTTTTCTCAAATGATCCAGTTTAATACATGTTTAGTCTTCATAAATCCTTTCACTGCATTCACCTTTAATTACCTTTCAAGTCATGTTTCTTGGCCTAAAAAACAAATGATAAAGACCATTTTATAAGTTTATCAAAAATAAAATATGACTAAAGAATGGTCATCAAAATTTGAAAAAATACTTTTTTTTGACAAATATGGAGACTTTATCAAGAGATCATGATCACATGCAACACATCATATTATTGGAAAATATTGGGATGATGGTCACTAAGACCGAGTTCCATCAGAGCACTCCCTTCGAGCTTACACATTTAAATGAGCCAAACCTATCTCTTGTGTTCCATATTTAGAATAATAATCCTTGATTAAACTACATCTCCATGTGTATCACTACTAAAACTACCTTTAGTAGTTCATACTCAAGTACAAGGAGGCAAAAAAACATAGGGTATTCATAAACCAACTCTTTCAAATTTGTTAGCACCTATCACCAAATGTCCATACCTGGGCTTTCTTAATTATTTGCTTTTATTGGTTGACAAGATTTTGTAATCGTGGAAGAGCACGCAACTAATGGATAATTGATTGATCATTGGTTTCACTTTTCATGAAGTGTCCATCTCTTCGGCACTTGGATTCTCCTTTTCTCACGCCGTGAAGAAATATTCTTCTTCATCCCATTATTCCAAGTATCAAAAATTCGATTCTCCTACTGATTTTTAGAGATTCTATGCTGCCACCAATTCTCTCTATTTATCCCTTCATTTCAAAGAAGCCAATATGATTTTATAGGTATTGTGTTTCTTCTTCTTTCTACTATTCCCAGATCGAATACTTTTCACATAAAATGTCATATGTCGTCGACTCTGTATTATCTCTCTTTGAAGTTTCACTATTATAAACCATACTCATGGCACACTATAAAATTTTTAAATGAGCCCTAAAAAGCTCTCCATTATGAAGAATCCAAATATGTTCCTTAACATGCCACATCTTTTAATTTTTTTAGGAATAGAAGATGGGCATCCCATAATAAAAATATAGCATCTCTCAACTCATAAAGAGTTTATCTCTGAAACGTTTGGAACATGAAATACACTAAAAAATACAAAATAGTTCTTAGTTCTATCCTTAAATCACACCATATAGTATTTTTCGATTTAGTGACTTTCACGTCAGAATCTAGTTTTCACAGTAGAAAATCAGGTTGTGCACCTCTCAATAAAACATTTGTTTCTTTCAATTCATAAAGGAGTTCTCCTTCAAAAGCTTTTTGTAGAAAACTAGACTCAATACTAAAACATAATACCATGGTGTGAATTCCAGATAATACCTTTTTTTTAGATAAATAAATAATTGACATTCATGTCACAAAGTATATTATACTGCAAAATTCCTGGATGAACACTATTTAATAAAATTATTTTTTCTCTCTACCCACAAGGATTTTCATTTTAAAACCCCTTTTGTTTAAAAGTAGACACAAAAAGGAAACAAATAGCTTTCTTTGGGCTTCATATGTCTATGTTAAGTAGGCTTGACAAATATAGATGTTCACATCTCAATGAAACATAACAAACTGCAGAAATTCAGGATGACCTCTCTCTAATAAAAGCTTTTTATTCCTTACTTCCCATGAATATTTATCTATCATAAAGTTTAATTAGAAACTAGACTTAAAAAGACAGTCTAGAAACTTGGTAAGGGCTTTAAAACATTATGTTAAGAATAAAAATAAAATCATGACTTCCAAGTCATTGGTACAGTTTTTATTGCAAAAAATAGCACTTACGCACCCTTCAATAAAATGACTTTATCTTTCAAACCACAAGGGTTTTCTTTATGATTTTTTTTTTATTTTAACTGAGACTCAATTTGATGAGTTACAATAAAATTTCAGCTGAAAATAAAATTCTATGATTAATGGAAAAATTCGTGGAACTCAATTGACAGTTCTTGTATTTTGCAGGGTCAGAATTGATACCCTTCATTGATAAGTCCATAACACTCAATTACCGTAGGATCTTCCACTGAAATTTTGAAGGTACATCCAACTCTAAAACAAAATCACTGAAGTATGGACATATCACTGATGTATGCAATCAATAAATACCTCAATATTGTCTTCATATCACACTCCAAAATAGCACAGAATATCCCGTTTTGCAGAGTAATTTTTCGGTGTTCAAATATTCCAATAATTCTTCCGGAGCTGTATCACTTCCCACAAAGGTTATTGGCTTTCTTATATCTTATTCTCAACTCATTGAATAGTAAAATAGAAGAAGTAGGACATCAAGTAAATCTTGCTCTTATACCAATGAAAGAAGGACTCGTGTGATCTAGCCAAAGTATATATTCCTTTTCTTCTTTTTTTTTTCAATTCTTTTTCTTTTTCTCTACGGCTTAGATCGCTCACAAGTAGTCGTTTTACAATAAATCAACGTCAAACAAAATAAATAAAAGTACACAATTAAGATCTTAAGAACAAGAAGCCATTCAAAACCTTTCTTTTAATAACAAAAGAAATGACACAACCTATGTTTGGAAATAAAAATGTTCAATAAGTAAATATGTAAGAAAGATAAGAGGGTGGCAGAGATTGCCTCAACCGGGCTTCTTACAACCCACACCGAGTCACCTCCTGCCGATGGCCTGGGATCAATAGTCAACATTTAATCTCAATCTTGGGGAAGCAAGTTCTGGTCTTGCCATTCCAATAGAATATGAACTCCTCAGAAATCTCAAATATAGGTGAACCCCCCCCTTGATAACCTAGTTGAGAGAGATAGCATCTCTTTTACTATACCGAAACCCTTAGCCACAATACAAGATGAGAGATGAGAGAAAGATCTCAAACAGCCATGAGAGGGGTGTGCCCCTTAGTTGACCATCGGCAAAGAGCGAGAGAGAAAGTTTTCAAGAGAGAGAGAAACTTCCTATGTGTTGGGCGTGCCCCCTATGTTAGGTTTATGAGAGAGAGAGAGAGAGATGGAGAGAGAGAGAGAATGGTGTAGAGAATATTGGGTAGGGTCCTTCCCTTTTTATAGTGCATCAAGGGAATTTTAGGGTTTCTTAAAGTTTTTCATGGCTGGTCTCTTCATGTGAGCTTGAATATGCACTATTGGTTTTGGGTGACTTGTGGAGTGAAAGATATGAGTCATCCATTTTATAGATAGGCCATCAAGATCATATAAAAGGTGTTAAAACTCTTATCCCCCATTTTCTATGTCATTTTCTCATCAATCAATTTAAATAAGAAAATAATATATGAATATATTGTGCTTTCTTATTTTACGCACATTCCTTCTCATACATAGCAAAATTTGATTCAAATCTTCCTCAAAGCACAAGCTTTCCAAAACACAATATTTCTTTTCCCTCAAGCCATGAGCTTGAGCTCATAAAATAGAAGGCTCCTCAAGGTAGGGTGTGCCACCCTTGATGGCACTCTATGGTCCCCACTCAACTGACATGGTGGGCCCATATATCTTATTGGGCCTCCAATGCAATATAAAAATATTAAAAATAATATTATGATTTTCAGAAATTCATAAAGCCATATTTGAATAATTAAATAAATGTAAAATCGATATCACTATTTTTACAAATCCAAACTTGATAAATAAAATATTTAGATATTTTGAAAAATTCAAAAAATAATTCTAAAAATCATATAACATTAAAACATATATAATTAAATAATTTGATGGGAAAGAGATCCATTTGGTCTAGGAACAAATAAATATACATTGGGGCACTGCACCTTCTACTGTAGACTACGGTCCACACTTGCTCTCTCAAACTGACCCATGTTACCCGTGGCCTACAGTTCATGTAGGGGTTCATTAGTGGGTCACCAAAGTCTAGCCAATTGGCAAGGGGTCACATTCTCAATCTATGGATTTCAAGTTCTCCCTTAGAGACAAAACCAAGGTCATATAGACTTGATGCAATCCATTGCTTTATAGTGTATAGGGGTTATCTCTCGCACATATACAAGCTTCACCCTGAAAGTTGGTTCACTTTCTAAAAATGGTTATTATATATGCATGTTATATGATGGTATGCAGATGATGCTTTGGCCCTGTCTTTGATGGCCTCCTTCACACACAAAGGCCAAATAGCTCACTCTTCCAGGCATACTCCCACCACATCAAGAGATGACCCATTATAACCCTTATTGATTTATTCTCTATGCCCAAGTAACATAGATTTTTTCCAACTAGACTGACCTAGCTTGTGAAGCCCGGTATCAGCAAACATCAGTGTCTTAGTATGGTCCACATATGACCACATTCCCACCGAGTTCAAGTTCCACTATATCAATAAGTTCATTTACAAGAACTTATAAAGCCTTTAATTGTCGCACACACCCAACATGATTTAATAGACGGATATAGATCCCAAAACTCCCTAAATATTCAATGAATTAAATCCTAAAAAACTCAATGAGAAGTTCCTCCAAAATCAACTCAATCAATTATAGATTATGCCCTTAATCACATAGATAAAAATTTAATAAAAATCCTCATCAATTAAGAAGCTAGGAGACAATTTTTAAATTGTGTTTGCAGCCATGGATTACTTCAATGTCGAATGAATTTAAAAAATGTCTCACTCAATTTCAACACCTTGAAGCTTTGTGATCAACTTCATGCCTGAATTGAGCTTTAATACAACTCAATATATAATTATCTCGCAAAGATCATTGAGCGTTATCTCACTAAACATATTCTACAAGAAAGGAGAGAGAGAGAGAGAGAGAGAGAGAGAGAGAGAGAGAGAGAGAGAGAGAGAGAACCCTAAGCTAAAGCGTGCTACTCTTGGGAGAGAAAAAGGTTGATCAATTGGAGAATAATGGATTATTCATAAGCAAGAGCGTAGAAATTCTTCTAGATGTGTTAGTCTTGGCCAATTATGTCAATCTACCAAGGCATTAAGAGATGCTCGATCCTAACCACTCATCCTTCATCATGCCATCTTGATTAGTGGAAGAGTTATACTCTCAACCTCCCATAACAACCTTAATTCACTCCAAATTTCCCTTCATTAAGCATAAATTTCAATTAACACCAAATTCAACTTGCTTCCATTAATGCCTCTTAATCAATTTAAACAAATGATTATCATAGCTAGGGGCTTGCCCTTATGGTAACTTAGAATAAATTCTAAGAGGAATTTGACTTTATTTTCTTCAAATTTAGGTGTGCATGTTCAACAAATTACATGATGTCACATAGGATAAATGGTCATGAGTACAATTACCTATAACCTTAGGGTTTCAACCATAATATCAAACCCTATGCCCTTTTTAGGAGCTTCGCACATGTGTATAAAGCCACAAATCACACATTAAGGATATGCTTAAAAATTGGTTTTATTTTTCATAAATTCTAAAAAATCACATAAACAAATGCATAACTCACAACAAATGACAAAGGGTTTGTTATAGAGGTTGACGTCACCCATGTCAACTCCATGTGAGGCAGACATGGACCCCGCATAGGCCCACCAGGCACCCATTGGCCAATTGGATGTCACGTGTGGGACCATTTTGTCTATCCATGTTTGTCATATCTTAAAATGAACTATAGAAAACTCCAGTTTTAGTTAAAAAAATCAGAAAAATATCCAAAAATTCACCAAAGCCACATGATGCAAATGTGTTATTTAAAATTTTCTACATTTTAGTTTTAGTTTTTTTATTTTTCTAGGAAATAGAAAATATGTTAATTAAATTTTTAGTTTCTTTAAGGTTATTCTTGTCATTTTTAGTTGTAGAGATTTAACGGGTAGAATAAAAAGTTTAGTTTGTTTAAATGAGATGTATATAGACAGGGATTAGCATGGTTAGATTGGTTAGGATATGTTCAACTTATTTTAAAGAGACAAGGGAGAAATAGAATTGTTTTCTTTTCCTTTTAGTTTGCATTTAAAGGGAAGAAGTCCCTTTTTGTAAACAAAATATTTGTAATTGAGTAAATTTTTTGATCTTGTGAAAAGATCTTGAATGGACTCCCTTACAACCCCAAAGAGAAGGCATAATTTCCCAACCCTATCTATTTTATTTTTTAATTTATGGCTTAATTTTTCTCCATGTATTAGTTGGTATCAGAGCAATTGAGCAAGGAATTTGGTTCTTGTGAAAATATCTTTCAACCTTTGTAAATCTAGAGAGAGAGTCAATATTTCCTTTTTAATTTTATTTATTATTTTCTCGACATCAATTGGTATTAGAGCAAGTAAGATCCAACTATTGCAATGCCTCCAAAAAAAAAGAAAAAACACATGCGGTCCAAGGACGGGGACCTCGGAATTCCCTGGACATGAGTTTTACTCAGTCTAGAGAGCGGTCTGAGTCCCCATCCTCGGACTGCCATTATTTTAAAAAGAAAAAAGTAAAGTTCCATTTGAGGATGGGTGGTTAGGTGTCTCAATGTTGCCCTCCGAATCTAGATGACTTGACGGCACGTGTCTCAGGTTTCAAGGGAACCCAGGACTTGAGATCAATCTCTCGAAAACCTTGCTCAAGAACAAGGGCAGGTATACTAACCGATGAGAGAGGAATTTAAGGTGGGTTCGGGACTTACTCGGGCTGGCTCGCGTGGGCACCCTCTTAGATCATGAAGAAAGCCCCCCAGTCCTACAACTAGTTCGGAATCACCTCCCTTGACCTGTACTCTCCTATTTTTGTAATCACACATATCTGGTTGATGTTACAAGACAAGTGGGCCAAGGGTCCTTACATTGTCTTTGGGCGAATGTACACAGGCGTGCACATCCAAAAGAAGAAAGAAATAATGTGAGAATAGAGATTGGGGTAAGAAAATTTTGACTAAGGGACACTGTGACTAGTCTAGTAGGTGATTGCTGTCTTGGTAGCAAGATGGGCTCGATAACTTAGATCGACACAATGACATTATTACTAGATGATAGTATCCATACCGACCAGCTTGACATGATGGCGAGTCTGATGTGGTGGTAAAACGGGCGTGGTAACTCTTACGAGCATGATGACATTACAGCTAGATGACATGACTACCATGATAGTGCTAGTTTCAACCTCCCTTGGTCAAACGAGAGAGGGAGAAGAAAGAAGAGAGAAAAGAAAAAGAGGGAAAAGAAAAAAAATAGAAGATGAGAGAAGGGGAAGAAAAGTGAAGGGAAAGGAGAGAGAAAAGAAAGATAGAAGAAAAAGGGAAGAATAGAATGGAAGAAGGGCGAGAAAAGAGATAGAAAAGAAGAGAGAGAAGAAAGAGAGAAGAAAGAGAAAGGAGAAGGGAAACATGAACGGTGATGGACTTTTGCCATCTATGATAGGAGAGAGAAAAGAGGAACATGGACGGCTATAGTCATCCGCCATCCATGACCGAAGAGAGAGAAAGGGCAAAGAAGAACACATACGATGATAAGCCTTCGCCACCCATGATAGAAGAAGAAGAGAGGATGAGAACACATACATCAATGTGCTTCTGCCGTCCATGATGAGAGAGGATGAGAGAAAATTTTGACAGTGATGAGATTCCACCGTCCGTGATGAAGATATGAGGAGAGAGAAAATATGGATGGTGATAAGCTTTCACTATCTATGATGGAGAAATGAGGAGAGAGAAAACATGGACGGTGAGCTTCCATTGTCCATTATAGAGCAGAGAGAGGATATATAGACATCGATGAGCTTCTGCCATCCATGACAAGGCAAGAAGACAGAGAAAATGTATGGACAATGATGAGCTGCTGTTGCCCATGACAAGGCAAGAAGAGAGAAAGAATGCATAAACAACAATGAGCTTCTGCCATCCATGACAAAGGAGGAGACTCAGACAGCGGCCCGACCAACCACTCGGGTTTAGGCCCGGCCCACTATATGTGTTTCAGAGAAAATCATCATGCCCAACGATATACCTCACTGTACTTGAATGGAGAAGAAAGGAACAGGGATAAAGAAGGAAGAAGAAGACGAGAGACACACATTGCGATGGCCCTCTATCATGCATATTGGTGAAGAGAGAGAGAAAAAGAAAGAGATAGAGATCAAAGGATGAGAGAGAAAGAAAGAGTTAAGAGGAGGAGAGAGAAAGAGATAAAGATGAGTGGATGAGAGAGAAAGAGATAAAGATGAGAGGAAGAGAGAGACAGAGAGATGAGAGGAGAAGAGAGAAAGAGAGACGAGAGGAGGAGAGAGATGAGAGGTGAGAGAAAATCACCTTACTGAAAGGTATCGACCTTTTGTTCTTCTCTTCTCTCTCTCTCTCCAAGATGCACTCATGATCTCAAGGGAAAATCTCAAATTTTATTCATCAACGTGAAGAATCATGGCGGTTCTTTTACAATTAGGTTTAACACGTATTTATAGAATTGGGCCCAAACATGGGTGGATGCCAAAAAACTATCCCAACTGATGATAATTACAATTATTCTAAATTAAAGAAAAATCTAAAAATATGGTACAAAAAAATAGTTTTGCCCCTGCCCAACAATACATAAAATTTCAAAACAGTCCCTATTGTTGCCCTAGAACATGCATGATCTTCTATGGGTGATTCGGGGTTGCTACGACGCTCGTTTTGCTGAATGATTATTACTTTATCATTGGGCTGGGCTTGATGAACGATTGGATACCAATTTCGATCCACGGATCGCTTTTTTAGGCCATGTTCACACGATTTGAAATTTGCATGAATCTTGCAAACTTTGGATCATTAGTGTGCTTGTTTCTTGATATTTTTTTCGATTTCTTAGTTGTATCACACCGAGCATGCCGTCGCGATTGCATTGCACTAAATGCAGCTCGATTCTGTGGCCGAATGAAGATTTCACAACTTTTTGGGTTTTGATCGGATCGTGAATTTTGATTTCCTGAATTTGCAGTAACTTTGACACCTTCGTGTGTGAAATCCGAACGTTCATCACATGTGGCGCTCGGATCAGAGATAGCCCTAGATCTTATGCACACGATGGAACAGGTCTCGCATCGATCTGATGTGTAAGCGCCGTGATTTGGTCACTCAAACGAGAGGTTTTGCTATTGATTTTCCTAAAACTTTCTTCACTAATCGAAAAATTCTCTCTAGCTCTTCTCCCTGGTCAGGTGTCAACATGAGGTGTACTATATATCAAAACGTTCGTCTTGACGAGACGAACGTGCTCACAAAATTCAAGCATGATCCAACTAGGGACGAGTTAAATATGGCCCTCAAAAGTCACTGCCCGAGACTGCAAAAATAGCACCATTAATGGTGTTTTGACACAGGGAAGGTGCATGGGAATAGTGTGAGGCCTACTCCTTTTTAGTATTTTAACCATAACTTTGTTCTAGAGCGTCCAATTAAGCAGAAACTTGACCTATAGGGGTTTTCGACCATGCAGAATCTAATGACGGTGGTCCCACAAAAGTTTGATGCATCAAAAATATAGTTCTAGTTATGGGGTGACTTTCTGGGTGCTAGAGGCTGATTTTTTGCAAAATTGTTTCTTTGTCTGCACTGCCTTAGACATGTCGGATTGCGACAAAACTTGGCAGGTGGGCTTTTGAAGTTCTTAAGAAGATTTCTACTTATTCTGGGGAAATTTTGAGACTTTAAAAAATTCCTCTGTATGTTAGGCTTTATTGACCGGTTTCCTCTTTATTCCACATCAGGGACCAAGGTGCTGAAAAATTCATTCAAACAACTTACCCCACTGAATGTTGTGCTTCGAGAGAAGTGAGAAGGACAACATTCAGAAAATTTCCTTTGGCTTTATTACTTTTTTCTTACTAGCCACATGACCACGTGAACGCCGAGGAGATCCATGCAATGTTGCAACTAAGATGCTTAGAAGTTTGGATGCATTGTTCACAGGTCCATCTGTGGATACTTTAGGGGGGGAAGAGAATTTTTTGAGGGATCCGATCGAAATCCTAACCCTTAAGGGGCTATTTATGATTCTAATAGCTGAGGATTTTGTACGAACCTCGTTGGTCAAAATTAGGCCCGTCTGGCAGTCGAGTGCCATGCTGAAGGGCATTTTTCACATTTAGTTTGGGTATGTTTGTTTTGTTGTTTGTTTTGGATGGTTTGTTGAAGGGCCTTTTGTCGGTGTCCATCAACGTTTTGCACATAGATATTCCTTGATGAGCAGGGTATCTCAGTTTATCGAGGTGACCAGCTTTAGGTATAACTTCTGCTTACTGCTAGCAGTTTCAACAATCAAGATACCTCTTTTCTTTGTCTGAGGCGATCCCTGAGGAGGTCCAAAGTCATGGTTGACTTAGCCTTTTTGGGGTGTCTTCAACATCTGGGACCAACGACGACTGTGTCTTGATGGCCGCATATTTGGCCCTGTTTTTATGCAAGTTCGTGCTCCCTGGAGGGGCAGGTGACATTCGTCTAGGCACATTCTATGTGGCCTGTGACATGCAAGAGGGAGTGAGTATGCCCTTGTTCAACCAGTTTTGTGCAATATTTTCCATGGATTGGGGATGTCTCAAAAGGAAATTCCTACAAAGGCAAACAGGGGGACAATGGACTTGTAGTGAGGGAAGCCTTTCCTAGGGATTTTAAGACTCCATTCCCCATCCATTACGTGTATGGGTGTCTAGGGGCCTATTTCCCTGCCACCTATGTCAGAAGTCAGGGCACGGGGGATAAAATGTGCCCCCTTCTTAATGAGAAATGTTGGGCAAAAGGCCATTTTTCATAGCCCTGGGGAATCACTGAACTTGTTTGGGAATGACTCTTCAAGTATGCGTCGGTCCCATTTCCAGTTGAGAGCTTTACTGACCGTGGCTTTATCGATGGACTGGGGAAGGAGTTGGACGGTGTTCCCGCGACATCAAGGAGCTCATGTTCATCTTGAGCGTTAGAGGGGGGGTTTTGGCAAAGAGACAGAAAGGAAAAGGAGGCACTTTCATTCATAAACCAAAATTTTTTACAATTGCTGGCATACAGAGAAGGAAAGAAGAAGCAAAGAAAGGACACTCTAAAAAGCGATCAATTATCTTATTGATCTTTGCTTGCATGCTGCAGAAGAAGCCTCGGTGTCCTAAATATGCTCCTTCAGTTTGACCACCATTTGAGCCTCTTGCTCCATGGTGGCAGTTTCTGACTCAATGGTGCGAGTGAGTTTTAATAAATCCTCAACCAAAGAAGCATCTAAGGCCCTTCTCTGAATCATCTCCTTCTCAAATTCATCAAATTCGTTCTTCAGCTTTCGTATCTCCGCCCTTATTCCAACCATCCAGTTGAAGCAAGTTCTCTCCTCCATCTTGAGATTGAGCTGACGAGCAACCATAGTGGCCTTCTTCTCAGTGGAGGAATCTATTTCCTCATGACGACATGAGGTAGACATCTCTAAGGAAGCCAGCCTATTGGTCTCTGCCTCATGATGTAATTTTCCTAACCTCCAGCTCTCGAATTCATTTAAGGTAGCATCAAAATGAGAGAGGACTTCTGCTGCGTCCCCAAAAACAGTGGTTACAGTAACAAATTCCCTGAGTTTAGCTAGTTCCTCGCCTAGCTCAATGAGAGGTAGCTCCCTTAAACCCTGAAGACCTGCATGGAGTATGTCCGCAATTATGCCAATAACCCTGCGGAAAATAGGTCTAGATGATATGGCTAAGTCTGCCATGGTTGAAGAAGCTTCGGTTTCAAGGACTAGGCTTGTAGAGATGATAGCCATATGAGTCACTGGCTCTTTTGACGCAATTGTGAAGTCCAAAGCCTTGTGCACCTCAGGTTCAGAGGTAACCCGAGCCTCAACTTGCTTGGACTCCTCAATAGCAGCCTCATCACCTCGACCCTCGCCTGTTGAGGCCACCACTTCTATTTTAGCATGCTTCAAAGAAGCCTCTTTCTCTTGTCTTTCGCCGTCTGCCATGGCCTCAACAAGTTTAAGGCTAGTATCTTCCCCTTCTTCCTCACCCTCTTGAACTGTCACGCCAGCTTCGACAAGTTCAGGAGCAACCTCTTCCCTTTGCCCCTCATCTTCTAAGATCATTACTTCAAGCTCAGCCGCGGCCTCTCCTACCTGGCCCGCATCCTCTACAGCCAGAGTCTTGGCTACGAAACGCTCAACCCCTTCGTCTTCATGACATGTGTACTCTGAAGCAGCATCCTCTTGATGTTCAGGTGTCTCGCTAACCATAGGCCCCTCCTCCTAAAAAATGCGTAGGCTCTCACTCTCCATGATCGCAGCGCCAACCTCAGTTGGGGCAGTAATCTCTTGAGGATCAGAGGCCATGAAAGCTTTGTGTTCCTCCCCTTGGGCAATAACTACACAGCCCTTAGCGTCATCAATCTCCATTGGAACTACATCTGACTTGAGAACCACCCTTGGACTTAAAGGCGCCTCCCCAAGTTCTAAAGTTACTTCTCAATCAGAAGCGACGACAATAGGCTCAAAAGGGCCAAATTCATCCACCTGAGTATCTGAAGAGGAAGAAAACAATTCAGGAGGAGCAGAAGATGGTGGAGAAAGGGCAGAGGGTGACTCTGAAGGAGCAACTAGTAAATCAGAGGTGGAAGAGCTACCTCTTGATTCCAAAATGACATAAAGTTTGGCACCCCTACGTCTTCGAGTAGGTCTGAGAATTGCCATTTCCCAGGTTGTTTCCTGAGCTTAAAGACAATTGACGGGACACGCCATGGTGGCGTGATAAGATCTCTATGCGAACGGACTTAGAGATGAGCTCTGACATGGAGGATGTATTCAAGGACCCAACATGTAGGGAGATCTCAAGTCGCATGTTTCTCACACAGGTTTGGACTGCTTCTTTCTCAAGGATAGGATTAGGACGGTGAGCAGCTCAATAGTTTGAACTTCCCTCTTGACCTCATAGAAACACTAATGAAATAGTTTCTCTATTTCCTCCCAAGTATGCACTAAATTTGGAGGAAGCTTAGGATATTATTGGAAGGCAGGGCCATCAAGGGTTTCAACAAACTGACGGAGAACGAGTCTCTCATCAGCCGCTGTCTCTCGACATGTCGCTTGGAAATGGGAAATATGTTGGTGTGGGGATGTTGTTCCATTGAACCGAGGAAACTTACCTTTCTTGTAGTCTAAGGGAAATGGACCCTGATCAATGTAGAGGGGTACGGCTTTAGGTAAAGTGTTGCACCCTGTATTCTTAGGATTTGCCTATTCTTGAGACTGTGGGTCACCATAGCATCAATGCCTGCTTGTAAGACAGGGTGAGGGACAAAATTGTCCTATGAGGCAGGAGGAGGAGGTTACCTTGGAGATGTCTCGTCTGAATGATGGGAATTGACCTCATGGTTAGCCGAGTGTCGTGCCTCTTCCATGCGATCAATCTTCTCCATCATTGCTTGCACTATCTGTTCGAACCTATCCATACATGTCTCCCGAGAGTTGCTAGGTTCATTTACAACTATAACGTTGATCGTTTATCTAAGGATGCTAGCCTTGGATGCAGTTGAGGGATTTCAAGCTTGGCGAGTCGCACGCGGCAGATCTATCAGCAAGGGCCCAACATGCCCTGACTTGACTCGACTCTTGTATGCCGAGCATGTAAAGACCAGTTCGCGACGGTCTTGGGACAGTGGCTGTTGAGTGGTTGGTTCATCTTCTACAACATTGACCACCGTGTAGGATTCTAAAACCTCTTCTTCAAGCCTTGTCATTTGAAAAGGGTAGAAGGGGTTCTGATGCAGAGGGTCATCAGAATTGTGTGCCTCGACTGTCTTGGTTGCTTCCTTAGTCAGAATATGCAAAACCTTGTTGTGCTTGTCTTTGTGGTTTGGATGAACCTCACACCAGAACTGTGATTGGAACTGCGGCTGGTCAGCTCTTCTTGCACAAGAGAGAGCTGTCTCCATCAGGTGTAGTAAAGGATGAGCGTCAGGGTCTGCAGTCAACCAAGGTCGGGGAAGAAGAAGGACTTTGTCTTCCATCAAGTCTTTGCCTCGAGCTCTCTTGTGGGGTTCAGAGGCATGACTGAGATGACGAGACTGGTTCAGGATAGTACTCTTAGGGAAAGTCTTTGAGTACTAAGGTTTGAGGTGCTCGCTCGAAAGAGGTGGGGCAGACGAAAGAAAGATCGACTCACTATGATGCTCGAGTCGGAAGCGAGGAGCAGGCGTTTGGGAAGGCGGTGCATGTGCGCCCCTTGAAGAAGGATTACAGGTGACTTGGGGGTTATCTCCGGCTCGAACAAGTAGCTTGGCCTTAGGAGGATGAGAACTGCGAGCATATGTCTACATGGGAATAGGTGAGGGCCTGCCACTTATAGGGCGCACTAGTGTGTGTTGAGTTGGAGGACGAGGGAGTCGTCTCTCTTGTTCTCGGTATGAATCAGCGGCGGCTTTGCACTGAGTGGTGAGATGCATATGAAAAACATGTACAGGACCTAATGCGAGGAGGCCTAATCCTAGACAATGACTTGAGGTAACATAAGGGGTGCTCCGAGGTGTGGCTCGAGTGGATGACCCACGAGCTTTGGGGTGTACGCAAGAGGTTGAGGCCCCAGGGCCTCCACCTCGGTGTGTTGAGTCTCTAAACATAAAGACCCGAGGTGGTGTAGAAATGTGGGGGGTAGCCTTGTGGCGACCCACAGGAGTAAAGGTGACTTCTTTGCCTTTTGCAGCAAGGGATTGGGCAGCCTTTCAGCATACCTTGGCAATTTCATAGACGAGTGACTTGTCGGTAACAGGCTGCATGCTGTGAGTGGTAGCAGATGTGCTACGAGTGCAAAGTGCCTTGGTGGAAGTTCCACTAGGGCAAAGAGATGGGGAGTTAGGGACCTTTAAGTCCCTCCTCACGTCGATCCAGGTTAAGACCTAGGAGCTAGACACTGGGTCTTTGCTCAGAAGGAAGTTCGGAACAAAGTTAGAAGAACTTGTTCTCGGGGGACGCTCGCGAATGCAGGGATGAGAAAATCTCGAATCCGGATGAATGGGTTAAGAAACTCCGAAGCCATGTAGTGTGTAAAAACAAAGAAAGAAGAAACGCACCAAACAAGTACGATCTGACGAAAGGGTAGTAAGTCCCTAGTGGAGTTTCCAAGCTGGTTAGGTGCCTCGATCTTGCCCTTTGGATCTTGATGACCTAGCGGTGCATGTCTCGAGTTTCAAGGGAACTTGGGACTTGAGATCGTTCTCTTGGGAACCTTGCTTGAGAACAAGTGCAGGTATACCAATTGATGAGAGAGGAATTTAAGGTGGGTTCAGGACTAACTCAGGTTGGCTCGCATGGGCTCCCTCTTAGATCATGAAGAAAGTCCCCCAATCCTATAACTAGTTCGAAATCGCCTCTTTTGGCATGTACTCTCTTGTTTCTGCAATCACACATACATGGTTAATGTTACAAGACAAGTGGGCCAAGGGACCTTACCTTGTCTTTGGACAAATGTGCATGCGCATGCACATTCAAAAGAAGAAAGGAGTAATGAGAGAATAGAGATTGGGGTGAGAAAAATTTGACTAAGCGACACTGTGACTAGACTAGTAGGTGAATGCCTCGTTGTGGTAGCAAGACAGCCTGGGTTTCTCAGAAGACACAATGGCATTAGTACTAGACGACAGTATCAATACCGACCAGCTTAGCACGATGGCTAGTTTTTCGTGGCGGTAAGATGAGCATGGTAACTCTGACCGGCATGACAACATTACAACTAAACGATAGAACTATCATGCAGTGCTTGTCTCAACTTCCCTTGGTCAAAAGAGAGAGGGAGAAGAAAAAAATAGAAGATGAGAGAAGGGAAAGAAAAGAGAAGCGAAAGTAGAATGGAAGAAAGGCGAGAAAAGAAAGAAAAGAAGAGAAAGAAGAGAGAGAAAGAAAGAGAAAGAAGAAAGAGAAAGGAGAAGGGATACATGGACGGTAATGGACTTCTGTCGTCTATGATAGGAGAGAGAAAAGAGGAAGGAACATAGATGACGATGGGCTTTTACCATCCATGACCAAAGAGAGAGAAAGGGCAAAGAAGAACATAAACGGCGATAAGCCTTGGCCGCCCATGACAAGAGGGAGAGAAAATGAGAAAAAAGACGGCAATATGCTTCTACCGTCCATGACAAAGAGAGGATGAGAGAGAAAACTTGGATGGCGATGAGCTTCCACCGTCCATGATGAAGATATGAGGAGAGAAAACATGGATGACGGTGAGCTTCTGCCATCCATGACGGTGAGATGAGGAGAGAGAAAATATGGATGGCGATGAGCTTCCACCGTCTATGACAGAGGAGAGAGAGGATACATGGACAACGATGAGCTTTTGTCGTCCATGATAAGGCAAGAAGAGAGAGAAAATGTATGGATGCCGATGAGCTTCCACCGCCCATGATAAGGTAAGAAGAGAGAGAAAATGCATAGATGGTGATGACCTCTCACCGTCCACGACAAAGGAGGAGATTCAAACAGTGGCTCGACTCGCCACTCGAGATAAGGCCCAGCTCACTATATGTGTTCAGAGGAAATCATCATGCTCGAGACCTCACCATGCATGAATGGAGAAGAAAAGGAGCTAGTATAAAAAAGGAAGAAGAAGACGAGAGACACATGTGGCGATGGTCCTCTGCCATGCGTGTTGAAGAAGAGAGAGAGAAAAAGAAAGAGAGATAAAGATCGAAGGAGAGAGAAAGAGAGAGATAAGAGGAGGAGAGAGAAAGATATAAAGATGAGAGGAAGAGAGAGATGAGAGGAAGAGAGAGAAAGAGAGAGATGAGAGGAGAAAGAAAGAGAGAGATGAAAGGAAGAGAGAAAGAAAGTGATAAGAGGAGGAGAGAGAAAATTTCCTTATCAAAGGGTATCAACCTTTTCTCCTCTCTCCTCTCTCCTCTTTCTCTCCAAGACACACACATGATCTCAAGGAAAAATCTCAAATTTTATTCATGAACGTGAAGAATCAAGGCGGTCCTTTTACAATTAGGTTTAACGCGTATTTATAGAATTAGGCCTAAACATGGGTGGATGCTCAAAAAATATCACAATTGATGATAATTACAATTATTCTGAATTAAAGAAAAATCTAAAAATAGGCCCCAAATGACAGTTTTGCCCCTGATTAACAATATATGGAATTCCAAAACAATCCCTACTGCTACCCTAGAATGTGCATGATCTTCGATTTGTGATTCAGGGTTGTAACGGCACTCGTTTTACCGAAAGATTATTACTTTCTCATTATGATTGGCATGATGATCGATTTGATACCAATTTCAAACTACAAATCGTATTTTTAGGCCATGATCACGCAACTCAAAATTTGCATGAATCTTGAAAACGTTGGATCATTAGTGTGCTCGTTTCTTGAATTTTTTTTTATTTCTTTATATATCGCATCGAGAATTCCATCATGATCGCATTGCAACAAATGCAGCTCGATTTCGTGGCCGAATGAAAATTTCGCAACTTTTGGGTTTTGGTTGGATCTTGAATTTTGACGAATGGAATTTAAAACAACTTTGACTGCTTTGTGTGTTAAATCCGACCATTCATCATGTGCGGGGTTCAAACCAAAGATACCTCTAGATCTTACGCACATGACAGAACTAGTCTCGTGTTGATCTGCTACTCGAGCATCGTGATTTGGACGCTCGAGTGAGACGTGTCGATGCCAATTGTCCTGCAACTTTCTTCACGATTCGGCAACTTCTCTCTAGCGTTTCTTCATGCACGGGTGTCGTCATGAGGTGTGCCACATATCAAAATGCTCGTCTTGACAAGAAGAGGACGCTCACAAAATTTGAGCACGATTCGATTGGGGACGAGTGAGATATGGCCCCCCAAAAGTCACTGTCAGAGACTGTAAAAATAGTCACCATTAATGGTGTATTGATGTAGGGAGGGCGCACGAGAATAGTGTGCAGCCTACCCCTTTTTTGTATTTTACTCATAACTTGTCTTGGAGCACTCGATTAAGCCGAAACTTGACACATGGGTTTCTGACCATGCCGGATCCAATGGCGTTGGTCCTTCAACAATTTGATGCACTAAAAACATAGCTCTAGTTACGGGGTCTGTTTGAGGGTGTTAGAGGTTGATTGTTTTTTAAATTGTTTCTTTGTTTGCACTGCTATAGACATGTCGGATTGTAACGAAACTTAGCAAGTGGCCTTTTGAAGTGTTTAGGTAGATTTCTGCCCATTCTGGGGCAATTTTGAGACTATCGAATTTTCCATTATATGCAGGCTTTATTGACTGGCTTCCTCTTTATTCTGCATCAGGGACCAAGGTGCTAAAAAATGTGTTCAAACATTGGCTACCTCGGACCTATGGTTTTCACAAAAAATAAGAAAGAAAGAGAAATTCCATAATGGAGACCTCAAACTGCTTATGAATTGAGGCCTGCTCAGTCCATAGGGCAGTCCGAGGATTCTAACCTTGAACGCCTGGGCACTGCCCCTAAATCTTGGGGCATTGCCCTACTAACGAAAAAATATGAAAAAAACATAAAAAAAAATGAAATCCAAGGATGACATCTTCTGACTAAGGGGCAATTTTGGAAAAAATAAAAAAATGTGGGTTGACCAACATGCACATTAGTTTTGCCTATAATCGAATCATTTTGTACTTTAGATAAAGTTTGAATTCGTACGTAAATCACTTTTTCTTAAAACAAATTTAGTAGTGGCAGAGAGAGAGAGAGCCCCTTAGAAGAGATTTGGCCACTTTGGCCAAGATGAAGAGAGAATCTAAATTTTTTATTTTGAATTAATTTTTTGAGATGTGAATGGGAAGAGGGTTTTTGACATATGAATGGGATGAGTGGTTAGGTGCCTCGATCTCGCCCTCCGAATCTGGATGATCGGGAAACACATGTCTCGGGTTTCAGAGGAGACCCAGGACTTTGAGATCGATCTCTCAGGAATCTTGTTCGAGAACAAGGGCAGGAAGTACCAACCGATGACAGAGAGAGTTAAGGTGGGTTCGGGACTTACTTGGGCTGGCTCGTGTGGGTGCCTTCTTAGATCACGAAGAAAGCCCCCCAGGAATAAAACTAGTTCGGAATCGCCTCCCTTGGCTTATATTCTCCAATTTTCTGCAATCACACATATGTCGCAAAGGTTATAAGATAGGTGCGTCAGTGGACCTCACCTGGCCTTTTGGGTGAACGTACACAGGTGTGAACATTTAAAAGAAGAAGGAAAGAACGAGAGAAGAAAGATGGGGGGAAGAAGAATTTGACTAGCTGGGGAAATCAACACAGTGACTAAGCTGGTTGGTTATTGGCCTAACATGATGGTAAATTGGGCTCGGTAACTCAGACTGGCTCAACAGGGTTACTACTTGTTAATACCGATACTGACTAGCTAGGCACAATGGTCAGTCTGCCGTGGCGATAAAGGGGGCGCAGTAATTTGGCACAACAGTATGGCTAAACGAGTGGGTGCAATAATTCTGAGACAACAACATTACGGCTAGACGACAAGACTACCATAAGAGGCTAATTTCAACCCTTCTTAATCAAACAAAAGGATAACAAAAAGAATGAAAATCATAAAGAGAGAGTAAGAAGCAAGAGAATAAAATAGAGAAGAGAAAGAGAGGAAAAGAAAGAAAGAAGGAGAAGAGTGTGAGACAAGAGAGAAGGAAGGAGAAATGAGGGTGAAAGACACAGTCAGCATTAGGCACTGCCGGTTGTGTTGGAAGAGGAAGAGAAGGAAAGACATAGTCGGCACCAGGCATCGCTTGCTGGGTTGGAAAGAGAAGAGAGAAACAAGCATAGTTTACGCTAGGCTTTGTCGGTTATGTTTAAGAAGTGAGGAGAGAGAAGACACAGTTGGCGATGGGCATCACCGGCTGTGCTAAACAGAGAAGAGAAAGAAGATGCAGTCGACGCTAGGCTTCGTCGACTGTTTTAGATGGATAAGAGAGAGAAGATGCAATTGGCGTTAGGCTTCGTCGATTGTTTTAGATAAAGAAGAATGAGAAGATCCGATCGGTGTAAAGCTTTATCGATTGTGCCAGAAGAAGAGAGAGAAAGTGGAGAGGGAAAGGGAGATAGAGATGAGAGAGAGGAGAGAGAGAAAGATGAGAAGAAGAGAGATAGAGATGAGAAAGAGGAGTGAGAAAGGGAGAGATAAAGATGAGAAGAAGAGAGAGAAACTGAGATAGAGATGATCAAGAGGAGAGAGAAAGGGAGAGATAGAGATGAGAAAAAAGAGAGAAATGAGAAAAGAGAGGAGGAGAGAGAAAGAGATGAGGAGAGAGAAAGAAGGGAGGAGAGAAAAAGTGGGGAGGATAAAGAATGAGGGGAGATGAGAGAAAGAAGGGAGGAGAGAGAAAGAGGGGAGGAGAGAGAAAGTGGGGAGGAGAGAGAAAGAGGGGAGATGAGAGAAAGAAGGGAGGAGAGAGAAAGAGGGAGGAGAGAGAAAGAGGGGAGTAGAGAGAAAGAGGGGAGGAGAAAGAAAGAAGGGAGGAGAGAGAAAGAGAGGAGGAGAAAGAAAGAGGGGAGGAGAGAGAAAGAGAGGAGGAGAGAGAAAATTACCTTATCGAAGGGTACCAACCCTTTTCTCCTCTCTCCTCTCTCTCTCTCCAAGGTGCACTCATGAGCTTAAGCAAAAATGAAGTCTTTATTGAATCTTTAAGAGTGAACTTGAGGGGATTTTACAATTTGGCTTTACATGCTTATATAGAATTGGGCCCAGACATGGGTGGACGCCCAAAAACTACCTAGAATTGAAGATAATTACAATTTAATTGAATGAAAATAAATTCTAAAAATGGGTGCAAAAGGATTGTTTTGCCCCTGCCTAACAATGTGTGGAATTCGAGAACAGCCCTTGCTGCTGTCTGAGAACTTGTGTGACCTTCCATGATTGATCCAGGGTTGTTATGATGCCCTTAGATTCGAAGATGATTATTTTCTTATAGGGCTCGGCATGGTGATCGATTTGATACCAATTTCGAGCCATGGATCATGTTTTTAAGCCACGACCATGAGACTTGAATTTTGGATGAATCTTGAAAACTTTGGATCGATTGTGTGCTTGTTCCTAGATATTTCTTCGTGATTTCTTCGTTGAATCACACTAAGCATGCCTTCACGATCATGTTGCAACAAACGTAGCTCGATTTCGTGTCTGGACGAAGATTTGGTTAGAATCTTGAAATCCGATGGTCGAAATTTATAGCAGCTTCAACACCTTCATGTGTGAAATCCAATCGTTCATCGTACTCGAGGTTCAAGCCAGAGGTAGCCACGGACCTTACGTACATAATGCAATTGGTTTCATGTCGATCGGTTATACGAGCATCGTGATTTGGTTGCCGGAGTGGCGTGCACTGCTGCTGAATTTTCTGCAACTTTTCTTCACAGATGAACAACTTCCCTCTAGTTTTTCTTCCTGCTCAAGCATCATCATGGGGTGTACCACATATATTGAATCGGTTGTCTAGACGAGGCGAACGCGCTCTTAAAATTTGAGCATGATCCGACTCTGAACGAGTGAGATACGAGCCCCGAAGGTCACTACCCGTGATTGTAAAACCAACCACCTTTAATGGTGTTTTGGTGTAAGGTGGCTACACGGGAAGAGTGTGCGGCCCACCCCTTTCGGTATTTTACCCATAACTTTGTCTTGAAGTGCCCGATTAAGCCGAAACTTGACCCATAGTGGTTTTTGACCATGTTGGATCCAATAGCGGTAGTCCCACAACAAATTGACGGACAAAAAAGATAGTTCTAGTTACAGGATCCATTTTAGGGTGCTAGAGGCCAATTTTTTCGAAATTGTTTCCTTGTGTTTATTGCCTTAGACATGTCTGATCGCGATGAAACTTGAAAAATAGCCTTTTTGAGTATTGATGAAGATCTTGAAAATTTTGGAGCCATTCTAAGACTGTCAAAATTTCCACTATTTTGTAGGCTTTATTGACCTGCTTCCTCTTTATTTCGCATCGAGAACTAAGGGGCTGAAAAATGTATTCACACAATGAGCTGTAGGGATAAAATTGGGATTTTGGTTGTGCTCAAATGAAGGAGGTGCGACCCAAATTCTCCATTCGCACTCTAAATTTCCTTTGATGATCACCCCATGAGACCTGAATTAGAAAGGAAGATCCCTTGACTACTCAGCTTGAGAAGCTTAGACTAAAAGAAATGTAAAAATAATGATCACACATTATCACTAAATAACTCATGCATTTTATCGAGAAGAGAGAGAGAGATAGGAGAGTGGCTCTATCTCGTTTATATACGCTTTTTCCCCTATCTAAGTTATGTTTTTTTTTTTTTTGTAACTTAGTGGAGATGATAGCCCCTATCCTTTCTTCATATTGATTAAGGAGTTAAATTTTTTTAAAGTGCCAATGGGTAGTGTTAGCATTGGAAACCACAACGTGGTAACTTGGTATGGAGGTGCTATCATTACAACCCAGCTCCTATCTAGCTTCTCTCTCCTTACTACCCTCTCCCTCTTCAAATGTCTTCTAAAACCCCAACTCATGTGTCATTCTCATTATCCGATCTATCCTTTACCTTCTCATCTCTCTCGAAACATTAACATCCAAGTCTTTTAACTTAGTAAGAAGGGCGTTAAACATCCACGTCTTTTAACTTAGAGACTTCCTAGTACTTGAAGGTATATATAATATTACAATTATAAGTTAGGATTGGTTGGGTGCCTCGGTCTCACCTCAGTCATGGGATCTTGGATCCAGGAGACCCCTGGCTTATCGGGATCTGAACAGGTGAGTGCCTAAAACCCGAGATCGCTTTCTCGAGAATCGTGATGCACGTAGGGTGAGTACACGCACAGATTTGCACAAGATACTAACTAGTGAGAGAGGAATTTAAGATCGTGAGATAGGACTTACCTCACGTGGGTCCGTGACATGCTCGGACTAGCTAGCATGGGTGCCCTCTTAGATCACGAAGAAAGCCCCCAAGTCTGAGACTGGTTTGGACATGCCTCCCTTAACCTTCTTGCTACCTTCCCGCAAACACACACACACACATAAAATGTCCAAACATGTGGGTCAGGGGACCCCGACTTGTCTTTAGGCGAGCATACACATACGTGTATGCCTAAAGAAAAATGAAGATAATGGGGGGAATGATGTCATAGAGCTTGCATCAATCTGACAATCTTACGACATCTACTTAGCAAAGAACTCAGGATAGTTTTAGGGAATGGAGCAGGAAGAGCAATGTGAAGGTAAATATGACAGAGGGAGAAGTGAGAAAGAGAGAAGGAGATTAGAGAGAGTGATAGAGAGAGAAAGAGAGGTGAGAAGTAAGGAGAAGGAAAAGAGAGATAAGAGAGAAGAGAGAAGAGAGAAAGGGGAGGCAAGAAGGTAGAGAGAGAAAGAGAAGTGAGGGAGGACAGGGTGAGAAAGTGAAAAAGAAGGTAGAGAGCGATAGTGAGAAAGAGAGAGAAAAAGGTATGTAGAGAAGAGAGAAGGTAGAAAGAGAGTAAGAAGAAAGGAGGTAGAGGGAGATTGAGAGACAGTAAGAGGAAGGAGAGAGAAAATAGAGAAAGGAGAGAGAAGATAAAAAGAGATAGCGATAGAGGAGGAAGGAGAAGATATCAAAAGATAATGAGAAGATATAAAGAGATATTGAGAGAGAGAAGATAGAGAGAGATAGAGGGAGAGAGTGAAATGGAAAGAAGAAGAAGATAAAGAGAAGGTAGAAAGAGAAATTAAGGGAGGAAAAGAGAGATAGAAAAGGAAAGAGAAAGTAGAAAGAGATAGTGAAAAGGAAGGAGGTAGAGGGAGAGAGAAGATAGAAAGAGATAATGATAGGGGAGGAGAGATAAGATAGAGAGAATAGAGAGGATAGAAAGAGATAGAGAGAGGTAGTGAGAGAGGAATAGAGAGGGAGAGAAGAAGAGAGATGAGAGAAGCAGCCATGTTCACCCTTATTTTCCATTTTTACTCACGGTTTCCTTTTCGAGTTTTCACCGTGCTTGGGTATTTTCACGAAACTCTCTTACTCATGGTTTTGTGACCTTGCCCGTTCATCGTTTTTACTCATGGCATTCCCTTGTCCAGGTGTACACCATGGTCGTTATTAATATATATTTTTTTCCTTTTCTCTTTTTTTTTTTTTTTTTTTTTGTGAAGGCGTGTTTAGGGTCATGAATTTGGGACCCGTGCGAAGCAGTTTGAATCATGTGGTCAAGACGTGCATTATGATTTAGGGTCATACAGCTAGACCATGGTGGTAATGGATGACAGTCTATAGAGGACATTGAGTGAGTTTTTTCTTTTTCTCTTTTTTTTTTTCTTTTTTTTTTTTGTGAAGGCGTGTTTAAGGTCATGCCTTTGGGACCTGTGCGAAGTAGTTTGACGTCATGCGGCCAAGATGTGCACTATGGTTTAGGATCATACAGCTAGACCATGGTGGTAATGGATGGCAATCTATGGAGGCCATTGAGTGAGTATAGTTGTGGTTTTAGCTCACTTTGGGGAGGTGGAGCGACACTACCTATGAAAGATGGATGATGTATGAATGGAAAGTTGAAAGTGGTGACCCACTAACTGATGACGCGTATGGATGGTGGAATGGCTGCTGCTTTGTGAGCATGGATGAGACTCATTGAGGAAAGATGAATGGTAATGAAGAAAGGTGGACTCATTGGGGAGTTGATGAAGATGGTGCACATACGAACGGGTTGGTTAGGGAAGGCGTGCATGAAGATGCACATAAAGGGCATGTGCATGTGTGTGGGGTGTATTTAAGGTCTTGCCTCCTGGATCTATGCTAAGCAGTTCAACGTCATACGGCCAGAACGTGGACTATGGTTTAAGATCATATAGCTTGGACCGTGGCTATACGGTTTAGAGTCCTGCAGCTTGAACCATGCAGATTAAGGTCATGCAATTAGACCTCCGCTACAGTTTAAGGTCATATGGTTCGAATCATAATGTTGAGCCTTTTAAAGTCATGCGGCTAGGACGTGCACTATAGTTTAGGGTGATCTAGTTTCGACTTATGCAGTTTAAAGTCGTGGACCTAGACCTCTGCTACAGTTTTAGGTCATATAGTTTGGACGATGCAGTTTATGGTCATGCACCTAGACTAAGGCTGTGTAGTTTAGGGTCATACAACATGGATCAAGGCTTGGGTCGCCATGTGGGTGAAGCTGCATGGGGAATAAGTCTATAGATGGAACTCTGACTCGGCACTCTGACTCCTTAGGGATAAAATGGTTAAGGTCAATAAGGGGTTCAGATGGGAAGGCCAACTTCATTAGGGATAATGAGAAGAAGTGTGGGTCCCTTATAGGTGAAACATGGTACTCGACTCCTTGAGGACAGGATAACCAGGTGTGAGGCAGACCCATTGGGGGTTGCAGTGGTAAAAGTGACCCTAACTCCACTGGGGATAATGAGCTACAGTATGAGTATGAGTATGACTCCTATTGGGGATGAGAAGTCATGGCCTGAGTTGAATGACCTGGGTACCACTCCGCTGGGGACAATAGGTCATGGTCAAGGTGCAACTCTACTTGGGATAACAATCGGAGGACATGCACAGCTTTAGCATGGGGCATGCGAAGATGATCATTTCTTGAACACTCAGCTGACGTTGAGGCATTTGAAAATGCAGTCGGCATTGAGGTCGGCCAATACTATTTCTTGAACACCCAGACGGTGCTGAGGTTTAAAAAAATGTAGTCGGTGCTGAGGGAAGATGTGCTATCTCTTGAACATAGCCGGTGTTGAGAACACAACTAGCGTTGAAGTTACTAAAAACATAGTTGGCATTGGGTAGTTTCGATAGCATAGCCAGTGCTAGGTGTGGGTTAGTGTTCGAGCTTCGACCCGAGCCCAACTCAGTCTTGGTCTGTATTGCATGGGATTTCATGAGTGTCGGTGCAACTATTCTTGGGCCTCAGGTCAGAGCCCAACCCGTCAAGCCCATTGACATTTGGCCTTCCTGGACATGGCTGAAATTCTTAGCTTGTGAGGGGCATTTGAAGCAAGCATCAGCTATATAAAGGGGGTAAACCCTATTTTCACTATTTCATTGAAGGATAAAAAGACTTAAGGTAAAAAATTTAACGGTGAGGGTGAGGTCTCTAGTGAGACCTTCGGCAAACACACAAGGGATTCCGACCTAGTTAGATGTTTTGCCGGTGAGTAGGGGAGGTTCCGGCTGAGGGAAAGAAAAATCCAACGAGGAAGGCCGCGCTTTTATTAGGTTGCAGGAGTTTGCAGTGAGAAGAAAGGGAGTTCACTGGGGAGCAGGGGAACTCTGACCGTGATTTTGAAAGTTCTGGCAGGGGAAGAGGGGGCAGAAATTGTAGCACCGGGTTGCCCAGGGACTTCCGTTGATTTTGGCAGTTTTTCAGCAGGCGTAAATGGTTTTTCCGTTGACTTGGAGAAAGGCGAAGAGGGCTTTCTGTAGGAAGGGAGTTTTCTATGGGAATCAAAAGGCTGTGAGGAGACGGACCGTCGCTGGAGGTGGACGGTTGCCAGAAGGTGAATGGTCATCATTCCACACGTGTGAGGTCAGGACGTGGTGGCAGTGGTCAGGCGGCGTTCTAAAGCTCGAGGTGACACGCATAGGACCTGTAGCACGTGTGAGAGATTTGAACCTGAACGAAAATTATCTTTTGAGAACTCGGCCGGTGCTAGACGTTGGCAAACACAGCTGGCACTAAGCATTGGCGAACATAGCCTACGCTAAGCGTTAGCAGACACGACCAGCGCTAAGATTTTGAGTGCACAACCGGCGCTGGATCCTTGAAAACAAAGCCGACACTAAGCCTTTGAGTGCACATTCGGCACTGGATCCCAGAAAACAAAGCCAACACTAAGCTTCTGAAATCACAGCCGGTGCTTGGCCACTGAAGGCACTGCCGACGCTTGTCCTCTGTAAACTCAGCTAGTGCTAGGCTTTTGAAAACTTAGCCGACGATACAGCTGACGCTTGTCCAGTGCCTTAACAAGTTTCATTCTACAGTGAATCCTTGAGAATTTCACAATGGCTGGGTCTTCTTACCAAATTCCTAACATAAAGAACCTTCTCAGGGAAGGAGATATCAGCACCAAGGAATTTACCGGTGAGGGATTTGTAAGGGGTGATCCAATTTGATTGACAAAGCCCATATGCAAACCAAAGTGGCCTCTTAGTTTCACTTTCATCACTGACCCAATTCGATTTGATGTCCGAGAGGATAATGATGGCTACGTTAGTATTGAAGAAGGGGTAGCACTCCTTCATTGTATACATAGGAACATAGCTTTTGGGGAGAACTTGCCCACCTTAGGGAAGCGAATGGTGCAAACAAAGGGGAAAATGTAGTCAGGCAAAGCCTTCGAATACAAGGGGAGCACCAATAGTTGAAGGGATACTCTGCTTGGACTGTCAGGGTGTTGGTGTCGCATAGAAGCATTCTTAAGTGTGCTTCTCTACTATCAGCGGTTCAGTGCTCAGCCAGCTACTATGATCGGTGCTCCAATACTTTCATGGTACTGCTAGAGACATGGAGCCATGCTAGCAACACCTGGCTTCTTGGGCTTGGGGAAGCAGGAATTTCCTTATTAGTTCCTCATGTCATTGAGGGCCTTCTTGCAACTCGTCATCATTATCCTCAGAGGCTTGCCCATTAACTTCAAATGCAAAAGTCCATGATCCCGACATCTGTACTTCCAATAAGGTTCCAGTGTAGGTCACAACTTCTCTACCCTCACTGAATTGACGAGCAGAGGGGTTGCCTTCAAGCATATCAGGCTGTGGAGGAATAGTTTGAAAGTTACAGAGAGATTGAGAAACACCCTGGCAGGGGTCATCCGATTCTTAACTGGGTGTTGGTAGTGCTTGGTTTGGGCTAGCTGATACTTCACAGACCTGTATCATGTGGCAAGCTTCCTGAGAATAGAAGCTCTGCCCTCTAGATTCTCTCAGTCTTTGCTCAAAGTCCGGCTTAGGGGGCCGTTGGGGTTTCTTTGGCTTTCACTTCGACTTCCTGAGCTCTCCTGTAGAGGAAGATGGCTCTGAGTTGGCTCGAGCTTCCAAGGCATTAGCAACTGTTAAGAAACCAGCCTCCTAGGCTAATGTCTTTTGCAACGGCCTCTGTTGCGTCTTGCTTATATTGATTCCTTCAAATTCTCGATCAAGGGCATCGATGTCTGGACATTACAATGCTATACTTGTAGGAGACACTAAAGAGGAGTGGGAAGAAGAAGTAGAAGAAGAAGAAAAACGCGTAGGGTTAGTAGGTGAGGAGGATTTAAAGTCATTCCTCTCATTGGATCGATCTTGGGAGCTTTTTACATTAGCACCAGGATTGGACGTGTGTAGGGAGTCTTTTAGTACTTTCCCCTACTTAGATCGTTGGGGATTGCTTTTAACGTCATCTTCGAGGGATGACCCCGGGGTGTCCTCTTTATGAGGTGACGCAGGAAGGATGATTACGTCATCTATGAAATCTAGCAAAGTTGGCAAGGGAGGAAGAGGCCTAAGGAACTCTTGCTCGACCGGTGATTGAGGAGGCTTTTTCCTTATGCGAGCCCTACTTGGGCCCTGTCTCCTCATGGGTGCGTTTTAAGGTGCTTGATTCATCTCACTAGGTTTTTGAACAACCCTAGCTTGATAGATAGCATCTCGTTTTAACGATTTAAGTCTGCTTTGCCTGTGGTAGACTATCCATGGTTGGGAAGTTGAGCGTTCAGCAGGATCAGAATTATCGGTAACTGGGTCTTGAGTTGAGAGGTCTTCTTGCACCGGTAGAGCTGTGATTTGGGGGTCCCCTTCTGACAGATTACAGGATTCATGACATTCCTGCATTTTCTTTGCAATTATCTCATGAAAACTCGAGCATTCGCTTAGATCATGACCCCATATTTGGTGGTATGAGCACCACTGGTTCTTGGTTCCCTTAGCAAGGTGCATGGGTTGCCTTGCTGGCTTTGGTGTGATAAGGCCTTGTTGAAGCATGATGACAAAGAAGGCTCGAAAGGGATCAGGTGCTTCGCCTTCTTCATAGATGGTCACTATGTGAGAGGCTTCTGTTGCCTTGAATGCCTTGTTAAGTTCCTCAAGCTTAGTCTGAGCCTTTTGGATGAAAGCCTCGATGAGGTCTTTAAGTGTGTAACAGTCCTCTGTGGGGTGGTTTACCATTCAATGATAGGCACAATATTTCACGTGTGTATCAAGACCAGCTTGGTGGGGAAACTTGCTCTCAGGTAATTCAACCATGTTATGTTCTAGTAGTAATCAGAGAAATGTAGGCACCCGTTCCTTTTCAAAGGGATAAACTTTATTTTGATGGGTGATCCAATACAGATTTCGATTAAAGTATGCAGGTGGAGGCGCCTGATTGTATGATTGCTGCTGTTTGCTTGCTTGAGATGTTATCTTTGTTGTGCCTACCCCTCCAGAGAGGTCCAAAGTTTGGGAGGCAAACTTCTTTGGATTACTAATTGTGATAGCTGCATTGATCACTCCTTTTGGTTGATTGCCCTTAGTGTTGTTTCGAGAATTATCATTAGCCCGGTTGTTTGTAAAATTTAAAGATTGTTGTCGTGACCCATTATGATGGCATGACAAGCTCTCTATGCGAACCGACGTAGAAATTTGGTCTGACATGGACGTTGGGTTGAAAGCCACAACATGTTGAGCAATCTCAAGTCACATGTTTTGAACACAGGTTTGAACTGCTTCCTTCTCATGCATAGGATTAGGGTGGTGAGCCGCTAGATCTCTCCACCTTGAAATGAATTTATCCACCGGTTCATCTAACTCTTGGGTCAAGGTGAGATATTCAATGGTTTGGACCTCCCTCTCGACCATATAGAAATGCCTATGGATCAATTTCTCCATCTCATCCCAAGTACGTATTGAGTTTGGAGGAAGCTGAGCATACCACTGGAAGGCAGGGTTGTCAAGGGTTTCAACGAACTGATGAAGAAGGAGTCTTCCGTCAGCGGCTGTCTCTCGACATGCTGCTTGAAAATGGG
Source organism: Amborella trichopoda (assembly GCF_054954075.1). Taxonomy (NCBI): domain Eukaryota; kingdom Viridiplantae; phylum Streptophyta; class Magnoliopsida; order Amborellales; family Amborellaceae; genus Amborella; species Amborella trichopoda. Next base: position 22,343,354 of record NC_142337.1, on the reverse strand, counting down.
AGATACGTTGATGGGGGGATGTTGTTCCATCAAAGCGAGGAAACTTCCCTTTCTTATAGTCCAGGGGGAAGGGAACCTGATAAATGTAAGAAGGGTACGATTTGTGGTAAAGCGTCGAACCCTGTATATTTGCTATCTGCCTGTCCTTCAGGCTGTGGGTTACCATAGCATCAATGTCTGCTTGAGAGAAGGGGTGAGGGACAAAGTTTTCTTGTGAAGTAGGAGGAGGAGACTGGCTGGGAGTCACATCTTTTGAATGATGGGAATTGACCTAGTGGTTAGCCAAGTGTCGAACGACCTCCATACGGTCGATCTTGTTTGTCATTGCTTGAACCATCTGTTCAAGCCTTTCCATATGGGCCTCTTGAGAGTCTGCAGGTTCGTTTATAACCTTGATGCTGACCATTTCTCTAGGGAGGTTAGGCTTAGCTTCCATTGAAGGTTTTCGTACTTGACGGGTTGCATGCGGGTAAGTCAGTCAGTAGGGGATTAACATGCCTTCACTGGACCCGACTCTGGTATGCCGAGTAGGTAAGGACTGGTTCTTGAAGTCTTGGGACTGTGGCTGCTGGGTGGCTGTGTCAACTTCAACGGCATTGACCACGATACAAGATTCTTGTTCCTCTTCTTTAAGCTTTGTCTTCTGAAGAGGGTAGAAGGGATTCTGGTGAAGAAGGTTGCCAGAGCTGGGTGCCCCGACGGTCTTATATGCTTCTCTAGTCAGGATTCACAAACCCTTGTCGCGCTTGGCTTTGAGGCTTTGATGGATCTCATGCTAGAACTGCGAACGGAACTGTGACTGGTCAGCTCTTCTCGTGCAAGATAGAGCTGTCTCCATCAGATGATGCAAAGGATGAGGGCCTGGGACTAAAGTCAACCTGGGTGAAAGGAGAAGAAGGATTAGGTCTCTCATAAGGTCTTTGCCCCGAGCTCTCTTATAGGTTCAGGGACGAGACCGAGATAATACGACTGATTCAAGATGGTATTCTTAGGGAAGGTCTTTGAGTACCAAGGTTTGAGGTGCTTGCCCAAAAAAGAAGGGGCAGGCAGTCGAATGATCGACTCACGATGACGCCTGAGTCGAGAGCAGGGAACATCAGGTTAGGGATGCGGCGCGTGTTCACCTCTTGAAGAAGGATCACGGGCGACTTTCGGGTCAACCCGGGCTCGAGCAGATTGATTGGACTTAGGTGGCCGAGAATCCTGAGCAGGTGTCTGTAAGGAAATAGGTGGAAGCCTGCCCCTTACATGGTGCATTAGTGTGTGCTGAGTTAGAGGACCAGGAAGTCGTCCCCTATGTACATGGGTTGACGCAGCGAAGGCTTTGCCTCGAGTGGTGGCATGCACCTGCATAGCATGTACAGGACCTAGCCTTAGGAGGTTTGATCCTGGACGCTGACTCGAGGTAACATAAAGGTTGCCTTGAGGTGCGGCTCGAGTGGATGACCCACGAGTCTTATGGTGTGTGGAAGAGGTGAACGCCCTAAGGTCTTCGCCTCAATGTGTCGAGCCTCTAGTGATAGAGACTCGTGGTGGTGCAGAAGTGTGGGGGGTAACTTTACGGTGACCAACAGAAGCGACGACAACTGGTTTCCCTTTTACAGCAAGGGACTGGGTAGCCTTCTGGTGTACCTCGGCAATACAATTGACAAGTGAGTTGCCGGTGATAGGGTGCATGATGTGATTGGCGTCATGTGTGCCACCTATGCAAGGTGGCTTGGCGGAGGTTCCACCAGAGCTAGGAGATGGGGAGTGAGGGAGCTTTAAGTCCAACCACACACCCATCCAGATTAAGACTTGGGAGCTAGATGCGGGGCCTTTACTCAAAAGGAAGGTTGGGAACGAAGTTTGAGGAACTTGTTCACTGGGGACACTCACGAATGCGTGGATAAGGAAGTCTCCGATCTGGATAAACGGCTTACAGACCTCAGAAGCCATAAGTGTGAAAAACAAAAAATAAAAGGAGAAACTAGCCAAACAAGTATGATCCGACTAAGGGGTAGTAAGTTCCCAATGGAGTAGCCAAGCTGGTTAGGTGCCTCGATCTTGCCCTCTGGATCAGATGACCTGGCGGTAAGTAACTTGGGTTTCAAGGGAACCCAAGACTTGAGATCGCTCTCTCGAGAACCTTGCTAAAAAACAAGGGCAGGTAGACCAATCGATGAGAGAAGAATTTAAGGTGGATTCAGAACTTACTCAGGCTGACTTGCATGGACACCCTCTTAGATAGCACAAAAAGCCCCCCAGTTGTCAAACTGGTTCGAAATCACCTCCCTTGGCATGTGTTCTCCTGTTTCTGCAATCACACACATATGGCAAATATTACAAGACAAGTGGGTCAAGGGACCCCACCTCGCCTTTGGGTGAACGTACATGGGCGTGCACATTTAAAAAGTGGAAAAAGAGAATGAGAGAAGAAAGACTAGACGGTGAGACTAACACAGTGACTAAACTAGTAAGTAATTGATCTGGCATGGTAGTAAAATAGGCACCGTAACTCAGACCGACAGAACAAAATTACGACTAGATGATAGTATCAATATCGACTAGCTAGACAAAATGGCTAGTCTGTTGTGGCCATAAAGCGGGCACAATGACTCTGACCGACACAACGACATTACAGCTAAACGACAGGACTACCATGGAAGGCTAGTCTCGGCCCCTCTTAATCAAACAAAAGAATAAAAGAAAGATTAAAGATCAGAAAGAGAGTGAAAAGAAGAAGGATAAGAGAAGAAGAAGAGAAAAGAAAGAACGGGAGAAAGAGAAGGAAAGGAGAAGAAGAGAGTGAGAGAAGATAGAGGGAAAAGAAAAGGTAACGACATACACAAATGGCAATGCGAGAAGGAGAGAGAAAACTTAGACGGTGTTGTGTCCCCACCGGCTGTGACGAGTAGGGAGAAGAAAGAAAAGACATAGGCGGCGATACGCTTTCGTCAAATGTGACAAAGGAAGGGGAGAGAAGACACAAGCGGCACTGAGCCTTCGTCGGCTGTGTTAGAAGAAGTAGAAAGAGAAGACATAGACGTCGTCGAGCCTTCGCCAGCTGTGACATAAAGAGAGAAGAGAGAACACATATGGCGATGTTCTTCCACTATCTATGACAAAAGAGAGAGAGAGAAGGAACATGCGGTAATAGGCTTCTACAGTTTGTGATAGAAGAACAAGGATGGAAAGCATATGCGGCGCTAGGCTGGTGCCAACTATGATAGAAGAGAAGAAAGAGAGAGAAAATATAGGCGGAGCTAGGCTTGCCCCGGCTATGACAGAAGACTATAAAGAGAGAAAACATAGGCGGTGTTAGGCTTACGCCAGCTATGACAAAAGATAAGGGAGACAATTTTGACAGAGGCTCGACCACCACTCTGGCTAAGGCTCGGCTCACTGTTCACGTCTCAAGAGTAGAAAGGCATCACATCAGACGATAGGTCCGTCATGCGTCAATGGAGAAAGAAAGAGGGAAAGAGAGACATGATAGACGAGAGTAGGAATAGAGAGAAAGAGAAAGATGAAAGTAGGAAAGAGAAAGGGAGAGAAGAGAGAAAGCGAGAGATAGAGATGAGTGGAGAAAGTGGAAGCAGGTCAATAAAGGCTACGAAACAGTGGAAATTTTGACAGTCTCAGAATGGCTCCAAAATTGGTCAAGATCTTCATCAGTACACCAAAAGGCCATTTGCAAAGTTTCATCACGATTATATATGTCTAAGGCAATGAACACAAGGAAAAAATTTTGGAAAAATTGGTCTCTAGCCCCCTAAAATGGACCCCGTAACTAGAACTATAATTCCGTGCGTCAAGGTTTTGTGGGACCAGTGCCATTGGAGCCAGCACAATCAAAAACTTCTATGGGTCAAGTTTTGGCTTAATCGAGCACTCCAAGACAAAGCTATGGGTAAAAATACTAAAAAGGGGTGGGCTGCATACTATTCCCGTGTGGCCACCTTACACCAAAACACCATTAAAAGTGGTTGTTTTTACAGTCACGGGCAGTGACTTTCGGGGCCCATATCTCACTCGTTCGGAGTCGGATTGTAGTCAAATTTTGTGAGCGTGTCCGTTTCATCAAGATGAGCAACTCGATATGTAGTAGGCCCTGTGAAGATGCTCGAGAGGGGAGAAAAAATAGAGAGAATTTGCTGATCCATGAAGAAAGTTGCAAAAAATTAAGCAACAAGGCACTCCACTCCGACGACCAAATCACGATGCTCGCATGTCCGATGGGCATGAAACAAATTTTGTTATGTGCGTAAGGTCCGTGGCTATCTGTGACCCGAACCATGCATATGATAAACAGTTGGATTTCACACAATAAAATGTCGAAGCTGCTATAAATTCTAGTTGCCGGATTTTAAGATTCTGACAAAAAACTCAAGACGACAAAATCTTCATCCTGACACGAAATCGAGTAGTGTTTGTTGCAACATGATCATGATGGAATTCTTAGTGTGATTTAGCAAAGAAAAAGAATAAAAACATCAAAGAACGAGCACACGATCCGAAGTTTTCAAGATTCATCCAAAATTCAAGTCTCATGGTCGTGGCTTAAAAACACTATCCATGGCTCGAAATTGGTGTCAAATCGATTGCCATGCTGAGCTCTACAAGAAAATAATCATCTTTCGATAAAGTGGTTATTAAAATAACCCTGGATTAGTCATGGAAGATCATGCAAGTTCTAGAGCAGTAGTAGGGAATGTTTTGGAATTCCACATATTGTTAGGTACGGGCAAAACAATCATTTTACACTCATGTTTAGAATTTCTTTTAATTCAATTAAATTGTAATTATGTTCAATTCTAGGTTTTTTTTAGGCATACACCCTTGTTTTTGCCCAATTCTGTATAAGCATGCAAAGCCAAATTGTAAAGATGAACAAAAAAACCTTGGATTCATTTCTTCAATCAATCAATAAAGACTTCAATTTTGCTTAAGCTCGTGGGTGTATCTTAGAGAGAGAGGAGAGAGAAGAAAAGGGCAAATACCCTTCGATAAGGTAATTTTCTCTCTCATCCCCTCTTTCTCTCTCCTCCCCTCTTTCTCTCCTCCCCTCTTTTCTCATTTCTCATTTCTCTCTTCTTCTCATCTCTATCTCTCCCTTTCCTCTTGCTCATCTCTATCTCTCTTTCTCTCTCCTCTTTCTCATCTTTATCTCTCTTTCTCTCTCTTCTTCTCATCTTTATCTCTCTTTCTCTACCTTCTTCTCATATTTATCTCTCTTCTTGCTCTCCTTTTAAACACAGCCGGCGATGCTAGCGTTGACTGTGTCTTGATTCTTCTATTCCTCTAAAATTAGTCGGTGATATTAGCACCGACTGTATCTTCTCTCTCCCCTTTTGTTAAGCACGACAGGTGAAGCTCAGTGTCTATTGTGTTTCTCTCTTTTCGGTCTAATACAGTCAACGAAGCCTAGCACCAACTGCATCTTTTCTCTCTTCTTTGTCTAATACAGTCGGTGAAGCTTAGCGTTGACTTCATCTTCTATCTCTTCTTTGTTTAATATAGTCGGTGAAGCCTAGCATTGATTGCATCTTCTCTCTCTTCTCATTTAATACAGTCGGTGAAGCCTAACGCCCACTGCATCTTCTCTTTCTTCTCTGACTAGCATAGTTGGTGATGCCCAGCATCGACTGTTTCTTCTCTCTCCTCTCTTCTTAAACACATCTGACGAAGCCTAGTGCAGACTGTGTCCTTTTTCTATCTTCTCTTTTCAACCTAGCCATGGATGCCCAGCGCCGAACGTGTATTCACTTTTGTCAGTTCTTAAACACAACCAATGAAGCTTAGCGTCGATTGTGTATGTTTCTCTCTTCTCTTTCCAACCCAGACAGTGATGCCTAGCGCCAACTATGTGTTTCATTATCTTCCCATTCCAACACAGTCTGCGAAGCCTTGCGCTGACTGTGTTGTTCACCCTTTTTTCTCCTTCCTTTTCTCACACTCTTCTGCTTCTTTCTTTCTCTTCCTCTCTTTCTTTCTCTTCTCTTTCTTCTTCTTTTACTTTTTTCTCTCTCTTTATGATTTCCATTCTTTCTGTTATCCTTTTGTTTGATTAAGAATGGTTGAGATTAGCCTCTTATGGTAGTCTTGTCGTCTAGCCGTAATGTTGTTGTGCCAAAATAACTATGCCCAGTTTATTGCCACGACATACTAACCATCGTGTCTAGCTAGTCGGTATCAATATTAACATCTAGTAGCAATCCTATTGAGCCAGTCTGAGTTACTGAGCCCGTTTTACTATCACGCAGGCCAATTACCCACCAGCTTAGTCATGTGTTGTTCTCCCCGCTTGGTCAAATTCTTCTTTCCTACATCTTTCTTCTCTCATTCTTTCCTTCTTCTTTTGGATGTGCATGCTTGTGTACGTTCACCCAAAAGGCCAGGTAAGGTCAACTAACCCACCTATCTTATAACCATTGCCATATATGTGTGATTGAAGAAAACAGGAGAATACAAGCCAAGGGAGACAATTCCAAACCAGTACTGGGGGACTTTCTTCGTGACCTAAGAGGGCACCCAAGCGAGCCAGCTCGAGTAAGTTTCAAACCCACCTTAAATTCCTCTCTCGTCGGTTGGTAATACCTGCCCTTATTCTTGAACAAGATTCCCGAGGGGGCGATTGATTCACCTAACCAGCTTGGCGACTCCACTGGGGACTTACTACCCCTTAGTCAGATCGTTCTCTTTTGACTTGTTTCTTCTTTTATTATATGCTTTTATCTTATAACACTTCACTTATGGCTTGCAGGTTCTGTAACCCATTCATCCAGATCAGAAATGTTCTTATCCCTGCATTCGTGAGTGTCCCTAGGAAACAACTTTCTTCAACTTCGTTCTCAACCATCCTTTGAGAAAAGACCCCTTGTCCTGCTCCCAGGTCTTAACTTGGACCGATGTGAGGTGGGACTTAAAAGTCCCTCACTCCCCATCTCCTCGCTCTGGTGGAAACTCCACCAAGGCACCCTGCATTGACAACACTTCTATTGCCACACACAACATGCACTTAGGCACTGGCAAGTCACTTGCAGGTCCTATTCTCGAGATACGCCAGGAGGCTGGCCAGTCCCTTTATGCAAAAGGCAAGCAAGTTGCCATTGCTTCTGTGGGTCACCGCAAGGCTACCCCTCACATTCTTGCACCACCACGAGTCTCTATCTCGAGGGGCTCGACACATAGAGACAGCGACCCTGTGACCTCCACCTCTTACACACACTACAAGGCTCGTGGGTTACCCACTCGAGTCACACCTCGGAGAAACCCTTATGTTAACTCAAGTCCGTGTCCTGGATCGAACCTTCCAAGGCTAGGTCCTGCACATGCTACTCATATGCATCCCACCGCTCAAGGCAACGCTATTTCTACGCCAACTCGAGTACAAAGGAGACGACCTCCTCGTCCTCCTACTCTAGACACACAAGTGCATCTTGTGTGAGGCAGGCCTCCGCCTGTTCCTTACAAACACCTACTCGCAGTTCTCGGCCTCTTAAGGCCAAACCACTTGCTCGAGCCCTTCTTTACAAGGCGCACACATGTCACTGTCATAGACAACCCCTTGCCCTCGACTCAGGCCACCTCATTGTCAACCCTGCTATTGCTTGCTCCTACTTCTTCGAGCACGCATCTTCAGCCCTGGTATTCAAAGATCTTCCCCAAGAGTACCATCCTGAACCAGACCTTTCATTTTGGTCGTGTCTCTGGAGTCCATAAGAGAGCTGGAGGCAAAGATCGGATGGAAGATTGGGTCCTTCATCCTCCCCGACCCAAGATGACCCTAGTCCCTGGCCCTCATCCCTTGCCGCACCTGATGGAGACTACTCTCTCTTATGCAAGAAGAGCCTATCAGTCATAGTTCTGATCACTGTTTTGGCGTGAGGTCGATCAAAACCTCAAAGCTAAACGTGGTAGACGCCTACGAATTTTGACTACGGAAGTGACCAAGGCAATCAAAACAATCAGTTCTGATGACCCTCTTCACCTGAATCCCTTCTACCCTCTTCAGACAACGATGCCTGAAGAAGAACTCCATCAGCCCTACACTGTGGTTAGTGTCGTAGAAGATGACCTCTAGAGAGAAACAGTCAGCGTAATGGTTCTAAGAGAGCCCGACAATGCGCAGGAAGTGCGCATAAACAAATTCGAAGATATGGTGAGCACGATGATGGAAAAGATCGATCGTATAGACGTCGCATGACAATTAGCTAAAAGGAATTGGGCACCGAGGGCTGCTCGTTGGAGAAAAAAGATAGCTTCACCGCCAGTCGAGCAGGAATTTTTCAAACCCCTTCCCCACTACCAACTTTACTGGACTTTCTTCTTGGCACGCTCCTTCTTCTTTCCCATGGAGGGGACCTCCCAGAGTCTTCTTCCACTCACAACACATTCAGTGAGGGTGATGGCGTTAAAAGCAATTCCCAACGATCTAAGCATGGGAAGGACCCCTGAACACACCCAATGAGGGTGACAACATTAAAATCACTCCCTATTGGTCTAGGCAAACCCCTGCACTCATCCAACCCTGGCGATGATGTAAAAAGCTGCCTAGAGCGATCTGATGAGGGGAATGACCTTAAACGTCCCCCACCTTTTAACCCTTCTCCTTCTTCTTCTTCTGCTTATCATTCTTGCTCATCTATGTCTCTTGCAGGTGCAACCTTGATATGTCCAGACTTCGAAGCTCTTGACAGAGAACTTGAGGGACCAAACATAACTAAAATGCAACGGAGGCGGTTGCAAAAGACACTAGCTCGAAAAGCAGGATTCTTGACAATTGCTGGTGCCCTAGCAGTTGGTGCCAAAGCACATCCTCTTCAAAGAAGATTAAAGGTCAAAGCCAAATAAGTAATTACGACTGAACAAGAAATAACACAGAGTTAAGGAGCTAAGGGTCGAAACCAGGAACAAGAATTCTTTGACTCAATATGCGTCGAAGTTGAGCAGGTAGAAGATTGGAGAGAGACTATCACTAGTTTCCATAAACAAGATAGGCTCCTACAAGATCGTGCGAATGCAACAGCATACGTCGAATGTCTACCAAATATACCCTCCTTGAAGGAGATTCTCTCTTCAGACGATCATTTGACGGTATTCTTCTTAGATGTGTGGACGTGCAAGAGGTAAATAGGGTATTGGAAGAAGTACACTCAGGCATTTGTGGACTACAACAGTCCGGTCCTAAGCTCTATGAACGGATACAAAGGTTGGGGTACTATTGGCCTTCCATGATTGCTGATTCCTTAAACTATGTTAAAAAGGGTTAGGTGTGCCAAATATACTCAAGTATTGTTAACCAGCCTCCAGAACCCTTACACCATACGGTGGCATCATGACCCTTCTCACAATGGGGTATGGACATTGTTGGGCTATTGACCCTCCTTCGACGATGGGTCATGTCTTCATTTTAGCCGTACTGGACTATTTCTCATAGTGGGCTGAAGCAGTCACCCTTAAGCAAGTTCGTGAGACAATAGTTGCTCAATTTGTTCGTTATCACGTCATATATCAGTTCAGAGTGCCTTATCGGATTATATCTGACAATGGTCCCCAATTTTGAAGCCACCATATTGATCGTTCGGTCAACCAGTTTGGTTTCAAATGGAAGTATTCAACTATGGACTGCCCTCGGGGGAATGGATTAACTGCGGCTTTCAATAAGACTCTGTGCAACATTTTATGAAAATTGGTATCAAAGACGAGAAACAACTGGCATGAGAGGCTTCCTGAAGCATTATGGGCATATCGCACTACACTACGAAATGCTATTGATTGCACTCCTTATTCTTTGGTCTATGGGGGTGAAGCAGTTTTACCTCTCGAAATTCAAATCCCTCCACTGCGAGTCACTATTCACCAAGGAATAACCAAAGATAAGAGAATCAAGCTTCAGTATCAAGAATTGGATGCACTCGATGAAATGAGGCTAGAGGCTCAGCAGATCCTTGAATTCAACCAAGGAGAATGAAGAAGGCCTTTGACAAGTCAGACAAGGTCCACTCATTTGCCCGTGGCGATCTAGTTCTAGCCGTCTAGAGGCTGATTGTTATGCATGAATGTCATAAAGCGAAGTTTGAACCCATGTGGGAAGGTCCTATTATAGTAGAAAATGTCTCACCAAATGGAGCCTACATATTGGCACATCTTGATGGAGAGGAGGCAATGCCCCCTATCAACGGGTGATACCTAAAGAAATACTATCCGTGATACATATTCAAAGGAAAAAGTCTCAACGCAAAATACGCAAGATAATCGAAACAAATTGTAACTCTTTTTATTGAAATAAAAATGAGTTACAAGTTGCAAGTTAATAAGCCTATTATTAAGGAGGTTACAAGTCTCTTGCATCTGAGGATAAGAGGACGGTTACAAACCAAAAACCTGCATTGTATCTCTTGCATCTAAGGATAAGAGAATGGTTACAAGCCCAAAAGAATTGCTCTCCTAGAAGAAGCAAACCCACGAAAGAATTGCTCTCTTAGAAGAAGCAAACCCACCAAAGAAGCACCCTTATCATGAAGAAGAAAAAAAACCACTTGGAGAGTCAGCTTCAATTCATCTGACGAGTGCCACCACATAAGGATGGTTACAGGCCAAAAGATGAAGCAAAACCACTTGGAAAAGTTAGCTACAGTTCATCCGACGTGTATATCAAACATACAAGCCAAAGATCTCATCCGACATGTATATAAAACATATAAGGCAGAATTCATTCGATGTGTGTATCAAACATACAAAGCAGGCTGCTCTGGAAAATAACTGGCCTATAGTGGAGAACATACCTTGTTCATAGTGGATGCCCTTCCACAGAACAACATGGACTTCACTATTGTGTTGGAGGACTTGGCTTCGAACAGGTATTACAAGCCATGCCTTACCATCATTCACCACCCTTTGTCGACCCATGATAGCACCATGCATGAATATTGTTGCATGTAGCTCATTGCCGAGCGCCACAAGTCCCGGGTGTAACTTACTGCCACATGCGAGTAGCACTATGTGCGTCATGACATTCCACATGCGCTGATCAATGCCGTCTGAAGCCAGCACCAGTTGTGTCCTCCAAAGGCCAACGCCGGCTGTGCTCCAAATTCCTAACACTCGCTGCCTTTCTTGAGGATCAGCACCGACCGTATCGGCACTGGTTATGCTTCTAATCATCAGTGCTGGCTATGTCAGCGTCGGTTGTGCTTCTAGCATTGCCGACTAGATAGTGACTATTTGCCTCCCAAATCTCCTCGTTTTCAAGGTCGAAATCCCATCACTTCCCCTAAATGGTTGCACGATTTCCATGTGCAACCGTCCACCTCCTGCGACGGTTCACCTCCTATAACTGTTCATTTCCCTTGATCCTTCGGTTCCCTATCGAAACTCCCGCTCTACTAATTAAAAACCCCCGCAACCGTTCACCTTCCTTGTGACAGTTCACCTCCAGTGACCGTTCGTTTCCCCTGACCTTTTAGTTTAGACCAGAACTCCAATTCTTTTACAGGAAAACCCCCCTGCCACTTTCCCCTAAGTTACCGGGAAACCCTAGGTAAGCTCCCCCTAAGCTCCTGAAAACTTCTCAAAGCTTGTGAAAATGTCAACTGTTGCACTTATCGGCTTTTCTACCCTTGAAGATCACAGTCAAAGTTCTCTTGCTTCTCAAAAATCCTCCTGTGCTAAACGAGAAACTTCTATAACTCTTCCTTTTCTGACAATCCATTGACAATCTTGGCAAAACCTTCCCTGTAAGGCTTGCTCGAACACTTTATCTCGTATCGAAATCCCTCTGCTTGCCGGAGCTTTCATTGGGAAATCCTTTGCTCATTGTTAAAAAAAATTTGTTTAAGTTTTTTACCTTCGGTGAAAAGTGAAGGAAATGGGGTTCTACCCCCTTATATAGTCAACACTATCCTCAAACGCCCCTCACAAACTGGGAATCCCAGTCGCGTCTGAGGAAGCCAAATGACGACGAGCTGGGTTGGGCTTTGACCCGAGGCAACTCTCATCGCCGCCTATAAAATCGTAAAAAACGGGCTAGACCGGATGGGGTTTTCACCTGAGGTGGGGGAAAAGTTTCATTTTCCGCCTCATCAACTTCGGGTAAGGCTCGGGCTATGCTCAAGTACCAATCCATACTCAGTGCCAGCAATGCAGTCCAAGTGACCTAGCGGCGGTTGAGTTTCAACAGCCCTAGCGCGGATTGTGTGCTCGATAACCCAGTGTCAGTCGTGTTTAAATGATAGCATGGGCCGCCCTCAGCACTGGCTGTGTTTTTAACAACCCAGCATCGGCTATGCAGTCGATGTGGCCGAGTGCTGGCTGTGTTTCAATAAACCTAGTGTCGATTGTGTGCTCGGCAACTCAGCGCCAATGGTGGCACATGTCGTCCTCAGCGCCCACTGTATTTTTAACAACCTAGTGCCGACTGAGTGGTTGAGAGGCAGTGTTGGTCGACTTCAGCGTCGGCCGTGTTTTCAAAGACTTAGCGCCGACTGAGTGCTGAACAAATAATGGTTGTTGCACCTCGCGCCGGTTGTATTTTAAGCAACCTATGTCAAAGTTTTGCGTGACGTATCGTCTCTAATGGAGTCAGAAGCAGGCCAATATCGCTCATCCCCCAGCGTGGGTCATAACCGTATTGCAGCCCATTATCCCCAGTGGAGTAGGGTCATTTTGATCTCTTCAAGCCCCAGTGGGTCTGTTTCACACCAAGTCACTTATCCTTTGCTATTTTATCCTCAGGAATTCAGCTTAACTATTCTCCATGGAGTCTCATCTTTTACCCCCTGGGACTCATACTCGCTCCCTAAACCCCAGTGAAGTCTGCTTCCATTTTCTATCCCATGTCAAGCCACTATCTCCAGCTGAATCCTCTGCTTGTGTATGACATTAACAACTTTATCCCCAGGGAGTCAAATTGTCATCCACAGACCTATTCCCTAGGGAGTCTCACCTACATGGTGACCCAAACCATGGTCCATATTGCATGACCTTAAACTGCACAGCCTTGGTCTAGATGCACGACCCTAAACTGCTTGGTTCAAACTATATGACCTTAAACTGTAGCAGAGGTCTAGTTGCATGACCTTAAACTGCACGGTCCTAGTTGCATGACTCTAAACTACATAACCATGGTCCAAACTATATGATCTTAAACTGTAGCGGTGGTCTAGATGCATGACCCTATACTGTATGGTCCAAACTATCAGACCTTAAACTGTAAGGAGGTCTAGTTGCATGACCTTAAACTACACGTTCCTAGTTGCATGACTCTAAACTGCATAACCATGGTCCAAACTATATGACCTTAAACTGTAGCAGAGGTTTAGTTGCATGACCTTAAACTGCACGGTCCTAGTTGCATGACTCTAAACTGCATAACCATGGTCCAAACTATATGACCTTAAACTGTAGCGGAGGTCTAGTTGCACGACCTTAAACTGCACAGTCCTAGTTGCATGACTCGAAACTGCATAATCATGATCCAAACTATACGACCTTAAACTGTAGCGGAGGTCTAGTTGCACAACCTTAAACTGCACAGTTCTTGTTGTATGACTTTAAACTGCATAACCACAGTCCAAGCTATATGACCCTAAAACCATAGTAGACATCCTGACCACATGACAATAAACCGCTTTGAACAGTTCCAGGAGGCATGACCATAAACTCACCCCCACAGATTGTACGACTGTTGCTGCTTGCAAGCCTGTGTTGTTACCTTTACCATGCTTACCTCTTTAGAGAGGTCCAAAGTTTGGGAGCGAGCCTTCTTTGAATCAGTGACCACGATGGCTGCACTAACTAACCCTTTCTGTTGGCTACCCCGTGTATTATTTTGAGACGTACCATTGCCCTGATTGTTTGTTGAACATGCAAATGGTCGTTGTGTCCCACCATGATGGCGTAATAAACTCTCTATGAGAATTGATTTAGAGATCAACTCTGATATGGCGGTCGGGTTAGAGGCTTCGACATGTAAAGCGATTTCAGGTCGTATGTTCTGCACGTAAGTCTAAACTACTTCCTTCGCAGGCATAAAATTAAGATGGCGAGAAGCCAAGTTTCCCCATCTTGTTATGAACTGATCCACGGGCTCATCGGGGTCTTGAGTTGGGGTGAGAAGTTCGATGGTTTGAACCTCTCTCCCGACCTCATAGAAGCGTTGACAGAATAGTTTATCCATCTCCTCCCATGTATGCACCGAGTTTAGAGGAAGTCGAGCACACCATTGGAATGATGGGCCCTCAAGGGTCTCAACGAACTATCGGAGAAGAAGTCTCCCATCAGCTGCTGTTTCACGACATGCTGCTTGAAAGTGGGCAATATGCTTGTTTGGGGACGTGGTTCCACTGAATAAAGGAAACTTCTGTTTCTTATAGTCTGAGGGAAACGTGACATGATCAACATAGGAGGGGTAAGGTCTTTGATAAGGTGTCGTGCTCTGTATCCCTAGAATTTTTTTGTTCTTCAAGCTATGGGTAACCATAGCATCAATATCTGATTGAGAGACTGGATGAGGGACATAATTGTCCAGTGAGGTAGACGAAGGGGGCTGCCGTAGAGGTGCACCCTCAGAGTGATGGGAATTGACCTCCTGGTTAGCCGATTGGCGTACGGCGGCGATACGACTGATATTTTCCATCATCGCGTGCACCATGTCCTCAAACTTGTTCATCTCTATTCATGCGCATCACCGGGCTCGCTTACAGCCATTCGCTGACCATTTCACTAGGGAGGTCAACGTTAGTGGTGACTGAGGGCTTGTGAGATTGACGGGTCGTATGCAGTAGGTCAATCAGTAGGGGCCAGCATGCCCTAAATGAACTTGAGTCTTGTATATGGATTGCATTTGGACCAGTTCTCGATGGTCTTAGGATCGCGGTTGCTGAGTGGCTGGGTCTTCATTTGCACAGGGCTCACAGAGCTCTTCTTCAGGCTTCATCATCTGAAGGGGGTAGACGGGATTTAGGTGAAGAGAGTCACCAGAATTGGATTTTTTGATGACCATGGTCACCTCCTTAGTCAAAATTTGCAAACCTCGATCGCCTTTAGCCTTGAGGTTTTGATGGACCTCACACCAAAACTATGATCTAGGACGAGGCTAATCAGCTCTTCTTGCACAGGAGAGAGCTGTCTCCATATGGTGCGGCAATGGATGAGGTCCAAGAACTAAAGTCATCTTTGGCCGGGAGGATGAGGACTCGATCTTCCCTCAGGTCCATTCCCTGAGCTCTCATATGAGCTCTAGAGACATGACTAAGGTGACGAGACTGGTTCAGAATAGTACTCTTGAGAAAAATATTCGAGTACCACGACTGAAGGTGCTTGCTCGATGAAGAAGGAGAAGACAGGAGCAGGGTTGACTCATGAGGAGGCTTGAGTCAAGGGTGAGAGGACGTCTGAGTTGGCGATGCATGTGAGCCCCTTGAAGAAGGATTACGGGAGACCTAAGGGTCAACCCGGGCTCGTGTAAGTGATCTTGCCTTAGGAGGCCGAGAACTATGAGAAAGTGTCTGTAAGAGAACAGATGTAGGCCTGCCCCTTACAGGGTGCGCTTGTGTGTGCATAGTAGGAAGACGAGGATGCCGTCTGCTGTGTACTAAGGCTGGTGTAATAACGGTGTCGCCCCAAGCAGTGAGATGCATATGAGTGGCATGCACAGGATCTGGCCTTGGAAGGTTCAATCTTGAACACGGTCTCGAGGCAACAGAAGGGTTGCCCCAAGGCATGGCTCGAGTGGGTGACCCACGAGCCTTGTGATGTGTGCAAGGGGTGGGGACCGTGGGGTTTTCGCCTCGATGTGTTGGGCCTCCAGGGATGGAGACCAGTGGTGCAGATATCGGGGGGGGGGGGGGTAGCGTTATGGCGACCCATAGAAGCAATGACAAATTGTTTGCCTTTTGCTGAAAGGGACTGGGCGGCCCTTCGACGTACCTCTGGAACATGTCCGACAAGTGGCTTGCTCGTGGCTGAGTGCATGCTGTGTGGGCCAATAGAAGTGCTACCGATGCAGGGTGCCTTCTTAAAGTCCCTCCTCACACCGGTATAGGTTAAGACCTGGGAGCTAGATAAGGGGGCATAAGAGGATGGTCGATAACGAAGTCGAAGGACCATGTTCCCAAGGGACAGTCTAAAATACGGGGATAACAAATCCCCAATCCGGATAAATGGGCAATAGAATCTTGCAGCCATAAGTTAATGTGAAAAGATAATGAAAGAAAAAAATAAAAGAAGAAACTAGCCAAACAAGAATGATTCGACTAAGTGGTAGTAAGTCCCCAGTGGAGCAGCTAAGCTGGTTAGGTGCCTCGATCTCGCCTTCCGGTTCCTAGATAATCGGGCAGCACGTGTCTCGAGTTTCGAGGGAAGACCTGGGACATTTTTGAGATCGCTCTCTCTGGAACCTCGTTCGAGAATGGGGGCAGGTGTTACCAACCGATGAGAGAAGAATTTTAAGGTGATTTCGGGACTTACTCGGGCTGGCTCCCTTGAGCGCCCTCTTAGATCGAGCAAAAAGCCCCTTAGTAATGAAATTGGTAAGAAATCACCTCCCTTGGCTCGTATTCTTCTTATTTTCTCCCATGGCAAAGGTTGTAAGATAGGTGGGTCTGACCGCACCCTTTTCCTCTTTGATGAATGTACACAAGCATGCGCATTCAAAAAGAAGAAGAGAAGAAAGGCAAGGGAGAGAAATGTTCGACTGAGCAAGAGGATCAAGCTGACGAGTAATTGGCCTAACGTGGTAGAAAAATAGGCTCGGTACTAAAATTGGCTCATGCGATCACTACTAGATGTCATTGCCAATACCGATTATGTAAGCACGATGGTCAGTCTGTTGCTATGAAGAGAAGCAAGGGAGAGAGATCGAGCCGGCTCTAGGCTTCGTCGACTACAACAGAAGAGAGACAAATCCAATCGATGCTAGGCTTCACCGACTGTGACAAGAGAGGAGAGAAATCCAATCGACATTGGGATTCACTAACCGTGATAAGAGAGAAGAGAGAGAAATTCACCTAGCACTGAGGATGAAAGAAGAAGAGAGAAATTCAACCGACACTAAGGCTTCACTGATTACATTAGAAGAGGAGAGAGAAATCTAGGCGGTGTTGGCTTCACCGACTGATAGAAGAGGTGAGAGAAATGCAACTGACGTTGAGCTTCACTGACTGTGATAAGAGAGAAGAGAGAGAAATTCACCTGATGTTTGAGATGAAAGAAGAAGAGAGAGGAATTCAACCGACGTTGAGCCTTCCTCGATTGCATTAGAGGAGGAGAGCGAAATCCAGTCGGTGCTAGGTTTGCCGACTGACAGAAGAGGGGAGAGAAATCCAACCGTCGCTGAGATTCGCCAATTGTGACAAGAGAAAAGAGAGAGAAATTCACTCGATGCTGGGGATGAAAGAAGAAGAGAGAGGAATTCAACCGACACTGAGGCTTTACCGATTGCATTAAAAGAGGGAAGAGAAAGCCAACCGACGTTAGACTTCACCTACTGACAAACGAGAGACATAAGGGAGAGGGGAAAGAAAGAGAGATGAGAAGAAGAGGGAGAAAGAGATAGAGATGAGAAGAGAGAGAAAGAGATAGAGATGAGAAGAAGAGAGAGAAAGAGATAGAGATGAGAAAACCTAGCCGGCACTAGGAAGAAGAGAGGAGAGAGGAAAAAATAGAAAAGAAGAGAGAGAAAAGAAAAGAGAGATTGAGATGAGAAGAGAGAAAAGAAGAGAGAGAAAGAGGGAAAGAGATAAGAGATAAAGAATAAAAGAGGAGAGAGGAAAGAAAAATGAGGAGGAGAGAGCAATGTGGGATGAGAGAGAAAGGCGAGAGGAGAGAGAAAAATGAGAGGAGAGAGAAAGATTGCAGGAGAGAGAAAGAGAGGAGGATATAGAAAGTTACTTGCCCGAAGGGTACCAGCCCTTTTCTTCTCTCCTTTCTCTCTCTCTCTCCAAGATGTACTCACAGGATCAAGCAAGAATGGAAATTTATCTTTAATGATCAAAGAATGAACCGAGGGTGCTTTAAAATTTAGCTTTGCATGTTTATATAGAATTGGGCCCAAACATGGGTGGACACCTAAAAACTACCTAAAATTGACAATAATTACAAATAATCTGAATTAAAAAAATTAAGAAAGCAAGGTGTAAAAGGACTGTTTTGCCCTTGCTTAACAATTCATAGAATTTCAGAATAGCCCCTACTGCTGCCTTGGAACTTGCGTGATCGTCCATGAATGATCCGAGGTTACTTTGATGCCCATTTGATCTAAAGATGATCGTTTTCTTGTAGGTCTTGGCATGGTGATCATTTTGATACCAACTTCGAGCCATGGATTGTATTTTTGAGCCACGATCACAAGACTTGAAATTTTCTTGAATCATGGAAACTTTGGATCGATAGTGTGCTCTTTCCTGAATGTTTTTCTGTGATTTCTTCATCGTAGTGCACTAAGCATGTCGTCACGATCGCGTGGCACTAAACAGAATGCGATTTGAAGCCCGAAATAGGATTTTGCAAGTTTTAAGTTTTGACAGGAATATGGAATCCAATAGCCAAAATTTTAGTTATTTCGTTGGCTTCGTGCATAAAATCTGACTATCCATCATGTATGGGGTTCATACCAATGATAGTCCTAGGCCTTACGACCACAATGGAATTAGTTTCGTATCGATCCGTTACGTGAGCGTCATGATTTAGTCCATCAAGCGAGGTATGTCGCTGCTGAAGTTTTTACAAATTCTTCACGGGTCGGCAACTTCTTTCTAGCTTTGCTCCCTGCTCGGACATCATCTCGAGGTGTACCACATATCGAAACGCTCCTCTCGACGAGACAAAGACGCTCACAAAATTTGAGCATGATCTTACTCGAAACGAGTAGATATGGGCTCTGAAAGTCATTGTTATGACTGTAAAAACAACCACCTTTAATGGTGTTTTGGTGCAGTTACGCGATACGAGAATAGTGTACGGCTTATCCTTTTTGGGTATTTTACCCATAACTTTATCTTGGAGTACCCGATTAAGCCGAAACCTGACCCATAGGGGTTTTCGACCATGCCGAATCTAATGATTATGGTCTTACAGCTATTTGACGTATCAAAAGTATGACTCTAGTTACAAGGTCCATTTCAGGGTTCTAGAGACCAATTTCACAAAAATTGTTTCCTTGTGTTCCCTGCCTTAGACACGTCTGATCGCGATAAAACTTGGCAGGTAGTCTTTTGAAGTGTTGACAAAGATCTTGACCAATTCAAGGGCTATTTTGAGACTGTCGGGAATTGCCACTGTTTTGTAAGCTTTATTGACCTGCTTCTTATTGATTTCTAATCAGGGATCAAGGTGCTGAAAAATATGTTCAAACACTGAGCCCCCCCCCTTCAACCTTAGGTGTTGCTTCCTGATCTGAAGCAATTTCAATCGGAGCAGCAGTCTCTAAGGCATCAGCTCGAGTCTTTGAGGAGTTAGGAGAAGATTCGAGTGAAGCAGAAGGTGAGGCCACGAGAGAAAAATGCGACAGGGAAATATGCATAGACACACAGCCCTCTGAAGAAGCCGAGAGTGAAGAGCCATCTTACGACTCAAGAGTCACTAGGACGCTGTGCCCCTTGTACCCCGATGTCTTGATTCCCCTCGCTCAGGCAGCCTGCCTTTCCTTCTCCCCTTTCGCCAGCTTGGACTCAGTAGCCTGCCCTTCCTTCTTCGCCTTCGCCGGCTCGAGATCGGCAACCGACTTTCTCTTCTTCCCTTGCGTCGGCTCGGCCTCAGTAGCCTGCCTTTTCTGTTTTGCCAGTTCGGACTCGGCGGCCTGCTCTTTCTTCCTTCCTTCTGCTGGCTCAAGTGCAACAACTTGCCTCTTATTATTTGCCGGCTCGGGTACAACGGCCAGCTTTCTCTTCTTCCCGTTCACCTACTTAGGTGCACCACCCTTCGAGGTCCCAGATTTGGAGGAATTAGTGGCTAGCTTTTTATGAGAGTCGCTCCCTATCAGTTTATTTAAATCTTGAACCGGATGCCTTTCATACCCCAGGACTTTACGGCCTTCGTTCCATTTCATAGTAGATCGACGAGGCTACTAGAGTATGTGCCAATCATAAGGGATGCCCAGGGTAAAGATTTCACCTAAGGGAGGGGTCTTCGTCAATTTTTGCTGCCTGGTATCTTGGCTCCAACGACTATCCTCCCCTTTTCAGGGGTGGTGTTCGTCCCAGTACCCCTTGTTCGTTATTCTCCACCAATTCTTGTGTGCTTGGTCGCTCGTGCCATTCTGCCAAAATGGGACATCACATACTTATTGACCGTGGTGGCCTACAAACATGTGGCCCAAGCAGTACGGATGTACCTTGAATGCCAAATCTCCGTTTGGGCTCCCAACTCATCCGTCTTCCAACGAGCAATGCCTTTTCTCGAAGAATGCCTCAAACGGACAGCTCTGATTTAGCTCATGCTGTCGGGCGAACTGGTGAGGAAAATAGCACTCAAGCTTCACGCTATGGATAGTGTGATAGGTAAGAATGCTGCCGCTGACACTCAGCATATACATCAATTCTTTTAAGTTGGTGATGTCACCATCTAAGTGGTGGCGCATCTCATCGACATATGCACGGTTTGTGAGGCTCCCACCTAGAAATGACACCCGGGTCATATCGAGGTGATCGTTGAAAAATAGGCTACGCACATGGCTCGGAGGATGAAAAATTTCCTTATGACCGGCAATCTTCAGCAAAAATGTACACATGTTATCCTCCAGGTCTCTGGCTCTGCGGCATTTATCTCGAAAGTAAGCTCCAAGCCAGTCATACACGTAATGAACTGAGAAAGCGGCTTTGAAATCTCCCGAGAAGGCCTCACCGTGTTCTATGTCGTTCCCTCCTTCCTCCCCTTTATATGGTCTTCCGCTGGAGACGGCCCCCAGGCCATGATAAATGCTGCACAATACAAGTTGTGCAAGCATGTATTCTCTCCCCCATGCCATGTAACAGGCCACATAAAAGGTGCTAAGACGAATGATGTCTGACCCCCTGATAAGGGAAATTTTACAAAAGAAGAGTGTCAAGTAAGCTGCCAAGAAGACATACACATTCTTCCTCCGCAGCTCGAAAACTGACGAGGTTTCCTTTTCCCCCTTCTTCGACGATGGGCCATCCTCATTTACACAGGTGCCGAAGAAGAATTTTACTCACTTGGCAAAGGTAACTAGCCCCTTTTTGGGCTCATCATAGCCGCTGATAGACTACGAAGAATTCTTGAAGCCTGGCTGGTGGTGCTTCATTATCCACTTTCTCCCCTAAAAAAATGACTGAGTTTTGGGGAATAAACTCTTCATACATGGTGCCGAGGAGCCACAGCCCACCGACGAAGTGCAGGTCCATCAGCAAAATCCCTACCTCTCCATGACCAAGCAGCCATGTGTTCCTAACATGGATCCAAGTCTCCAATACCACTTTGATCATGTTTGAATAGTGGTCGTAATAGCCCACCGAGCACTGGAGGGCAGCCGGCAACGAAGCCAGCCTCAAAATATCCTTGAAGTCCTGCAACACTTTCAAGGTCTTGGAGGAATTGCCCTTTAAGTACTAATGCTCCCCTTGCACCAGCAAACTGGAGGAGGACCATCTCATGCCCGAGGTTTCCGCCATTTGCTTGCCCAGAGTCAGCAGGTTCGCGTTATAGGCTACATTTCAATGCAGGCAATGCAGAAGACCTACCCCTTCCTCTATGCTCACGTTTCCATCATTATCTTCCCTTGTCACCAACTGGATGGGGGTGCTCATCAAGGTGATGCTTAAAGGTCACCTCGGTTCACACAAGGCTCCAGTAAGCCAGATCGGCTCACCCTCACCAAGCTTTTACCGGTGAATGCATCAGTACCGGCTTCCCTTCTCGCGATAAGTTCATCACGTCTAGAATGGCCCCCGAGGACTCAACCATTAGAGTAAAAGCAAAAGGCGCTAGACGGCCACGAAGAGACTACACTCACTAGGGCAGGACTATCACCGTCAGCCCACGAAGATGCTATCGTCGTCTCACAGTCAAAGGCAAGACTATCGCCGTCTGCCACCAAGAGGGAATCATTAACTCACAATCAATCAAGGACCAACGACATCCCACGAACCAAGGCTTGTTGATGCCTCGCTCTAGCCGTCAACACGCGTCGTACATGCGCCCTTGAAATTCAGACGCGCCGCCTGACAGTTACGGCATGGCCTGTCACAGTGCGTGCGGAGGGTGACTGATCGCCGTCCCACGACTCCTCACCTCCTCGATCGTTACAGTCTCCCAACCCTTCGGTTTCCCACCGATGCTTTCTTCTGCTTGTCGAGAATCCACTCACGTCCACCGGGAAAACCCTCTACCCTCTCCTCCCCTGAGACCCTGCGGATTGCCCTTTGCCCTGGTTTTTCCCACTTCAGCTGTCCACCAAAGCTCACCGAAATTCTGTTAAAATTTCAACGAGCTCAGTGCAGCCCCTTCTCCTTCTCCTCCGACAACTAGAGAGCTGATAGAGCCCTCTGAGCACTATGCAACCTCCCCTTCAATAGCAGAACAACCGGAGAAGCACTCAAACTCCGCAGGGAACTTTTGTAAATTCTGTTAAAGCCCAAGGGATCCTCTTCCTTGCTCATAAAGCTTCGATGCTTGCCGAAAGCTATTCGCAAGCACACTGTGGGCATCAAACCTCCTGAAGTCTACTAGAAATATCCCTAAGGACCTTTCTCTGCAAGTTCTGGCTGGGAAGTGCTCACTGGAAAACCCTCCCTTGGAGCTTTGACTCTCTCTGTCTCTAAGAAGCCCTTCTACTGTTTTACCCTTCGCTAAAACTGTAATGTGGGGTTTCTCCCCCTTTTATACCCATCAGTACTAGGGACTGCCCCCGACAAAATCTTAATGATGCTCCAGTCCTCAGCTCTTGATGGCGATTAGGTCACGCCGGGGTGGCCAAGCACAAGACCCAAAGCAGCACCACCGTGCACCTCGTCAGGACTTCGTTCAGGCGATTGGCACCGCACACTTCGCTACCACCGAGCGCTTCGTCAGGAGGCTATTGTCACGTGCCCCGTCAAGGAGTTACCGCCCTACGTCTTGCTAAGGGCTCCTTTTGCGCACTTCACCAAGGAACCTTATACCCTCAGGAAGTTCATCCCCTACACCACAATCTCGCCCCTCAGCGAACCCAGTTTCTGGTAATGGCTCTATTCCCCACGGAGTTGCTTCCCCCATGGTCCACGCTGCATGACCTTAAACTACATTGCCATTGTCTGCGCTGCATGACCTTAAACTGCATCGCCATGGTCCGTGCTGCATGACCTTAAACTGCACCATCAGTCCATGTTGCATGACCTTAAACTGCACTGCCTTGGTTCACGCTACATGACCTTAAACTGCACCGCTTTGGTCCGCCCTGCATGACCTTAAACTGCATCGCTTTGGTCCATGCTGCATGACCTTAAACTGCATTCCCATGGTCTGTGTTGCATGACCTTAAACTGCCATGCTGCATGACCCTAAACGACATAGCCATAGTCCATGTCTCACGACTCAAAACTATATGACCACAGTCCAAGCTATACAACCTTAATCTATTGAGAAGGTCTAGTTGCATGACCTCAAATCACAAAGTCCTTGTCACATGACTTTAAACATACGACCATGGTCCAGCTGTGTGACATTAAACCATAGTGCACATCTTGGACGCGGACGTTTAAAGACTTAGCACCATGGTCCAAACTATATGACCCTAAACTGTAGCGAAGGTCTAGTTGCACGACAACAAACTGCATGGTCCTAGCTGTATAGCTTTAAACTTCACAACCATGGTCTGAGCTACAAGACCCTAAAACTGTAATGCGCAGTGCCCCAAATGGTCCACAAGCATAACTCCAACTAGACCCCAACAGAGTTAGATGCATGTAAGGGTCGTACTCATCCCATCATCTCTAGAGAGTTAGAGACATCCTTCCTTCAACTCACAATGGGGTTCATCTGCGCTCTGGCCTCTCAGAGTTCCATGCACACCGATATTCATTATCCCCGTGGAGTCACACTGACCCTCCTAATCCCTAGTGAAGCCTTTCCCATTATCAACCCCTCGTAGGGTCACCACCTTCATCTACATTTCTTCACATGTGGATAGCCTTAATTATCTTTATCCATAGAGAGACAGATTGCTATCCACATACCTACCCCCCATGCAACTCTACTGACATGGCGACTTGTACACCATCCATTTTGCATGACTTTAAACTACATAGCCACAGTCCAAACTATATGACCATAAACTATAGTGGACGTCTAGTTTCACGACCTTAAATTGCACGGTCCCAGTTGCCTAACTTTAAACTGCATAACCACGGTCCATGCTGCATGACCTTAAACTGTATAGCCATGATCCAAACTATATGACCATCAACTGTAGCGGAGGTCTAGTTGCACGACCTTAAACTGCGAGGTCCCAGTTTCACAACTTTAAACTATGTAACCACTGTCCACGATACATGAATTTAAACTGCTTAATCGCGGTCCAAGCTATATGACCTTAAGCCATAATACACGTCCTGGCTGCGTGACATTAAATTGCTTCCCCCAGATCTTGGAGGCACGACCTTAAAGATGCCCCATATGCGCGGACACCTCCCTTTTTGTGTGCATCTTCACGCACGTCTTCCCTAACCGACCTATTAGTGGGTGCATACCCTCTTCTTCCTCTCTCCAGTGAGCCTACCTAGCCTCACACGCCCTGTACATGCATCACAACGCACATCTTCCCCAACTGCCCCATTCGTGTGGACGGGACACCTTCACCATCTTTCATCTTATTCCCCAGTAAGTCTTACCCACGCTCACCAAAAGGCAAGACTTCTCACCGCTAGCTAGTGGGACACCACTTTTCACCTACCATCCAAGCAACTCTCTACGAGCAACTTCATGCCACCTTCCCAAGTGAGTCAAAGTCACCCTCAGGCTCACTCTATGGCCTCTACAGATTACCATTCCTTATTGCTACGGTTTAGTTGTATTACCCTAAAACTGTGGTGCACGTCTTGGCTGCATGATGTTAAAAGGCTTCGCATAGGTCTCGAAGGCACGACCCTAGAACACGGACATGGTGTACACCTGGACAAGGGAACGCCATGAGTAAAAATGATGGACGGGCATGGTAACGAAACCATGAGTAAGAGAGTTCTACGGAAAAATAAAACCAGGCACGGTGAAAACCCCAAAAGGGCACCGTGAGAAAAAATGCATGTAAAGGGTGGACATGACCACAAGTCATGGGTAAAAGAGCCCAAAAATAATGGAAGTTGGTGAGAACCATCTTCACGACACCACTTCCCTTGTTCAAGTGAAACCCGTGAAAGGGTGCTTGGACCGACAAAGCAAGTTGATGCACTTCCACAGTCTCAGCTGGCACCCCAATTTCCATGACTCATCAAGAAGTGAGAGCCTCATGAATCGTGAGGGAGTGAGATCCTTATAAGATCTCCCCACTTTCCATAGCTCGTTAGGGAGTGAGAGCCTCACAAGATCTCCTTAGTTTTCGTAGTTCGTTAAGGAGTGAGAGCTTCATAAGATCTCCCCAGTTTCCACCGCTCGTCATGGAGTGAGAGCCTCACAAGATCTCTCCAGTCTCAACAGCTCGTCAAGGAGTGAGAGCCTCAGAAGATCACCCCAGTTTCCACGGGTCGTGAGGGAGTGAGAGCCTCATAAGATCTCCCCAGTTCAGAAACAACAAGAGTCCTTGAGGGTGAGGATGATGACAAAAGGATCCCTCCAAAAATGCTAAGGACCATTATGAAGGCCAGAGACGGACAAGGCAAGGGTTTCCACAGGATTCAAGGTGCGTCTCGCTAAAACCCTCTAGTCAGCAGGGGACTAGACTTTTGGGATGGGCCAGAAGCCCCTGACTGGACTCCACTAGATGGGAACTACAAGGATACCCAGAACATCAAAAGGCAAACCTGGTGTAGTAGCAAATAGTGCTAACCAGAGGTTCGTAGCATTTGGGCTTCAAAAAGGCCTAAGTTTGTACGAGGAGGTCCTGACAAAGGCCTCATGTTCCAGTCCCTTGAGGGTGAGGACATCGATAAGATCCCTCAAATTTTCTGAATGATTGCACTTCTTGAGTCTCTTGAAGCACAACAGTCAGAGGGGCATGCTGTTGGAAGGTATTTTTCTTCAACATGACACCTCCGCTCAATCAAGGTCTAGCAAGTAGTGAAAATTTTGACAATCTCAGAGCAGCCTCAGAACTGGCCAAGATCTTCATGAGGTCCCTCAAAAGTCACCTTCCATGTTTCATTACATTTCAACATGTTTAAGGTAGGGCAGACTGAGAAACTGCTTCGGTAGAATCGGCCTCTAACACCTTGAAACGGACCCCTATAACTAGAGCTACATTTTATCATCTCAAATTGCTATGGGACCACAACTATTAGATTGAGCATGGATGAAAACCCCCAAGGGTCAACTTTCAGCTCAAACGGACACTCTAGAAAGATGTTATGGGAGAAACAGGAGGAGCCACACGGCCACCCTGGAACACTATACCATTAAAGGGACAATCATGACCAGTACCATTTGATGCTCGTATCTCGGCCATCTCATATTGGATCAGACTCAAATTTGGGGAGCATGTTTGTCTAGTCAAGACGAGCGATTCGATATGTGGCATATCTGATGATGATACCTGAGCGCGAAGAAAAGCTGGAGAGAATTTTCTGATCCGTGAAGAAAGTGCAAGAAATTCAACAGCGTTGTGCCTCGCTCGAGCTGCCAAATCATGCTGCTCGCATTCCCGATCAGTACGAGATCAATTCCATTATGAGAGTGACGTCTTTGGGGATTTATGACCCGAACCCCATACATGATGAATGGTCGGATTCTGCACACAAAGCCGATGAACAGACTGTAAATTTCGTCGTCGAAATCCTTGATTTCGGCCAAAGTTCAAAACTTTCAAAGTCTTCGTTTGGCCATAGAATTGAGCTGTGTTTGGTGCCCTGTTATCATAGTGACATGCTCAGGGTGATTCAGTGAAAAAAACACAGAAAAACATCAAAGAACGAACACACTATCGATTCAAAGTTTCAAGATGTACTAAAAAATCAATTAACATAATTGTGCACCGAAAACACGATTCATGGCTCGAAGTTGGTATCAAATGCATCACCATGTCGAGCCCTACAAGAAAACAGTCATCTTACGATCAACCGAGCATCAGAATGACCCCAGATCAACCATGCAAGAACATGCAAGTCCTACAGCAACACAGGAACTTCTCTGGAATTCCACAACTTGTTAGGAAGGGGCAAATCTATCATTTTGCACCATATTTTCTAATTTCTTTTAAATCAATTTAATCTTAATTTTCAGCAATTAAGGTTACTTTGGATCATCCACTCATGTTGGGGGCACACTTCTATATATACGTATCATCATTGCACGTAAAAAAAAGAGAAGAACGCAGACACATACACACACAAGAGAGTTTTCACTTAATACAAGTTTTTCTTTCTCACCATTCTGGTGTTACGCATGAGAGAGAGGGTGAGGTGAGAGAAACTATCGACCGGTACCCTTAGGGTTGAGATAAATCTTTTCTCACTTCTTTTTCTTTTCTTCTTCTCTCTTCCTCCTTCCCTCTCTCCTTCCTCTTCTCTGTTTGAGTCCCTCGCAGAGGTGGTGCACGGCAGTGGCAATGCCATGCATGCCCCTCCCTTGGTCTCACAGGCCGTTCATGTCAATAGCAGCACCATGCGCGAGTCTTCCCCCCTCCTTCTCATTCATCTCTTTCTCTCAATGAAGTTTGCAGACGGCACTTCCCATCGCTGCACACAGATGTAACTTTGACGTCTTGGTGAAGAACTTAGATGGTGAAGTGTGTTGCCGCCTGCAAGAGTCTTCCTCTACTATGCACCGAAAGTAGACAATGATACCTATCGCCGCCCACTAGAGGCCCTGGCAACATCCATCACTATCCGAGAGATTCCTTCGTGTGTCCGGTGCCTATCACCACCCACTAGAGGCCCTAACAACACCCATAGCCCACCGCGAGATTCCTCTGAGCGTCTGGTGCCTATCACTGTTCTCGCTATGTCCAACACCTATAGGCGTGCAACCTAGAAGAAACCATTGCTGTGTGCCTTGTCAGGAGCTAGCATCATACACAAGGGATGTGCCACCTCCTTGCATTGCCTACCGCGATGTCTATCGACGTCCGGATTGACCCTTCTCTTCACCTCGTTCTTTCCTCTCCACTTCTTTCTTTTCTCACTTGATTAAGGGTAGGCCTAGCCTAGCATCGTTATGTCGACCTCGGCTTTGAGTAGTGTTGCCATCGTGCTGAACCTTGAACCATGCCCGTCTTGCTACCGCTCCAAGTCGGCAACTTCTGACCGTCATGCTAGTCTCACCCTTCTGTAAAGTTCTCTTCTCCTTTCTACCTTTCACTTAACCTTGCACTTCATCGCCTTCTGCCATGAACATGCATTGCCCTAAGATGAGGGTGGGTCTGTTTCGACCCAATTGTCTTACAAATTAACCATAAAAATGTTGTGCAGAAAAAAAAACTGTTACAGGTCAAGGGAGGTGATTCCGAACAAGCTCAAGCAGCTGAGGGGCTTTCTTCGTGATCTAAGAGGACTTCCACATGAGCCAGCCGAGTAAGTCCCGAACCCACCTAAAATTCCTCTCTCATTGGTTGGTATACCTGCCCTTGCCCTCGAGCAAGGTTCAAAGAGAGCGACGTCAAATCCTGGGTCCACCAGAGACCTGAGACACGTGCCACCTGATCACCTCGATCCAGAGGGCGAGATCGAGGAACCTAACCACTCTCATCTATAACTTTCTTTCTTATTTCATCTCTGATCTTCTTTCACTCTCTTTATCTTTCCTTGTCTTTCTCTCTCTTTCCTATTCTCTCTTCTATCTTTATCTTTCCTTGTCTTTCACTCTCTTTATCTTTCCTTGTCTTTCTCTCTCTTTCCTATTCTCTCTTCTATCTTTATCCTTCTTCTCTGTTCATGCATGGTGGAGGTTATCGCTGGGCATGATGTTTTCTTGCTTCAGAGACACGAACAGTGAGCCTGGCCTTAACCCGAGTGGCAGGCTGGGGCCCCAAATGGTAGGCTGGGTCTCCGTCAAGGTGTCTCCTTCTCATTCCCTATCATGGACAGCGAAAGCACATCGTCATCCATGTTTTCTCTCATACTTTATTCTCTGTCATGGATGGTGGAAGCACATCGCTGCTCATGTTTTCTGTCTCCTCCTAATCTTCTATCATGGACGACGGAAGCACATTGTTGTCCATGTTTTCTCTCATTGTTTTGTCGTGGATTGCGGAAGCACATCGCCTCCCATATTTTCTCTCTCCTCTCATTCCTATTTTATGGATGGTAGAAGCTCATCGTTGTCCATGTCTCTCTCTCTTCTCTCATTCTTCTATCATTGACAACAGAAGTAAATCACTGTCCATATTTTCTCTCTCATCTCATTCCTATGTTATGGACAGCGGAAGCTCATCGTCGTCCATGTCTTCTCTCTTTTCTCTCATTCCTCTATCATGGACGGTGGAAGCACATTGCCGCTCATGTTTTTTATCTCCTCTCATTCTTTTGTTATGGACGGTGGAAGCTTATCGCCGTCCATGTCTTCTCGCTCTTCTTTCATTCCTCTATCATGAATGGCGGAAGCTTATCGTCGTCCATGTTTTCCCTCTCTTCTTATTCCTCAGTCATGAGAGGCAGAGGCTAATTGCCGCCCACATTCTCTCCCTCTTCTTACCCTTTTATCATAGATGGTGGCAACTCATCGTCGTACTTGTTCTTTCCTATCTTTTTTTTTTTCTCATCGCCGTCCATGTCCCCTTGCTCTCTTCTCTATCTTTCTTCTTCATTCTTTTCCTTCTCTTTCCTCTCTCCTTTTTTTTTCCTTTCTCTCTCATTGCTCATCTCGTCTTCTTCTCCCATGCACGACATCGATCGTACTGTGCATGTCTCTCTTTCTCTCTCTTCTTTCTTCTCTGTCTCTCGTTGGACCAAGAGAGGCTGAGACAAAAATTTCCATGCTAGTCTTGTCATCTAGCAGTATTACCGTTGAGCCGGTCATAGTCACCGTGCCTGCCTTACTGCCACGATTGGCTAGCCATTGTGTCAGGCTAGCCGATGATTGTTCTGACGTCTAGTAATATTTTTGTTGTGTCAGTCTAGTTACCTTACCCGTCTTGCTACCACGTCGGATCAACCACTTTCTGATCTAGTTGTTGTGTTTGTCTCCCCACCTAGTCAATATTCCTTTGATTTAGCTCTTTCTTCTTCTTTCATCTATTCTCTTACCCTTTCTTCTTTCGGATGTGCACACCCGTGTACATTCACTCAAAGACAAGGTGGGGTCTCTTTCAGCCCACTTGTCTTGTAAAATTAATCATGTGTATGTGATTGCAGAAACATGAAAATAAAGGCTAAGGGAGTCAATTCCGAACCAGTTTTACAACTGGGGGGCTTTCTTCGTGATCTAAGAGGGCACCCACGCGAGCCAACCCGAGTAAGTCCCGAACCCACCTTAAGTTCCTCTCTCATCGGTTGGTATACTTTCTCTCGCTCCTGAGCCAGGTTCTCGAGAGAGTGATCTCAAAGTCTCGGGTTCCCTTGAAACCCGAGACATGTATCGCCTGATCATCTAGATCCGAAGGGCAAGATTGAAGCACCTAACCAGCTTGGCGACTCCACTGGGGACATACTACCCCTTCGTTCTTATTTGATTAGTTTTTCCATTGTTTTTCTATTTTCACACACCACATGGCTGCTGGGTTTCTTATCCCGTTTATCCGAATAGAGGATTTTCTTATCCCCGCATTCGCGAGCTTTCCCAGGGAACATGTTCCTCGAACTTCTTTCCCAGCCTTCCTTTTGAGCAAAGACCCAGTGTCGAGCTCCCAAGTCTTAACCTCCCACTCGGGGCAACGCCGTCGTTGCGCCAACTCGAGTGCACAGAAGACGACCCCCTCGTCCTCCTACTTAACACACACTAGTGCACCATATAAGGGGCAGGCTTCCACCAATTCTCTTACAAACACTTGCTTGAGGTTCTCGGCCTTCTAAGGCCAGACCACTTGCTTAAGCCCTGGCTGACCCCCAAGTCACCTGTGATACTTCTTCAAGGGGTGTACTTGTGTCGCCGTCATAGACAGCCCCACGCGCCCGACTCAAGCGTCCTCATGAGTCAACCCTGCTTTTGCCTGCTCCTCCTTCATTGAGCAAGCATCTCCAACCTTGGTACTCGAAGACCTTCTCCAAGAGTACCATCTTGAACCAGCCTCATCATCTTGGTCATGCCTCTGGAGCTCATAAGAGAGCTCGAACAAAAGACTTGATGCGAGATCAAGTCCTACAACATCCTCCTCGGCCCAGGATGACCCCATTTCCTGGCCCGCACCTGTTGCTTCACTTAGTGGAAACAACTCTTTCTTGCCCAAGAAAGGCCGACTAACCGCAGTCTGAATTGCAGTTCTGGCACGAGGTCCATCCAAACCTCAAAGCCAAACACGATAGGGGTCCACAAATTTTGACTAGCGAAGCAACCAAGATGGTAGGGGAAACTACCTCTGATGACCCTCTTCACCTGAACCCCTTCTACCCTCTTTAAATGATAAAGCCTGAAGAAGAAATGCATGAACCCTGAACTATGGTTAGTGTTACAGAAGATGACCCAACTGCTCAGCAGCCATGGTCCCAAGACTGTCGAGAACCAGTCCTCATGCGATCAGCGTGCAAGAATCGAGTCCAGTCAGGGCATGAGGAGCCCTTACTGACTAATCTGCCACATGTGATCCGTCAAGCTTGGAAGCCCTCAACTGCATCGTAGGATAACCTCCCTAGAGAAATAGTCAGCCTAATGGTTGTAAACGAGCTTGGTGACTCGCAGGAAGAGCGCATGAATATGTTCGAAGACATGGTATGCGCACTGATGGAGAAGATCGATCGCATAGATGACGCATGACAATAAGTAAACCATGAAGTCAATTCCCATCACTCAAATGATGCACCTTCAAGGCAACCCCTTCTCTCTACCTCATAGGACAATTCTGTCCCTCACCCCATCTTACAGGCAGACATCGATGCTATAGTGACCCATAGCTTAAAGAACAGACAAATTCTGGGAATACAGGGCACAACGCCTTATCAAAAGCCGTACCCTTCATACATTGACTCAGTGCAGTTCCCCTCAGATTATAAGAAAGGGAAGTTTCCCCTGTTCAATGGAACAACATCCCTGAACTAGCATATCTCCCACTTCCAAGCAGTGTGTCAAGAGACAGCAGCTGATGGGAGACTCCTTCTTCTTTAGTTTGTTGAAATCATTGATGGCCCTGCTTTCCAGTGGTATGCTCGGCTTCTCCCAAATTCAGTACATACTTGGGAGGAAATGGAGAAATTGTTCCACCAGCTTTTCTATGAGGTTAAGAGGGAGGTTCAAACCATCGATCTTCTCACCTTGACCCAAGATCCTGATGAGCCTGTGGACCAATTCATATCAAGTTGAAGAAATTTGGCCGCTCGCCATCCCAATCCCATGCCTGAAAGGGAAGCGGTTCAAACTTGTGTCCAAAACATGCAACCTGAGATTGCTTTACATGTCGACGCCTCCAATCTAACATCCATGTCAGTGCTGATCTCTAAATCCATCTGCATAGAAAGCCTATGATGCCACCATTGCGGGTCACGACAACAGTCTGTAAGGTTAGGGAACAACTGGGCCAATGGTAGCTCTCATACTCATACCCGAGGCAGCCAACAAAAAGGAGTGATCAGTGTGGCTGTCACCATAAGCGATCGAAAGAAAGCTCCCTTCCAAACTTTGGACCTCTCTAAAGGGGTAAGCACAACAAAGATAGTGCCTCAGGCACGAAAGCAACAACAGTCGTGGAACCAAGTACCCCCACCTGCAAATCATAATCGAGATGATTATTGGACCAAGCATAAGAATAAAGTCTACCCCTTTGAGAAGGAATGGGTCCCTGCACTACTTCGAATATTACTGGAACAGAACATGATCGAGCTCCAAGAGACCAAGTTCCCTGATCAACTTGGACTCGATACCCAAGCAAATTATTGTGCTTACCATCGAAGGATCAACCACCCCACATATGACTGCTACACGTTTAAATACATGATCGAGGTCCTTATTTAGAAGGGTCAAATAAAGATTGAAGAGCTAAAGAAAGCATTCGGGGCAGCAAAAACTTCCCACGTAGTGACAGTTCAAGAGGAAGACCAAGCGCCTGATCTTCTTCGCGCCTTGTTTGTTATGATGCTTCAAGAAGGTCTTATCACACCGAAACTGGCAAGATAGCCTCGATGCCTTGCTCAAGGGACTGAGAACCATTGGTTCCCATCCCATCAGATATGGGGTCACGTCCTAAGTGAATGCTCCAGTTTTCATGAAATAATCGCAAAGAAAATAGAAGGACGTCAAAACCCTTATAGCATTCCAGTCAATGATTACCAAGACAATACTCCACCAGTACGAGAGGACCTACTGACACAAGACCTAAGTAAAGATGACTCATATCGTGCTAAACCCTCGACTTCCCAGCCATGGATAGTCCATCACAATCATAGTAGACTCAAGTCCTTCAGGCGAGAAGAAGTTCGTCAAGCTATTATTGTTCATAAGCTCGATAACACGAGTCAAGCACTTCCAACGAAAACCAGGAGAACCAAGGGCTGCTCGCCGGAGAAACAAGATGGCTCAACCGCCAGTCAAGCAGGAATTTCTCAGAACTCTTCCCCCACTGCCAACTTTACTAGACTTCATCCTTGATGTGATCATCCTTCCTTCTTCCTCCCATCAAGAGGATGTCCCCGAGCTATCTTCTCCTCGAAGCACTTCGAATAAGGGTGATGACATTATCCCCAACAGTCTAAGCATGGGAGATACCTAAAGATTCCCTGTAGACGTCCAACTCTGGTGATGACCTAAAAAGCTGTCGAGATCGATCCGAAGAGGGGAATGACATTAAAAGTCCCTCACTTACTGACCCTTCTCCTTCCTGTTCTTCTACTTCGCATCTTTCCTCTTTTATGTCTCCTGCAGGTACAACCTTGAAATGTCCAGACTTCGAGGCTCTTGATTGAGAACTTGAAGGAAACAATATAAGCAGGACGTAATAGAGATGGTTGAAAATGACACTGGCCCGGGCAGCTGAATTCTTAACAGTTGTAGATGCCCTGACGATTAGAGCCAAAACAGAGCAATCTTCTTCAAAGAAGCACAAGAAGTCAAAGCCAAAGAAACCCCATTAGCCTCCTAAGCCTAACTTTGAGTAGATACTGAGAGAATCAAGAGGGAAGAACTTATATTCTCAATAAGCTTGCCACATGGTACAAGTCTATGAAATACCAGCCAGCGTGGGGCAAACACTGCAGACACCCATGCTAAGACCTTGTGATTCATACGAGGACACTTCTCCCCCAACAATCGCTGAATCTCAAATTCCCTGTAACCTTCAAGTCAAACTCCTGCAGCCTGATATGCAGTCCATGTTTGAGGTGGAC
Source organism: Amborella trichopoda (assembly GCF_054954075.1). Lineage (NCBI taxonomy): Eukaryota > Viridiplantae > Streptophyta > Magnoliopsida > Amborellales > Amborellaceae > Amborella > Amborella trichopoda. The sequence goes on along the minus strand of NC_142337.1, from coordinate 22,308,828 downwards.
CCTTCTGTTCTTCAATTCATGAAAGGTGTAGAAATCATGACCTACGAAGGAGCTCTATTGGAGGTAGAGATGTCAGAATCATGGGTCTCATCGATTCTAGGGCTCACTACCAAATATTTTCCTTCATGGATGGATACTTCGGGTATAATCAGATACGGATGGTGCCCAAAAATGAGGAAGCCATCACGTTCTTGACTCTAAAAGGGGTCTTTTGTTATACAATGATGCCTTTTGGATTAATGAATGTTGATGCAACATATCAGAGGCAATGACGACCATCTTCAAAGACATGGTGCACAAAGAGGTAGAATGTTACGTAGATGACTTGGTGGTAAAATCTGAAGTGAAAGACGTGCACATGACAAACCTTAAAATGGTGTTCGAGCAATTACGCCTACACCAACTCAAAATGAATTCGCTAAGGTGCTCTTTTAGAGTGCGTTCAGGAAAGTTCCACCTAGGATTGGAAATTGAGCCAGTCAAGATCAAGGAGATCCAGGAAATTCCACCACCAACCACACTGCGAGAGCTGCGCTCTCTCCAAGGACAACTGGCTTATATCCGCAAGTGTATCTCAAACCTCTCAGGTCACTATAAGCCTTTTACGCACTTGTTGAAGAAGGATACTCCGTTCATCTGGGATGAAGCATGTCAGGCAGACGTTGATGACATCAAGCAATATTTACTCAACCCTCCAGTGCTCTCTACACTAGTGTTCGGAAAACCTCTAATCCTATATGTGACTGCTCTCAACGAGTTACTTGGGGCATTATTAGCACAGAATAATGACGAAGGAAAACAAGCCGCGCTATACTATCTTAGTCGCAAGATGTAAGGGGCCGAGAAGAATTATCGTCATCTAGAGAAGATGTGCTTGGCCCTGATTTTCGCAGTACCAAAAATCCATCACTACTTGTTCGATCATGAAGTGAAACTTATATCAAAAGCAGATCTTGTAAAGTTCCTCATGACATGCCCATGCTTGTCAAGACGTCTTGCTAAGTGTGCATTATTGCTGATGTTATTCGACATCACGTATGTCCCACAAAAGGGTATCAAGGGCCAAACTTTGGCTGATTTTCTCTCCACACATCCTGTACAGGCAGAATCCCCTTTATCAAGTGATCTCCTTGATGAAGACGTATTTTGCGCAAAGCAAAGCCTTCCAATTTGATCGAGGAGGCGTCGGAGTAGTGTTCTTGACTCTGAAAGGAGGAGTATTGCCTCTCTTTCTCTTTCATGGAAGCTGGTTCCCACAATGAGGCTGAATATCAGGCCCTTATAATTTGATTGGAGATAGCCTTTGATCTAGACTTGGAGCAGCTCAAGCTCTATGGCGACTCTAAGTTGGTCATTCGTCAACTTAAAGGAATTTATGACATAAGAAAAGACACTCTCAAGCATTATCATGATACTGCAAAATCGTATACGGCTCAGCTTGATGATGTATCCTTGAGTCACATCCCCAGGAGGCTAAGCTCATAGGCTGATGCACTTGCAAAACTCGGGGCTACAATTCAATTATCCTCATCAGGACCCACACTTGCCTGGGTGGCAGAGTGGAGACACATTGAACTGAAAACCGAGGTAAACGCGGATGATGAGAGAATTCTCTTCCCTGAGTGCCCTCCTTATCCATTCGGAGAACTTCTATCAGTCAAATAAATTATCAAGACTAAACGCAAAATGGCACGGGTCCAGGAGTTAAGGTTCGAAACTAAGAACCAGAGTTCTTCGACCCAATATGCGTGGAAGTAGAGCAGATAGATGAATGGAGAGCCCATCACTAGTTTTCTAAATCATGGTAGATTGTCACAATATCGTGTTGAGCACAACAGTGTACGTCGAATGTCTACGAAATATACCCTCCTTGAAGGAGATGCTCTCTTCAGATGGTCATTTGACAATATTCTTCTTAAACGTGTGGACGTGCAAGAGGAAAATAAGGTGTTGGAAGAGTTACACTCCGGCATCTATAGACTATACAGTACCGTCCTAAGCTTTATGAACGAATAGGCAGATTGAGGTACTATTGGCCTTCGATGACTGCTGATTCCTTAAACTATGCCAAGAATTGCCAGGTGTGCAAATTACACTTGATCCTTGTTCATCAACATCCAAAAGCTTTACACGCTACAGTGGAATCATGGCCCTTCTCACAATGGGGTATGGACATTGTAGGGCCTATCGACCCTCCTTCAGCAATGGGTCCTGTCTTTATTCTAGATGCAACTGATTATTTCTTCGAGTGGGCTGAAGCAGCCCCTTAAGCAAGTTCTTGGGACCACGGTGCCTAACTTCCTACTACATTACATCATATATCAGTTTGGAGTGCCTGAGTAGATAATATCTGGCAACGACCCTTAATTCAAGAGTCATCACATCGGTCACTTAGTTAATAAGTTCGGTTTCAAATGGAGGTACTCAACTATGTATCACCCTTGAGCCAACGGATTAGCTGAAGCATTCAACAAGACTCTGTGCAACGTTTTAAGGAATTCGATATCAAATACGAAGAAGAACTGGCACGAGAAGCTTCCTGAAGCCCGTGGGGATCTAGTTTTAGCCGTCAAAAGGCCGATTGTTATGCATGGGCGGCATAAAGGGAAGTTTGAACCCAAGTGGGAAGGTCCCTTTATAGTAAAAAAGGTCTCACCAAATGGAGCTTACATACTTACACATCCTGGTGGAGAGGAGGCAATGTCCCCTATCAATGGGCGAAATACTACCTAGGATGCATACTAAAAAATAACCTCAATGCGCAACAGCAAAGAATCAAAAGGCTGGTAAAAAGAAAAACAGTTCAAATAAGATTTAACTCTTTTGTTACATAAAAAGAAGTTACAAGCCAAAAATCCCATTATCAGGGAGGCTACAAATCCATCATGTAGTATTGCTCTCGTAAAGAGAATAGCTGCATCTAAGGAAAAGAAAACGGCTGACCCCAACATTACTCTTACATTTGAGGTGAGGATGGTTACAGGCCAAAAGATTACATCAGAAGCATTGCTCTTACATCTGAGGTGAGGACGGTTACAGGCCAAAAAGATTGCTCTCGCATCAAAAGCATTGCTCTCGCATCAAAAGCATTGCTCTCGCATCTGAGGAAAGGATGGTTACAGGCCAAAAATCTCTCCCACCATCAGAAGCGTCACTCTTGCATCTGTGGGAGAGAGGACGGTTACAGGTCAAACGTGGCCTTCACAATAGGAAAAGATGGAAGTGCTTTGATGGGATATACTAAACATACAAAGCATACTCCACTAGCAAGGAACTGGCCTATGATAAAGAGCATACCCTGTTCACAGTGAGTGCCCTTCCACAGATAAACATGGACTTCACTATTGTGCTAGAGGACTTGGCATCCAACAGGCATCACCAGCCAGGCCTTACCATTGGTCACCGCCCTTTAGGCCATCGTCGTGCCTGATCACAGCAGAACACAATTTACCACTGTTTGTCAAAGGATCCAGCAAGCAATGGTCATGCATGAATAAAGCTAAATGCATCATGTTGCTAGCCACATGCGACCAATGTATTAACTAGCGTCATGGGAGAGCGGCGCTGGCTGTGTTTCGAAGCCCGAGCGCTGGTTAGGTATCTTAAAGACTTGCGCCGGCTGGTCTCACTTTTAAGGTCTAGCGCTGGCTGCGTATCCTAAGGCTAGCACCAGTTGTGTTTCTATGGCACAGCGCCGGCTACGTACCTTAAGGCTAGTGTCGTCTGTGTATCCTAAGGCTAACACCGGCTGTTTTTCAAGGCCTTCATTTCCCTGCGCTTCTTCAGTTCCCATGACCCTTTGGTTGCCTAAGACCCTTTTTCTTCCTAGTGGCTGCACACCTTCCCGAGACCCCTCGTCTTCCTGCAACGTAGCGAATTCCTAGCACCACCTTTCATCTCTTAGTGACCCTTCACCTCCGAGTGACTGTTCGCCACTCGCGACCTTTGGTTTGCCATTGGAAACTCCCCTCTAACATTGAAAACCCACAACAAAGCCTTTTCCCTTCCGGCACACTACCGAAAAATAATCAGAAACACGACGAAAGTTCCCAAGCAGCCCTCTGCTGCAACTTCCGCCCCTTTTCCCCTTCTCCAAGACACCCAAAACTATAGCCGAAGTCTTTGAAGCTCCTCGAGTGAGACCCGAACATAGTTTACCACCGCCCATGAAAATTCAAGCAACAAGGACAAGGACTGAGTCAGGCTCAGGCCAGAGGCCCAAACACTAAGCCGTACCCAGCGTCGGCTGTGTTCTCAATCATCGAGCGCTGGCTATGTTTTTAATGTACCCAGCAGCGACTGTGTTCTCATTCACCCAGCGCCTGCTGTGTTCCCAAGTTTACCACTACTTGTGTTGCCAATACGCACGCTAGCACCGCGTGTGCTGCCTTTGTCCATGCTAAAACATTCCTCATGCTAGTGTTGCGCATGTTCTAGTGCTGCGCATGCCAGAACCTAGTTACCACTATGTGTGTCTTACCACTATCCCCAGTGGAGTTGCACCCAGGCCATGACATGTCATCCCCAATAGAGTTAGGAGCAGGCCACTTTCCCGTGCTGGATCCAATGGAGGTGGTCCCAAAGCACATGGAGACACCGAAAATGTAGCTCTAGTTATAGAGTCCGTTTCAGGGTGCTAGAGGCTGACACTCCCGAAACTGTTTCTCATTCTTCACTGTCTTAGACATGTACGAATGCAACAAAATTTGACAAGAAACTTTTGAGAGACCTCATGAAAATCTTGGCCAGTTTTGGGGCTATTATGAGACTATCAAGATTTCCAATGTTTGCTTGGCTTTTTATTAAGCGGGGGCTTCATGATGCTCAAAAATATCTTCCAACAACAGCCAAACAGTTGCCACAAGTTGCAGAACCAACTTCCAAAGTCTTCGTATGGTGCAACAACTTGCATGCAGGGACGGTCTCATCATTCGTGCAAAAGATCACAAAGGCATTTTTATCATTCGTGACTAATTTTTTGATTTTTTGTGGATTTGTTTAATTATAATTAAGCTTGACTTTTTAACGTTCACCCCTTTTTGGTGAATCCTATATATAAGCAAGCTTAATTGACTTGTAGAAGGGGCCTTTGGACCTTCTTTTTCAAGAGACTCCATAACATTACCTCTAAAGGTTTGGAAGAATCAAGGCTAGATTTTGTTTATTGGTTTGTCTTTCTCCATGAGCCCTTGAGGGAGAGGAGAGGGAGAGAGAAATGTTTGAGGAAAAGGTGATACCCTTAAGTGCGCGGTCCCGCAAGCACCCTGGTCGTGCAGGTCCCCCCACCTCTCCTAAGTCCAGTCGTCTCTTCTCTCTCTCTCTCTCTCTCTCTCTCTCTCTCGCTCTCGCTCTGGCCTCTACACGCATAACCCCCATCCGTGCGACAGCCCGCATCTATCAGTGACCCCGAGAACATGAGTGAACCTGCGGGGCTCGTCCCTTAGGTTTCTTCACATCCCCTTCAGTGGCCAGCAGGTCCCCTCCATAAAAGGGGGATAAGGAGGAGGGACATTCGGATCCCACCGCAAAATCACAGAGAGAGTGAGAGGAGAGAGTTTGTAAGCTTGAAGAGGGCTCCCATCCGAGCTGATGAACAACAGGAGGGCTATGTAATTTCTCTATGAGGGCCATCTGCCCAGGCATGTCCTTGAACCACCAAAGTGACTTAAGGGCATCCGTGCTCTAGTCACAAAAGTCTCTCTCACCGTCGGCCTCCTATCCTCTAGCACGAGGGTCCCCGCGTGTATCATGTGTTGAACCTACACGGTTGCTCTAGAGAGAGTTTATGCCTCCCCGCCCAGAGGGATAGCAAGACCCCTGACATCAATTGTCAACTCCACTAGGGACACGTCAGCCTACCATTGGCTCAAGCCATCTCCAGGTACCAACCTCTCTTTCTCATCTATTCACTATTGCTATGGGATTTTCTTATCCCTCTTTCGTCCGGGTTGGGGAGTTCTACATCGCCATACCCACGACAACTCATGGGGAAGCTTTGCCATTTGGTCCTCCCTCCCGTGCATGCCCTCTGTGTGGCCAGGCTAGCGTCGCCATCTCGACCTCGGCTAAGGAAGTTCGAGGCACGGACCCTTAGGCCCCCCGCCCCGCCTCTTCAAGCATTAAGGGGGGACCCCTTAATACTCATTGCACGAGTGACTCTACTACCGCCCCCTCACTAGAAAACCCTATTCCTAGCGGGCAGTCCACTAGCCACAAACCACAAAGCATTCCCCACACCACCTCTCCTTCTCAATCGGTCGGTTGTTATAGAACTATCATCCTTGTGGGTCGTAGAAAGGTGGCCCGGCCTACGTCACATAGGGACATCGTCAATGCTGGCACCCCCGTGCACATATCACCCACTGGCAATCACCATGCTAGCTCGCGTGGTCACTCTACCATGCGTACCCATATCTATAAACTCCCTGGCAGCCTGACCACCATAATAATGGATTAGGGCAGGCGGTAGCCTACTCCTGTCCCTCATACCGCTTTGGGTCGCTCTCAACCCGGGCGTGGTGCTGATGGCTCTCATGGCACCCACACCATGCATGTTAGTTCAACGACTCGGGCCAGCATGAGAACAGACCCTCGACTGCCACGTGACTCTCGAGACAATTGGAAGTACACCAAACAACAGCACATGCACTCTGGGGGCCCGAGGCCCCAACCTGTTAAAGGGACGGTTGTCACACACACTTTGCCCCTCACCACATAAGGGACTGGCCCCATGGCCATCCCAGATACTATTATGCGACATGCACAAACATGCAGGTCTGAAGAAACCCATGGTCATGGGGGATGACAGACAACGGTTGACCTATCTGCCTGTCACTTCTTCCTTTCCATCGTAAGTCCCCAACTTTCGTCGCTAATGACAAAACCTCTTCTCTTAGGGTATTTCACTTTACCCGAGCTTGTCGGCACTATCTGTTCATTGATAGAGCGGGACTGCTAAGAAGGAGACCAGACTCACTTCCAGATTGGAGAAAAGGTCCATCGAACATGCGACTCAAATAGGCTATAAAAATGAAGCTTCACTTCCATACAGTAGAGACAATGCTTCCTGTCCTGGTGGAATTCGTCGAATCTTGGATGTGGGCCAGCCCTAGTGAGGCCAAGTTAACACCCACACCGAGCAGCCGACAAGCATAACCAGCGCGACAATCACGATAGCCTCTCAAGTGCCTTACGACGCTGTCCCTTCACTTGTGTAGGGTACCGTGCAAGACCTCTGGCTATCAATCCAATGGACAGTGCAACAACAACCACCTCTGAGCAAGGACTATAGCAGAGTGCCCCTACCGAAAAGCTATCAACAGGCCGAAGGGTCTAAACAGGGGTTCGACCAACAATGCACCATCAACAAGACATGGGTGCCGGCTTAATTCTTTTCGGCCCCTTGCATCCTGCGGCTGAGATAGTAAAATGTGGTTTCTTTCCCTTTGTCGTTATTCTACTCCAACAACACCCCAAGTGACTCGTCAAGAGTGGTCACGTACAGGATGAGAGGTTTTCCCAGTACTGGTGTAGAGAGCACTGGAGAGTTGAGAAAATAATGCTTGATGTCATTGAGGGTTGCCTAACATACTTCATCCCAGATGAACGGGGTATCTTTCTTTAAAAGGTGCGTAAAGGGTTTACAACGATCTGAGAGATTTGAGATGAACGTGCAGATATATGCCAGCTGCACTTGAAGAGAGCGCAACTCTAATAATGTAGTTGGCGATGTCATTTCTTAGATTGCCTTGATCTTGACTGGCTCTACTTCTAGCCCTCGGTGTCTAACGATGAACCCTAAGAGATTTTCTGAAAGCACAAAAAAAGCGCATTTCAACGGGTTCGTTTTAAGCTGATGAAGGCGTAACCACTCGAACACCTTTCAAGGTCTCTCATATGAGCATCTTTCTCTTCGGAGTTTACCATCATGTCGTCTACATAACATTTGACCTCCTTGTGCATCATATCCTTGAAGATGGTTGTCATTGCCCTCTAATATGTGACACCAGCATTCTTCAATCCAAAAGGCATTATTGTGTAGTAGAAGAACCCTTTTGGAGTCAAGAACACGGTGGCTTCCTCATCTTTTGGTGCCATTTGTATCTGATTATACCAAGAGTATCCGTCCATGAAGGAGAAGATCTGACAGTGAGTAGTAGAATCAATGAGCATCTCCGTGATTGGCAATTGGAAGTCCTCCTTGGGACAAGCAATATTCAGGTCGTGGAAGTCGAGGCAAACCCATATTTTGTCGTTCTTCTTCTTGACTGGAACAACATATGCTAGCCATTTTGAGTATTTGACTTCGCGAATGAAGGCTGCTTGTAAACACCAAAACCTTTCACAGCTAGAGGGGCTTCTATGGCAATAAAGAGCCAACAAAAGAGGAGAAGAGATGTGTCATCGCCATCGCCTTTTACACCATCGCCTCTTGTGTTATCGTCATCGCCTCTTGTGTCATCGCCATCGCCTTTTTGCACCATCGCCTCTTATGTTATCGCCATCACCATCGCCGCTTGTGTCATCGTCATATCCTATTGCACCATCGCCTCTTGTGTTATTGCCATCACCTCTTGTGTCATCGCCATCACCTCTTGTGTCATCGCCATCACCTTTTACACCATCGCTTCTTGTTTTATCTCCATCGCCTCTTATGTCATCGCCATCGCCTTTTGCACCATTGCCTGTTGTGTTATCGTCATCGCCTCTTGTGTCATTGCCATCGCCTTTTGCACCATTGCCTCTTGTGTTATCGCCATTGCCTCTTGTGTCATAGCCTCGTCTTTTGAACCATCGCCTCTTGTGTTATCGCCATCGCCTCTTACATCATCGCCATCGCCTTTTGTGTCATCGCCATCGCCTTTTGTGTTATCGCCATCGCCTTTTGTGTCATTGCCATTGCCTTTTGCACCATCGCCTCTTGTGTTATCGCCATCACCTCTGGTGTCATCGCCATCACCTTTTTGCACCATCACCTCTTGTGTTATCGCCATCGCCTCTTGTGTCATCGCCATCGCCTTTTTCACCATCGCCTCTTGTGTTATCGCCATCGCCTCTTGTGCCATCGCCATCGCCTTTTGAACTGTCGCCTCTTGTGTTATCGCCATTGCCTCTTGTGTCATTGCCATCGCCTTTTGCACCATCGCCTCTTGTGTTATTTCCATTGCCTCTTGTGTCATCACCATCGCCTCTTGTGTTATCGTCATCGCTTCTTGTGTCATTGCCATCGTCTTTTGCATCATCGCTTTTTGTGTCATTGCCATCGTCTTTTGCCATCGTCTTTTCCATTGCCTCTTGTGTTATCTCCATCGCCTCTTATGTCATCGCCATTGCCTTTTTGCACCATCGCCATTTATGAACAAGGCTGCCACTTGCCAGATGCATGTTGACACACATGCCACTTGTCTTATTGCATGTATGAGGTTTGCCACTTGTCAACCTTGGAATTACCACGTCCAGCTAGCAAGTATTTAAGCTCTCTCCCTCCTTCCCATGCCATTCATTCTCTCACTCTCTCTCTATAGATCCCAACACTTAAAACTTGAGATTTGGGTAGACATTTTTGGTGACTCCGAGCTGGTAATATGATTGCTCAAAGGGATATACGATGTGAGGAAAGACAGTCTCAAGCCCTATAATGACACTGCTAAAACTTTGATGGAGAACCTCGACGATTTTTCGATAGGGCACATCCCCAGAAGGTTGAATTCCCAGGCTGATGCCCTTGCCAAGCTCGGTGCCACTATTCATATCTCGTCCATGGAACCCATGCATATATGGGTAGCAGAGTGGAGGCACATTGAGCTGATTAGAGAGTTAGATGGGGATGCTATGGACCTCATTCCCGAACCGAGCTTGAGACCTAGACTGCTCCATTTTCTTTGAACAGGCGAGGGCCATGTCTATGAGCTGGAGCAGGGAGTGCGACTCAAGGATGGAGCGCAGCTTGGGTTTTGATTTTGGAAGCTGGAGGCCTCTATCCGACATCAAGTCGTTGCCCCGAATTCATTTGTGAGGCCAGAGTGTTCGGATGACCCAGGGTTGGCTCAAGATTGTACTCTTTGGGAAGACCTATGAGTACCACTGCTTGAGGTGCCTACTTGATGTCGGGAGAGACTCGTGACTCCGCCTGAGACTGGATCCGAAAGAGATCTACAAAGATGGTGTGTGTGCACCTTTAGGGTTAGCAGTTCGAGTGACTTGGGGGTCAGCTCAGGATCGATCAATGGGTTCGACCTGTGGAGGTCGAGACTCAAGAGCTTGTGTTTGTGCGGGACAAAGTGGGAGCTTTTCTCTCAAAAGATGAAGCTGTGTGTCGGGAGGGAAGACGGAGAAGTCGATCCTCCTGTGCTCGAGGTGGAATAGAGCTAGCGCTACCCCGAGCTATGGAAAGTGAATGCATGATACATGCAGGGTTTGGCCCGAGAAGGCCTAGTCTTGGATGGGAGCTCAAGGCAACATGAGGGTCGTCTTGAGGTGTGGCTCGAGTAGATAGACCGAAAGCTTTTGAGTGAATGCAAGGGGTGAAGACCTCACGGCCTCCACCTCTGTGTACTGACCCTCTAGGTCTGGGGGCTTGAAATAGTGAAGGGGCACATGGGGTTGCCTTGCGGCGAACCTTAGAAGCGACGATAGTTTGTTTGCCTTTCACAGGGATGGACGGGGCAGCCTTACGGCATACCACAGCAATATGACTGACAGAAGATTTGCCAGTAGCATGGTGTGAGGCAGTGGAAGTGCTGCCCATGCAAGGGGGCCATGCTAGAGAGTCCACTAGGGCGAGAAAGTGGGGAGGCAAGGATGTTTAAATCCCCTCTCGCACCAACCCAGGTTAGAACCTGGGAACAGACCGTGAGCTCTGACTCAGAAGACGAGTAGGGAAGGAGGCTTAGCTGCTCCCTTGGAACAGCCACGAGTGCAAGAATAAGGAAATCCCCTACCCGGATGAATGGGTTGAACAACTTAGGTGCCATAAAAATGAGTGCAAAAAGTAAAGAAGGAAATTGGTCAAGAAAGGGCGAACCGACTAAGGGGTAGTAAGTCCCCAATGGAGTCGCCAAGCTGGTTAGGTGCCTCGATCTCACCCTCCTGATCTAAGTGATCTGGTGGCAAGTGTTTCAGATCTCTAGTGGAACTAGGACATGAGATCGCTCTCTCGAAACCTTACTGAAGGGCAACGACAGGTATACCAACCAATGAGAGAGGAATTTTAGGTTGGTTTGGGACTAACTCTCGGGCTGGCTCTTGTGGGCGCCCTCTTAGATCATGAAGAAAGCTCCCCAGTTGCTTGAGCTAGTTCAAAATCGCCTCCCTTGACCTGTAACCCTCTTTCTTTTCTGCACAACACTTTTATGGTTAATTTGTAAGACAAGTGGGTCGAAAAGGACCCACCCTTGTCTTAGGGCAATGCACGTTCATGAGAGAAGGCGATGAAGTGCAAGGTTAGATGAATGTTGGAAAGGAGAAGAGAACTTGACAGTAGGGTGACACTAGCATAACGACTAGAAGTTGTCGACTCGAAGCGGTAACAAGATGGGCTTGGCTCAAGGACCAACACAATGGTAATACTACTCAAAATTGAGGTCGACGCTAGGCTAGGTCTACCCTCAATCAAGTGAGAAGAAAAAGAAGTGGAGAGGAAAGATTGAGATAACGAAGTGAAGGGGAAATCCGGATGTCGATAGACATCACGGTGGGCAATGCAAGGAGGTGGCACATCCCTTGTGGACGGCGCTAGCTCCTGACAAGGCACACGACGATGATTTCTCCTAAGTCGCACGACGATAGGCGTGGGACGCAGGGAGAATGATAATAGCCACCGGACACTCAGAGGAATCTCACAGACGGTGATGGGTGTTGTCAGGGCCTCTAGTAGGCAGCGATAGGTATCGCCGTCCACATTAGGTGCACAGTAGAGGAAAACTCATGCAGGCGACAACACACTTCACCGTCTAGGTTCTTCATCGAGATGTCAAAGCTACGTCTGTGGGCGGCGATGGGTAGTGCCGTCTATAGACTTCACTAAGCGAAAGAGACAAATGAGAAGGAGGGGAGGGAGACCCACGCATGGTGCTTCTCTATGTTCTCTTTCCTCTCTTATCTCCTATCTTTCCTAATCTTCTCTTTTCCCTTTTCTTTTCTCTCTACTTTTGCTTCATCTTCCTTTTCTCTCTTTCCTAATCTTCTCTTTTCCCTTACCTTCTCTCTCTACTTTCCCTTCATCTTCCTTTTCTCTCTTTCCTATCTCTCTTTGTACTTTCTTTCCCTTCTTTGTTTCTCTTTCTCTCTCTTCTTTGTCTTTCCTCTTCTCTCTCTATTCTTTCCTTCTCTCTCTTCTACAATCATGCACAGTGATGCCCATCACCAAGCATGACATTCACCTTCTTTTCTTATCTCTGAAATATGTGCAATGAGCCGACTCTAACCCGAGTGGCGGGCCGGGCCTCTGCCCGTCCGACATTTCTTCCCCTATTCCCTAACAAGGACATTGAATCGGGTCGTTTCCCAAGTGGTCGGTCGGATCATGTCTGAGTCCTTTCTGACACACACGATAATGCCTATCCTCGTTCATGTCTTTTCTTTTCTTTCTCCTGACTCTCTCTCTCTCTCTCATCATGGACGGCGAAACCTATCGCCGTCCATGTTTTGTCTTTCCTTCTTTCTCTCGTCGTGGACGACAATGCTTATCGTCGTCCATGTTCTCCCTTCCCCTCTCTCTCGTCATGAACGATGGGACCAAGCTCCGTTCATATTTTCTCTTTCTCTCTTTCTCTTATCCTCTCATCATGGACGGCGGGACCTATCGCCATCCATGTTTCCTCTTCCCTCCTCTTTTACTCTTTCTTTCGTATCATGGACAGCGGAACCCATCACCGTCCATGCTTCTTTCCTCTTCCACTCGCCTTTATCATGGACGGTGGAACCCATTGCCGTCCATGCTTCTTTCCTCTTTCTCTCTCCTCTGTCGTGGACGGTGGAACCCATCGCCATGTCCAACTCACTATAGCCTCTCCGCAACCTGCCAACCACCCCAAGGCTATCGAAGAAGCATCAAAACTCCGGCAGAAACACACTGCAACTCCTGTAGCTCCACAGAAAAAATCTTGGAGCAGCCCTGTGAAGCTCTCTGCTCCCTGCTCAGAAGGCCTTCAGCACTAAAACACTCGCAAACACAGTGCGAGTACCCACGACCTACTCAAGTTCACCGAGGATCTCTAGAAGGCCTATGTACTAAGGATCTTGGCTAGGATTCTTTTGCTAAAAATACTTGGTGGAAGCCCTGGCTCTCTCTCTCTCTCTAAAGAACATCGTCCATGCTTTGCCTTTCAGTAAAACAGGAAAAGAGGGGTTTTCCCCCTTTTATATTCAGTGGTGCCACAAATTGCCCATCACAAATTTGAAATGTCGTTCCAGTCCCTAGCTTTTGACGACAATAAGATCAAGCTGGAACCGGTCAAGCCAAAGACTTGAAAGGGTTATTGTTGTGCCCCTTCTTCAGAGGCTATCGCCATGCGCCTTCATCAAAGGCCATCGTCGTGCGCTGCGTAAGATGTTATCGTCACGCGCCTTCATCAAAGGCCATCGTCGTGCACTGCGTATGATGCTATCGCCATGCACCTTTGTCAAAGGCCATCGCCTAAGTTTATTTCCTCGAGATCGTCAGCCGTAGCTTGTCCACCTTCTTCCCACTCCTTAGGGGCTTCTTGAACTTCCACTTCGTCATCAGTCGGTGATCTAGACGTCATCAGTCGGTGATCTAGAGGGTGCTTCATTGACTTCAATCTCCCGACCTAAGAGTTTATAAGTACCCATGCTCTTGACATATCCTCCTCAAATTGGGCTTTGACGGTATAGTTCATGGTAGCCACTTCTTCTGCTTGTTTGCTTGAGGAGGGGTCAATTTCGAGGAGAGGGAGTGCATATAGTTGAGACGTCGAATTTGAGGCCCCTGAGTTAGCTAGGAAGAACTAGGTTCAGAGAACATGAGGGGAAGATAATGTTTCCACGATCATAGATACAACCACCACGTCATTCTCGTTCTTGTGATCATCATATCTATGTACTCTTGGACCTGCCATGGGTTGTAGGGTAGGCTTAGGTGGTGAAGGTTTGTTTTGGGGCACCGGCTGACCTTGCTATGAAACCGGTGGGGATTGGAGAGTTTACAAAGATTGAGTAGGTAGAGATTGCGTTACTAGACTTGGTGCCGACTGGTTAGGTCGAGCAGTCGAGTCAGGTGTGGACTGGTTGTATTGGGTGATAGGGGTAGGTGTTGGTAAAATGGAGGTTGATGGAGGTCGAGGATTTGGAGATGAGTGGGCATATGGGACCAATGGTGGTCTTGTGAACTCAAGGAGTGGTGGATTGGTCGGTGTGTTAGGGTATGGGAGAAGTGGTGTCCAACTTCGTCGATGATGTAAAAAGCTGCCCAGAACATTCTAACCTTTATTTTTCTTCCCTCTCCTCTATTCTCCCTACCGGTACTGCTCGGCAATGCCCAAAATTTGACTCTCTAAACAGGAAGTTCAGAGACACCAGCCTCACCACGCCGCAGTAAGAACGCCTCAGAGAAATGCTGACCCAAGCGGCAGGATTCTCAACAGCCGCTAATGCCTTGGCAACCCGAGTCAAAGCCTAGCCATCTTTGGGCTCTTCCCTCCACGAAGCCTGCTACATGATCCAAGTGCTTGAGGCGTCACCCAGTTCGGGGCAAGTGCCGAGTGAGCTCCATCACAAGGCTATAGATCCCCCGCTTGAAGCTGACCCTTCCAAATCCTCGACAAACCAAAGATCAGCCCTCCCCCACATTGTGCCCCTCCTAGAGGTCGAGATGTTAGGGTCATGGAAGGCTACATCAAGATCGAGCAGAGCGCAACGACATATGACAGATGTCCACCAAGTACACCCTTCTTGATGGGATGTCCTCTTTCGTCGGTCATTTGACAGAATCCTCCTCAGATGCGTCGACGCACAAGAGGCAAGAAAAGTACTCGAAGTACACTCGGGCATTTGCGGGCTGCATCAATCCGGCCCCAAGCTTTACGAGCACACAGACTCGGCTATTACTGGCCTTCCATGGTAGTGGATGGCCAAAACTACGCCAAAAAATGCTAGATGTGCTAAGTCCACTCAAGCCTCATTCATCAGCCCCTAGAGCCTCTCCATCCTATGGTGACATCATGGCCCTTTTGTCAGTGGGGTATAGACATTGTAGGACCCATTGACCCTCCTTTTGCCTTGGGTCATGCCTTCATCCAGGTAGCGACAGACTACTTTTCCAAATGGGCTGAGGCAATCCCTCTAAGATAGGTTTCGAGGACCACTGTGGCTAACTTTGTGCAGCACCACATCATATACCGGTTCGCGGTCTCGGACCAAATAATTTCTGACAATGGCCCCCAGTTCATGAGCCAGCATGTTGACCACCTAGTCAACAAGTTCGGTTTTGAGTGGAAGTACTCGACTATGTACTGCCTCGAGCCAATGGGTTAGCCTAGGCATTCAACAAGACTTTGTGCGAGGTGCTCCGGAAGTCAGTGTTAAAGTTGAAGAAGAACTGGCACGAGAAGCTGGTTGAGGCTCTATGGGCCTATCTCACTACCACTCGTAATGCTACGAACTCCACCTCTCATTCCCTGCTCTATGGGGTTGAGGCGATCCTACCCTTTGAAATTCAAATACCCTCACTCCATGCTGCTATACATTAGTGACTAGATGAAGACCAGAGGGTCAGGCTCCGTTATCAAGAGCTAGATGCCCTTGAGGAAAAGAGACTAGAGGCCCAATAGAACCTCGAGCTCAATCAAGGAAGAATGAAGAGATCCTTTGACAAGTTTGTCAAGGTTCGTTCATTCTCTCATGGGGACCTAGTCCTAGCAGTCAAGAGACCGATCGTCATGCACGGGCATCGCAAAGGAAAGTTGGAGCCTAAGTGGGAAGGTCCAAGATTCAACCAAGTGGGGCCTATGAACTGACAAACTCTAATGGAGATGAGGCGAGTCCCCCTATCAACGGGGGTTATTTAAAGAAGTATTATCCCTAACATGGCAATAAAGAGCGGTGTGTGAAACAAAAAGATAGAAATGAAGTTGAGAAATATCAACCTAACTCAAAGGAAAGTCATTTCTTTCATTGAATTAGAAAAAGTTGCAAGTTACAACCGAAGGCCCATTATCAGGGAAGTTACAAAGCCCTTGCATCTGAGGATAAAAGGACAGTTATAGGCCAAGAGAAAATCCCTCCTCATACAAAAGAAGCAAACCCACCAAAGAAATGCCTGCCTCATGAAGAAGTGCAAAACCACTTGGAGAAGTTAGCCTCGGTCCTGCCAAGGAAAATGGTTATAGGCCAAAAGAACAAGCCAACCACTTTCGAGTCAACTTCAATTCATCTAACGAATATATCAGATATACAAAGTAGACTTCTTTTAGCAAGGAATTGGCCTATGAGGGAGAGCATACCCTGTTCACAACGGATGCCCTTCCATAGAACAATAAGGACTTTACGGCTGTGTTGAAGGACTTTGCTTCCAACACACTGCGGTGGTAAGGCCTCCCGTTTGGCATCACTCTTGACCCCCCTGCGAGGCATTGCCGTCCGAGGTCATCGTCGTGCGCAACACAATGTCGCGCTCTATCATCACCACGGGCAGGTTAATGCCACGTGGGACTATCGCCATGAGCCTCAGACCCCCATGCATGGCATTCACCGTGCGTGGGTTAGGGACGCGCAAAGGCCGCTCTACATGCGACTTAATGTCATGCGTGACTTTGAAGTACATCGGTTCCTACTGTTCCCAATTACCGAGGGACATTGACTCCCACACCTCTTCGGTTCTCCCAAATGTTGCTCCCCTCCGATGGTCCACCTTCTTGCGACCCTTCGCCTTCACCACAATCCTTCGGACTTCGTCGAAAACACACCTCCGACCCTCCGGATCCCTCGGCTGACCTTATTCTTCCTCCTACCGACGTGGCTTCCCCCTTTCAAAAACACCTTTCCACGCAATGGGAACCTCCCATCTAACAATGGTTTCCCCCTTTTTTGATGGCTAAAAATATCTCGAAAATCATCGAGAAAATCCTCTCCCACCTCCTTCTTATTATCGGAGTTAGTGAAAGCCACTGGAAGTCCCCAGAAGACTTCCTTGAGACCCGATGGATTACGCTTCGCCAGGTTTTTCCCACTTCAACAGTCCTCCAAAGCTCACTGAAATTCCGTTAAATTTTCGGCGAGATTAATGCAGCCCCTTCTCCTTCTCCTCCGACAACGAGAGAGCTGACAGAGACCTTTGAGCTCTCTGTGACTTCCTCTTCAGCAGCAGAACAATGGGAGAAGCACGCAAACTCTTGCAGGGCACCTTTGTAAATTCTGCCAAGGCCTTGAGAGATCCTCTTCCTTGCTCAGAACGCTTCGATGCTAGTCGAAAACTGTTCGCTAGAACGCTGTGAGGCTTAACACCTCTGCCAGAAAAATTGACTTTTCTCTGGAAGTCCTGACCGAGAAGTGCTCACAAGAATCGCCCGGAGCTTTGGCTCTCTCTCTCTCTCTAAAAATTCCTTCTACTATTTTACCCTTCGGTAAAATAGTAATGTGTGGTTTCTCTCCCTTTATACCCCATAGTACTGGAGCCGAAAAACTCAGAATGATGCTCCAGTCCCCAGCTCTTGATGGTGATAAGGCAAGGCCGGGGCGGCCAAGCCCGAGATCTGAAGCAGCATCACCGCGCAGCTCGTCAAGACTTCATCCAGGGGACTAGCGTTGCACGCTTCGTTCTGAAGGTTGTCGCCGCCCATCTCGTCTGGGAACTACCACTGATCAGAAGGATATTGTCGTGCGCCTCATCAAGGAGTTATCGCCCTGCGTCTGGCCAAGGGCTACTGCCGTGCGCCCCGTCAAGGAGTTATCACCCTGCGTCTGGCCAAGGGCTACTGCCACGCACTTCACCAAGGGGCCTGATGCCATCATCTGGGTCTAATGTTGCACTTAGCGTCATACATAGGCCTTGGCGCTTCCCTCCGAACCATCAGCCCATGCCCTCAGGAAGTTCATTCCCTATACCACAATCGCGCCCCTCAGTGAGCCTAATTTCTGGTAATGGCTCTACTCCCCACAGAGTCGCTTCCCCCATGGTCCGTGCTGCATGACCTTAAACTGCACCTACATGGTTTGCGCAGCATGACCTTAAACTGCGCCGCCATGGTCTGTGCTGCAATGATCCGAGGCCAACTTTTATTTCGACGAACATGTCGCCATATGAAAAAGAGCCTACGAGTAAACTGAGACATCTTCGCTTGGCACAATCATGAGTTGCCCAGTCTAGATCCTAATTTGTGGTACATCAACTCAGTATTGACCCATCTTTCAAACCTGTGAAGTAGAAATCGAGGTGGTTTTGGCTAGACCTAGAAATGTAGATAGATGCGAAGTGACTAAACTCAAGGAAGCAAGCTTTATTCAAGAAGTCAAATACCCAAAAATGTCGCGCCAATGTTGTGCCTGTTAAAAAGAAGAACGAGCAAATCAGGGTCTGCATTGATTTCCACCATTTGAATGTTGCTTGTCCAAAGGATGAATTCCTATTGCCGTTCACAGAAATGCTTATTGATTCCATAACCCATTGCTAAATCTTCTCGCTCATGGATGGGTATTTTGGGTGCAATCAGATAAGGGTGGCACCAAAGGATGAAGAGGCCACCTCTTTCCTGACTCCCAAATAGCCAACTTCGAGCGACACCACATCATTTACCGATCCGGTGTATCTAATTGGATCATATCAGACAATGAACCCCAATTTAAGAGCCAGCATATTGATCGCTTGGTTAACCAATTTGGCTTTGAGTGGAAGTACTCTACTATGTACCATCCTCGAGCAAATGGTTTAGCTGAAGCCTTCAACAAGACCCTTTGCAGTGTTCTAAAAAAATCAGTGTCATAGACAAGGAAAAAGAAGCTTTATGGGCTTATCGCACCACAACTCGGAGTGCCACCGATTGTACTCCCTATTCATTAGTTTATGGGAGTGAAGTGGTGCTGCCCCTTGAAATCCAACTTCCATCGCTTCGTATCGCCATACATCATGATATGACAGATGATGAACAGGTCAAGTTACGTTATCAAGAATTAGATGCACTTGATGAGAAGAGACTGGAAACTCAACAAAACCTTGAACTCTACCAAGTCGGCCTTTGTGAGGGAGAAGGATAAGGGAATGACGCCATCTGGAGGGGTTAAAAACACTACATCGACACCACTCGTTCAGACTGAAAGGCTCCATCGATGTACATATTTCAATCATATAGTGGTTCAACACTGAACCCCTCCTCGTCAGGGAGATGATTTGATAGGGGAGATTATGTCAGTACAGAGTGTGCTACCAAGAGTTCAGCCAGAGCTTGGACTTTCATAGCTTTTTGAGGCACATACTTGATGTCGAAGTCCATTATTAATAGTGCCCATTAAGCCAAGCGCCCTGACAGGCAAGGGCGTGTCATGAGGAACTTGATGGGCAGCTCTTGAGATCAGCTGCACCTAGTGACCAAGAAAATAATGGCAAAGTTTTTGAACTGCGAAGATCAGAGTCAGGCTCATCTTCTCGATTGGTGAGTAATTCTTTCAGCCCCTTGCATACTGCGACTGAGGTAATACATAGCGGTTTCCTTTCCCCCCTCATTATTATGTGCTAGTAGCGCACTAAGTAACTCATCGAGGGCGGTCACGTATAGAATGAGGGGCTTTCCTAACACGGATGTGGAGAGAACTGGGGGGCTTAACAAGTACTCTTTGATGTCATCCAATACTATCTGACATGCCCCATCCCATATGAAAGGAGAGTCTTTCTTCAGCAAGTGTGAAAAGGGGTACCTGGAGGCTTCTAGGCGTTCCATCTTTTTGAGTCCATATTGCACGACCCTAAACTGCTCAGCCTAAACTGCTCTTCCTCAATCCATATTGCACGACCGTAAACTGCTCAGCCTCGATACATACTGCATGACCCTAAACTGCTCAGGCTCGGTCCATACCGCATGACCCTGAACTGCTCAGCCATGCTCCACACTGCATGATCCTAAACAGCTCAGCCTCGGTTCATGCTGCATGACCCTTAAATAAAGAAATACCCTAAACTGCTCAGCCACGGTCCATACTACATGACCCTCAACTGCTCAGCCTAGGTCCACACTACAATAGCTAAAAAACCTCAGTGTTGGTCCAAACTGTATTCCCTAAGCTCCTCGGCCTTGATTTATACTTCATGACCCTATACTGCTCAGCCTCAGTCCATACTGTATGACCCTTAACTACTGAGCCTCGGTCCGTTCTGCATGACCCTAAACAGCATACCCTCTATTTACACTGCATGACCCTATACTGCTCAGCCTCAGTCCATAATAGATGACCTTAAAATGCTAAGCCTCAGTCTGCACTACATGTCCACGAACTGCTCAGCCTCGGTCCATACTGCTTTACCCTAAATTGCTCAACCTCGGTCCAAACTGTATGAACCTAAACTGCTCAGCCTTGGTCCATACTGCATGACGAAAAACTGCTCAGCCTCGGTCTATAATGCACGACCCAACACTACTTAACCTTAGTCTTGACTACCTGTCCCTAAACTGCACAGCCTCAATCTACACTGCTTCAGCCTAAACTACTCAGCCTCGTTCCATACTGCATGACCCTAAACGGCTTAGCATCGGTCCATCTTGCATGACCCTAAACTGTCCAACCTCGGTCCGTATGGCATGATCGTAAATTGCTCATCCTCTGTCCATTCTGCATGACCCTTAACAGCTCAAGCTCGGTCCATACAACACGACCTAAACTGCTCAGCCTCGGTTCATACAGCATGACCAAAAATGTCTCAGCCTCGTTCCACTAAGCATGACCATAAATAGCTCATGCTCGGTCCATACTGCATGACCCTAAACTTCTAAGCTTTGGTCCATACAGAATGACCCTAATTTGTTCACCCTTGGTCCACACTGCATGAACCTAAACTACTTAGGCTCGGTCCAAAGTGCCTGACCCTAAACTGCTCAGCCGCTGCCCTTACTCAATGACCCTAAACTACTCAGCCTCGTTCCACACTACATGACCCTAAAGTGCTCAGCCTCATTCCACTAATCATGACCCTAAACTTCTCATGCTCGGTCCATACCTAAACTGCTAACCATCGGTCCGTACTGAATGACCCAAAACTGCTCAGCCTCAGTCCATACTGCATGACCGTAAACTATTTAGGCTCGATCCATATTGCATGACCCTAAACTGCTCAGCGTTAGTCCTTATTGCATGACCCCAAACTACTCCACCTCGGTCCATACTGCATGACCCTAAACTTCTCAGCCTCGGTCTATACTGCATGACCCAAAACTCCTCAGCCTCTGTCTATACTACATGTCCCAAAATTGCTCAGCCTTGGTCCATACTGCAAGATCCTAAACTGCTCAGCCTCGGTCCATACTATTTGACCCTAAACTGCTCAGCCTCGGTCTATACTGAAAAACCCTAAACTGCTCATGCTCGGTCCATACCTAAACTGCTAACCATCGGTCCATACTGAATGACCCAAAACTGCTCAGCCTCAGTCCATACTGCATGACCGTAAACTATTTAGGCTCGATCCATAATGCATGACCCTAAATTGCTCAGAGTTAGTCCTTATTGCATGACCCCAAACTACTCCACCTCGGTCCATACTGCATGACCCTAAACTTCTCAGCCTCGGTCCATACTGCATGACCCAAAACTCCTCAGCCTCTGTCTATACTACATGTCCCAAAACTCCTCAACCTCTGTCCACACTGCATGACCCTAAACTGCTCAGCCGCGGTCCATACCTTATGACCCTAAACTACTCAGCCTCGATCCATGCTGCATGGCCCTAAAATGCTCTTCCTCAGTCCACATAGCATGACTCTAAACTGCTCAACCTCGGTACATACTGCTTGACCTTCAACTACTCAGCCTCCATACTGCATGACCCTGAACTGCGCAGCCTCGGTCCATACTGCATGACCCTAAACAGCTCTGCCTCGGTTCATGCTGCATGACCCTTAATTAATAAGCCTCGGACAATAAAGAAAGACCCTAAACTGCTCAGTCATGGTTCCTAATGCACCACCCTCATCTTCTTAGCCTAAATCCATACTACAATACCCTAAACAGCTCAGCTACGATCCACACTGCATGATCCAAAACTGCTCAGATTTGATTTATACTTCGTGACCTTGTACTACTCAGCCTCGGTCCATACTGTATGACCCTAAACTGCTCAGCCTCGGTCCATACTATCTGACTCTAAACTGTACAGCCTCGGTCAATACTGAATAACCCTATATTGCTCAGCCTCGGTCCATACTGCATGACCCTAAACTATGCAACCTCAATCCACACTGCATGACTCTAAACTGTTCAGCCGCGGTCCATACCGTATGACCCTAAACTACTCAGCCTCGATCTATGCTGCATGGCCATAAAATGCCCTTCCTCAGTCAACATAGCATGACTCTAAGCTGCTCAACCTCGATACATACTGCTTGACCTTAAACTACTCAGCCTCCATACTGCATGACCCTGAACTGCTCAGCCTCGGTCCATACTGTGTGACCCTAAACAGCTCTGCCTCAGTTCATGCTGCATGACCCTTAACTAATTAGCCTCAGACAATTAAGAAAGACCCTAAACTGCTCAGCTACGGTTCATACTGCATGACCCTCAATTTCTTAGCCTAGGTCCATACTACAATGCCATAAACAGCTCAGCCGCGGTCCACACTGCATGACCCAAAACGTCTCAGACTCGATTTATACTTTGTGACTCTATATTACTCAGCCTCGGTCCACACTATATGACCCTAAACTGGTCAACCTCGATCCATATTGCATGACCCTAAATAGCTAAGTCGAGGTCCATACTGCAATACTCTAAACTGCTCAGCCTCGGTACATACTGTATGACCCTTAGCTTCACACCCTCGATTTATACTGCATGACCCTATGCTGCTCAGCCTTCGTCCATAATGCGTGCCCCTAAAGTTCTAAGCCTCGGTCCACACTACATGCCCCTGAACTGCTCTGCCTCGGTCCATACTGCATGACCCTAAATTGCGCAGCCTCGATCCAAACTGCGTGAACCTAAAGTGCTCAGCCTTGCTCCATACAGCATGACCCTAAACTGCTTGTCCTCTATCCATACGCCATGACCTTAAACTAATTAGGCTTGGTCCATATTGCATGACCTTAAACTGCTCAGCCGCGGTTCTTATTGCATGGCCCCAAACTACTCAGCCTCGGTCCATACTCCATGACCCTAAACTTCTCAGCCTCGGTCCATATTGCATGACCCTAAACTCCTCAGCCTCTGTATATACTACATGTCCCAAACTTTCTCAGCCTCGGTCCATAGTGCAAGATCCTAAACAGCTCAACCTCGGTCCATACTGCCTGACCCTAAACTGCTTTGCCTCGGTCCATAACGAATAACCCGATACTGCCCAGCCTCGGTCCATACTGGATGACCCTAAACTGCGTAACCTCTGTCCACACTGCATGATGCTAAACTGCTCAGCTACGATCCATACTGTATGACCCGAAACTGCTCAGCCTCGATCAATGCTACATGGCCCTAAAATGCTCTTCCTTAGTCCACATAGCATGACTCTAAACTGCTCAACCTCAATACATACTGCTTGACCTTAAACTGCTCTAGCTCTGTCCATACTGCGTGACCTTGAACTGCTCAATTTCTGTCCCTACTGCATGACCCTAAACAGCTCTACGTCGGTTCATGCTGCTTGACCCTTAACTAATCAGCCCCAGACAATAATGACAGACCCTAAAATTCTCATCCACGATCCATACTGCAAGACCCTCAATTGCTTAGCCTAGGTCCATACTACAATGCCCAAAACAGCTCAGCCTCGGTCCACACTGCATGACCCAAAACTGCCAGCCTTTATTTATACTTCATGACCCTATACTGCTCAACCTCGGTCCATACTATATGACCCTAATCTGGTCAACCTCTATCCATACTGCATGACCCTAAATAGCTAAGTCGAGGTCCATACTGCAATACTCTAAATTGCTCAGCCTCGATACATATTGCATGACCCTTAGCTGAACACCCTCGATTTATACTGCATTACCCTATACTGATCAGCCTTGGTCCATAATGCATGACCCTAAACTTCCAAGCCTCGGTCCACACTTTTTGGCCCTGAACTGCTTTGCCACGGTCCATACTGCATGACCCTAAATTGCTTAGCCTCGATCCAAACTACATGTACCTAAACTTCTCAGCCTTTCACCATACAGCATGACCCAAAATTGCGCAGCCCCGATTTATGCTGCATGACCCAAAACTGCTCAGCCTCGGTCCATAATGCATGACCCTAAATTGTTAAGACTCGATCCACTCTATATGGCCATGAACTACTCAACCTCGGTCCATTATGCAAGACCCTAAATTACTCAACCTCGGTCCATACTACATGACTTTAAACTGCTCAGCCTCGGTCCTTATTGCATGACCCGAAACTACTCAACCTCGGTCCAGACTACCTGTCCTTAAACAGCGCAGCCTCGGTCTATACTGCTTGACCTTTAACTACTCAGCCTCGATCCATACCACGTGACCCTTAACGGCTCAGCCTCGGTCCATCTTCCATGACCCTAAACTACCCAGCGTCGTAGCGTATGGCATGACCGTAAACTGCTCATCCTCGGTCCATTCTGCGTGATCGAAAACAACTCAAGCTTGGTCAATACAGCAGGACTCATAACTGCTCAGCCTCGGTCCATACTACATGACCCTAAAGTGCATAGCTGCGTTCCACTAAGCATGACCCTAAAGTGCACAGCCGCGTTCTACTAAGCATGACCCTAAACTGCTTATGCTCAGTCCGTACTGCATGACCCTAAACTGTTAAGACTCGATCCATACAGAATGACCCTAAACTGCTCAGCCTCGGTCCATACTGCATGACCCAAAACAACTTAGGCTCGGTCCGTACTACATGAGCCTAAACTGCCCAGCCTTGGTCCTTACTGCATAACCGTAACTACTTAGTCTCGATCCATACTGCATGACCCTAAAGTGCTCAGCCTCGCTCCTTACTGAATGACCCTAAACTGCTCATGCTCAGTCCATACTACATGACCGTAAACTGCTAAGCCTCCGTCCTTACTGAATGACCCTAAACTGCTCGACCTTGGTCCATACTGCATGACCCCTAAACTACTTAGATTCGATCCATACTCCCTGACCTAAACTGCTCAGCCCGGATCCTCACTCCATGACCCTAAACTGCTCAGCCTCTGTTGATACAGAATGACCCTAAACTCCTCAGCTCTCTTCAATATTGCATGACCCAAAACATCTCAGCCTCGATCCATACTGTGTGACCCTAAACTGCTCAGCCTCGGTTCATACTGAAACGACCCTAAACTCCTCAGCCTCTATCAATATTACATGAACCAAAACTTCTCAGCCTCGAGCCATACTGCATGACTTTAAACTGCTCAGCCTCGGTCCATAATGCATGACCTTAAATTGCTCATTCTAGGTCCATATTGCAAGTCCTAAACTTCTCAGCCTCGGTCCATATTGCATGACCCTAAACTGGTCGGCCTTGATTTATACTGCATGACCTTAAACTACTCAACCTCCGTCCATATTGCATGACCCTAAATTGCTCCGCCTCGATCCACACTACATGACCCTAACCAGCTCAGCCTCGACCTCGATCTATACAGTTTGACCCGAAACTGCTTAGCCTTGGTCCATATTTCATGACCCTAAAATGTTAAGGCTCGGTCCATACTGCATGACCCTATACGGCTCAGCCTTGGTCCATACTGCATGACCCTAAACAGTTCAGCCTCGATCCATACTACATGACCCAAAACTGTGCAGCCTCGGTCCGTACTGCAGAACCCTAAACTGCTCAAGCCTGGTCCACACTGCATGACCCTAAACTGCTCAGCCTCGGTCCATACTGCATGACCTAAAACTGCTAAGATGAGGTCCTTACTACAATACTCTAAACTGCTCAGCCACGGTACATACCGCATGACCCTACGCTGCACACCGTTGATTTATATAGCATGACCCTATACTGCTCTGCCTTGGTCCATAATGCATTACCGTAAACTGCTAAGCCTTGTTCCACACTACATAGCCCTGAACTGCTCAACCTCGGCCAAAACTGCATGGACCTAAACTGCTCAGCCTTGCTTCATATTGCAAGACCCTAAACTGCTCAGCCTCGATTTATGCTGCATGACCCAAAACTGCTCTGCCTCGGTCCATAATGCATGACCATAATCTGCTACAACTCGATCCACTCTACATGGCAATGAACTGCTCAGCCTTGGTCCATTCTGCAAGACCTTAAACAACTCAACCTCGGTCCATACAACATGACCTCAAATTGCACAGCTTCGGTCATTACAGCATGACCCGAAACTACTCAACCTCGGTCCAGACTGCATGGCCCTAAACTGCGCAGCCTCGGTCTATACTGCTTGACCCTTAACTACTCAGCCTCAGTCCATACCTCATGACCCTTAACGGCTCAAGCTTGGTCCGTCTTTCATGACCCTAAACTACCCAGGCTCAGTCCATACTACATGACCCAAAACTACTCATCCACGTACCGAATGGCATGACCGTAAACGGCTCATCCTCGGTCCATTCTGCATGACCCTAAGCAGCTCAAGCTCGGTCCATACACCACGACCCAGAACTGGTCTGCCTCAATCCATACTTCATGACCCTAAAGTACTCAGCCTCGTTCCACTAAGCCTTACCTTAGACTGCTCAAGCTCGGTCCATACTTCCTGACCTTGAACTGCAAAGACACGGTCCATACTGAATGACCCTAAACTGCTCAGCCTCGGTCCATACTGCATGTCGTTAAACTACTTAGGCTCGGTCCATACTGCACGACCCTAAACTCCTCAGCCTTGGTCTTTATTGCATGACCCTAAACTACTCAGTCTAGGTCCATACTACATGACCCTAAAGTGCCCAGCCTCGTCCTTACTGAATGACCCTAAACTGCTCATGCTCGATCCATACTACAACTGCTAAGCCTCAGTCCTTACTGAATGACCCTAAACTACTTAGCCTCTATTCATACTGCATGATCCCTAAACTACTTAGGCTCGGTCCATACTCCAGGACCCTAAACTGCTCAACCTTGGTCCTCACTGCATAAACCTAAACTACTCAACTGCGGTCCATACTGCAGAACCCTAAACTGCTCAACCTCTGTCCATACTGCATGACCCTAAACTCCTCAACCTCTGTCCCTATTGCATGACCGAAAACTGCTCAACCTCGGTCCATATTGCATCACCCAAAATTGCTCAGACTCGGTCCATAATGCATGACCTTAAACTGCTCAACCTAGATCAATATTGCAAGTCCCTAAACTTCTCAGCTTCGGTCCTTATTGCATGACCCCTAAACTTGTCAGCCTTGATTTATACTGCATGACCATAGACTACCCAGCCTCGATCCATAATGCATGACTCTAAACTGCTCTGCCTTGATCCACAGTACATGAACCTAAACTGCTCGGCCTCAACCTCGGTCCAAACAGCCTGACTCTAAACTGCTCCGCCTCGGTCTATATTGCATGACCTTAAGACGCTAAGGCTCAGTCCATACTGCATGACCCTATACTGCTCAACCTTGCTCCATACTGGATGACCCTAAACTATTCAGCCTAGGTCCATACTACATGACCCTAAATTGTGTAGCCTCGGTCCAACAGCCGAACCCTAAACTGCTCATGCTCGGTCCATACTGCATGACCCTAAACTGCTCAACCTCGGTCCACAATGAGCAACCCTAAACTTCTAAGACTTGATCCACACTATGTGGCCATGAACTGCCCAACCTCGATCAATACTGTAAGACCCTAAACTGCTCAGCCTCCGTCCATACTGCAAGACCTTAAACTTCGCAGCATCGGTCCTTACCGCATGACCTTAAACTACTCAACCTTGGTCCATACTGCAAGACCCTAAACTGCGCAGCCTCGGTTCATATTGCATGACCCTAAATAGCTCAGCTTCAGCCCATATTGCATGACCATAAACTGCTCAGCCTCGGTCCATCTCGCATGACCCTAAACTGCTCCGGCTTGATCCATACAGCATGACCCTAAACTGCTCAGCCATCTACCATACGGCATGACCGTAAACTGTTCAGCCTCGATCCATACTACATGACCCTAAACTGTGCAGCCTCGGTCCATACTGCCGAACCCTAAAGTGCTCATGCTCGGTCCATACTGCAAGACCCTAAACTACTCAACCTCGGTCCAAAGTGCGTAACCCTGAACTTCTAAGCCTCAATCAACACTACGTGGCCATGAACTGCCCAACCTCGATTTTTACCTCAAGACCCTAAACTACTCCGCCACGGTCTATAGTACATGACCCTCAACTGTTCGACCTAGGTCCAGACTACAATGGCAAAAACAACTCAGCCTCGGTCCATACTGCATGACCCTAAATCTTTCAGCCTCGATTTGTACGTCATGACCCTATACTGCTCAGCCTCGGTCCACACTATATGACCCTACACTTCTCAGCCTCGGTCCATACTACATTACCCTAAACTACTATGTCGTGATCCTTTCCGCAATACGCTAAATTGCCCAGCTTCGGTACATACTGATTAACCCTAAGCAGCACACCCTCGATTTATACTGCATGACCCTATACTGCTCAGCCTTGGTCCATAATACGTGACCCTAAACAGTTAAGACTCGATCCACATTACATGGCCCCGAACAGCTCAGCCTTGGTCCATACTGCAAGACTCTAAATTGCTCAGCCTTGGTCCAAACTGCCTAAACCTAAATTGCTCAGCCTTGCTCCATACTGCATGACCCTAAACTGCTCAGCCTCGATTTATACTGCCTAACCCAAAACTGCTCAGCCTCGGTCCATAATGCATGACCCTAAACTCCAAACTCTCGATCCACACTACATCGCCATGAACTGCTCAGCCTTGGTCCATTCTGCAAGACCCTAAACTACTCAGCCTCGGTCCATACCATATGACCTCAAACTGCTCAGCCTCGGTCCTTACTGCATGACCCGAAACAACTCAGCCTCGGTCCAAACTGCATGTCCCGAAACTGCGCAGCCTCGGTCTATACGGCTTGATCCTTAACTACTCAGCCTCGATCCATACCTCATGACCCTTAATGGCTCATCCTCAATTCATCTTCCATGACCCTAAACTTCGAAGCCTCGGTCCATAATGCATGACCCTAAATTGCTAAGCCTCGGTCCACACTACATGGCCTTGAACTGCTCAGCCTCGATCCATACTGCTTGACTCTAAATTGCTCAGCCTCGGTCCAAACTACATGAACCTAAACTGATAAGCCTTGCTCCATACTGCATGACCACAAATTGCCCAGCCTCGATTTATACTGCATGACCCAAAATTGCTAAGCCACGGTCCATAATGCGTGACCCTAAACTGCCCAGACTTGTTCGGTATGGCATGACCGTAAACTGCTCATCCTCGGTCCATTCTGCATGACCTTAAACAGCTCAAGCTCGGTCCATACAACATGACCCTGAACTGCACAGCCTAGGTCCATACTGTATGACCCTAAGTGCTCTGCCTATTTCCACTAAGCATGCCTCTAAACTGCTCATGCTCAGTCCGTAATGCATGACCCTAAACTGTTAAGACTCGGTCCATACAGAATGACCCTAAACTGCTCAACCTCGGTGCATACAGCATGACCCTAAACTATTTAGGCTCGATCCATACTGCATGACTCCAAACTGCTCAGCCTGGGTCCTCACTACATGACCCTAAACTACTGAGTCTCAATCCATACTGTATGTCTCTAAAGTGCTCAGCCTCGTTCCACTAAGCATGACCCTAAACTGCTTATGCTCGGTCCATACTGCATGACCCAAACTACTTAGGCTCGGTCCATCTTCCATGACCCTTAGCTGCTCAGCCTCGGTCCATACTGCATGACTCCAAACTACTCAGCCGCGGTTCATACTGCATGGCCCTAAACTGCCCAGCTTTTGTCCAAACTGCATGACCCTAAGTTACTCAACCTCTGTCCATAATGCATGACCCAAAACTACTCAGCCTCGATCAATACTGCCTGACCCTAAATGGCTCAACCTTGGTCCATAATGCATGACCTTAAACTGCTCTGTCAATGTCCATATTGCAAGTCCCTAAACTTCTCATCCTCGGTCCATTTTGCATGACCCTAAATTGGTCAACCTTGATTTATATTGCATGACCTTAAACTACTCAGCCTCGGTCCTTATTGCATGACCCTAAACTGCTCCGCCTCGATCCACACTACATGACCCAAAACTGCTCACCCTCAACCTTGGTTCATACAGCCTGACCCTAAACTGCTCAGCCTCGGTCCATATTGCATGACCCTAAAATACTAAGGCTCGCTCCATACTGCATAACCCTATACTACTTAGCCTTGATCCATAATGCATGACCCTAAACTGCTAAGCCTCGTTCCACACTATAAGGCCCTGAACTGCTCAGCCTCGGTCCATACTGCATGACTCTAAATTGCTCACTCTTAGTCCAAACCGCATGAACCGAAACTGCTCAGCCTTGCTCAATACTGCATGATGCTAAACTGCTCAGTCTCGATTTATACTGCATGACCTAAAACTGCTCAGCCTCAGTCCATAATGCATGACCCTAAACTGCTAAGACTGGATCCACATTACATGGCCATGAACTGCTCAGCCTCGGTCCATTCTGCAAGACCCTAAACTACTCCGCCTCGGTCCATATAACATGACCTCAAACTGCTCAGCCTCGGTCCTTACTGTATGACTCGAAACAACTCAACCTCTGTCAAGACTGCATGTCCCTAAGCTGCGCAGCCTCGGTATATACGGCTTGACCCTTAACTGCTCAGCCTCGGTCGATACCGCATGTCCCTTAACGGCTCAGCCTCGATCTATCTTCCATGACCCTAAACTTCCAAGGCTCAGTCCATAACGCATGACCCTAAAATGCTAAGCCTCGCTCCACACTACATGGCCCTGAACTGCTCAACCTTGGTCCATACGGCATGACTTTAAATTGCTCAGCCTCGGTCCAAAATGCATGAACCTAAACTTACTAACACTCGATCCAAAATTGCTCAGCCTCGGTCCATAATGCATGAGCGTAAATTGCTAACACTTGATCCACACTACATGGCCATGAACTGCTCAGGCTCAGTCCATTCTGCAAGACCCGAAACTACTCAGCCTCGATCCATTCTACATGACCTCAAACTGCTCAGCCTGGGTCCTTACTGCATGATTCAAAACGACTCAACCTCGGTCCAGACTGCATGTCCTTAAACTGTGCCGCCTTGGTCTATACAGCTTGACCCTTAACTACTCAGCCTCGGTCCATACTGCATGACCCTTAACGGCTCAACCTCGATCCATCTTCCATGACCCTAAACTCCCAAGGCTCGATCCATAATGCATGACCCTAAACTGCTAAGGCTTGATCCACACTACATGGCCCCCTGAACTGCTCAGCCTCGGTCCATACTGCATGACTCTAAATTGATCAGCCTCGGTCAAAACAGCATGAACCTAAACTGCTCAGCCTTGCTCCATACTGCGTGATCCTAAATTGCTCAGCCTCGATTTATATAGCATGACCCAAAACTGCTAAGCCTCGGTCCATAATGCATGACTCTAAACTGCCCAGCCTCGTACCGTATGGCATGACCGTAAACTGCTCATCCTTGATCCATTCTTCATGACCCTAAACAGCTGAAGCTCGGAGCATACAGGACGACCCTGAACTGCTCTGCCAAGGTCCATACTGCATGACCCTAAAGTGCTCAGCCTCGTTCCACTAAGCTTACCTCTAAACTGCTCATGCTCGCCCCGTAATGCATGACCCTAAACTGCTTAGACTCAGTCCATGCAGAATGACCCTAAACTGCTCAGCCTCGGTCCATACTGCATGACCCTAAACTATTTAGGCTCGATCCATATTGCATGACTCCAAACTGCTCAGCCTCAGTCCTTGCCGCATGACCCTAAACAACTCAGTCTCGGTCGATACTGCATGCATGACCGTAAACTGCTCATGCTCGGTCCATACTGCATGACCCCTAAACTACTTAGGCTCAATCCATATTCCATGACCCTTAACAACTCAGCCTCGGTCCTTACTGCATGACTCCAAACTACTCAGCCGCAGTTCATACTGCATGACCATAAACTGCTTAGCCTTTGTCCATACTGCATGATCCTAGACTACTCAACCTCTGTCCATATTGCATTACGCAAAACTGCTCAGCCTCGATCAATACTGCATGACCCTAAATTGCTCAGCTTTGGTCCATAATGCATGACCTTAAACTGCTCAACCCAGGTCCATATTGCAAGTCCATAAACTTCTCAACATCGGTCCATATTACATGACGCTAAATTGGTCAGCCTTGATTTATACTTCATGACCTTAAAATACTTAGCCTCAGCCCTTATTGCATGACCCTAAACTACTCCGCCTTGATCCACAGCACGTGATCTAAAACTGCTTAGCCTCGAACTCGGTTCACATAGCCTGACCCTAAACTGCTCAGCATCGGTACATATTGCATGACCCTAAAACACTAAGGCTCGGTCCATACCGCATGACCCTATACTGCTTAGCCTTGATCCATAATGCATGAGCCTAAACTGCTAAGCCTCGATCCACACTACAAGGCCCTGAACTGCTCAGCCTCGGTTCATACTGCATAACGCTAAATTGCTCAGCCTCGGTCCAAACTGCATGAACATAAATTGCTCAGCCTTGCTCCATACTGCATGACTCTAAACTGCTCAGCCTCGATTTATAGTGCATGACCCAAAACTGCTCAGCCTCGATCCATAATACATGACCCTAAATTGCTAAGACCGATCCACATTACATGGCCATGAACTGTTCAGCCCCGATCCATATTGCAAGACCCTAAATTACTCAGCCTCGGTCTATACTACATGACCTCAAGTTGCTCAGCTTGGGTCCTTATTGCATGACCCGAAACTACTCAGCCTCGGTCCAAACTGCATGTCCCTAAACTGCATAGCCTCAGTCTATCCCTTACCTACTCAGCCTCGGTCCATACCGCATGACCCTTAACGGCTCAACCTCGATCTATCTTCCGTGACCCTAAACTTTCAAGGCTCGGTCCATAATGCATAACCCTAAACTTCTAAGCCTCGGTCCACTCTACATGGCCCTAATTTGCTTTGCCTCAATCCATACTGCATGACTCTAAATTACTCAGCAACGGTCTGAACTGCATGAACCCAAACTGCTCAGCCATGCTCCATACTGCATGACCCTAAATTGCTCCGCCACAATTTATACTACATGACCCAAAACTTCTAAGCCTCGGTCCATAATGCATGACCCTAAACTGCCCAGCCTCGTAGCGTATGGCATGACCATAAACTGCTCATCCTCGGTCCATTCTGCATGATCCTAAACAGCTCAAGCTCGATCCATACAGCAAGACCCTGAACTGCTCAGCCTAGGTCCATGCTGCATGACCCTAAAGTGCTCATCCTCGTTCCACTAAGCATGCCCCTAAACTGCTCATGCTCGGTCCGTAATGTCTGACCCTAAACAACTAAGACTCAGTTCATACTGAATCACCCTAAACTGCTCAATCTCGGTCCATACTGCATGACCCTAAACTATTTAGCCTTGATCCATACTGCCTGACTCCAAACTGCTCAGCCTGGGTCCTTACCGCATGACCCTAACTGCTCAGTCTCGGTCCATACTGCATGACCCTAAAGTGCTCAGCCTCGTTCCACTAAGCATGACCCTGAGTTGCTCATGCTCGGTCCATACTGCATGACCCCTAATCTACTTAGGATCCGTCCATATTTTTTGACCCTTAACAGTTCAACATCGGTCCTTACTGCATGACTCCAAACTACTCAACTGCGGTTCATACTGGAAGACCCTAAACTGCTCAGCCTCTGTCCACACTGCATGATCCTAGACTACTCGGCCTCTGTCCATATTGCATGACCCAAAACCGCTCAGCCTCGATCAATACTGAATGACCCCAAATTGCTCAGCCTTGGTCCATAATGCATGACCTTATACTGCTCAGCCTAGGTCTATATTGCGATACTATTGCATCAGTCCTTGGGGTTGCTAGTTCTTTTTCTATATATATCATCAGGTTCTTTTCCCAACTATTGGGGTTTTGCTAAATGTTTCTCTCTTTCTTATATATATATATATATATATATATATATATATATATATATATATATATATATATATATATATATATATATATATATATGGAAATGTCTTAAAAACGCTTATAGGCAATTTTGAACAATGTTTCGCCCCACCACAAACATAACATGTTCGTGGCGGTTTATTAAACGGACCCACAATAGACGGCTCCATGTTCGTAGCGGTACTACATGGTTTTTTTACCATGGCAGTCATTTTATCCAACCCGTCTGATAGGTGAAAGCACTGTTCATTTTCGCCTATAGGCGTGTAATGGCTTCCTATACACACACACCCACACACACATCTACATATATATATATATATGGAAAATACTATGCAACACCTATAGTCGAAAATGAACAGTGATTTCGTCTACCCCCATCACCGCCCAAAGTTCAGCGCGTGGTCATGATTGTCAAGTAGTCTTTCATTTTTCTTTTTTTTTTTTTACAACTCATAATGACCTGAAATTTGGAGCGTGTATTCATCAAAAATAGGGGAATCTTCAAAAAATATAAAAAAAACTATTTTACATGAAAACATTGACATAAATACCCCTAAGGCATTTCAGGAGTATTTTGGTAAATGTATTTCTTTTGGATAATGTTTTTTATATTTTTATTAGATGCGCCTCAATAAGATGTACATACCCTCCAAATTTTCGATCATTCCAATTAATAGAAAAAATATTAAAAATAAAACACTACTAGACAATCGTGACCGCGCGATGAAATTTGGATGAAGATGAGGGTAGGCGAAATCACTATTCAATTTCACCTATAGGCGTTAGGAAGAATTTTCCCATATATATATATATATATCGGAGTGGATTATGTCAGCCCACGAGCTGGCTGTTACAATGTCAGCCAATGGCACAGATTCAATCTAAACTGATCTGACGGTTACAATCTCATTTCGTATTTGAATTTAATTTTTTTCTACAAATCCAAATCACTTGAAATTTTGATCAATTTATATTTTACAAATTAATTTTTTATTTTTTTATTAGATTTTTATATTTTTTAAGAATAGACGCTTCAAATTTCAAGTGATTTGGATTCGTATAAAACAAATGAAAATTCAAACACAAAATGATGTCGTGACCGTCAGATCGGGTCAGATTCAATCTGGGCCATTCGTTGACACTATAGTTATCAGCCCGTGGACTGACAGGATATATATATATATATATATATATATATATATATATGTGGGTTTGTCTAGAGTTAACAACCCCTCAAAATACAAAGAAGGTTAATGTTATGCGGGGTTGTGATGGGTGTATTTATCCGAAAAATATTATTTTTTGTTTAAAATATTATTTTAATAGGTAACTCAACCATTCAGCAAGGGCAAATTTGAAATTTTTACAAAAGTACAATGGCATTTTGGAAGTTAGTGTCCTGGAATAATATTAGTAGCATGCCCTTGTCCTTTAGTAAAAATTTCAACTTTGCCCCTTATGGAGATGACAAAAATACCTCTTGTCTTGTAGTGATATTTACAAAATTACCCTTAATGTTAAAGATATCACAAAAAGTAATGTTTTTTAAAGAATAAACTACAAAGTTAGTAAATCCATCCTTCACAACTCAATCTCTCATTACCACATGTTCGAACTTATACATCCCACACTGTGTAATCAACCTGTTTTTAGGTGTGACCCAAAAGATTTGTGTACAATGAGGATATTAAAAGTGAAGTAAAGACTCATGCTCTTAAGAAGAAAATGCAGCCAAACTGAGCTACTCAAAAAGACATACACTGAACCATTGTCATTTACATAAATCATATTTTGAGAGCATCAAAAATTTACCAATGGGAGTGCTGAAAATGAGCAGTTGACAAGGTTGGGGTTTGAACTAAGTTGCAAAGCTATCATTTAGCAATGAACTAAGGTTCAACGCCAAAACTCCAACAATGATCAAAACATTCTGAGCTGCTTATTCTAAGCAAGCTCCTAAGAAAAACATTTTAAGCAGCAGGTCAGCTTTAAGACTAATTTTCATGAAACCAATGTTCAACAGCAGCATAAGGATGAAAGCAACCCTTTAATGAAACTGACATCCATCAGTAATAAAAGGCTGAAAGGAGGCAGTTCACGGGTCTGATATGCAGCAGCAACTAAAGAATGAAGCAGGCAGATCACAAATGTGATATGCAGCAGCAATGAAAGCAGGCTGTTCGCAACAGTGATATCCAGCAGTAACTCAAAAGGAGGAAAACTGATATTCAGAAGTAGTTCTAAGTGAAGCCTTCCTATAACACAGCTGCAACTCAAGTTCAAAGATCCAGCTTTGACTTCAAGTGAAAGACAAGCAGAAATCAGCGTTAACTCTATGACAGAAATAAAATGCAGCAGCAGCAAAAATAGTTTGTGCGAGAGGTCAAAGAAACTAGCCATGAAGTCTGGAAGTCACAGCAAACTAACGTCCAAGAATTGAGTTTCAAGAAACTCTGAAGATAGGACTGCTGTGACAAACACTGGGTCTGTCACGCACTTTCTTATGAAGATTACAAATGGTAGGAAAAGGTTTCAAACGTAGAGCTTTGAGACTGTGAATCAATGGTTACAAAGTGAAAATATTTGAGTGGGTGGTGGTGAAAAACCCAATGTTTAGTGTCTCAAGATAATGATCATATATGGTCATAGAACTGAAAATTTCTAAAATCAACAACACATACACATCAACGTCAAAAAAATAGCAGAAAAAGTGACAGTAATGCATCACGATTGATTTTGTGAGGAGAGAGCTTGACTAGAACAAACCAGGCAAGATAGAAATTAGTGACGCAATCACAGGTGGAGTTTGTGACGAGCCAACTGTTATAGGATAACAGTTTCAGAAAAACATGATTGAATGCAAAACACAGCTGCTTATTTTTGAAGAATACGTTCTTCAAGTCAATAAACTTTATGAAAAGAAAGATCTTTGAGAGAAAACTCAGTATAAATTAACTCAATATAAAACCGTGTTGCACTTCGTATGCTTGTAGAAGAAATGATTCAATCGCCCAATCTTGAGGTGCCCAATTTCCTGCATTGTATTGGAAACATTCCGAATTGTGAATGCAAGGGTGAAATGCAGGGGTTGCTCATATATATAAATATATATATATATATATATATATATATATACAGGAAGATGCTAGGGTGAGCCCACTAGCTCACATAATAGTATAAGCCCAATGACGATTGAGAGTTTTTGAATTTTAATTTTTTTTTTACAAATCCAAATCATTTAAAATTTTAGATAAATATTCTTCTCATCAAGCCGCACCTAATAAAAATATAAAAAAAATAATCCGTAAAATTAAAAATGACCAAAGTACCCGTACAAAATACGGGGGTATTTTGATAATTTTTTCATGTAAAATATTTTTTTTAATATTTTTCAAATATTCATCTATTTTTTATCTACACACGTCTAAAATTTCAGGTGATTTGGATTTGTAAAACAAAAATTAAAATTCAAACACTATCGAGCATCCGTGATCGTTAGATAGGCCCAGATTCAATCTAGGCCACTGGGCTCATTTTTTCTTGTGAGCCCATTGGCTCACAGAAGCATTTTCTATATATATATATAGGGTTTGTCTAGAGTTAACAAACCCTCAAAATACAAAGGTTAAAGTTAGAATGGGTTGTGATGGTGTATTTATCAAAAAGATCATTACTTTTTGTTTAAAAACTTATTGTAATAGGTAACTTAATCATTAAGCTGGGGAAAATTTGAAATTTTTACAAAATTACAATGACATTTTGGAAGTTAGTAGCTTGGAATTTTATTTGTAGAGTGCCCTTGTCTTTTAGTATAAATTTCAACTTTACCCCTTTATGGAAGTGACAAAAGTCCCCAACATTTCTAACCCTCGGGCCACCACTCTAACTTCCTCTCGTATAGTCGAGTTGAGCTGAGAAACGCAAAAGCTCTTCCCTCAGTCACTCAGGAGGAGTCAATCAGAGCTGGTAGCCAAGAGGGATCCAACTCTTCGGGTACGTCAACCACCCGACCACCGAGCATGTGCACGGATAGGGAGAGTTTCACCGCCCTTCCTCCGCATCCCATCCTTTTTGCCAGTTAGCATCTTGGAGAGAATCGTCATGGAAAGGGACGATCGAACACCCATTGCAATTGCAAGCATGAGAGAGAGAGAGAGGAGATCTTTTGAAAGCCTTAAGAGAGTCCCTGTCCAAACCGCGCTGGCAGACAGCCAGAGGGCTTCGTTATTGTTTAAAGAGGGCGAACCACCCAGGTGTATCCCTCAAACCCGAAGAGGCAAGGCAAGCATCTGAACGCTCTCTCGTCGTAAAAATCTCTCTTGTTGTTGGTTCCTATCCGCTCTCAGTAGAGCTCGCATACGCGTACCCATGAACATGCAACGCACGCGAACCGTCCACAGTTTTTTGAGAGAGGATTTTCCCCCGCCTGCTCGCCTCCCCTCTGCACGAGGATTGAATTGAAAATTAGGCCCCGACCAATTTGTACCACCAGCATTTTAAGTGCATGGAGGAGTAGAAAAGGCTGATAGATGGAAGAGGCTAGAAGTCTGACAGACCCTGGTTCTTCTCATTCTTTTGTTGCACCTCATTTTACATGTCATTTAAATATTAAACCTTTACCTCTTGACTATACTTTAGAAGTGTGCACACCTATGGGGAACTCTTTGGTAACTGATATGGTGTTCAAACAGTGAGAGGTCTTGCTTGAGGGATGTGTCTTGCCGATAGACCTAGTAATATTAGATATTCAATACTTTGATGTTATTTTGGGCATGGGCTGGTTGTTCACACACCATGCCACTGTTGATTGTTATGATAAGAGTGTGACCTGTAGACCTCCTACCCAACTTGATCTACACTTTTTCGGTATCAGGGATGCTTCCCCTATACAATTATTTCTTCTCTTCAGGCTCATTGTCTTTTGACTAAATTATGTGTCGGGTATTTAGCCTATGTGGTAAAAAAAAAAAAAAATCAGTATAATCAGTCCGAGCTGGAAGAGATCCCAATAGTAAGGGAATACCCCAGGGTCTTTTCTGAGGAGTTGTCTTCTTTACCCCCAGTAAGGGAGATAAAATTTGAGATAGATTTGGCCCTTGACACTGCTCTCGTCTCTAAGCCTCATATCGGATGGCCCCAGCAAAATTGAAGGGGCTGAAAGTGAAATTGCAAGAGCTATTAGAGAAGGGGTTCACTCGACCCAATGTGTCTCCTTGGGGTGCACAGGTCCTTTTTTTAAAGAAAAAAAGATGGGTCCATGAGACTTGGTATTGATTATATGCAGTTGAATCAAATAACGGTGAAAACCAAGTACCCTTTGCGTAGGATTGATGACCTCTTCAACCAACTTCAATGGGCTCAAGTGTTCTCTAAGATTGATCTTCGAACAGGCTATCAAATGCGTGTCAAGGAGGTAGATGTTCCCAAGACTGCATTCAGAACCCGATATGGTCATTATGAATTTCTGATGATGTTGTTCGGGTTGACCAATGCCCCAGCTATTTTCATTGTCCAGATGAATAGAATATTCAGACCCTTCTTGGATAGATTTGTGGTGGTCTTCATTGATGATATTTTTGTGTATTCAAAGAATCAAGAGGAGCATGAGCAGCACCTGAGGGTAGTGCTTCAGACTCTGAGGTCATAAATGTTATATGCCAAGTTGAGCAAGTGTGAGTTCTGGCTTTCTATTATGGCCTTTCTTGGGCATATTGTTTCTAAAGATGGTATCGCCATTGACCCTTCTAAGAGTGAGGACGTGATCAAGTGGGAAAAACCCACAAATGTTACAGAGGTCCGTAGTTTCCTAGGGTTAGCAGGATATTGCAGGTGCTTCGAATAAGGATTTTCAAAGATAGTGCTCCCTCAGACTCGGCTGACCTAGAAGAGTGTGAAGTTTGTATGGTCAGATGATTGCAAGAAGAGCTTCTAGGAGGTAAAAAGGAGACTGACCACGACTCCGATATTGACCTTACCCGAAGGAAATGAGAAGTTTGCAGTTTGCACTGATGCCTCTCACAAAGGACTCAGATGTGTACTTATGCAGCGAGGGAAGTCCATTGCCTATTGGTTGGGCCAGATTTCTCGTTGTCCCGGGTCAGTCCAGTTATGGGTGACCCAGTCAGAGGAATCCTCTCTCAAATAATTGCGGGGTCCATGCTCGGTATGTATTTTATGCGTATGCGCGTGTGCTTGTAGTGCAGCTAGGAACCAACAAAGAGAAATATTTTTATCGATAAAGAGGGATCGAGCACCTACCATGCCATTTTGGTTTGGGGGATGTGTCCGCACGATTTTCCCTCTTAGATCATCTCAAAAGCCCTCTGGGTGTCCTTACAGAGTGGTTTGAATTCGGCTCCCTCGCTTTCCTATGCAACACTTAGATCCACACACTAAAAATGGCCTTTGGGGTATACATTTTGGGGTGCCCTCCTATTGGTAATTATATGGTAGATTTGGGGTCTAGTGCAAGGGTTGGAGTGGTTGAGAGTGATTAGAAAAGAAGAAGGGAGTGAGGAGGGACTGACTCACATATGGCACGAGTCCGTGCCTTAGTAGGTGAGGAATGAGGGCGAGAGAGAGTAAGACATAGAGAGGGATGGACCCACCTATGGCGCGAGTCAGTGACCTGGTCTGTGTGAGAGAGAGAGAACAAGAGAGTAAAAGAAAGGAGAAGATGACATACCTGCCTAAGGTGCGAGTCTGTGATTAGGCGAGGGGAGAGATAGACAGAGGGGGTAGACAGATCTGCCTATGGCGCAGGTTCATGACTTAAACAAGGTGGTGAGAGAGGATCAGAGAGAGAGGGGTGAACCCACTTGTGGCGCCGGTCTTTGACTTAGATGAGGGGGTGAGAAAGTGAGAGAGAGAAATAGAGAGAGAGGTGCTGACTCACCTATGGTGCCTGTCTATGACTTTAGAAGAGAGAGAGAAAGAAAGAGAGAGTGAGAGTGAGGGAAAAGACCTGGCAATTGAGCAGCCTTCCGACGTCACTGTTTGAACATATTTTTTAGCACCTTAATCCCTATTGTGCAATAAATAGGAAGCCGGTCAATAAAGCCATGACATACAGGGGAATTCTCAACGGTCTCATAATTGACCCAAAAAGGGTAGAAATCTTCCTAAGCACTTCAAAAGGTCACCTTCTAAGTTTTGTCCCAATCAGACATGTCTAAGGCAGTGTAGATAAAGAAACAATTTCGAAAAAAATCAGCCTTTAGTATTCTGAAATAGACCCCGTAACTAGAGCTCTATTTTCAGTGCATCGAATAGTTGTAGGACCACTGCCATTGGATCCGACATGGTCGAAAAACCCTATGGGTCAAGTTTTGACTTAATCAAGCACTCCATGACAAAGTTATGGGAAAAATACCGAAAAGGGGTGGGCCGCACATGATTCCCGTGTGGCCTCCCTGCACCAAGTACCATTGAAGGTGACTATTTTTGCAGCCTCAAATAGTGACTTGCGAGGTCCATATCTCATTCGTCTTGAGTCAGATTGTGCTTAAATTTTGTGAGTGTGTTCGTCTCGTCAATACGAGTATTTCGATATGTGGCGCACCCCTTGAAGATGCCCGAGCAGGAATAAAAGCTAGAGAGAAATTGCTGATTCGTGAAAAAAGATACAGGAAAATTAGCAGCAACACGCCTCGTTTGAGTGGCTAAAGCACGACGTTCGCATATCGAATTGACATCAGACTAGTTCCATCGCATGCATAAGGTCTATGATTATCTTTGGTCCGAACCCCGTACATGATGAACAGTCGGATTTAGCACACAAAGGTATCGAAATTACTACAAATTATGGTGCCAAAATTCCAGATTTCGACCAAAACTCCAAAGTTGTAAAATCTTCGTTCGGACACGAAATCGATCTGCGTTTGTTGTCACGCGATCATGACGTCATGCTTAGTGTGATACAATGAAGAAATCACATGAAAACATCAAAAAATGAGCTCACTATCGATCCGTAGTTTTCAAGATTCATCCAAATTTCAAGTCGCATGATCGCAGCTTAAAAATACGATCCATAACTCGAAGTTGGTATCAAATTGATCGCCATGTTGAGCCTTACAAGAAAAAAATCAACTTTTGATCAAACGGGCATCAGAGCAACCCCAGATCACTCACGAAAGATGACGCAAGTTTAGGGCAGCAGCAGGGACTGTCTTAGAATTCCATCTATTGTTAGGCAAGGGTAAAACATTCCTTTTGCACCCATTTTTAGAATTTATTTTAATTCAATTAAATTGTAATTATCATCAATTGAGATAGTTTTTTGACATTCACCGATGTTTGGGACCAATTCTATAAATACATGCTAAACCTAATTGTAAAGGGTTGGTCAGATTCCCCTACATACTTTCATTTGATCAATAAAGTTCGTGTTTCTACTTTGAGTTCATGGGTGTGTCTTGGAGAGAGAGAGAGGAGAGAGAAGAAAAGGGTAGGTACCCTTCGATAAGGTAATGTTCTCTCTCCTCCTCTTGTCTCTCTCTTTCTCTCCCCTCATCTCATCTCTGTCATTCTCTCTCTTTTCTTTCTTCTTTGCTCGGTTTTTAGCTCTTCTTCTTTATGAATGTGCATGGCTGTGGCAGAGCCATGTATGCCATCTTCTTCCTTCTCTATCTCTAATCCACACGGCAATGGCAGCGCTTGTGTGTCCTCTCTGACTGAATGTGCATGATGATGGCAGTGCCATGCATGAACCACTCTCTCTATCTTAATTTCTCTTACACATGGCGATGGCAACATCGTGTGCATTTTCTTCTCGCTTCTTCTCTATCTCACACACGGCGATAGCAACGCCATGTGCTCATTCTTCTCTTTCTTTTTCTTTATCTCACACACGGTGATGGCAATGCCAGGTGTGTTCTCTTCTCTCTCTATTTTCTCTATCTCACGATAATGGCAACGCCGTGTTCATTCTTCTCTATCTCATACACGACGATGGCAACGCCATGTGTGTTCTCTTCTCTCTCTATTTCCTCTATCTCATAGCGATGGCAATGCCATGAGCATTCTTCTTTTTCTTCTTCTCTATCTCACACATGGCAATGGCAACGCGGTGTGTATTTTCTCCCTCTAATTTCTCTATCTCATGGTAATGGCAACACCGTATGCATTTTCCTCTCTCTTCTCTATCTCGCACACACATGGCGATGGCAATGTTGTGTGCATTTTCTTTTCTCTCTATTTTCTCTGTCTCACACACACGGCGATGGCAACGCAGTGTGCGTCTTCTTCTTTCTCTTCTTCTTCCTCTGTTCCTTCTTTCTTCTATATCTCTCTCTGCTTGAATATGCACAGCGATGGCAACGCTGTGCACAAATCTCTTTCTCTACTTTCTTCTCTCTGCTCTGTCTTTCTCTATGTCTCTCTTTGTCTGAACATGAACGGTGATGGCAACGCCGTGCACATATCTCTCTTTCTGTTTTCTTCTCTCTCTGACACCCACGGCGGTGGTAGTGCCGTGCGTACCTTTTTTCTTATTCTTCCCTCTCTGACATCCATGGTGGTGATAGCACCGTGTGTATCTCTTTCCTCTCCTCTTTCCTTATTCTTCTTCTCTCTTTCCTAATCTCTTTCTTTCTCGTTCCTTCTTTCTCCTCCAGCTCTTTCCCAATTTCTCTCCTCACTTTCCTTTGCCATCTCTTCTTTTCTTTCTTTTCTCTCTACTTTCCTTTCCTCTTCCTCTTTCTTAAAATCATCTTCTCTCTATCACGGACGGTGGCAGTCCATCGTCATCCATGCTCTTTCTCTCTCCTTTTCCTCTATCATGGACGACGAAAGTCCATCACCGTTCATGTTCTTTCTCGCTCTTCTTTTATCTCTCCCCTGTCTCTCTTTCTCACCCCTTATTTCCCTCTTTCTTCTTCTCCTTCCTCTCTCATTTGACTGTGAGACATGTCTAGCACTGTCACGGTAGTTTTGTCGTCAAGTAGTATTGCCGTCGTATCGGTCTGAGTTACTGTGCCCGTCTTGCTGCCACGTCAAACTAGCCGTTGTGCCAGGCTGGTCGGTGTTGGTGT
This sequence comes from Amborella trichopoda, assembly GCF_054954075.1. NCBI lineage: Eukaryota > Viridiplantae > Streptophyta > Magnoliopsida > Amborellales > Amborellaceae > Amborella > Amborella trichopoda. The sequence continues at coordinate 22,264,488 of NC_142337.1, read as the reverse complement.
TCTATCGTTGAGAAGTACTTACGTCGTCTCGGTCTCATTACCATGCCCATCTTGCTACCACGTTAGGTCAATCATCATGTCAATCAAGCCATTGTGCTAGGCTAGTCACCTTATCAAGTGTCTCTTTCTTTTTTTCTTCTTCTCTATTCTTCCTTCTCCCAACGCTCATCTCATCATCTCTTCTCTTTTCACCTTTGAATGTGCAGGCCTTGTGTACATTCATTCAAAGACAAGGTGGGGTCTGTTTGCCCACTTGTCTTGTAAAATTAACCATGTGTATGTGATTATAGAAACAACAGAATACAGGCCAAGAGAAGCGATTCCGAACCAGTTGTAGGACTTGGGGGCTTTCTTCGTGATCTAAGAGGGCGTCCATGTGGGCTAGCCGAGTAAGTCCCAAACCCACCTTAAATTCTTCTCTCATCGGTTGGTACACCTGTCCTCACTCCTGAGCAAGGTTAATGAGAGGGCGATCTCAAAGTCCCTGGTTCCCTCAAAACCCGAGACGCATGTCGCCAGACCATCTGGATCCAGAGGGAGAGATCGAGGCACCTAATCAGCTTGGTGACCCCTTCGTCTGATCATCCTTGTTTGGCTAGTTTCTCCTTTGTTTTTCTATTTTCACACACCACGTGGCTTCTGGGTTCTTCAACCCCTTTATCCGGATCGGGGATTTTCTGATCCCTGCATCCCTGGAGAACAAGTTCTTCGAACTTCATTCCCAACCTTCCTTTTGAGTAAAGACCCAGTGTTTAGCTCTCAGGTGTTAACCTGGATAGGAGTGAGGAGGGACTTAAAGGTTCTTAACTCCTCATTTCTTCGCCCTGGTGGAACTTCCACCAAGGAATCCTGCATTGGTTGCACATTTATTGCGACTCACAGCATGCGCCCTGTCACCAGCAAGTCACTTGTCGGTTGTATTGCCGAGGTATGTCTGAAGGCTACTCAGTCCCGTTCTGTAAAAGGCAAGACAATTGTCGTCGCTTCTTGTGGTCGCTGTAAGGCCACCCCCCACATTCTTGCACCACCACGAGTCTCTATGTTTAGAGGTTCAACACATCGAGGAGAAGACCTTGGGGCCTCCACCTCACGCACACACACTAAGGCTCGTGGGTCATTCACTTGAGTCACACCTAGGGGCATCCCTTGTGCTACCTCGAGTAAGCGTTCAGGATCAAGCCTCCTTGGGCCGAAACTTATGCGCTTGCATATGCATTCCATTACTCGGGGCAATGTCGTTGCTGCGCCAACCCAAGCACACGGAAGACGACCTCTTCGTCCTTCCTCTCAGCACACACTTGAGCATCCTGTAAGGGCTAGGCTTCCACCTGTTCTCTTACAGACACATGCTCGCAGTTCTCGGCCTCCTAAGGCCATACCACTTGTTCGAGATCGGGCTGACATCCAAGTCACCCAGAATGCTACTTCAAGGGGTGTACATGCAACACCTTCCCAGGCCACTGCTTGCTCCCGACCCAAACAACATCGAGAGCCGGTCCCCTCTGCTTCCGCTCTTTCTTCTCCAAGTGAAAACCTCAAGACCTGATACTCGAAGGTTTTCCCTAAGAGCACCATCCTCAGCCAGCCTCATCAGCCTCATCAGGTCCGCTCTACCTTTAGAGCCCACAAAGGAGCTCGAGGCAAAGGCCCGATGATTGATGAAGTTCTTCAACTTCCAAGGCAGCAGCCCAAGTTGGCCCCCATCCAAGGTCCACATTCGCTACCCCATCTCATGCACACCGCCCTCTCATTCTCTAAGAAGGCAGGTCAACCTCGACCCAAGTTTCAGTTCTGGAAAGAGGTCTATCACAGTCTAAAGCTCAAACATGACAGAGAACTGCAGATCCTGATTAAGGAGCCAATCAGAAAAGTTGGGGCACCCAGCTGTAATGGTCTCCTCCCTCAAAATCCCTTCTACCCTCTTCAAATCATAGAGACTAAAGAAGAGGTGTGAGAATCTTACACTGTGGTCAGTGTCATAGAAGACGACCCGACCACCCAGCAGCCACGATCCCAGGACAGTTAAGAAACGGTCTTTACACGCTTGGTGTACAAGAGTCGAGTCCAATTGGGGCATACTGACCCCTGGTTGATCAATCTGCCACGGGCGACCCGTTATGCTTGGAAGCCCTCAAATGCACCTAAAGCTGACCTCCTTGGAGAAACAGTAAGCGTAATGGTGGTAAACGAACTTGGTGACTAACAGGAAGAGCGCAGGTATAAGTTCGAAGATATGGTGTGCACAATGATGACAAAGATTGATCACATAGATGCCTCGCGACACTCGACTAACCATGAGGTCAAATCCCATCACTCAGTTGATGCACCTCCAAGGCAGCCTCTTCCCCTCTCACAAGACAATTCTGCCCCTCACCCCGTCTCATAAGTAGACATCGATGTTTTGGTGACTCACAACCTGAAGAACTGACAAATTCCAGGAATATAGAGTGCAACGCTTTAACAAAAGTCATACCCTGCATATATTGATCAGGTGTCGTTTCCCTCAAACTACAAGAAAGGGAAGTTTCCCCTGTTCAATGGAACCACATTCCCGCACCAGCATATCGCCTATTTCCAAGCGACATGTCGAGAGACAACAACTGATGGAAGACTCTTACTCCGTCAGTTCGTAGAAACCCTTAACATCCTGGCTTTTCAGTGGTATGCTCGGCTTCCCCCAAACTCAATACATACTTGGGAGGAAATGGAGAAACTTTTCCACCAGCGTTTCTATGAGGTAGAGAGAGAAGTCCAAACCATCGAACTTCTCACCTTGACCTATGATCCAGATGAACCTGTAGATCAATTCATATCAAGATGGAGAGATTTGACCACTCGTCATCCCAATCTCATGCTAAAAAAGGAAGCAGTTTAGACCTGTGTGCAAAACCTGCATCTTAAGATTACTCTACATGTTGAGGCCTCCCATCCAACGTCCATGTCAGAGATGATCTCTAAATCAGTTCACATAGAGAGCTTATCATGCCACCATAGCGGGTGACGACAATAGTCCTCAAGGTTGGGAAACAACCTGGGCAATGGTAATTCTCGGACCAACGCCTAGGGAAACCAACAAAAAGGGGTAATCAGTGCAGCTATCAACGTCAATGATTCAAAGAAGGCTGCCTCGCAGACTTTGGACCTCTCCAAAGGGGTAAGCACAATAAAGACATCACATTAGACAGGCAAACAGCAGTCGTCGTACAACTGGGTACCCCCACCTGCAAACCTTAATCGAGATGATTATTTTACTAGAAAATTAGAACAAGGTTTATCCTTTTGAAAAAGAATGGGTTCCTGCATTGCTTGGACTATTGCTGGAGTAGAACATGATTGAGCTGCCTGAGATCAAGTTCCCCGATCAAGCTGGTCTTGACACGCATGCAAGATATTGTTCTTATCATCAAATGATAAATCACTCCACAGAAGAATGTTACACACTTAAAGATCTCATCGGGGCTTTGATCCAAAAGGGTCAGATCAAGCTCAAAGAACTCAAGAAAGCATTCAGGGTAGCAGAAGCGTCCCATGCAATGACAGTTCAGAATGAAGATGATCTTCTAGCATTCTTCACGCCTTGTTTGCCATGGTGCTTCAAGAAGGCCTCATCACATTAAAACCAGCAAGACAACCCAAACACCGGACTCAAGGAGCCGAGGGTCTCTGATGTCCGTATCATCAGATATCGGGGCATGACTTGAGTGAATGCTTTGACTTCCACAAGCTATTAGCGAAGAAAATGTAGAGAGGCCAAGAAGTTGGTGACGTTTCAGATAGAGATCCCCAAGTCTCTCTTCCACTGGTACAAGTGGACCCCTTGACTCAAGACCCTGGGAGATGATAATTCAGTTCCCCTTTTACCCCAGTTTGAGGCAATGCTCCAGCAATGACTCGTCACTCCTAAGCATGCAAGGTAGCCTAAGCACCTCGCTCAAGGGACCAAGAATCACTGGTGCCCATACCATTTGATATGGGGCCATGAGTTGAATGAATGTTATGGATTTGAAGCTGTGGTTGCGGAAAAAGTCCAGGTAGGTCACATTGCTTATGATGAACGCCCACAAGTCGAAACCTCCACTCAGGAGAGTGTCCTAGTACAAGACTCTCATGATGAAACTTTTGGTCTCTCTGAACCCTCGACTTCCCAACCATGAAAAGTCCATCACGGGCGGAGCAGGCTCAAGTCTTTAAAGCAAGAAGCGATTCGTCAAGCTAGGGTTGTTCACAAACCTATCAAGATGACCAAGCACCTCCAAAGGCGTCTAGAAGAAAACGAGCACCAAGGGCTACTCGCTGGAAGAACAAGGTTCCTCAACCACCGGTCGAGGCAAAATTCCTCAAGCCTCTTCCTCCCTAGCCGACCTTAAAAGACTTAATCGCGGTCGCCACCGACCTCATCCCTTAGTCTCATCAAGAGGATACCCCTGAGTCATCTCTTACTCAGGGCACCTCCAATGAGGGTGACGACGTTAAAAGCACTCCCCAACGTTCTAAGCTAGGGTAAGACCTGAAAGACCCCCTGCACACATCCAATTCTGGTGATGACGCAAAAAGATGCCATGATCAGTCCAATGAGGGGAACGACCTTAAAAGTCTCTCACCTACTGACCCTTCTCCTTCTTCCTCTTATTTTTTTTATTCTTATCCTTCCTATTCTATGTGTCCTGCAGGTACCACCTTGAAATGTCCAGACTTCGAGGCTATTGATAGAGAGCTCGAAGGAATCAATATAAGTAGGATGCATCAGAGGCAGTTGAAAAAGACATTGGCTCAGGTGGCTGGATTCTTAACAGTTGCTGATGCTTTGGTAGCTCGAGCTAAGTTAGAGCAAACCTCTTCCACCAGGAAGCACAAGAAGTCATAGCTAAAGAAATCCCAGTGGCCTCCTGAGCCAGGCTTTGACCAGAAGCTAGGAGAATCAAGAGGGCAGAGCTTTTAATTTCAGGAAGCTTGCCACATGATACAGGTTTACGAAGTATCAGCTAGCATGGGGCAAACACTGCAGACACCCATGCGAAGACCGAGCAATTCATATGAGGGTGCCTCTAGCCCCACAATCGCTGAATCTCAACCTCCATGTAACTTTCAAATCAAACTCTTGTAGCCTGATACGCCTTCCATGTTTGAGGTCGACCCTTCTGTTCCTCAATTCGAGAAAGGTGAAAAAATCTACACCGGAGCCCTATTGGAAGCAGAGATGTCAGGATCATGGTTCTCTACACTTAAGGTTAATGAGAAGACCTCTGAGGAGTTTCTAGAAGCCCCAGAAGAATGGGAAGAAGGCGGTCAAGCCACAACGAATGAGCTCGAGGAGATAAATCTAGGAGATGAAGCCGACCCCAGGCCCACTTTCATCTCAGCAAATATGTCATCAGAAGAGAGGAGAACTTTACCCCCTTCTTACGAGAAAACCAAGACGTATTTGCTTGGCATTACAATGAGATGCATGGTTTAGACCCTCAAGCCACAATCCATCGTCTTGGCATTGATTCAATTGTCAAACCTGTCAAGCAAAAATCAAGGCGGTTCAGGCCTGACCTCAAAATGCAGATAGATGTTGAGGTGACCAAACTCAGGCAAGCAGGCTTCAATCATGAAGTCAAGTACCCAAAGTGGGTGGCAAATGTTGTCCCAGTCAAGAAGAAGAATGGCCGGTTTGCATTGACTTCCGTGACATGAATATAGCCTGTCCCAAGGATGACTTCCCGTTGCCATTCACCTAGATGCTCATTTATTATATGGCTCACTGTCAAATCTTCTCTTTCATGGATGGATACTGTGGGTATAATCAGATACAGATGGCACAAGAAGATGAGGAAGCCACCACATTCTTGAGTCCAAAAGGGGTCTTCTGCTACACAATGATGCGTTTTGGATTGAAGAATGCTAGTGCCACATATCAGAGCGCGATGACAACCATCTTTTAAGATATGATGCAAAAGGAGGTTGAATGTTTTGTAGATGACTTAGTGGTAACACTTGAAGAGAAAGATGCTCATATGAGAGACCTTGAAAAGGTGTTTGAGTAGTTACGCCTTCATCAACTTAAAATGAACCTGCTGAAAGGCGCCTTTGGCATGCGTTCAAGAAAGTTATTGGGGTTCATTGTTAGACACCGAGGGCTTGAAGTTGAGCCAGTCAAGATCAAGGCAATCCAAGAAATGATGTCACCAATTACACTGCGAGAGCTGCGCTCTCTTCAAGGGCAGCTGACATACCTTCGTAGGTTCATCTCAAATCTCTCAGGTCGCTGTAAACCCTTTACGCACCTGTTAAAGAAAGATACCCCATTCATCTGGGATGAAGCATGTCAGGCAGCCCTTGATGACATCAAGCATTATTTACTTAATCCTCCAATGCTCTCTACACCAATATTGAGAAGACCTTTCATCCTGTATGTGACCACTCTGGACAAGTCACTTAGGGCATTGGTGGCACAGAACAATGACGAAGGGAAAGAAACCACACTGTACTATCTCAGCTGTAGGATGCAAGGGGCGGAGAAGAATTATCCCCCTATAGAGAAGATGTCATTGGCCCTAATCTTCGCAGTACAAAAGCTCCGCCACTACTTGCTCAGTCATGAAGTACAACTTATATTAAAAGTAGATCCAATAAAGTTTCTCATTACAGGCCCATGCCTATCATGACGTCTTGCTAAGTGGCTATTATTGTTGATTGAATTTGACATCACATATGTTCCATAAAAGGCCATCAAGGGCCAAGCTTTGGCTGATTTTCTCGCAGCACACCCCGTACTGGTAGAATCTCCTTTATCTAGTGACGTCCCTGATGAAGAAGTATTATGTGCAGAACTTGCTCATGCATGGGAGTTGTACTTCAATGGAGCCTTCCAATCTGACCAGAGAGGTGCCAGAGTGTTATTCATGACTCCGAAAAGGAGGAGTATTACCTCTTTCTTTCTCTCTCACCAAATCCGGTTCCCATAACGAGGCTGAATATCAGGCCCTTATAATTGGGTTATTGTCACCACCCCACCCCCTTACCCCTGCCAGAGGGTGATCGAGTGCGGGATCGCGACAGGAAGTCACGAACGTCACTCAGGTGGGAGTGGCTCAATGCATAAAAAAGTGGAATCATGAGCAAACCATGAAAGAAAACTAAAATGGATCCATTCATCAAACAAATATCAATCCAAAAGGTACAACCATTTCTTTCATTCAATATCAAAAGTCTTTACAAGTTCTTCAAGGCACTATTGGCAAAAAAAAAAACACAAAATGAAGTATACACCATATTGCTGAGACTGCCAAAAAATACCATAAAAGTCTTCGGAAGATGGTTTTTTAAACTTCTTAATTTCGGGCTTCAACCCTCCAAAACTGCCACCCACCTTAGCACAGATGCCACCACACTTCACTATACAATTATGGAATTAAGATGGAATGAGCTAAAAGCCTAGTAAGCAGATCTACACCATTGAATTCCAGCTAGCATAATAGTGACAATAATATGCATTGTACATATATAACAAGGTATCAAATGAAGTCCCTCAACCTAGTTTCTCAACACTCTAATAGTAATGTGATAAAAGAGGTTCAATATACAATGAATAAGTCACAATCACCTTACTTAAAGCAGAGTAGTAAGGACTTCAGATCATAGGTATAGTTAAAAGTTCATGCAGAAAGCTTAAATAAGACAGGCAAATAGATCTATTTACTCCTGAAGTAGAAGCCACATCGGTCTGGCTAAACAAATCCTGAACTTGGGACTTCTACTCTCACTCAGGAGGGAGGATGATGACAAGTGGGTAAATCCACTTTGTAATGTCATCACTCACACACACAATCCCCAGCACGCTTTGGGGTTTCCATAGACAAAGACCTTGCAAGACACGACCCTCTCCTTATGCCCTTCTGGTGAGAGAGCGTTTCACTACCTTTAGGTGACCCAATGCATAGTGCCTACATAGATCTGGCGGGTGCGACCCTCCCAACTACTCACATCCTGAGTCCCGTCCTATCATGGGGAGTCAGGGTAAGATCGCTGCTGCCGGAACCATCATTCACGTAGTAGGTGCCCTTCCCAACAAGCAACTGCCAGCACCATCATTCATACAGTAGGTGCCTATTCACATGTCACAAAAACAACATGATACCATCATTCACACAGTAGGTGCCCATTCACATGTCACAAAAACAACATGATACCATCATTCACACTGTAGGTATCCATTTACATATTACATAAGCAGCATGATACCATCATTCACACAGTAGGTATCCATTCACATAGTACATAAGCAACATGATGCTATCATTCACATAATAGGTATCCATTCATATATCGCATAAGCAGCATGACACCATCATTCACACAGTAGGTATCTACATAAGCAGCACGATACCATCATTCACACAATAGGTATCAATTCACATATCACATAAGCAGAATGATACCATCATTCACACAGTAGGTATCCATTCACATATCACATAAGCAGCATGATACCATCATTCACATAGTAGGTATCCATTCACATATTACATAAGAAGCACGATATCACATTATAATGATGTCAGTATCTAATCATGATAGCAGCAATATTACATTTGATAGGGGCATAACTCATTTAAGCATTATCATAATGACATTACCATAGTAATAACAACATTAATCCAGTTAAGCCTTATAGCTCGATTTCCTACCATCAAGGGCAATGGCATGTGCTCACTATTAGGGTCGTAACCTTTGGACCATTTCGAGTTTGAAGATGGTTCCAAAACCATTTTTGTACAAGACCCACCTATCCCTCAAATGGGAGTAGTTTGAAGACAATTGGACCTCGTTTGGCCTCTTAAAGGTTCAAAGAGGTGAGGGATAACTCGCTACACCCTACTGTATACAGTGGGCAGCGATGTACCCTACTTCACATCACTATAACTTTCAAACCGTGAGGTAACTTGTGACGATTTCAAGATCAAAGTTTAAGCCAAGATGTATACCTTTCTAATAAGCCAAATTTGAAAGCATTTGGATTCTATTTTGTGTTTCAAATATTCGTGTCAAACAAGGTGATAGTTCTAAATTTTATTAACACTGCCTACAGTGACATTCCTTCGTAAAATGAAGTATAACTTTCAATCTAAGAAGAATTTAAAAATAGTTTCTACATGCAAGTTTTATCCCATTAAAGAACCTTTCAAATGGCTATGATTTGGCTAAAAATAAGCTTCGTTTGGTTGGTTAAAATCTGTGACGACAGCGATATTAGTGAGAATCTAGGAAAACAGTCAATAATGATACACCTTCTCATTTTGAAACATAACTTCATTTTTGTAAAGAATTTCAACAATAGGGAAAAACAAAAATTTTACTAGACTCGTATATCTTTCTAATGGGGGTAGTTTGAGGTCAATCAGACCCCATTTGTCTATTCAAAAGCCTATTATAAATACACACATATTTCTAGAAATTCATAGTGGCATATAACATATCTCAAGAACACATTCCATGGCCTTCATGTCATGGTGAGGAACATGATAACAACCATTCACTCACAATGTACATACATAACATACATTTCTCACATAATCTAAGAATCATACATTCAGTCTTAGCATCCACTTTCATTATAGAACAAAACCCCCAAATTTCAGTGAAAAAGACGTAAGGATTTTCTATATCACATACACTTTCCCTGCTTATTTCACATCCATAAATTCACATCCATCCTTACGACTACCATGCAATGGTGATGGATCCACTTATCTAAACAACAACAGTGCCTTCTCATATCCTCTTCTCACAACTTTCACCTGCCCAACAATGGTTGGCCTCCAACAACCACTTCTTCCAACCTCGTGTCTTTGAGAGAGAGATAGATGAAGTGAGAATTAGTGGTGTGGGTGAGAGAAGAGGCTTATGTACTCTTGGGTTTAAGGTGGCTGGCCAAGTGTCACTAAGAGGTTCAAAAACTGGACAAGTGGCTCTTAAATCTGTAGGAATCTAACAAGTGGTACTCACAACTCATGCATGTCAGAGACACAGTCGGTGCTGGTCACTACATAGTCGGCGTTGGCCTCTCTACTCAGCCGGTGCTGGTCTCTACTTAGTCGGCGTTGCACACAACCGAACCGACGCTGACACTTTCTTCTCTTCGTAGTTGGTGTTGCACACAACCCAGCCGGCGCCGACACTTTCTCCTCTTTATAGCTGGGGCTGCACACAACCCAGTCTGTGCTGACACTTTCTCCTCTTCAAAGTCGGTGCTGCACACAACCCAGCCAGCGTTGACACTTTCTCCTCTTCACAGTCGATGCTGCATATAACCTAGCCGGAACTACACACACCCAGTCGTGCTGACACTTTCTCCTCTTCATAGTCGGTGTTGCATACAACCCAGCCGGCGCTGCACACAACCCAGCCGACGATGGTACTTTCTCCTCTTCCCAGCTGATGTTGTATACAACCCAGCTGACACTGTCACTTTCTCTTCTTCACAACCGGTGCTGCACACAACCCAATCGGCCCTGACACTTTCTCCTCTTCCAAGCCGATGCTGCACACAACTCATCCGACGTTGGGCTCTCTACACAACCGGGAAACATTTGGGTCGTCATAGTTAGAGATAGCCTTTGACTAGACTTGGTGCAGCTCAAGATCTGTGGCGACTCTGAGTTGGTGAGACGACAGCTCAAAGGAATCTATGACGTGAGGAAAGACACTCTCAAGCCTTATCATGATACTCAAAAATCGTATGTGGCTCAGTTTGATGATGTATCTTTCAGTCACATCCCTAGAAGGTTAAACTCGAGGGCTGATGCACTCGCGAAACTCGGGGCTAGAATTCAATTGTTCTCACCAGGACCCACACCTGTTTAGGTGACAGAATGGAGGCACATTGAATTGAGAACTGAGGTAGACGCCGATGATGAGAAAAATTTCTTCCCCAAGTGCCTGCCTTATCCATTTGGAGTCAAGGAGTCAAGGAGCTAGAGTTCAAAACTAGGAACTGGAGTTCTTTGACCCAATAGGCATGGAAATCGAGCAAGTAAAAGATTGGAGAGAGCCCATTATTAGAAGACATTTTTCATAATCATGGGTCCCCGGTCAATAAAGTCTAACAAACAGTGGAAATTCTGATAATCCCATAATAGCCCCAAATTGGTCAAGATCTTCATGAGGACTCTCAACAGTCTTATACCAAGTTTCGTCTCATTCTGACATGTCTAAGGCAATGCAGATTGAGAAACAGTTTCGGCAGACTCAACCTCCTACACTCTGAAATTGACCCTATAACTAGAGATATATTTTTGGTGTCTCAATTTGCTGTAAGACCACTATCATTAGATCCAGTACGGTTGAAAACCCTTAAGAGTCAAATTTCAGCTTGAACGGACACTCCAAGAATAAGTTATAGATGAAAGAGCGAATCAGGAGGAGCCACACACTATTCCCATGCGGCCACCCTACAACTCAACTCCATTAAAGGGGCAGTCATGAATAGTGATTTTTCTCTCATATCTCACCCATCTCCAGTCGAATCATGTTCAAATTTAGTGAGCATGTTCGTCTCGTCAAGATGAGCGTTTCGATATGTGGCAACCCCCATGACAATGCCCGAGCGTGAAGAAAAGCTAGAGAGAAGTTGCTAATCCATGAAGAAAGTGCAGGAAAATTAGAAGCGTCGCAACTCGCTCGAGCAGTCATATCATGCCACTCGCGAACCCAATCGATGTGAGGCCAATTCCATTGTGTGCGTAAGGTCTCGAGCTATCTTTGACCTGAACCCTGTGCATGATGAACGGTCGGATTCCACATACGAAGCCAATGATGTGACTACAAATTCTGTTGCCAAAATTTCAAATTCTGTCCAAAACTCCAAAGTTACAAAATCTTCATTTGGGCACAAAATCGAGCTACGTTGTTGCCCCGCGATAATGATGGCATGCTCAATGTGATCCAGTGAAGAAATCATAGAAAAACATCAAGGAACGAGCACACTGTCGATCTGAAGTTTCAAGATTTATTGAAATTTCAAGTCGCATGATCGTGCCCTAAAAACACGATCCATGGCTCAAAGTTGTTATCAATTGATCACCATGCCGATCCCTACAAGAAAGCAATCATCTTTCGATCAATTGGGCATCAAAACAACCTCAGATCATCCATGAAAAATCATGCACATTTTAAGGTAGCACATGAACTGTTTTGAAATTCCACAAATTATTAGGAAGGGGCAAATCTATCATTTTGCACGCTATTTTCTAATTTCTTTTAATTCAGTTAAATCTTAATTTCTAGCAACTGGGTTTAATTTTGATCAACTCGCCCATTATTTGGCACAATTTTATATATACCAGATACCATCATTGTATGCAAGACCCTCAACCCTTTGTAAAAATAAAATTTCTCTTTCTTCTCATTATCGGGTCACATTTGAAGAGAGAGAGTAAGGAGAGAGAAAATTTTGGACCGGTACCCCTAAGCTCAAGGTAAATATTTCTCTCTCTTCTTTTCTTTCTTCTTCTTCTTCTTCGTCTGAGCCTCCCTCAAAGGCCATGCACTGCAGTGGCAGTGCCGTGCATGCCTCTTGATTTTCCCTTTTCCCCCCTCCTGTGGGTTCACAGGTCGTGCATGGCGATGACAGCACTATCCACGAGCTCCTTTCTCCTTCTGTTTGTTCATCTTTGTTTCTCTGCGAGGCTCACAGATGGTGCTTCTCATCGCTGCCCACCAAGGTATCCTCGATGTCTAAGTGAAGAACACAGATGGAAAAACTTATTGCTGCCCGCTGGGGTCTTCCCCTTGTTGTGTGCCTATTACAGACAGTGATGCCTATCGCCGCCCGCAAGAGGTCGCAGCAACACTTATCGCCGTCCGTGAGAGTGTTCGATGCCTCTCGCCGTCTGCGAGCTCCCTTCATGCGCTTGGTGCCTATCACCGTCCGTGAGCCTCCTTCGTGCACTCGGTGCCTATCGCCGTCCGCGAGCTCATTCACCCGCTTGGTGCCTATCGCTGTCCCAAGCATCCTTCGAGTGCTCACTGCTCATCACCGTCTGTAGGTTCCCCTTTACATCCCACGCTTATCGCCATGTGCCCTGTAAAGAACTATCATCGTGCGCTTCACAAATGGCTATCGCCACCACCCGTGCAGGGGTGTGCTTCCTTTTTGTGTTGCCCTATGACGATGCCCTGCGCCATCTGTAGTTCAATACTCACTCTTTAGCAGTAAGTAGTAGTTTTCAGTGCCATTCAAGGGCCGCGACACTGCTACTCCACGGTTGTGGGTGGCAACGCCTAGTGCCGTCGGGACCCCATCTCTCTGCCGTCTCGTGCCTTCTCGTCGTTCTTTTCTCCTCTCATTTAAACCTACTTCTTTTTGCCCCCCTAATTTTTCATATTCTTAGCCACATGAATGTGAATTTCCCTAAGACAAGAGTGGTTCCTTCAGCCCACTTGTCTTGCAAGTTAACCATAGTAATGTTGTGCAAAAAATAAAGAGATTATAGGTCAAGGGAGGCGATTTCGTACCAGCTGAAGCAGCTGGGGGGATTTTCGTCGTGATCTAAGACGGTGCCTGCACGAGTCAGCTCGAGTAAGTCATGGATCCAAGTGAGGTTGGTCCCCACCTCACATCCAAAATTCCTCTCTCACTAGTTGGATACTTGCCCTTGTTCTTGAATGAGGTTCCTGAGAGAGCGATCTCAGGTGTCGGATCTTCTGAACCCGAGACACGTGTCACCCAATCACCTAGATCCTAGGAGGTGAGCCTAACCAAGGTGGCAACTCCACGGGGGACTTATTACCCCTTCGTCGGTTCGCTCTTGTTTGATCAGTATCCCCTTTTACTTTTTGCATTACTTTCTATGACATATGGGTTTTTCAACCCTTTCATTCGAGCCAAGGATTTTCTTATCCCCACACTCGTAGTTGTCCCAGGGAAGCGAACTACTCAAGCTTCCTTCCCTACTCTCCCTTTGAGTTAGGACTCACGATCCGACTTCCAGGTTCCTTCCTGGGTTGGTGCTAGAGGGCACTTAAAGGTCCCTGACTCCCCACTTCCTTGCCCTAGTGGACCCTCCACCAAGGCCCCTTGCATCGGTAGCTCATCTGCTACAACACACAGCACGCATATTGCTACTGGCAAGTCTCTTTCCGGTCATATTGCTGAGGTACGTAGGAAGGCTGCCCCGATCGCTTTTGCGAGAGGCAAGCAGGTTGTCGTCGCGTCCGAGGATCATCATAAGGCAACACCCCATGCTCCTTCACCACTTCGAACCTTTACACTTAGAGGCTTGACACACCAAGGTGAAGACCATATGACCTCTACCTCTCACACGCACCTTAGGGCTCATGATCCAACCACTGGAGCCACACCTCAGGGCAACTCTTATGATGCCTTGAGCTCGCTTCCAGGGTTAGGCCTTCTCGGGCCGAACCCTGCTGCGCCATACATTTGCAATCCGCACTTTGGGGCAGCGCTAGCTTTATGCCAGCTCGAGCACATGAGAGTCAACCACTTTGTCCTCCCTCCCGGCACGCACAGTTTAACCCTGTGAGAGATGAGCCCCCGCCTCGTCCCTCACAGACACAAGCTTGTGGGTCTCGACCTCCCAAAGTTGAGCCCAGTTGGCCTAGCCCAGGCTGACCCTCAAGTCACCTGGACGGCTAACCCTAAAGGTGCACACACACCAGCTTTGCAGGTTCCCCCTCGATCTCGACTCAAGCGAAGTCATGAACTAGCTCCTTCTTCTGTCACTCGTCCATCACTAGGCAAGCACCGCGAGACCTGGTACTCAAAGGTTTTCATTAAGAGTACCATCTTGAGTCAGGCCCCTCAAGGGCATTTGGGGTGACGACTTAATGTCTGACAAAAGCCTCCAGCCTCTAAGGTAGAAACCCAGGTTGCCTTTTGTCCTTGGACCCCACTCGCTGCTCCAGCTAATAGACACAGCCCTGACATGCTCAAGAATGGCAGGTCAGTTCAAATCTCAGGCTCGGTTATGGAGTGAAGGCTACAACAACCTCAAGATTAAGTAGAAGAGAGGCTTGCAAATTCTGACCACAGAAGTCTCTAAGGCTGTTGAGATTACCACTCTCGGTGACCTCCTGCCTCATAATCCCTCTTTCTCTCTCAAAACTCCAGAACCCGAGCAGGTCCGAGAATACTACTCGGTGATCATTGCTCAGAAGTGACGGTCCAAAGACCGTCGAGAACCGGTCCTCACAAGATCGACATACATGGCTCGAGTCCAGTCGGTGCAAGCTGAGCCCCTGCACACATACTTTCCACGCACGACTCGCTAACCTTGACAGTCCAGTACTCCCCTTGGCTCTAACCTTCTAGAAGAAACAGTCAGTGTCATGGTGATCAATGAGCTGCACGACATCCAAGAAAAGCGGATGAACGAGTTCGAGGTAATGATGTAGTCCATCGTCGTAAAGATGGAATGCCTAGAAGCCTTCAGGTCCCCTTCTTCTCATCATGAGATTGATTCCCTATCTGGTGAAGACAGTTCTCAAGAAAACTCCCCCACCGGCCTCTCCGGACAGCTCCGCTTCCCGCATGGTCTCGTAAACCGACATAGATGCCATGATGGCCCACAGTCTCAAGAACAAGGTCCCAGGAATGCAAGAGGCACCACTCTACCAGAAGCACCCTGGTCTCAGGAAGTTCGTAGTAACCCAAAAAGACACCCTCAAGTCCCTATTTCACTGGTGCAAGATGTCCTCCCGACACAAGCCCTGAGAAGCGCTAACAAAGACCCTCTGCAGACCCTCTTCGAGGCAATGCTCCAGCAAGGTCTTGTCCCTCCCAAGCCTGCCAGGCAGCCTAGGCGTCTAGCCCAGGGAACAGAAATACTCTGGTGCCCATATCACCAAGTATGGGGACACGAGCTAAAAGAATGCTCTGGGTTCAAAGCTATAGTCGTGGAGAACGTCCAGAAAGGCCACATCGTTTGTACGGTCCTCCCAGAATACTTCCAAGCCATCGCTCCTATTCAAGAGGAGGCCCCACTATAGGCCCCCTATGAGCATACACTGGACCCTTCAGAGCCCTCGATTTCTCAGCCCTGAGAAGTCTACCATGGGCGACGTAGGCTCAAATCCATGAAGCGTGAGGCAGTCCACCAAGCTAGGGCTAATCATCAGCCCAATAGGGCAGTCCAAACACATCCTTAGTGAGCCAGAAGGAGACGACGAGCACCCAGGTCTGCTCATCGATGGAATTGTCTTCCTCAGCCACCAGTCGAGGATGAATTCCTTAGGCCCCTTCCTCCACTGCCAACCTTACAGGACTTTATCCTAGGCATAGCTCGCCTTATCCTTTCGTTCAATCAGACGGACATCCCTGAGTCATCAATAGCTCGGGAGTCGTCTTATATGGGTGACGATGCTAAAAGCACCCCACAACAATCAAAGCTGGGGCAAGCCCTAAAATATCCCCTGCACTCGTCCAATATGGGTGATGACACTAAAAGCACCCCACAACGGTCAAAGTCGAGGCAAGACCTAAAATATCCCCTGCACTCGTCCATTATGGGTGACGATGCTAAAAGCACCCAACAACGGTCAAAGCCTGGGTAAGACCTAAAATACCCCTACAAATGTCCAATTCCGACGACGACGACGTAAAAAGCTTCCCGAAACATTCTAACTCTTTTTCTCCTCTCTCCTCTTCTATTTCTTTCACAGGTGTAGCTTGACATTGCCCAGACTTTGACGCTCTAAACAAAGAGCTCAGAGGCACCAGCCTCAGCAGATCACAGCAAAAGCACCTCAGAGAGATGCTGGCCCAAGCAGCTGGATTCTTGACAGTCGTTGACGCCTTGGTAGCCTGATCTAGGACCAAGCCATCGTCAAGCTCCTCTTCCAAAGAGGTCTCCCACATGGTGCAGATCTTAGAAGTACCACCCAATACGGGGCAAATGAGCTTGAGATCGGGGAAGAAGCTACAGCCCGCACCTCAAAAGCTCAAGGTCCTCAAGTTTCTTGATCCTTCGCTTTTCCCTAAACCTAAACCTCAAACCTCTACATACCTAATACAAATCCCTATTACTTCCCCATCGACCCAGACCGCACTGGCTGCACAACAAAGTCAGCCAGTCTCACAAACCAAAACTCAACTGAAGCTTATTCCTAAACCTACCCTACCACCTACACCAGTGATTGGATCAGGAACACAGAAGACTAATGAGGATAAAGTGAAATGTGACGTAATTGGGCACTTGAGAAAGCTTCCAGCCCTTTTAAGTATATATGAAGCCCTTCTACTATATAGAGACTATCATATGGCCCTAGTGCAAGCTCTTTCTAACCTAGACGTGTATGAGACTGAAATGGAGCCTATTGAGGTTGACCCAGCCATCTTGAGTGGGTGCTTGACAATCTCCTTTTTCGAAGACGACCTTCAGTTGAACTACACGCTTGCCCTATCAACCAGATCATACTGTATGGAGGGTCAGCAGTCAACCTAATCCCAAGAAGGATCCTCACCCGATTGGGATTAGGGACTAATGACCTCACTCTTACCCACATCACCGTGCAAGGGTTCAACCAATCAGGAGAAAAGTCGGCTGGGAAAATTCGCCTTCACCGTAAGATTGGTGACCTCAACGAGGGACCTTTCAGCACGGAGGATCACCTATACGCCTGGCCATCAAAAGGTTCTGCATGTCCCCATTGCTCTTCTAAAAGTAGAACTGACATACCAACCATTAAGGAAGGCACTTCAAATTCCATCCTCCTTGAACAAGGAGATCACCAGCAGCTAGAAGAAGGTCTTACACTTCTCAGGGGCTATCGAAGAAGTACAGGGGGACAAGAGTCAGCCCTCTGGTTCTCAAGAACAAGACCCCATAACAGAGCAGAGAAGTGAGGTTCGTAGCCTCCATAATCAGTTGGAGGTTATACGTGTTGCTTCAAAGCACTTAAAGGAGTTTGTCCTTGAGACTAAGACCTATGACGAGCTCAAAACCAATGCACCTCGAATCAAAGCCAAAGCACCCCAGACTGGAGTATTTACAGTGAACAAGCTCACCAAATCATGAGAACCATGAATCATGAGCCCCTATCCAATCAAATATTAAGGGGTGAGGAGGCAGTTGCTCTCTTGCTAAACCACGGTAGCCTCCTCTCCCAGGATAGCGATTTCTCCTTGTGTCCCCTCTTCTTGAACGCCATCTCCGCCTTGGCAGGTTTGACACCTTCTCCCTCTCCTTCTTCGCCCTTGTCCTCTGGGAGAGCCACTTCAACTACAGGCTCCTCCACAGAGCCTGCCTCTTCAGCAGCCGGGGGTACTTCCTCTAGGCCCTCCAAGCTTGATCCCTAAGGATGTCCTGCCACTGCATCCTCTCAGTTACATCACTCGAGGCAGCAACCTCCTACTGCTTGGGTGGTCCCTCTTCAGTCCCTGAGGCTCCAGCCTCTTCTATGACCCCAAGCTCTACCGGGGTTTCCCTTTCCTCAGTAGGTACAACAACCTCCAGAGCTCTAGAGGCCCTCCCCGCCTTCGCATCCTTACCAAGGCCAGCCTCATCAGCCTTGTTCACCTCCATCGGGACTGGGCCCTCCCTTTCAGCCGCGGATGTCACTTCCTGGTCCGAAGCAATTTTGATTGAGGCATTGAGATTCGAGGCACCGGCCTGAGCCTCTGATGGGCTAAATACCTCCCCCAGCAAAGGAGTCCTTGCCATATTCCTCTACCTCATCTCCTTGCTCCAGTGAGAATTTTCCCCTTTCCAGGGGTCGCCGACATCCCAATACCCCTTGCCAGAGTTCATGGGCTTCCGTCGCTCACACTCTTCTTCTAAAATATGGCAACATGAACTTACTAACTTTTGTGAGCTCCAAGCACATGGCCCAAGTTATGCAAATGTGCCTCGGGAGCCAAGTCTCCCGGTGGATTCCCAACTGATCCGTCTTCAAACGGGCTGCCTTACTATGCCTCTTCTCAAAGAATACAGAGAATGGGCAGCCTTAGTAGAGCTTGTGCTGCCAAGCAAATCTATGAGGGAAATGCCCCTCGAGCTTCGCACTGTGAATAGTACAGTAGGGATGAACCCCGCCTCCTTCTGAGTTGTAGGAGCACCGTCCAAGCTCTTGCTTCAACAGAATCAAGAAGTGCAATCATTCGGGAAGGTTGAGGGATATTTTTCGAAGTCCACACCCTCAAGAGACTATTTGTGGTTCTGGAGCGTAAGGCCTTTATCAGGACCACCTCGTATTGAACCAGGCCTTTTTTAAAGGTGAAATGCTATGAACCTTCGATCGGCATTGTTTTCTGCTACACCAAGTTTGCTTTTGATGCTCAAGGTATCTCCTGTAGGTCTCCTCAAGTGGGTTTGGTGAAGACTTCCTTGAAGCCTGTGGCAGGATAGACCCTGACTTTGTCTGTTTCTTACCTTTTCCATGGCTCTTAGCATTTCAGGAGGGATCGTTTGGTCATCATCCTCACCCTTAAGGACTCTTGTTTTTTGTTGAACTGAGGAGATCTTATACAGCTCTCACTCCCTGATGAGCCATGAAACTGAGGAGATCTTATGCTGCTCTCACTCCCTAATGAGCCATGAAACTAGGGAGATCTTATGCGGCTCTCACTCCCTAATGAGCCATGAAACTGGAGAGATCTTATGAGGCTCTCACTCCTTGATGAGCCATGAAACTGAGGAGATCTTATGCAACTCTCACTCTCTAATGAACCATGAAATTGGGGAGTTCTTATGCACCTCTCACTCCCTGATAAGCCATGAAACTAGTGAGATCTTATGCGGCTCTCACTCCCTGATGAGCCATGAAACTGGGGAGATTTTGTGTGACTCTCACTCCCTAATGAGCCATGAAACCGGTGAGATCTCATGAGGTTCTCACTCCCTGATGAGCCATGAATCTGGGGAGATCTTATGCGGCTCTCACTCCCTGATGTGCCATGAAACCGGGGAGTCGGCTGAGGCTGTGGAAGTGTGTCAACCGGCTTTGTCGGTCCAAGCACCCTTTCACAGGTTTTCATTTGAAAATGGGAAGTGGCACCGTGAGGACGGTTTCACCAACTTCTATTATATCTTGGCTCTTTTACCCACGACTTTATGCTCATGTCCACCCTTTTCATAAATTTTTGCTCACGGTGCCCTCTTGGCGTTTCTACCATGGCTGGGTTTCTCTTTCCACGTAACTCTTTTACTCATGGTTTCGTGACCATGCCCGTCCGTCATTTTTACTCCTGGCATTCCCTTGTCCAGGTGTACACCATGCCGGTTTTTTTTTTTGAGAAGGCATGTTTTAGGGTCGTGCCTTCGAGACCTGTGTGAAGCCTTTTAACGTCATGCAGCCAGAATGCGCACTATAGTTTAGGGTCATACAGCTGGATCGTAGTAGTAAGGAATGGCAGTCTATAAAGGCCATAGAGTGACTCTGGTGATGACTTTGACTCTCTTGGGAGGATGGCATGAAGTTTCCTGTGGAGAGTTGATTGGATGGTAGGTGAAAGGTGGTGACCCACTAGTTGACGAAGAATATGGGCACCAAGATGGCTTGCCGTTTGGTGAGCATGGGTAAAACGCACTAGGCGATGATGAAATATGGTGAAGGTGGCCCTCATACATGAATGGGCAGGGTAGGGAAGACATGCATGGAGATGCACGTAAAGGGCATGTGCGCCTAAGTAGGCTCACTAAGGAGAAGAAGAGGGTATGCATACACAAATGGGTCAATTAAGGAAAGTGTGCATGAATATGCACGTGAAAGGGGTGTACGGTTAACAGGTGCATGTTTTAAGGTCGCGCCTCCTAGACTTGGGCAAATAAGTTTAATGTCATGCAGCTAGAACGGGCACTATGGTTTAAGGTCATATAGCTTTGACTGTGGTTATGAAGGTTTAGGTCATGCAACCAGGACTGTGAAGTTTAAAGTCATGCAACTAGACCTCCACTACAGTTTAAGGTCATATAGTTTGGACCATGGCTATGCAGTTTAGGGTCATGCAGCATGGATCGAGTACAAATCACCAAGTCAGTAGGGCTGCATTGGGGGTAGGTATGTGGATAGCAATCTGACTCCCTGGGGAGAAAAATAGTTAAGGCTATACACATGCGAAGAGATGTAGATGAAGGTGGTGACCCTACTAGGAGCAGTAAACAGGAGAGGCTTCACTGGGGATTAGCAGGGCCAGTGTGACTCCACGGGGATAATGAATATATCTGTGCATGGAACTCTAACATTCCAGAGAACAGATGAACCCCATCGTGAGTTGAAGTGGTAAGAATGGCCTTAACTCTCTGGAGATGACGGGGTGAGTACGACCCTTGCATACATCTAACTCAACTGGGGTTATAGTTGGAGTTATGCGTATGGACTATTTATCGCACTATGCATTACAGTTTTAGGGTCTTGTAGCTCGGATTGTGGCTATGCAGTTTAAAGTCGTACAGCTAAGACCATGTAGTTTGTGGTCGTGCAACTAGAACTCTGCTACAGTTTAGGGTCGTATAGTTTGGACCATGGTGTTAAGCCTTTATTGTCATGCGGTCAGGATGAGCACTATGGTTTAAGGTCACACATCTAGACCATGGTCCTAAGTTTAAAGTCATGTGACATGGACTATGCTGTTTAAGGTCGTGCAACTAGACCTCCGCTATAGTTTAAGGTCATATAGTTTGGACCATGGTCATACAGTTTTGAGTCATGTGACAAGGACTATGTAGTTTAAGGTCATGCAACAAGACCTCCGCTATAGTTTAAGGTCATAAAATTTGGATCATGGTCGTACAGTTTTGAGTCATATGACAAGGACTATGGCTGTGTAGTTTAGGGTCGTGTAGCATGGATTGTGGTAGTGCAGTTTAAGGTAATGTAGCACGGACTGTGGCTATGCAGTTTAGGGTCATGCAGCATGGGTTGTGGCTATGCAGTTTAGGGTCCTGCAGCATGGACCATGGTGGTATAAGTTAGGGGATGTGACTCCATGAGGGAATAGAGCCGTCATCGGAGACTGGTCTCTCTGAGGAATGAGAATATGATGCAGGGAATGAAGTTCTTGAAGATGAGAGATGATGGTCTAAAGGGGAGTGTCAAGGCCTGTGTGTGACACTAAGTGTGGAGTGGCACATTTCATCAATAAGCCTAAATGATGTGTAAAGTCACTTCGTGAAGCACTCGAGAGTAGCCCTTGATATTTCGTGTGGCAGTGATCTGTGGATGACACGTGCGGTGATGACCCTTGGATGAGACACACAGAGAAAATCTTTGGACGAGCACGGCGATAGTCTCTAGTCGAGGTACTTGGTAAAAGTTTTGATGGCGGGCGTGGCACTAGAGCTGGGGACACGGGCTTGGCCCGCCTCGTCCTGGTCTTATCAGTATCAAGAGCTGGGGACTGGAGAATCATTCTAAGCTTGTCGGGGGTAGTCTTTGGTATTGTGGGGTATAAAAAGTGGAGAAACCCTAGTTTACTATTTTACCAAAGGGTAAAAGAGTGCAACAACTTTTAGAGAGAGAGCCAAAGCTTTTTGACAAAGGTTTTTTAGCGAGCACTTCTCTGCCAAAACTGGCAGATACAGGTCCTTAGGGTTTTTTTTAGCGAGCTTCAGGATGTGCGAAGCTTCACAACATGATTAGGAAGACTTTTCAGCAACTGTCGAGGCTTGCTGAGCAAGGAAGAGGGTCTCTCGAGGCCTTAGCAGAATTTGAAGAGGTGCCCTGCCGGTGTTCGAGTGCTGCTCCGACCATTCAGCTACCGAAATGGAGGTAACAGAGAGTTCAGAGGGATTTGTCAGCTCTCTGGTTGATGAAGGAGAAGGAGAAGGGGCTGCATTGAGTTCACCGAAAACACAGAAGAATTCCGGTGAGCTTTAGTGACCTGTTGAAGTGAGAAACCAGGGAGAAGGACAATCCGTAAGAACTTAGGGGTGCTTTTTCCAGGGAATACCGGTCATTTTTCACTAACTCCAGCAACGAGCAAAAGGTGGGAAGGGTTTTCTCGATGTTTTCCATGATATTTCTAGCAATCAAAAAAGGGGAAAAATAGGGTCAGATGGGAGGATTCCCGACGGTCAGAGGTGTGTCTCCGGTGAAACCCGAAGGATTGCGGGGAAGGTGAAAGTTCGTAGGAAGGTGGACCGTCAGTGAGGGGTGACTATTAGGGGAACCAAAGAGGCATCGATGCCCCCCCAAAAATTGGGTACATTGGGAACTGGGGTGCTTCAAAGTCACGTATGCCATTAAGTCACATGTAGCTCCGCCTTCGCACTTCTCTGGGCCACACACGGCGATAGCCACGCTTCGGGGCATGAGGCTTGTGATGATAGTCCTGCGTGTGGTTAGCCTGCTCGTGGTGATGATAGGACGTAGCATTGTGTTGCGCATAGCGATGATCTCGGACAACGATGTCTTGCAGGGGTCTAGAGTGATGGCAAACGGGGAGGCCTTATCACCGCGGTGTGTTGGAAGCCAAATCCCCCAGCACAACTGTGAAGTCCATATTGTTCTGTGGAAGGGCGTCCACTGTGAATAGGGTGTGCTCTCCATCATAGGCAAGTTCCTTACCAGAGAAGTCTACCTTGTGTGTTTGATATACTCATCGGATGAATTAAAGTTGACTCAAAAGTGGTTGGCTTCCTCTTTTAGCCAGTAATCATTCTCCTTGGCAGGACCGAGGCTAACTTCTCTTAGTGGTTTTGCCACTTCTTCATGGGGCAGGCATTTCTTTGGTGGGTTTGCTTCTTCAGTAAGAGGAGGGCATTTCTCTTGGCCTGTAACTGTCCTCTTATCTTTAGATGCAAGAGCAACGCCGCTGACTTTGGTTTGTAACCGTTCTCTTATCCTCATATGCAAGAGCTTTGTAGCTTCCCTGACAATGGGCCTTCGTTTGTAACTTGCAACTTTTTCTAATGCAATAAAAGAAATGAATTTCCTTTGAGATGGCTTGATGTTTCCCATATTCATTTCTATCTTTTTATTTAACACATCGCACTTTATTGTCATATTAGGGATAATACTTCTTTAAATATCGCCCGTTGATAGGGGGCATAGCCTTTTCTCCATCAAAGTTCATCAGTGTATGGGCCCCACTTGGCGTAACCTTCTTGATTACAAATGGACCCTCCCACTTAGGCTCAAACATTCCTTTGTGATGCCCGTGCATGACGATCGGTCTCATGACTGCTAGGACTAGGTTCCCATGAGCGAATGAACGAACCTTGAGGAACTTGTCAAAGGGTCTCTTCATTCTTCCTTGATTGAGTTGGAGGTTCTGTTGGGCCTTTAGTATCTTTTCATTAAGGGCATCAAGCTCTTGGTAGCAGAGCCTAACCCTCTTGTCCTCAGTTAGTCCCTGATGTATAGTAACACGGAGTGAGGGTATTTGAATTTTGAGGGGTAGGACCGTCTCACCCCCATAGACCAAGGAATAAGGGGTGGAATTCTTAGCATTGTGAGTGGTAGTGCGATGGGCCCATAGAGCCTCAGGAAACTTCTCGTGCCAGTTCTTCTTTGACTTTGACACCGAGTTCTAGAGCACCCCGCACATTGTCTTGTTGAATGCCTTAGCTAACTCGTTGGCTCAAGGGTAGTACATAGTCGAGTACTTCCACTCGAAACAAAACTGGTTGACTAGGCGATCCACATGCTAGCTCCTGAATTGAAGGCCATTATCAGAAATTATTCGGTTTGGGACCCCAAACCAGTAGATGATGTGGTGTCGCATGAAGTTAACAACAACGGTTCCTGGAACCTGTCTGAGAGGGACTGTCTCAGCCCATTTGGAAAAGTAGTTTGTTGCCGCCAGGATGAAGGCATAACCCTAAGCAGTCCATTTGGAAAAGTAGTTTGTTGCCGCCAGAATGAAGGCATAACCCAAAGCAGCCCATTTGGAAAAGTAGTTTGTTGCCGCCAGGATGAAGGCATAACCCAAAGCAGCCCATTTGGAAAAGTAGTTTGTTGCCGCCAGGATGAAGGCATAACCCAAAGCAGCCCATTTGGAAAAGTAGTTTGTTGCCTACAATGTCCATGCCCCACTAGGAAAAGGGCCATGATGTCATTATAGGATGGAGAGGCTCTGAGGGCTGATGAATGAGACCTGACATCTTTTGGCATAGTTTTGGACGTCAGCTACCATGGAAGGCTAGTAATAACCGAATCTGCGTATGCGCTCGTAGAGCATGGGGTCGGACCGATGCAGCCCGCAAATGCTCGAGTGTGCTTCTTCGAGTACTTTGCTTGCCTCTAGTGCATCAACGCATCTTAGGAGGACTCTGTCAAATGATCGACGAAAGAGTACATCCCCATCGAGAAGGGTGTACTTGTTGGACATCCGTCATACTCCTTTACGTTCCACCCGATCTTGAGGCAACCTCTCATGTTTTACGAAGTCCATGATAAGGTCCCTCCAATCTTCTACTTGTTCAACCTCTGCAAACATCGGGTCGAAAAATCTGGGCTCCTGCTCTCTGGCCTTTGATTCTTTTCCTTAGAAAATTTCTTGCTCTGTCTTGATGACATCCCTAGCCCCGAGAAGTGTCGTGAATGGGTAAGGCAGACACTCAAGAAAGACATCCCTCTCATCGTCTACGTCAACTTTGGTTCTCAAGTCGACGTGTCTCCATTTGGTTACCCAGACTGGAGTGGGCCCCGTTGAAGACAATTGGATGGTGGCACCGAGCTTTGAGAGGGCATCAGCCTACGAGTTTAGCCTTCTAGGGATATGACTCAGGAAGAAGTCATCGAACTGAGCCATGTAAGTTTTGGCTGTGTCATTATAAGG
This sequence comes from Amborella trichopoda, assembly GCF_054954075.1. NCBI lineage: Eukaryota > Viridiplantae > Streptophyta > Magnoliopsida > Amborellales > Amborellaceae > Amborella > Amborella trichopoda. Next base: position 22,238,765 of record NC_142337.1, on the reverse strand, counting down.
CTTGAGAGTATCCTTCCTTATGTCAAAAATCCCCTTTAGCTGTCGAATAACTAGCTCAGAGTCATCGAAGATATTTAACTGCTCTAATTTTAGCTCCTAAGCCATCTCTAGTCCACTTATGCAGGCTTGATACTCGGCTTCATTATGAGAAAATGCCTCCCCAAGTGAGAAGGATGGAGGAATTATTCCTCCATCGAGAGTCAGGAACACAACTCCGGTGCCCCCTCTATCAGACTAAAATGCTCCATCAAAGTACATCTCCCATGGCCGAGTTAGCGCCGCACATAAAACTTCTTCATCCGAGAGATCACTTGACAGGGGAGATTCTAAAGGGATTGGGTGAGCTGCAAGGAAGTTTGATAGGGCTTGACCTTTAACCGCCTTCTGTGGTACATATGTGATGTTGAACTCCATCAGCAATAGTGCCCACTTGGCAAAACGTCCTGACAAGCATGGCCGGGTCATAAGGAACTTGACCGGGTCTGCCTCAGAGATTATTTTGACCTCGTGGCTGAGCAAGTAATGGCAAAGCTTTTGTACTGTAAAGCTCAAGGCTAGGCACATTTTTTTGATGGGAGGGTAATTCTTCTCTGCCCCTTGCATTTTGTGACTGAGATAATAGAGCGTTGTCTCTTTCCCTCCATCATTGTTCTACACCATGAGTGCCCCAAGTGATTCGTTGAGGATAGTCAAGTATAGGATGAGTGGCCTTCCTAACACTGGCGTAAAGAGTACTGGTGGATTCAACAATTACCGCATGATGTCCTCGAGCGTAGCTTAGCATGCTTCATTCCATATGAAGGGAGCGTCCTTCTTTAAGAGGTTTGAAAAGGGTCTGCATCGCCTTGAAAGGTTTGAAATGAACCTCGGAATATAGGCGAGTTGTCCTTGGAGTGACCGTAGTTAATGGAGGGTTGTAGGCTGTGACATGTCCTGAATTACCTTGATTTTGATTGGCTCGATCTCCAGCCCATGGTATCTCACAATAAAACCTTAAGGTCTTGCACGTCAGTGGCTTTTGTTTCAGACTTTACCACTAAGTTATCTACATAGCACTCGACCTCCTTGTGAATCATGTCCTTGAAGATGGTTATGATGGCTCGTTGGTATGTGGTGCCAGCAATCTTTAGCCCAAAAGGCATCACAGTGTAGCAAAAGACACCTTTTGAAGTCAAGAATGCAGTGGCCTCCTCATCCTCTTTTGCCATCCTGATTTGGTTGTAATCAGAATAACTGTCTACAAAGGAGAAGATTAAAGAATGGGCTATGGAGTCAACTAGCATCTCGGTGAACGACAGGGTGAAATCGTCCTTGGGACAAGCAGTGTTCAAGTCACAAAAGTCAATGCAGACCCTGATTTGGCCCTTTTTCTTCTTGATTGGGATGACATTCACCAACCATCTTGGGTATTTGACTTCACGTACGAATCCATCTTGCAGGAGCTTGATCACCTTAGCATCGATCTACATCTCAATGTCGGGCCTAAACCTTCTTCATTTTTGCTTCATTGGTTTGATGGTTGGATCAATACCGAGGCGATGGACAACAATCTGGGGGTTTAGACTAGGCATCTCATGATAATGCCAAGTGAAGATGTCCCGATTTCCTCGAAGTAGAGAGATATAGCTTTCTTTCTCTTCCGAGGACATCTTCGTCGAGATGACGGTTGGCCTAGGGTCGGCTCATCCCCCAAGTTGATCTCTTCAAGCTCATCAGTCGTAGCCTACCCTCCCTCTTCGCACTCTTAGGGAGCTTCCTGGAGTTCCTCGTCGGGGGACTCACAAGGGTTTTTTGTGATCTCAAATGTGGTCACCCATGATCCTGACATCTCGACCTTTAGGAGGGACACAATGTGGGAGAGGACTGGTCTTTAGCTGGTGCAGGTGATAGAAGGGTAGGCTTCAAGCGGGGGGTCCATGACCTCATGATTGGGCTCACTCAGTACTTGCCCTGAGTTGGATGATGCGTCATGTACTTGGATCATGTGATAGGCCTTGTGAGAGCAGGAGCTCGAACGTGGTTCAGTTTTCACTCGTGTTGCCAGGGCGTCGGCAGCTATCGAGAATCCTGCCGCCGAGGTCAGTATTTCTCTAAGGCGTTCTTACTGCGGCATGGTAAGGCTGGTCCCTCCAAACTCTTTGTTTAGAGTGTCAAAATCTGGGACCATCGAGTTGTACCTACAAAAGGAATATAGGAAGGGGAAGGAGATGAAGAGTTTGAACATTCTGGGCATCTTTTTACGTTGTCGTCGGAATTAGATGTTTGCTGGGGGTATTTAAGGTCATGCCCCAGCTTTGACCGTTGTGGGGTGCGTCACCCACTTTGGCCGACTCCTAAGATATTGATAACTAAGGTTTGTCTGCCTGATTGAACGATACGATGAGGCGAGCTGTGCTTGAGAAGAACTCCCACAAGGTCGACAGTAGAGGAAGGGGCCTGAGGAATTCTTCCTTGACTACTGGCTGAGGAAGACGATTCCTTTGGCGGGCTGACCTAGGTGTTCATCGTCACCATCAAGATCCCTGAGGGGTGTTTGGACCGCCCTATCAGGCTGGTGAGTGGCTCTATCCTGGTAGATTGCCTCACGTTTCAGGGACTTGAGCCTACTTCGCCCATGGTAGATTTCCCAAGGCTGAGAGGTCGAGGGCTCGAAAGGTCCAGGGCATGCTCATGACGGACCTGTAGTGGGGCTTCCTCTTGAACGGGAGTGTGGGGTTGGACGTGTCTGAAGAGAACCCCATAGACGATGTGGCCTTGTTGGACTTTCTCAGTGACTATGGCCTCGAACCTAGTGCACTCCTTGAGTTTGTTACCCCACACTTGGTGATATGGGCACCAGAGTTTTTTCGTGCCCAAGGCAAGACGCTTAGACTATCTAGTTGACTTGAGGGTGACAAGACCCTAATAGATCATTGCCTTGAAGAGGGTCTGTAGAGGGTCTTGCTCAGTATTTTGCTAGGCTTGCGCCAGAGGGTCTTCTTACACAGGCAGAAGAGGCACCTGAGGGTGTCTTGCCAGGTCGCCCTGAAATTCCTGACACTGATGCATCTTTTATGCCAAGAGTTTATGGAAGTTAGTGTGCTCGCTGATGTCATGACCTTGTATCTGGTGGTATGCACACCAGAGGTTCTCTGTCCCTGGAGGTAGGAACATGTGCTGCCTTGTTGGCTTTGGGGTGGCGATCCCTTCTTCGAGCATTATAGAGAAAATGCACAAAGGATAGCGGGTTCCTCGTCGTCCTCTTGGATCACGACTACGTGAGATGCCTCACCTGCTCCGAATGTCTTTTTCAACTCTTCGAGCTTTATCTTGCCCTTGTTGATAAGGGCCTCGATAGTGTCGTTGAGCTTATAGAAGTCGTGAGTGGGGTAGGCTACTCTCCTATGATAGGCGCAATACTTCTCATTCTACTCCTGCCTCGGAGACTCTGTAGTGGTGACCTCTGGCAACTAGATCATGTTTTGTCCTAACAGTAGTTGGAGCAGTAAAGGGGTCCACTCCGTGTCAAAGGGGTAAACCTTATTCTGGTGCTCTGCTTACTATTTTTAGGAGGCGGGACCGTATTATAATATTGCTACTTGCCCCCTGTCTGAGGCGTCTGTGCTTTAGAGAGGTCGAGAGTTTGGGGAGCCACGCCTTTGGTGTTCATCACAGTGACGGCCGTGTTGATCACTACCTTTTGATTGCCCCGACTGCTAGAGCGAGAGGGTAATCTGGAGGATTGCTGACAAGGGCTACCATAGTGCTTGAACAGTCCCTCGATACGAACTGCCTTGGAGATGAGCTCTGACATGGTGGGTGGATTGGATGCCTCGACATGTAGGGAAATCTCGGGAAGCATGTTTCGTATGCAGGAGTAGACTGCTTCCTTCTCAGTCATGGTATGGCGTGAAAGGTCGCTAACTGTCTCCATCGGGTGATGAACTTGTCGACCGGCTCACCAGGGTCTTCAATCAAGGTGAGGAGCTCGATGGCTTTCACGTCCCTTTGGACTCCGTAGAAGCATTTGTAGAACATCATTTCTTGCCAAGTGTGCAACGAGTTTGGCTACAGTCGAGCATACCACTGGAAGGATGGTCCTTCGATGGTCTTGACAAATTAGCAGAGGAAGAGATGTCCGACAGTTGCCATCTCCAAGCAAGATGCTTGGAAGTGGGCTGTATGCAGGTGAGGAGATGTGGTACCATTGAACAGGAGGAGTTTCCCTTTTTGTTAGTTTGGGGGAAATGACACATGGTCAATGTATGAAGGATATAGATTTTGGTGAAGTGGCATCTCCTGCATGCTCGAGACCTTGTTCTTGAGGCTATGGGCCACCATAGCATCTATTTCGGTCCTAGGAGACAGGAGGGGGAGTATGCCAAGGAGTTGTGTCCTCACCGATTGAGGAATTAGACGAAGAAGGGGACCTGGAGGCCTCTAGGTGCTCCACCTTTCCGAGGATGGCTTGCATCAATTCCACGAACTTGTTCATCCGCTCCTCCTGAGGATCGTTCGGGTCATTGATCACCATGACACTGACCGTTTCTTCTGGGAGGTCAGTGTCAGGTGATGCAACGGACTACCGAGGCTGGCAAGTCATATGTGGCAAGTCAGTCTTGAGGGGGCTCACCTTGCCCCTACTGGACTCGAGCTTTGCATGCCGATCTTGTGAGGACTAGTTCTTGATAGTCTTGGGACCGTGACTTCTGGCTGGTGATCACCAAACAGTATTCCTGGACTTGTTCAGGCTCTGGAGTTTGAAGAGGGAAGAATGGATTACAAGGCAAGAGGTCATCAGGCATGGTGACCTTGACTGACTTGAAGGTTTCCCTGGTCATGATATGCAGGATTCTTTTTTGCGATCCTGAGGCAGCTGTGGACCTCATTCCAGATCTGAGCCTGAGACCTGGACAGCCCCGTTTTCATCGAACAAGTGAGGGCCATGTCTATGAGCTGGAGCATGGAGTGGGGTCCAAGGACGGACGGCAGCATGGATTCTTGTCTTAAGGGCTGGAGGCCTCTGTCCAACATGAAGTCGTTGCCTCGAACTCCTTTGAGAGGCCTTGGTGTTCGATGGACCCAAGGCTGCCTCAAGATGGTACTCTTAGGGAAGACCTTTGAGTAACAAGGCTCGAGGTGCTTGCCTGGCGTTGGGGAAGTGGCAATGGAAGAAGCTGGTTTGTGACTCCGTTTGAGGGATGAGGTGGGAGCTTGTTTCTCACAAGGTGAAGCTGTGTGCACCAGGAGGGAGGACGTAAGGTCGACCCTCCTGTGTTATAGACGGCATAGAGCTAGCGCTACCCCGAGCTGTGGAAGGGAAATGCATAGCGCATGTAGGGTTTGGCCCAAGAAGGCTTGGCCCTGGATGCGAGCTCAAGGCAACATGAGGGTTACCCCACGGTGTGGCTCTAGTTAGTAGACCATGAGCCTTTGGGTGAGTGCGAGAGGTGAAGTCCTCAGGACCTCCTCCTCTGTGTATCGACCCTCCAAGTGTGGAGGCATGGAGTAGTGAAGGAGCACAAGGGGTTGCGTTGCGACAAACCTCAAGAGCGACAGACGTTTGCTTGCCTTTTGCAGGGATGGACGCGGCAGTCTTCTGGCGTACCGTAGCAGTATGACTGGCAAGAGATTCGCCAATAGCAGGGTTTGCGGCAGCAGGAGTGCTACCCATGAGAGGGGCCTTAGTGGAGAGTCCACTAGGTTGAGAAAGCGGGGAGGCAGGGACCCCTAAGTCCCCTCTCGCACCAAACCATATGAGAATATGAGAGCCAAATTGTGAGTCCTGACTCAGAAGGAGAGTAGGGAAGGAGGCTTGAGAGACTCGCTTCCTTAGGACAGCCACGAGTGGAAGGATAAGGAAGTCCTCGACCCGGATGAATAGGTTGAACAACCGAGGTGCCATAGAAAAAGGTGCAAAATGTAAAAAGGTAATTGGTCATACAAGAGCGAACTAAGGGGTAGTAAGCCCACAATGGAGTCGTCAAGCTGGTTAGGTGCCTCGATCTCGCCCTTTGGATCTAGGTGATCTGGCGGCACGTATCTCGTGTTTCTAGTGAGCCCAGGATTTGAGATCGCTCTCTCAAAACCTTACTCAAGGGAAAAGGCAGGTATACCAACCAATGAGAGAGGTATCTTAGGTGGGTTCGGGACTTACTCGGGCTAGCCTACGTGGGCATCCTCTTAGATCACGAAGAAAGCCCCCCAGATGGTTGAGCTGGTTCAGAATCGCCTCCCTTGATGTTTTTCTGCACAACACTTCTATGGTTAATTTGTAAGACAAGTGGGTCGAAGGGACCCACCCTTTTCTTAGGGCAATGCATGTTCACATGAGAAGGCGATGAAGTGCACTGTTCTGTGAAAGATATAAAACAGAAGAGAGCTGACGTGGGGGTGAGACTAGCATGACAACAATAAGTTACTGACACGGAGTGCTACCAAGATGAGCATGGTTCTCAGGACCAGCATGGCGACAATACTACTCAAGACTGAGGTCAGCAGGTCGATGATAGGCTACGTCTACCCTCAGTCAAGTGAGAGGAGAAAGAGGTGGAGAGGAAAGAATAAGACGGCAAAAAGAAGGGGAAATCCGGATGTCAATAGGTATCGTGGCGGGCAATGCAAGGACATTGTGCATCCCATATGGACGGCACTAGTTCCTGAAGAGGCACACAACGATAGTTTCTCCTAGGTCACACGACAATAGGCGCGGGACGCAGGGACAACAACGACAAGCACTGAGCATGTGGAGGAGGCTCGCGGACAGCGATAGGAGATGTTAATGCCCCTAGCGGGGGGCAATAGGTATCGCCGTCTACATTAGACGCGCGACCCCTGCAGGCAGAAACAAACCTTGTCATCAGGGTTCTTCATCAAAACGTCAAAGCTACATCTTTGGGGAACGATGGGCAGCGCCATCTACAGACCTCATTTGAAGGAAGAAACAGACGAGTAGAAGGGGATGGAGACTCGCACATGGCACTGCCGTCTCCATGCGCACCTTGTGAGACCAAGGGAGAGGCATGCACGGAACTGCCACTGCCGTGCATGATACCTACGAGGAACTCAGACAAAGAAGAATTAGAAGAGAGGGGAGAAAAGAGAGAGAGAAAGAAAAGGAAGAGAGGGAAGGTTTACCTCAAACTTAGGGGTATCGGTCAAAAGTTTCTCTCACCTCACTCCCTCTCTCAAGTGTGACACAACAGTGATAAGAAAGAGGAACTTGTATTAACTGAAAACTCTCTCTTGTATATGTATGCCTCTATCTCTTCTTCTTTTTTCAGTGTACAAGGATGGTACGTATATATAGAAGTGTGCTCCAAACATGGGCACCCTAATTGGTGGAATTTAAGATTAAATTGAATTAAAAGAAATTAGAATAAAAGGTGCAAAATGACAGATTTGCCCCTTCCTAACAAGTTGTGGAATTCCAGGACAGTCCCCGTGTTGCCCTAGGACATGCATAATCTTGCATGGCAGATCATTTCTGATGCCTGATTGATTGTAAGATGATTTTTCTCTTGTAGGGCTCGGCATGACGATCGACGAACTTCGAGCCATGGATCGTGTTTTAAGTGCATGAGCATGTGACTAGAAATTTGAGTAGATCTTGAAACTTTGGATCGATAGTGTGTTCGTTCCTTTATGTTTTTCTGTGTTTTCTTCATTGAATCACACTGAGCATGCTACTACGATCACTGGGCACTAAACGCAGCTCGATTATGTGATTGAAGGAAGATTTTGTAAGTTTGGAATTTTGGCCGGAATCAAGGATTCCGACGATGGAATTTTCAGTCTGTTCATCGGCTTTGTGGGTAGAATCCGACAGTTAATCATGTACAGAGTTTGGGTTAGAGATGGCCAGATACCTTATGCCTTCAATGGAATTGATCTTGCATCGATCGGGCTCGCGAGCAGAGTTATTGGTCCACTCGAGAGAGGCACACCTCTGCTGAATTTCTTGCACTTTTCATAGATTAGCAACTTCTCTCTAGCTTTTCTTGCCCTCGGGCATCGTCATGAAGCGTGCCACATATCAAACCGCTCGTCTTGATTAGACGAACATGATCACCAAATTTGAGCATGATCCAACTTAGGACGAGTGAGATATGAGCATCGAAAGTCATTAGTCGTGACTGTACCTTCAATGGTGTAGTGTTACACGGTGGCCGCACGAGAATAACGCGTAGCTTCTCTTATTTCACTCACGTTTAACTTCTTCCCAGAATGTTTGTTTGAGCAGATACTTGACCCCTAGGGGTTTTCAATCGTATCGAATCCAATGGTGGTGGTCCCCACAGTAATTTGAGACACTAAAAATGTACCTTTAGTTATAGGGGTCCGTTTCAGAGTGCTAAAGGTTGATTCAGTTGAAACTGTTTCTTATTCTGCATTGCCTTGAACATGTCGAAATGCGACAAAACTTGACAAGAGACTCTTGAGAGACCTCATGAAGATCTTGGCCAGTTCTAGGGCTGCTATAGGACAATCAAAATTTCCTCTACTTGCTAGGCCTTTATTGAGCAGGGGCTCCATGTTAATGAAAAATATCTTCCAACACGTGCGAGTCACCCAAAGTAAGTCACGGACCTAGGTGAGGTTGGTCCCCACCTCAAGTTTAAAATTCCTCTCTCACCAGTTGGGCACCGGGCCTTATTCTGTGAACAAGGTTCCCGAGAGAGCGGTCACAGGTCTCAGGTCTTCTGAACCCGAGACACATGTCACTTGATCACCTAGATCCAGGGAGGCGAGATCGAGGTATCCGACCAGTTTGGCGACTCCACTGGGGACTTACTATCCCTTTGCTGGTTTGCTCTTGCTTGATCGGCATCATCTTTTATTTTCTGCACTGCATTCCATGGCATCTGAGTTAATCAATCTGTTCATCCGAGTTGGGGATTTTCTCATTCTGCAATTGTGACCGTCTTTGGGAGGCGAGCTTCTCATGCCTCATTCCCTACACTCCTCTTGACTCAAGACTCACAGTTCGGCTCCTAGGTCCTTTCTTGGATTGGTGCGAGAAGGGACTTGAAGGTCCCTAACTCCCCACTTTCTAGTCCTGGTGGACCCTCCACCAAGGCCCTATGTATTAGTAGCACGCTTGCTACCACCCATAGCATGCACCCTGCTATTGGAAATTCCCTTGCCAGTCACATTGCTAAGGTACGTCGAAAGGTTGCTCTGTTTACTTTCGTGAAAGGCAAGCAAGTTGCCATTGCTCTTGAGGGTCAACACAACGCCACCCCTCATACTCCTTCACCACACCCAACCTCTATGCCTAAGGGCTCGACACACCAAGGTGGAGATCCCGGGGCCTCCACACTAGCACACACCTAAAGACTCATGGTTTGTCCACTCAAGCCACACCTCGGGGAAACTTTCTTGCTTCCTTGAGCTCATGTCCAAGCTAGGCCTTTTAGGGCTGAACCCTGCACGCATCATGCATTTACGTCCCAAAGGTTGGCGCAGTGCCAGTTCTGTGTCAGCTCCAGCACACGAGGGTCAACCACTTCATCTTCCCTCTCAGGGCACATAGCTTCACCCTATGATAGATAGGCTCTTACCCAGTCCCTCACAGACACAAGCTTGTTGGTCTCGGCCTCCTACGGTCGAACCAGCTGACCAAGCCCGGGCCGAGCTCCAAGTCACCCAGAGGGCTGCCTCCAAAGGTCAACACGCACCATCTTCATAGGTTCCTTCCCTATCCCGACTCAAGTCGTGAGCTAGTTCCTTCTTTTGTCACCCTTCCTTTGCTAGGAAAACACCTCGAGACCTAGTCCTCAAAGGTTTTTCCTAAGAGTACCATCTTGACTCATCCATCTCAGGTCAGCCATGCACCCGGACCCCACAAGGGGACTTCGGCAAAAGGCCTAATGGCAGACAGAAGCCTACAGTCTCCAAGGTAACAGCCTATCCTTGAAGCTCACTCTCTGCTCTAGTTGATGGACACAGCCCTCGCATGCTCAAAAAAGACGCGGCAGTCCAAATCTCAGGCTCAAATCTGGAGTGAAGTCTATTGCACCCTCATGATCAAGAAAAAGAGAGGCTCACAACTTCTGACTAGAGAAGCCCCTAAGGAAGTTGAGGTTACCACTCTCGATGACCTCGTGCCTCACAATCCCTTATTCCCTCTTTTGATTCTAGAGCCTGAGCTAGAAGTCCATGAATATCACTCTATAGTTACCGTCACAAGAAAAGACCGAGCAGCCAAGAAGTCACGGTTCTAAGGCCGTTAAGAACTAATCCTCACACGGTGGGCATACAAGACTCGAGTCCAGTCAGGGCATGCTGAGCCCCTACAGATCGACTTGTTGCGTACGACTCACCAACCCCTGCAGTCCACTACTCAACCTGGAACTGACCCTCTAGAAGTAACGGTCAGCGTCATGGTGATCAATGATCCGAGTGACGCCCAAGAAGAGCGGATGAACAGGTTCGAGGTTATGATGCAATTCATTCTTGAAAAGATGGACGACTTGAAAGGCTCCATGTCCCCCTTCTACTCACGATGAGGCCAACTCCACTCCTGTTGAGGACACAGCCGCCAAGCAAACTTCCCCACCGGCCTCCCAAGACAGCTCTGCTCTCCACATGGTTTCCCAAGCCGATATAGATGCCATGGTGACCTATAGTCTCAAGAGTAAGATCTCAGGCATGCAAGGGGCTTCACATTACCAAAATCCATACCCTTCGTACATCCACTAGATGTCATTTCCCCTAGACTATAAAGAAGGGAAGCTCCCCCTGTTCAATGGTACTACATCCCCGCACCAGCGTATATCTCACTTTCAAGTGGCTTGTTGAGAGGCGGCAGCTGATGGGCGGCTCCTCTTTTATCAGTTCATTGAGACTCTCGGAGGGCCAGTCTTCTAGTGGTATGATCGGCTACCTCGGAGCTCGATATGCACATGGCAGGAAATAGAGCAATTGTTTTACCAACACTTCTATGAAGTCCAGAGAAATGTGGAAACCATCGAGCTCCTCACTTTGACTCAAGAGCCTGGTGAACCAATGGAACGGTTCATCGTTTAATGGAGAGAGTTGGCAACCTATCATGCCACTCCCATGACTCAAAGAGAAGCAATTCAGACTCGCATACGAAATATGCTACCTGGGATCGCCTTGCATGTTGAGGCCTCCAATCCAACCTCCATGTTAGAGCTCATCTCTAAAGCTGTTCATATAGAAGGTCTATCCAAGCACCATGGTGGATCTCATCAACCGCCCTCCAGCTCAAGAAACAATCAGGGGAATGGCAATTCTCTCTCCAATAATCAGGGCAACCAGCAAAATGGGGTGATTAGTGCAGTTGTTACCGTGACTGACACTAAGAAAGCCTCCCCTCAAACCTCGGACCTCTCCAAAGGGGTAGTCACAACTAACGCACAGACAGCACCTCAGGCTGGAGGCAAGCAGCAGCAGTCCTATAACAAGGTCCCGCCCTTAAAAATATAAATCAAAGTGACTACTAGACTCAGGACCGGAACAAGGTGTACCCCTTCAAGGAGGAGTGGGTTCCTGCACTGCTTCAGTAACTACTAGAGCAGAACATGATTCAGCTGCTGGAGATCAAATCCCCAGAGTAGCCTGGACAGGAGACACATGAGAGATACTGCGCCTATCCTCGAGAGTATGCCACCCCACATCAAAGACACTATCGAAGCCCTTATTAACAAGGGCCCGATAAAGCTTGAAGAGCTAAAGAAAGCATTCGGGGCAACTGAGGCTTCCCACGTAGTGACAATCCAAGAGGATGACGAGGCACCTACTGTCCTCCATGCAATATTCTCTGTAACACTAGAAGAAGGTCTCATCATGCTGAACCGACAAGGTAGCACAAGTTCCTGCCTACAGGAACTGAGAACCTCTACCGTCCGTATCATCTGATACGTGGTCATGGCTTGAGGGAATGCACTGGCTTCCACAACCTCTTGGCAAAGAAGATGCATTACCACCAAGAAGTTCATGGTAACCTAGAAGGACACCCTCAAGTCCCTGCTCCACCAGTACAAGAAGACCTCCCGACACAAGCCTAGGGAAGTGCTGAGCTAGAACCTCTACAGGCCCTCTTTGAGGTGATGCTCCAACAGGGTCTTATCACTCCCAAGCTCACTAAGAAACCTAGGTGTCTTGCCTAGGGTTGGGAAAATCTCTGGTACTCATATCACCAGGTACGGGGCCACGAGCTAATGGAATGCTCTGGGTTCGAAGTTGTAATTACGAAAAAGGTGAAAAAAGGCCACATTGTTTGCCCCGTCCTCCCATAACACTTTCAAGCCATCATTCCCGTCCAAGAGGAAATCCCACTATAAGTCCTCTATGAGGATACTTTAGACCCTTCAAAGGCCTTGACTTCTCGACTTTAGGTAGTCTTCCATGGGCGAAGCAGGCTCAAGTCCCTAAAGCGTGAGGCAGTCCACTAAGCTAGGGCTACTCATCAGCTTGATAGGATGGACCAAACACCTCCTCAAAAATCTAGAAAGAGATGAGCACCTAGAACAGCTAGCCGAAGGAATCATATTCGTCAACCACCAATTGAGGAAGAATTTCTCAATCCCCTTCCTCCACTGTCGACCTTATAGGACATCATCTCAGCCACAACTCGCCTTCTCCCTTCATCCAATCAGGAGGATGTACCTGAGTCAACAACTCCTCGGGGTTCATCCAATACGACTGATGACATTAAAAGCAAACCTCAATGGTCAGAGCTAGGGCAAGACCTAAAATACCCCCTGCATACGTCCAATTCTGGTATAGATGTAAAAAGCTGCCTAACACATTCTAACTCCGCCTTTTCTTCTTCTTGTCCCTCTTCTTCTATCTCTTTCACAAGTGCAGCTCGGTATTGCCCAAACTTTGACTCCCTAAATAGAGAGTTCGAAGGCACCAACATTAATAGGTCACATCGGAAGCACCTAAGAGAGACTCTGGCCCAGGCGGCTTGATCCTTAACTGTCACCGAAGCCCTGACTAGCCAAGCCAAATCTAAGCCATCTTCAAGCTCCTGTTCTAAGGATGCCTTCCATATGGTGCAGATCTCGGAAGTATCATCCAGCACGGGGAAAATGAGCCCAAGATCAAGGAAGAATGAAGAGAACCTTTAACAATTCTGTCAAGGTTCACTCATTCACTCTTGGAAACCTAGTTCTAGTACTCAAGAGACTGATTTTCATGCATGGATGTCGCAACAGGAAGTTCAAACCCAAGTGGGAAGTCCCTTCATAGCCAAGAAGGTCAACACTAAACGGGGCCTATATACTAGCAAACTCTGAAGGAGAAGAGTCAATGCCCCTATCAACGGGCGATATCTATAAAAGTATTATCCTTGATGTTCTTTCAAAATCAAGTTCATGCAGTAAAAAGAAAGAAATGGAAGAGAAGAACATTAAGCCAACTCCAAAGAAATTCATTTCTTTTATTGCATTAGAAAAGGTTACAAGTAATAGTTAAAATCCCATTATCTGAGAGGTTACAGATATATTATTAACTGTTTATCTTGCATCAAAGGAAAATAAGTTGTTCACGTGTTTGAACGTATTTTTTAGCACCTTGGTCCCTAATAGGAAGTAGGTCAATAAGGCCTACAAAACAGTGAATACTCTTGACAGTCTTAAAATGGCCCTAAAATTGGTCAAGATCTTCATCAGCACTTCAAAAGACCACCTACCATGTTTCATCGCGATCAGATATGTATAAGGCAGCAAACACAAAGAAACAATTTCAGCGAAATCGGTCTCTCCCACCCTGAAATGGACCCAGTAACTAAAACTGAGCTATGGGACCACTGCCATTAAATATGGGTCAAGTTTCGACTTAATCGGGCACTCCAAAACAAAGTTATAGGCAAACGATTAAAAGGGGGGTAGGCCGCACACTCTTCCCATGTGGCCTCATTCCATCAAAACACCATTAAAGGTGGTTATTTTTATAGTAACGGGAAGTCACTTTCGGGGCCTATAACTCACTCATCCCAAGTCAGATCGCTCCCAAATTTGGTGAGCATGTTAATCTCATCAACACAAGCAATTCAATAGGTGATACGCCAGGTGACAACACTCAAGCAGAGAAAAAAACTAAATGGAAGTCGCTGATCCATGAAGGAACTTGTCGAAAATTCAACAGCAGCACGCCTCACTCCGACAAATAAATCACGTTGCTCGCATACTCGAACGGCACGAAACAAATTTCATTATGTGTGTGAGGTCCGAGGCTATCTCTGGTCTGAACTTCATGTACGATGAACGGTTGGATTTGACACACGAAGGAGTCAAAGCTGCTGTAAATTTTGACCTTGGAATTTCAAGATTCTGGTGAAAACTTCAAGACGACAAAATCTTCATCTGGACATGAAATCAAGCTGCGTTTGTTGCAACGTGATCGTGACAGCATGCCCAATGTGATTCAATGAAGAAACCATGAAGAAACATCAATGAATGAGCACACAATCGATTTGGAGTTTTCAACATTAATCCAAAGTTCAAGTCTCATGATCATGGCTAAAAAACATGATTCCTGACTTGAAGTTAGTATCACAATGATCGCAATGTCGGGCCCTATCAGAAAACAATAATGTTTTAATCAAATGGGCATCAGAACGACCTCGGGTCAGCAACCAAAGATCACGCAAGTTCTCAGGCACCAACAGGGACTGTTCTGGAATTCCACACATTATTAGGTTGGGGACAGTCCTTTTGCACCCATTTTTAAAATTCCTTTAAATTCAATTAAATTGTAGTTAACTTCAATTCTAGCTAATTTTTGGGCATTGTTTATAGCGTAAAATTGAGCGATCTAACGATGTAGATCTCTCAAATTGGACACTTTCAATTGATAAAAATAAATGAAAAATAAATGGTAGAGAAAGTGGGAACAATTGAATTCAGATCTGAGATCATATCTACCCAAAAATGAGCAGATCTGCTCCCATATTTGTGGCAGAGTCAGTGTGATTCAAAGCATTTCCAAAGACCATTTTCAATCAAAATGAATCAAAAACAAATAAAAAATAAATAACTACAATAAAAGAAAAGACGAAATGAAGGAGAAGAAAATACCGAACCGACCGGATGGCCCTAGCTTCTTGAGCCTTTCAAAGCTCACCCGTATCAGAACCAGTTCCTTTTTCCCTTGTGGTCAAGATGTTGATCAGAAAGTCTCTTGTAGTAATAGGGTGGTTATGCCCTAGAAATGGTTTAGATCTAGGGTTGTTGTGCCCTAGTTCTACATTTACTTAGGCGAAAGATGAGGGTAAGGGTTTTCTCAAGGAAGGTCTCTCTACTCTCCTAGGGTTTCTCTTCTAGCATAAAGTTTTTAAAAGTCTCGTCCCCCTCAACCCTTTTGTTTTTCATCCTTTTATGGTAACCCAAAGTGAGTTCATCGGAACGAGGGATTTGTTGAGAAAGAGTTATCTTGTAACCAACAAATCCCTTAGTGAAACCAATCTTTTATTTTTTAAAAAATTTGGATTTGAGCAACGCGGATAGCACCCCACTGCCAAACCACCCAAATGATAACCCTAAAAACACAAAAAATGATAAAAACGTAGTTGGGGAAAAACGGGTCTGGGCGGGTTGTGTTGGCCAAGCGACACGCCTAGTGTCACCCAAACCAAAACTTTTCCAAATTGAAAATTTTATCCTCAAGCATGTTCCTTAGTCAGTTGTGAAGCTACTAGAAAAAATTTGGGTCGAAATGGATTTTTTTACTATTTGTAATTATTTTTTTGCTAAAATAGGGCATTTGCAGGATGACTTGGGTGACACACCCTATGTCGCCTAGGCGACAATCCCCATGTCGCCCTATTTTTAAAAAATTCGGATTTGAGCAACGTGGAGAGCACCACATGGCCAAACCACCCAAAAGATAACCCTAAAAACATGAAAATGATAAAAACATAGTTGGGGAAAAAAGGGTTTGGGCGGCATGAGTTGTGCCGCCTTTGCAGCATGCTTAGTGTCACCCAAACCAAAACTTTTCCAAATTGATAATTTTATTTTCCAGTGTGTTCCTTACCCTCTTTTAAAGCTACTAGAAAAAATTTGGGTCAAAACAGATTCTTTTACTATTTTTAATGATCGTTTTGGTAATACAAGGCATTTGCAGGATGACTTGGGCGACACGCCCTGTGTCGCCTGGGCGGCACACTCCATGTCGCCCAAACAAAAAAATGTCCAAATTGATTTTTTTGTCAATTTGGGTGTCTTCCACAACCTCTTGTGACGCTCTTTGAGAAATTTTGGGTCAAAACATATATTTTTACTATTTTAAATGATTGTTTTCGTAAAATAGCGCGTTTCCAAAAATCTGGGTCAAAACAGGCATTTGCTGGGTTCTGGGTTGGCAGAATGGTTCTGGCTCATAGAGTAAATTGTGTGACCTATGGATTTTGGGTTTACTAGGCCAATTTGATCCTAAGGGTCTAAGAAAACCACAGAACTTTCCAGATTTAAAGCAGGTGTCTACTGTTGTCCCTCTTTGGCACTCCCTGTCCTTCAAGGGAGAGGAGAGTGATAAAGAAGTAGACAAATTGTCGTTCCATGTCCTTAAATGGGAAGGAAAACACGCACTCCCTATCGCTCGACGGACAGGTGAATAGAAATAGTAGACTCTCTGACACTCCCTGTCCTTTGAGGGGCCGGAGAATGTTAAAGATGAATGTCATCTCGATGTCACGTGGGCAGATGGCACACCAACTATCCCTCCAAGTCATTGCACTCCCATGCTCACCCACGTAGGAAATTTTCATCCTAGGGGTTTCAGCATGAGGTGTCGGTGATTTGTGCAAGCATGAAACTCGAGGTGGATTTTATAGCCGTGCCACTTGACCTTAGGGTTTTCTCAGTGTGAAAATTTTAACCGTGGCAATTTCTATGATTTCCTTAGGGGTTTCCTAAGGTTGTTTATAGGAAAAGGCTTTCTATAGGATGAGACTTGTCTGATCAATTCCAAATAGAGAGGCGAGGCAGCAACGCGATAATCATGGCAATGCGGTGTTCATCATATACGGGTGTCCAAGCTCCTTTGTTTTCTTACAAGTCTTTTTAGAAATTTTTGAATGTAGGAAGAGATTTGAAAAAGAACCCAGAGCATGGACAGGTTACGATTTTAACAAAGAAATTAAATTTTTTGAAATGACAAGACATATAATGAAAATTTTGAAAAGAGAAATATATTTGAAAAACAAAGTTGGTTAGCAGTTTTAACTTCTGCAACCAAAGAGCCCTCTAAGCAATTTAGCATCATGCAGCGATGGATGATACACCCTACCTTTTACGTCATACAGGGATGGGCAGTACCTATCTCGACTCTTTTACGTTGCACGAGTTTGACGTTGAACATGATAACTGGACCTTTTACGTCATACGAGACTAGACGTTACATGTCTCGGCTCTTTTACGTCGCATGAGTTTGACGTATTAGCTAGTTTTTCAACATCGCACGAGTTTGACGTGTTAGCTCAGTTTTTAACGTCGCACGAGTTTGATGTGTTAGCTCAGTTTTTAACGTCACACGAATTTGACGTGTTAGCTCGACTTTTTAATGTCGCACGAGTTTGACGTGTTAGCTTGGATTTTTAACGTCACATGAGTTTGACGTGTTAGCTCGAGTTTTTAACATCGCACAAGTTTAACGTGTTAGCTCGGGTTTTTAACATCGCACGAGTTTGATGTGTTAACTCGATTTTTTAACGTCGCACGAGTTTGATGATCTAAATCCTTGTTGGCAGTTTAGACTCATGCCACCAAAGAGCAAATGATTTTTATGAAATTGGTTAGCAGTTTAGAGGAGCAAAAGATTTTGAAGTCGGTTGGCAGTTTAGGCTCATGCCATTGAGGAAAAGATGGAAATTTTATGTTTTGAATTTTTCTGTTTTTTTTTTTGTTTGGAAAGATTGGTTGGAAGTTTAGGCTTGTGCCACCAAGGAGCATAGAAAACAATTTTCTTTATATTTTTTTATTAATTTTTTGAAAATTTTGGAAAATTGGTCGGCAGTTTAGGCTCATGCCACCGAGATTTACTCTTTTTTTTTTTTTTTTATCATAATTTTTTTGAAAATTTTATTTTTTTGGAGAATGGGTTGAGAAAAGGGCCTTTTCAACTTTGCCCCTATTATGGGGAGTTTGAAAATTTTCTTTTTTTTCTTTATTGCCCTTGTTGGGGGGTTTTTGTTCAACTTGTACGTGTGCAATTGATTCGTTGAAGTAGAATGGAACACTTTCTTGGCACACAATTCTCAAACTGAATTTTTAAACATTCAGCCCCCTAGTTGTAGGGTTTTGTTCCAAATTTCCATCTATCATACACACAGACAGGGATGAGCTTGCCTTAGGGTATCTCGTACAGAGAAAATGCTCCTAGACTAGCCAATATCATCATTAGTAAGGTTCACCTATCTCTGATATGTGGTAGTTGGTAGTTATACTCATACAACCATGGAGTGCCTAACCAGTTTCAAACCTTCATTACAAGCATGGGAAGTTAGCTTCGAGAACGAGGCCAGATGACTAACAATTTAACCTCATATAGTGATGGAGGAAGTCCTTTCTTAAAAGGTTTCGAAAATGCATGATTTAACAATCAAATTGGAAAAGCATTTTCAAAAGGGATGGGCCTTACAGTTTTGCCACATGTGGCCCTTTTGGTGGTCATGTTCTTTTATTCTTTTTATTCAAAGATGATGAAAGGGACTTCCTTATGAGATAGTGAAAACATAACAGTCTCGAAGTTATCCTTTGGCCTTTGGAACTCTGATCTGTAGTTCACAGATCCATGAAGAGTTATGTGTCTCTGCCAGTCTCTCATCTTAGAGAGGTCTTGACGTTCTTCCCAAGGTTCATTGAAGTTACTTCGGTCTTCCCATTCATGTCATCTTCTACATCTCTCTGAGTTGGTTCTGTTGAAAACTTGCAAGGTTTAAGAGGAGTCTTCGTCCTCAGGGTTTGCTTACACAATATCATCGGCCTTTGCAAGTACTTGTCTGTACTTGAGTGTTTTTGGATTGAAAGCTCGTGCTTGGAGAATTCTACTTCTGTTTTGTCTTTTTTACCCATGGTGCCCTTTCAGGTTTTCACCATGTCCATCTTTTTTTTTTCTTATTTTATTTTTTTGCTTTTTCTTATGATGCCTTTTCAGGTTTTCACCATGTTTTTGGGCCCGTTACAGGTATTATTTCTTGAGATACATTGCATTAATGACGTTGTTTAGTTCGTACCCCTCTTGACTTTTGATTTGGTAAGAATTGCCTACTTGCACTGGGGTAATCACGAATTGTCACTCCCAATTAGGTTTGAACTTGCCTAAAGGGTGTGGATTTACAGGAGTATGGAAGATCTTCTTGAGTACCATGTCTCCTTCTTTTAATTGATGAGGAACAACTTTTCTTTGGTATGCCTTCTCGATTCTTCACTAGTAAGCAACAATATTTTGCGTTGCTCGTAATCTTCTTTCATCCAGAGCAACGAGGGCTGCAATTCACACTTCGATATTTTGTTTCTCATCTGAATTTTTATGAGTTAGCACTCAGAGAGATGGTATTTCAACTTCAATGGGTAGGACTACTTCCATATCATACACCAATGAATATGGAGTCATCCCAGTAGGAGTTTTCTCAGTTGTTCGATAGGCTCATAACACGTCATTTAGCTTTTTGTGCCAATCTTTGCCACCTTCTATTATTCTAATCAATCCTTTGTTTGTGGCCTCGGCTTGCCTGTTTCCTTGAGGGAAGTAAGTTGTGGAGAATTTTTCTGTTATCCCAAACTTTTTACAGATTTTAGCAACCTTTGAATTTTTAAAATTTGATCCATTGTCAGTGATGATTGACTCAGGAACTTCAAATCGGAATACAATATTATTCTTTATGAAATAAGCAACATGTTGTCCTTCAGCCTTGACAAATGACGCGACCTCTACCCATTTTGTGAAGTATTCCGTTGTCTTTAATATAAAACAGTGGCCGTTTGAGACTCTTTGTAAGATCATCCTGATGATATCAAGACCCCACATGGCAAAAGGACATACAAGAGGTGTCGAGTTGAGTGGTACCGATGGTGCATCGATGAGGTCTCCATAGAGTTGAAATTTGGGACACCTCTTGGCAAACTTCCAACAGTCTTCCTCCATGGAGGTCTAGTAATAACCTTGGCGCCCAATTTTCGGGGCTAAGGCGGCTGCCCCAGAATGACATCCTTCATTGTGTAATTTAGTCAATACTTGGTCAATTTCTGGCTGATCAAGACATCGTAGAGTGATTGACATCGAAGGATTTCTTGAACAGGAGATCCCCTCTTACTAAGAACCTCATGGAAAATCTTCGAAGAGCTTCTTTATCCTTTTTGGTGGCTCCTTTAGGGTATAACCCATCTTTTAAGTAGGACAAAACATTGTCGAACCATGGTTTGGCCTTCACTAGTGCATTTGAATCCACAAGAGATACTTCCCCATCGTTCTCATTTTTTGCTCTATTTCATCTTCTATCCTTAGTGCGGATGTTTGTTCCTGACATAAAATGGCAGCGTACTGATTTCTTGAGGAATATCGAAGGGTATCGACGAACTGATTGCTTTCCCTAGTCACATGTTGAAAGGTGATTTTCTTAAAGTATGAGATCATCTTTTCCACCTTTTCTTGATAGGGTTTTAGTCTTTCTTCTTTCACATTCCAAATCCCTTGAACTTGGTTTATATCGAGTAAGGAGTCTGCAACTACTCGTATTTCCCAAATTTTCAGTCCCACGGCATACTCAAGCCCAGCTATTAAGGCTTCGTATTCGACAATGTTATTGGTACATGGGAAGTTTAGCCTGATGGCCATTTGGCATTAAAATCCTTTTGGGTGAACATAGTATGACTTCTATACCCGAGCCATATACATTCCTTACACCATCAAAGTATAGCTCTCAAGTTGATACCTGTATTGTGAAGAGGTTTTCATCAGAGAGATCCATGTTGACAGGAGTGTTATTTGACAGTGCGTGCTCAACCAAGTGGTTAGCAATAGCTTATCCTTTGATCGATTTTTTAATGATGTATTCTATCTCGAACTCGCTCAACAACATTCTCCACTTTGTCAATCATCCGTTGAGGACTGGCCTCTCCAATAGGTACTGGAGTGGGTCAATTTTTAATATGAGCTTGACTGAATGAGATAAGACATAATGTCTTAGTGTCTACATGGCCCACATAATTGTTAAGCAGTGTTTCTCCACATTCATTTATCTTGTCCAATAGTCGACCATGGTTTTGCTCAAATAGTATATTGTTGTTCTTTTCCATGATCATTATATTGTCCTAACATTGCCCCCATGGTCTTCTCTGTCATTGACATGTATAGGAATAGGGGTTTATCTTGACTAGGAGGATTAAGGATGGGAGGTTTAGTGAGGTACTCCTTGATTTGATCGAACGCTTCTTGGCATTCATTGTCCCATATGAATGGGGTGTCCTTCTTAAGGGGTCTATTAAATGGTGTGCACTTATCCGCCAGTTGTGAAATGAAATGCCTTTTGGCTTATATGTGACCTTAAAACCCACGGATTTCTATGATGTTCCGGGGAGGAGGCATTTCAGTGATGGCTCGTATTTTTGACGGGTCCACCTCAATGCCTCTTTGGCTTACTATAAAACCAAGTAATTTTTTGGATTCAACTCCGAATGTACATTTTTGTGGATGGAGTTTGAGTTGATGTTTCTGGAGTCTTTCAAAAATGCTTCTCAGGTTGGTGAGATGATCAGACTTGGTCTTCAACTTGACCAGAATGTCGTCGACATAGTCTTCCATAATGGTATGCATTAGATCATGGAAGATGCTAGTCATTACCTATTGATAAGTTTCTCTTGCATTTTTTAGGCCAAAGGGCATGACTTTGTGCAGTAGGTTCCCCATTGCGTTATGAATGATGTCTTGGTTTGGTCTTCTTCTGCAATGAGGATTTGGTTGTAGCCCGAGAAGTCGTCCATGAATGACAACATCTCGTGACCCGCAGTGTTGTCAATCAAAGCATCTATGTTTGGTAATGAAAATTTGTCTTTGGGACATGCCTTATTGAGGTTTCGGTAGTCGACACACTCGGATTCTCCTGTCTTTCTTGGGTATGACCACTATGTTAGCCAACCATTCCAAGTAATGGATGGGGGTGATGAACCTCACCTTGAGCAGTTTGTCGATTTCTTCTTTGATTTTGAGCTCAAGGTGGGTCTTTTTACGTCAGAGTTTCTGCCTTACAGGCTGCGCCCCTGTATTGAATATTAGATGATGTTGCACTAAAGTGGCATCTAGCCTTGGCATATCATCGTATGACCAGGCACAGACATTGTGATATTCCTTGAGAAAGGAAATCACATTTTTCTACTCCTCAAGAGATAAGGAGGTTCCAATCTTGGTTAACTTTGGGTCCTTCTTAGTTCCTAGGTTTACGTCAATCGTCTCTTCGATGATAGTTATTGGGTCACCATCGAACCTTTTCTTGAATTGCTCAACATGGGAAGTAAGTTCCTCAGTTTGAGAAATTTCTTCCGACTCCTGACTCTCTTGATCTTCATCTTGGTCATCAAATTCATCGTCTTGTGTATTATGCACCGTTATTGGGCTATCTGGAGTGAGCACCATTGTTTAAAATTCCTTTTCATTACTACCAGCTTTATCATGTTTTGAATTTTCCATGGTTTTTGAAATGTCGTAAGAGGTGTCCCTTATGAGACTCAGGAGAGAAATGTTTGGGACTTGATGCACAAGGCGGTTAGATGGCCACCCCGCGCCTATTCATTTTTTGGCACTAAGACTTCAAGGTGCCGCTGGTATGCTTCCATCAATTCTCGAGATAAAAGAATGATCGACCAATTTCGTTCCTGAGTTTGAATAGGCCAATGAGCATGCTTGGGTGTATCAAAGCCGATTGTGTATACGTTAAAATCCTGGTCAGTAAAAAGGTCTTCAATTCCCAGTTGTTGTGTGTGCTAAGATGTTGAAGAGGGACTATCCCCAGTTGGGGATTCAAGGATCACCTTTGGCCGTTTTGAAGGACGGGCATCGAGAGGATCGAGGCTTTGAATGCCTCCTGATACAAAGCCTAGATAGCTTGAAGGCTTCATCCGTCTTTGAAATAAAGTGAGAGAATACTTGAGTCCTCTTCGATCCCCATTTTAAGTTTTGGCTTGTGGAGATTCAAATATCACCTCCACTACGCCTTGCCCTTAACTCCACAAGGCTTGGCCTGGTTGGAAGCCTTGGGAGAGGGCATGTGCCGAGCTTCGAGGGACCCGAAACTCTATCGATATTGACATTGGATAATGTCCTCCATCAATGCAGATGTTTGCAAATTGGATGGGTTTGAACACTCGACCTCTTTGGGTTAAGGAATCAACTTCGCCAGCCTAGAGCTCGATAGGGTTAGCCCTAGCCATAGTAATGGGAGACCTCGAGGTGTTGGCCCCTTGTTTGGAAGATGCTCCCTTTTCATCAGCTTTGACCATGTCAATCTACAGGGCATCATCTTCGTCATACTGGTCCCACTTAGGACGATCATCAGAGTTTGGGGACGAAGAGTTTCCTTTAAGAAGACTCAAAAGATCTTCTTCAACTTCTTGGAGATGATGATCACAAGCAAATATGAATTGGCTAGGATCATCTTCTTCGTCTTCGTTTTCAATCATGTGAATGATAACATCCTCCTTTGAGTTACTCAGATCTCCCATTTCTTCAGTTGTTGCACCTGTATTTTAGGGGAGAGTGTCTGTGAAGATACCCATCGTTTGATTAAGTTCTTCAATAGGTTGACTTCTAGGTCCGACAGTGATGTCACCCATATTAATCAGCCCTTGAATCACCCACTTCAAGTAGAAACAATTTTGGGTATCATGGGAATGGTTTCTATGCCACTTGCACCATCTGTTCTTATCCTTAACCTCAAATGGTGGTTCAGATGGTGGCGGGAGTTGAACCATGTTTTTTCAAGAGTAGCTCTAGCACTTTTTCTAATGGGTCTTTGAGAGAACTGAAGTTTTCCTCTCGCCTTTGATTGTTATTTTCAACGTTAGCTTTAAGCTGACCCCTTCGATTTTGATTCTTATTATTGTGCTGGGTGGCTGAACCCTGAGCCGGTCCATCAACGACAATTTCGTTAACTTGACCGGAAGCTTTCCCCTTGCCGTTGCTCTTATTTTTATTCTGGGGAGACGTGATGGATTTTTTATCGGGCCTAATGTTGAGGGGTGTCCCTCTCGCCATTTCATGTCGCGCCACCCGCTCGATCATGGAGTCGAAAGAGTGGGGGATAAGTCCCTAGCTAAAGAAGGTCATGTATTCAAGAGCTGCATTTTCTTTGGCCATGGAGATTTTAGCTGGGACCGTAAGTAGACATTCGATGACTCGCAATGTCGCCTCGCGACAACGATCGATAAAATCCTTGAAGGATTCTTTTGGGCTTTGTTTTGTTGCACTAAGTTTGACCAGGGAAAGAGATCTTGGTGTCGACCCACAGTAATAAGAGACAAACTAGTGTAACATTTCGTCTAGAGTTATGTGTGGTTGAGCGGTCATTATTCTCCGATGTTAGTTTATAGCCTCACCAGTCAAAGTTTGTGAAAACATGGCCATCAACTGGTTAGGCATGTCTCGCAAGGCTTGGACGGAGAGGAGGTACGTGTTGACATGAATATCTGGGTCATTCTTCCCATTGAATTTGTTTTTAAACTCTGGGATGACAAACCTCGGGGGAAGGTCTTCCTTGCCTCCAAGGGTTTATCCATCCTTACACGCATATCTTGTATCATTTTTAAAGTGCCTTCTTGAGAGCCCAATCATAGACTGATGAGTTGAGATTGGGGTGGATGTTGGCCTTCTTGGGCCTATGATGGATGAGCTGCAGTTACCGGGATGGTTTGACACATTTGTCCTTGAGGGGCATTTGACCCATAGTCATCGCCACCGGTTACGGAAACTACACGATTGGTTGGATCAGATACACAGGAGGGATCGCTTGAAGAATCGACTGACTTGGTTGTGCTAGGGGTTGACCAATGCTATTTGGTTGGTTTTGAACCGACCCATGAGCTGTGTAACCTAAGTCAACTAGACGTTTGAGGGCAGCCTGGATGCCTATCTCGCCTAAGGGTTGGTCTAGATTGACACCTCTGCTGCGTATAGTGTTCAAGACATCGTGGGCTGTACTATGGTGGCTCAAGGTTGGATTGGATCTTCTAGACCTAGGTGGGTCTTGGTTCTGACACTGCTGCATCTCGGGCTTTTCATGGTTCGAGTTATGAGAATTGACGTTAGATGCTGCATGAACTTCTTCCCTTGCACGGCTTCTGCTTTGGTTGCCTAAGGTTAGATGGCTCCTACTGTGGCTACGTAAGGTTCATGTAGGACAATGCCCGGTCGGACACCATGACTGTTTAATGTTTTTTGGGTGGAGCCAACTTTTTGGACCATACAGAGCTCAAGGTTAAGAGTGAATCCCTAGGACTCAGCTTCTAATTAAATACCTGGATGATGGATAATGGATTGGTTCGAGTTCTTGCCGAAATCCTAAGGGATTGCGGCATACTGGTCCCTAGGTTTGGGAAGGTTCGGTTTAGAGTCAGCTGTGGAGCTGTCATCATAATTGTCTTGGGTAACCGACATTGATGACTTTCATTGGCCAGGTTCTAAAGTCTTGGCTTAGGTAAGATCTAAACTCAAAGACCCAGGGCTGACCCAGCCTGACTCTAGGGACCAACCTTGACTAAGACCTAGGCTAAAATTGACTGAAACCTTGACTTGCTAGACTCAATGGGTTCTAGTTCAAACCCTGAATGAAGATAAGCCTAGTCTAGCTCTAGAGGAAACTCTATGCTTAGACCTATGCTATAACCTAGACTAAGATCTAGACTGGATGGTGCACAAGTCTTGGCTCGGACCAAGGGTGGGTCTAAGTTCAGAGCAAGGTGTGAGCCTAGTTCGAACTTGGACTGAGTTGGGTGCAAGCCTGGGCTTGGACCTAGAGGGTTTGGAAACTCAGACCGGATGTAAACCTGGACTCGATCAAGATTGAACTAAGAACGAGCCGTCGGCTCGGACATAGAGGGGGCCTAGGTTCTGACCTAGGTGTGACATGGTTTGAACTTGGGCTAGGCTGGGTACAAACCTAGACTTGGACCTAGAGAGTTTTACTGATCAGACTAGGTGTGGACCCAAAATGGATCAAAGATGAGCCAAGAACGAGCTTTCGACTTGAACCAAGATGGGACCTTGGTATGAACCTGGCTCGAACCTGGGCTACGCTGAGTAAGAGCCAGAACTTGGACCCAGAGTTCAGCTTGGACCAAAGGCGGGTCTGGGCTGAGATCTATGATTAACCAATCAAAGATAGGAAAGCAAGCACACAAAAACGTTTGGCCTAGTAAAGCACTATACGTAGGCTTGGCTTGAGTGTGGGTTCCTAACTACTGAAATGTGGCTAGGCTGAAATAGGTCCCTGTATAGGCCCTGGCCTCCTGTTATAGGATGTTTACCAGGTCCTACTATACGAGGATTTTCTTTGAGGCAAAGGAATACAGAGGGGCACTCACAGTTATTGTTACACGAATCCCAACCTTGGCTCTCAATCCTAAGTTCCCCTCACGCCGTTAACGCGACTTTTAGGGGTTGGCGAAAAATTTGTTTTATGGTTTTACGGGATTCCCAGTCAGTGTGTGCTAGAGTGTGTAAAGAAGCAGGCAAATGAAAATAAAGTCAAGCACATATGCACACAATAGGAAATAAAACAAATGAGTGCTCGGCGTTAATCGCACTTAGCGATGCACGCTTCGAGGTGAAACTCGTTCGAGGCACAATGTAGCTGGAGGGGTGAGGAACCCCTAAGAATGTATGGTCAAAGCAGTGAAACCAGAAACAGTTCGTGCTATGTCGAGCGTGACCCAAGTCGGGGATGACTTGAACGGGACACGGTTCAGGGAGGGTGCAAGAAACCCTCAATCAGTTTTATTTATATATATATATATATATATATATATATATGATGAAAACAACTAAACTAAGCATGATGAAAGTAGGGAAAACAGGAATTCAGACAAAATTAAAAAACTAAAATAAAAAAGAAAAAGTCAGCAGCAAGACAAACTTATCTGAAGCAATTTTTTTTTTTTATATTTTTAAAAAATTTATTTTAAGACAAAGATTAGTGAACAAGCACAAAAAAGGCTCTAGAACAGCCATATGAGGTCCTAGAATGTTTCTGACACATCTGTAATTGGGTGGCACAGGTGGTGTCGCACCTGAAGGTTGGGCAGTATGGGTCATGTCGCCCAAAAGTTTTATTTATTTTTTATCTTGTTGATCATGATGAAAAAAGGCTATTGAAACTTGGAGAAGCAAGAAAATCTGATTTTTTGATGAAATAAAATTAAAACGAAGTGAAATAGAAGAACAGCAGAAAAAACAAACATGTATCAAGAAAAATATTTTTTTGGTATTTTTAAATATTTATTTTGATAGGAAAGTTTTTGGACAGTCACAACAAAGTCCCAAAACCCAGCCTACAAAATTTCAAACAATTTTGAATTGGGCAATGGAGGGAACCAAAAAGCCTGTCGCCCTAGACCAGGGCGACACGATCCGTGTCACCTAGGTAACATGCCCCGTGTCGCTTGTGCGGCATGCCCTGTGTCACTCAAAAAAAATTTTGTTTTTTTTTTTTATATTTTTTTCTTGTAGATATTCATAAAATAATCTTACTGTAAACTTGGAGAAACAACAAATAAATTTGTTTTTGATGAAAATAAATTAAAATAAAGCGATAGCAGATCTAACAGAAAAAATGTACCTAGAACATGCCGGCAAAGTTTCAAAAGATTCTAAGATGTTAAAAATTTTGATGCTCGGATCACGCTTGATTCACCCCACGGTGGGCGCCAAACTGTTTATAGCGCAAAATTGAGCGATCTAGCGTCTCTCAGATCTGACACTTTCAACTTATAAAAAAAATGAAAAATCAATGGTAGAGAAAGTGGGAACAATCAAATTCAGATCTGAGATTACATCAGAAACGAGTAGATCTACTCTCAGATATATGGTGGAGCCAGCGTGATCCGAAGTATTTTAAAACACAATTTTCAATTAGAATGAATAACATCCAGATCAAAATAAAATATATACAACAAAAGAAAAGAGGAAGTGAAGGAGAAGAAAATACAGAACCAAGCCGGATGGCCCTGGCTTCCTAAGCCTTCGAGGGCTCACCCATATCAGAACCAGTTCCTTTTGCCCTTGTTGTCCAGATGTCGAACAGTAATTCTCTAGTAGTAATAGGGTGGTTGTGCCCTAAAAATGGTTTAGATCTAGGGTTATTGTGCCCTAGGTCTTGGTTTACTCAGGCTTAAGAAGAGGGTTAGGGTTTTCTTAAGGAAGGTCTCTCTACTCACCTAGGCTTTCTCTTCCAGTGTAAATTTTCTAAAAGTCCCATCCCCTTCAACCTTCTCGTTTTTCATCCTTTTGTGGTCACCCAAAGTGAGTTCATCTGAATGAGGGATTTGTTGGGACAGAGTTATCCCATAACCAACAAATCCCTTGGTAAAACCATTCTTTTTTAAAAAAGAAATTTGGAATTGAGCAACGCGGATAACACCACACTCCCAAACCACCTAAAAGATAACCCTAAAAACACAAAAAATGATAAAAACGTAGTTGGGGAAAAACGGGCCTGGGCGGCATGAGTCGTGTCGCCCAAGGCTAGGCGACATGAGTCGTGTCACCTGGGTGGCACGTCCCTTGTCGCCCAAACCAAAACTTTTCCAAATTGAAAATTTTATTTTCAGGTGTGTTCCTTAGCCTCTTATGAACCTACCAAAAAACATTTGGGTCCAAATGGATTTTTTTACTATTTTTAATGATTGTTTTAATAAAATAGGGCATTTGCAAGATGACTTTGGCGACACACTCTATGTCATCTGCGCAGCACACCCCGTGTCGCTTGAACCAAAACTTGTCCACATTGATCTTTTTTCAATTTGGGTGACTCCCTCAACCTCTTGTGAAGCTCTCAGAGAAAATTTGGGTCAAAATAAAGCTTTCACTATTTTTAATGATTTATTTCGTAAAATAGCACTTTTTCAAAAATCTTGGTCAAAATAGGCATCTGCTGGGTTCTAGCCTGACATAATGGTTCCGGCTCACAGGGTAAATTGTGTGACCTATGGATTTTGGGATTACTAAGCCAATTTGATCCTAAGGGTTTAAGAAAACCATAGAACTCGCCAGATTTAAAGCAGGTGTCTACCGGCATACACCCACGTTTTAGTCTCACTATATATTAACAACCAAAGCTAAATTGTAAAAAACCTTTCGGTTCATTTCTCATTGATTCAATAAAATTTCTATTCTTGCTGAAGTTCTTGAGTACGTCATGGACAGAGAGAGAGAAGAGAGAAGAAAAGGGCTGATACCCTTCAGGCACGTAACTTTCTCTCTCTTCCTCTCTTTTCTCTTCTCCTTTCCTTCTCTCTCCTCCCCTCTTTCTCTCTCCTCCCTTCTTTCTTATCTCTATTTCTATCTCTCTCTTTCGCATCTCTATATCTCTCATCTCTATCTCTATCTCTATCTCTATCTCTATCTTTCTTCTTCTCGTTTTTATCTCTTTCTCTCTCTTCTTCTCATCTCTATCTCCCACCGTTCCTTATCACAGTCGTTAGAGTCTAGCACCGACTGGATTTCTCTCTCTTCTTCTCTTTTGTCATAGTAGGTGAAGCCTAGCGCCAGTTGGATTTCTTTCTCTCTCTTCTGTCACCGCCGATAAAGCTTAGCATTGACTGAATTTCTCTCTCCTTCTCTCCTGTTACAGTCGGTGAAGCCTAGCACCGGTTGGATTTTTTTCTCTCTCCTCTTCTGTCACAATCAACGGTGCCTAGCATCGGCTGGATTTCTCTCTCTTCTTCTCTTCTATCACAGTTAACGAAGCTTAGCACTGGTTGGATTTCTTTCTTTGCTCTCTTCTGTAACAGTCGGCGAAGCCTAGCGCCGGTTGGATTTCTTTCTCTCTCCCTCTCTTCTCTCACAGCCGACGAAGCCTAACACCGACTAGATTTCTCTCTCTTATTCTGTCACAGTCAGTGAAGACTAGCATCGACTGGATTTCTCTCTCTTCTTCTATCACAATCGGTGAAGTCTAGTGCTCGCTCGATTTCTCTCTCCTTTTCTGTCACAGTTGACGAAGCCTAACGTCGACTCGATCTCTCTCTCTTGCCTCTCTACCATCAGAACCAGCACAGGCCTAACGTTTACTGGGTCTCTTCATTTCTCATAGTCGGCGAATCCTAGCGTCGACTACATCTTCTCTCTCTTCTTCTGACACAATCGGTGAAGCCTAATGTTGACTGCATCTTCTCTCTCTTCTTCTGACATAGTTGGCGAAGCTTAGCGCTAACTGCATCTTCTCTCTCTTCTTCTGGCACAGTCGGTGAAGCTTGGCACCGACTGCGGCTTCTTTCTCTTCTCCTCTATATAAACACAGTTGGTGAAGCCTAGTGCCGATTGCATTTTCTCTCTCTTCTTTCTAACACAGTCGATAATGCCTAGTGCGAACTGTGTCTTCCTTCCCTCTCTCTCTTTTATTTTCAAGCCTTTTGTACTCGTCTCTTCCCTTCTTCTATCTCCTTCCTTATGTTCGCTTCTTCTCTTATTTAATTCTTTATTCTTTCCTCATGTCCATCATTCAATCATTCTTTCATTTGACTAAGAGGGATTGAGGTTAGCCTCTCATGATAGTTTTGTCGTCTAGCCATAATGTTGTTGTGTCAGGATTACTTGGCCCGCTTTATTGCCATGACAAACTACTATAGTGTCTAGCTAGTTGGTACTAGTAATGACATCTAGTAGTAATATTGTGAGCCGGTGTTAGCTACTGAGCCCGTTTTGCTACCACGTCAAACCAATTATTCACCACCTTGGTCATCCCTCTCAGTCGAATTCTTCTCTCCCCCGTCATTCTTCTCTTATTTTTCTCTTCTTCTTTTTGAATGCGCATGCACGTTCATCAATGAGGACAAAGGGTGAGGTCCGACGCACCTGTCTTATACCCTTTTCCATATGTGTGTGATTGCAGAAAATAGAACACGAGCCAAGGGGCGTTTCCAAACTAGTTTTATTACTGAAGGGCTTTCTTCGTGATTTAAGAGGGCGCCCATGCGACCCAACCCGAGTGAGTCCCGAACCCAACTTAAATTCCTCTCTCACCGGTTGGTAACACCTGCCCTCGTTCTCGAACGAGATTCTTGAGAGAGCGATCTCAAAAAAACATCTCGGGTCTTCCCTTGAAACCCTAGACACGTGCCTCCTGATCCCTAAAGGATCTGGAGGGTGAGATCGAGGCACCTAACCAGCTTGACGAGTCCACTATGGACTTATGACCCCATACTTGGATCATTCTTGTTTGGTTAGTTTCTCCTTTGATTATCTGTTTTCATTATCTTTCCACATTGTATATATGGCTTGCGGGTTCTGTAACCCATTTATCCAGATCGAAAATTTTCTGATCCCTCACTCCCCATTTCTTCACTCTGATGGAAACTCCACCAAGGCACCCTACATTGACAGGACTGCAACTGCCCCACACAGCATACACCCAGCCACTGACAAGTCACATGCCAGTCGTATTCCTGAGGTACACCGGAAGGCTCTCTAGTCCCTCTCTGCAAAAGGAAAACAAGCTGCCATTGCTTATGTGGGTCGCCATAAGGCTACCCCAACATTTATGCACGATTGTTCTCTATCCCTAAAGGCTCAACACATTCGAAGAGGAAATCCCACGGTCTCCACCCCTCACACACACCACAAGGCTCGTGGGTCACCCACTCGGGCCACATTACGGGGCAATCCTTCTACTACCCCGAGTCAGTATCCAGGATCAGACCTTCTAAGGTCAGGTCCTGCACACACTGATCCCATGCATCTCACTGCTAGGAGCAACACTGTCATTGCGCCAATCCGAATACACAGGAGACGACCTCCTTGTCCTCCGACTCTTCACACACAAGTGCACCCTGTAAGGGGAAGGCTTACACCTGTTCTCTTATAGACATCTACTCGTAGTTATTTGCCTCCTTAGGCCAGATCACTTGCACGAGCCCAGGCTGACCATTAGGTCTCCCTCAATCCTTCTTCAAGGAGCGCACACATGTCGCCATCACAGACGTCCCCTCGCCCTAGACCCGTGCCGTCGCATGACTCAATCCTACTCTGGCCCAATCCTCCTTCATCAAGCAAGTACCTTTAGCCTTGACACTCGAAGGATTTTCCCAAGAGTACCATCCTGAACCAGCTCTGTCACTTTGGTCGTGTCTCTGAAGCTCATAAGAGAGCTCAAGGCATTGACCTGTTGGAAGATCAAGTCCTTCGTCCTCCCCTTCCGAAGATGACTCCAGTTCCTGATCGTCACCCATTGCTGCACTTGATGGAGATAGCTCTCTCCTATGTAAGAAGAGCTGACCAGCCGTAATTTAGATCGCAGTTTTGGCCCAAGGTCCATCAAAACCTCAAGGCTAAATGTGATATAGGTCTGCAAATTTTGACTAGGGAGATGACCAACACTGTCAAAACAACCAATTCTGACGACCCTCTTCACCTTAATCCCTTCTACCCCCTTCAGACGATGAAGCCTGAAGAAGAGCTCCATGAGCCCTATGTCATGGTTACTGTCTTAGAAGAAGACCCAGCCACTCAGCAACCACAGTCCTCAGGCCGTCGAGATCTGGTACAAATGCAATCAGTATACAAGATTCGAGTTCAGTCAGGGCATGCTGGCCCTCTGCTAACTTACGTACCATGTATGACCCATCAAGCTCGCAAGCCCTCAGTTGCCACTAACGTTGACCTCCATCTAAAAATGGTCAGCATAATGGTTGTAAGCGAGCCCGGTGCTGCACAGGAAGAGAGCACGAGCAAGATTGAAGATTTTGTGCCCGCGATGATGGAAAAGATCAATCGTATCGATGCTGCACACCAGTCGGCTAACCATGAGGTCAACTCCCATCACTTTGACGACAGCCCCCTGCTTCTACCTCATAGGACAATTCTGTCATCCCGTCTCTTAGACTGACATTGACACTATGGTCACCCGTAGCCTAAAGGACAGACAAATCCTTGGATACAAGGTGCGACGCCTTATCAAAGGTCATACCCCTCGTATATTGATCAGGTCCCATTTCCCTCAGATTAAAAGAAAGGGAAGTTTCCTTTATTCAAGGGAACCACATCCCCAAACCAGCATATTGCCCACTTTCAGGCAGCATGTCGAGAAACAGCGGCTGACGGGAGACTTCTTCTCTGACAGTTCGTTGAGACCCTCGATGGCCTAACATTTCAATGGTATGCCCGACTTCCTTCAAACTCCATGCATACATGGGAGGAGATGGAGAAACTGTTCTGTCAACGCTTTCATGAGGTCAAGAGAGAGGTTCAAACTATCGAACTTCTCACCCTGACTCAAAACCCTGATGAGCCCGTGGATCAATTCATATCAAGATGGAGAAATTTGGCTTCCCGCCATCCTAATCCTATGCCTGAGAAGGAAGAAGTCCAAACTTGAGTGCGAAACATGCGACCCAAAATCGCTCTACATGTCGAGGCCTATAATCTGACCTCCATGTCAGAGTTGATCTCTAAATCAATTGGCATAGAAAGTTTATCCCGCCACCACGGTGGGACACGACAACCATCTACAAACTCAACAAACAACTGGGGCAATGGTAGCTCTCGGAACAACATACGGGGCAGCCAATAGAAAGGGATAATCAGTGCTCTCGGAACAACTGATTCAAAGAAGGCTCTCTCCCAAACTTTAGACCTCTCTAAAGGGGTAAGCATGGCAAAGGTAATACCCCAAGCAGGCAAGGAATTATAGTTGTACAATCGGGTACCCCCACCATCCAACCTCGAATGGGGTGATTATTTCATTAGGCATAGGAACAAGGTCTATCCCTTCAAGAAGGAATGGGTTCCTACGTTGTTTTTGTTATTATTGGAACAGAATATGATCTAGCTTCTAGAAACCAAGTTCCCCGAGCAACTTGGCCTTGACACTCAGGCGAATTATTGTGCCTACCATCGCAGGATCAATCATTCTGCAAATGACTGCTACACAGTAAAGGATATTATTGAGGCCTTGATTCAGAAGGGTCAGATAAAGCTTGAAGACTTAAAGAAGTCCTTTGGGGCAACCGAGGCCTCCCATGCAGTAACCATTCAAGAGGATGATGAAATGCATGTTGTCCTTTACGCCATCTTCATTATAATGCTTCATCAAGGCATAATCACACTAAAGCAGGCACGACATACCTGTCGCCTTGCTAAGGGGACTGAAGATCGTTGGTGCTCATACCATTAGATAAGAGGTCATTACCTGTCGAAATGCACAAGCTTCCTTGATATATCCGTAAAGAAAATGTGGGAGTGTTAGGAGTTTTACAATCTCCCCGTAAGTGATCCCCAAGTCATTCCTCTATCGGGGTAAGAAGATCTCACAAAGCAAGACCTTCCTATCAATGACTCGGACTCCGTCGAATCCTCGACTTCCCAGCCATGGATAGTCTGCCATGGCCGAAGCAGACTCAGTCCTTAAGATGAGAAGCAGTTTGCCAAGCTATTCTTGTTCGCAAGCCTAATGAGATGAATCAAACATCACTTCAAAAAACCATAAAGAGATGGCCACCAAGGGCTACTCGCCGAAGAAACAGGACCGCTCAACCCACAGTCGAGCAGTAATTTCTTAGGCCCCTTCCTCCACTACCAACTTTACTGGACTTCATCCTTAACACGATCTTTCTTCCTTCTTCATCCTATCAAGACAGGTTCCCATGCCATCTCTCACCCAGCATACGTCAAATGAGGGTGACGACGTTAATAGCACTTCCTAATGGTCTAAGCAAGGGAAAGACCTAAAAGACCCTCAGAACATGTCCAACCCAAGTGATGACATAAAAAGCTGCTCAGATCTGTTTGATGAGGGGAATGACCTTAAAAGTCCCCCACCTTCTAACCCTTCTCCTTCTTCTCATTCTTCCTATGTTACCTGTAGGTACAACCGTGATATGCTCGGACATCGAGGCTCTCGATCGAAAATTTGAAGGAATCAATATGAGCAGAACGCAGCCAAAAATATTGAGAAACACCCTAGCACAAACAGCAAGATTCTTAACAGTTGCTGATGCCCTGACAGCTAAATCCAAGGCAGAGCCACCTTCTTCAAAGAAGCATAAGAACTTGAAGCTAAAGAAACCCCAGTGGCCCCCTAAGCCTGACTTTGAGCAGAGACTGAGAGACTCAAATGGGCAAAGCTCCTACTCTCTGGGAGCTTGCTACATGGTGCAAATTTTAAGAGCAATACCCACCACTGATAGATAAATCTCAGATCAGGCAGGACGCTGCAGCCTCCACCGCAGTAGTTGGGCACCTTAAAGTTCACTAGTCCACTAGTCCACCACTGCCCCCTAATCCAAAGACTAGTTTGCCTATCTTACAACTCCCAGGGGTCCTTCCTAATCCCAATACATCAAACAATCCACCTATTCTCCAATTCCATGAGACCTCTTTGATCCCATGCACTCAGTCTCTTCCAAATCCTCAAACTTTTGTCACATAAACAGAGCCTGTTGTGCAATCAAGTCAGTCAGCTGGCTAAAATAAACCTTCTCTACCCAAACCTACTCCTCAACCCAACATACCACCCAAATCAGTGTCAAGACCAGGAGCACAAGGGCTGGATCAAGAAGAGGTGAAATATGATGTGATAAGGCATCTATGAAAGCTTCTGGCTCTTCTAAGTATCTACGACTCCCTCATGCTCGGAAAGGATTACCGGATGGATTTGGTTTAAGCTCTTTCTAACCCAAAAGTGTACGAAACCGAAGTATAACCTATTGAGGTCGACCCGACAATTTTAGAAGGATGTATACCAATCACCTTTTTAGAGGACGCTCTACAGCTTGGGGAAAAATTTCATAATCATCCTCTCTTTGTTACTGACGAATTACACGCATAACCCATCAACCAAAATATGTTAGATAGAGGGTCAATAGTCAACCTTATTCCAAGATCCTTACTTGATTGCGGTTGTGGTCCGAAGATCTTACCCCGACCCATGTCACAGTTCAATGGTTCAACCAATCAGGAGAGAAGCCAGCTGGCACGATATGCCTTCATTTTAAGATCAGTGAGCTGAACGATTATGCCCAGTTTCATGGAATCAACACCGACACTTCTTACAATATTCTCCTCGATCGGCCACGACTCCATGATCAGGGGGTGGTTCCATCAACATTACATCAATGTTTCAAGTAGAGCCGAGACAGGAGATAGCATATTGTCTATGCGGACAACAGGCCATTCCTTGTGGCCGAAACTCACTATACCAATGCCAAATATTACTTCACGGTCCTGGCGTGGCCCCAGAAGCCAAACGATGGAGGTCACAATTATACAATCAAGACAACGTCTTTGTCTCATGAAGATGTGGAGGATGTTGGGAAAACATTGGTGAACATGTTAAAAAAGGAAGAAAAGGCAGGGTAGAATTTTACCCCTAACCACCCTTCATTCTAACATCCCAACCATCATCTCTCAAGAAACTCTATCTTCTCTCAAAAAGAATTCTTCGCCCTCTGCCCCTAGTTCTGTGTCACCTTGACCGGAAGATGAACCAGAGGTCATTCCTAAGATTGAGAAATTCATGAGGATAGAATTCTCGGCTCCAAGGATCACCTATACGTCTGACCAATAGAAATTCCTGCATATCCTCTTTGCGCTCTTGAAATCCAAAGTGGCACGACAACCGCCATGAAATATTTTTCAAAATCTAGTTACTATAAGTATAGATGATGCTCCTCGGACCGGTGACAAGTTGAAATTTCTACTTTTCCCGGACCTCTCAAGAGGAGAGCAGTTCGATAAAGAGTAACTTTCTTCCCCTCAAGGGCAGGATTCCCTAGCAAACTTAAGAACCGAAGTTCGCAGTCTCCAGAGTCAGTTGGAGGTCATGCGTGTCGCTTCAAAACATCTCAAGGAGTTCGTGCCAGAGACTAAAAGCTATGATGAGCTCGAAGTAAATGCGCCACTAATGGAGGCCGAAGCCCCTCTTGACTAGACTATCTATAGCAACCAGGCTAACCAAATCATGAGGAAAATGAACTATGAGTCATTGGTCAATCAAACATTAAGAGGAGAAAAAGCAACGACACCCCATTTCGAAGCTATCCAAGCTGCGGCTGCCCACCATGGGGCTAAACAATGCCAAGGGTATTAGCCTCTTGGGACAATAAAACTGTTGAGAGGCGTTAAAAAAAAAGAAATCACATGAGCTGCAGCAAAAGTAAGAAGAGAATGAAATCATGCAGCAAAGTCAATCAAAAGAGAGAAGCACTTTATTCATTAGTTAAAAACATTTACAAAGTACTAGCAAGAGGAAATAACATGCTCAGAAACTATCGCTCATCTTATTGATCTCTACGCTATGCTCTGCAGGAGAAGTCTCGGTGCACTGAACATGCTCCATCAGTTCCGCCACCATTGAGTCTCCTCTGCCATCGCCCTAGTTTCTGACTCAATTGTGCCATTGAGTTCAAACAAATCTTTAACTAATGAGGCCTCCATGGCCCTCCTTTGAACCATCTCTGTCTCAAGGCCTGCGAATTCCTGTCTCAATATGCGCATCTCTTCTTTGATTTCTATCATTCTCTTGAAGCCTCCTTGTGCCTCCCTCTTGAGATCCTACTGACGGCTAGTTATTGTGGCCTTCTTCTCGATGCAAGCGACTATCTTCTCATGAAGGCACAAGATCGACTCTTCCAAGAAAGGCTAGCCGGCTAGTTTTTTCACGACCCCAGCCCTGACCACCATACCTCACGCGGTGATGGGAGATCGAGCGTGGGCTCGTGATTCAATGTAATATTTGTCACTCAGGTAGGAGTGGACACAATGCCTTTATATTCAGAAATTGAGAAAATCATAGAAGAGAGCTAAAGCGACAAGCTTAACTAGCAGAAGAGTAAGGAAAAACTCCACACACCAAAATTCATGATATAAAAGTCTTCCAAAATATTACATTCAATTCGGAGCATCTAGGCCCCATATTACACATTTCCACCAAGAAAAAAAACAAACCAGGGCTCAACAGCAAAGACATAAACAAGGTCTAAGCACCTTCTTCAAGAACATTAGCTTCATCTTCCAGCTGCCAAACATGGACTTCCAGCCCTGTACCTGCCGCTATCAACTACAAGTAGAGGAGAAATAATGGGATGAGCTATACAACCTAGTAAGGAGGTCTAGAGTTATACATTTGTGGTAGTGCTGTCCATATGTGACAGTAGTACAGCTTGTCAATATGAAGTCATAGATTAGGATGAATTCATATCAAGTCAAGACAGCGAATATGGACATTGCATTTAAGTGGCAGTCATCACTAAATCAGGACCTTCAATTAGTGAAATCATTCCATCATTATAATGCTAAACATTCCTTATAAAGAAATTAAATCATTACCCACGCACTCCCTAAATCACCTACTCCCGCAGTAGAGGCCCTATACATCAAGTTAAGCCAATCCCATTGTTTAAGACCTCTTCCATCACACAGGAGGGAGGATAATGACAAGCAGGGTATCCACTTCATAATACCATCAAAACACTCCCACAGTCCCTAGTGTGCATTGGGGTTTCGATAGGCCCTTACCTTGCAAGGAATCAATCACATATAATTTCATAATTCTAGGGTGCGATCCTTTATCCTCTCCCTTAATCCGTTCCTATCATTATGCAGGTTTGGGGATATGCCGACATCTCTTTCCTTACTACCGATGGGTGTCCCATCACGTAGTAGGAATATCATGGTATCATCCACTACCGGTGAGTGTCCCACCGCATAGTGGCCAATATTCTCATCAACGTCTTGGTGAACCTAGCTCTCGCTACCGATGGGCTCGAGTCCCACCGCATAGTGGCCAATATTCCCATCAATAAGTCTAATATTCATTACCAAACGGGTCCCAATGCATAGTGGTCAACACTCTCATCAATATAACAGTGTAGTATCCACTACCGGTGAGTGTCCCACCACGTAGTGGTCGATAACAATATAAGGAGTCATCATAACAGTATCCACTACAGGTGAGTGTCCCACCGCGTAGTGGTCAATAATAACATAAGCGGTGGCCATTCATTGTCTCATAACAGATGGAACATATTTCATCATAACGTCATAGAATTTAGCAAAAGATATGCATTTCGTAAGCATTCACAGGGCATTAACAAATAAGCTTTCTCAGAAGCATTTGGCATTCATTGTTAATTCATGTCATCATTATCGCTCTCGTGGCCCTTTTTTCTCACAAAGTGTAGTTAACATGGCGTCATTCACTTATCTCTATAGAATTCTCATGGAATTTATCATATGGCATTCACATTCATCATATATCAAGATAACTTAGTGTCACATGGTCATACAATGATGCAAAGACGTGGTCCTCTAGGCGAGGGCTAGCTCCCAATGTAAGGGGAGTTTCAGGATGCCTCCAACATGAAATCTTGAGCTAATACAAATTTCCTTAAAAAAAAAGTGATTTGAAGAAATTTGGGTGCCATTTGATGGATCAATAGCTCAGTAAAAAGTGAGCCTTAGTTGCTGGAAATTTTCCTGCAACAGTGTGCAGTGACGTGTTTGCGCATTTCGTGTCATAGCTCAAAATCCGTTGGGAGTTTCAAACAACTCAAAACATGAAACTTTAAGTAAATTCATAAACCTTGCCATTTTAGTAATTTCAATGTTTTTGGATACCATTAGCTAGGTCAAAAGCGTTGCCCAAAAGGGCTACATTAGCTGGAAATAACAGCGATTGTGAACAGTGCCACGCCTCAACATTTAGGGCCATATCCTTTATCCATGCAAAATATTATCATGAACAAAGAAGTAAACTTGGATTATACACACATGTATTTCATTTGGGACTGATTTGGTCCTATTTGGACTCCATTTAGTCATCGAACATAGAGTTGCAAAAACATTCACAGTTCTGGAAATTCACATTCTCAAGTTAATATATTTTTAAAGAACACTAAATGTTTCTTAGCCAATCTTCACTTTGGGCTTGG
Organism: Amborella trichopoda; assembly: GCF_054954075.1. NCBI lineage: Eukaryota > Viridiplantae > Streptophyta > Magnoliopsida > Amborellales > Amborellaceae > Amborella > Amborella trichopoda. The sequence continues at coordinate 22,198,680 of NC_142337.1, read as the reverse complement.
AACCTTATTCGTGATAAGGAGTCTCATAGTGAGCAATTTCATGAGTTTCCAGAAATAAAAAGATCAAACATATGGTAGACACAGTCTTGGCATTGAGAAGCACAAACTGAAACTTCAACCTCATGTTAACCCATTCATCCTTCACATTTTCCTTTATATCATCTAATGCATTTCAACATTTTTACAACACTCATGGATGCATAAAGCTAAACCCACTTACCTTGACTTCTCACGGTATTACAAATCCTCACTCATGGCCTCCACGGGCTTTCCTTGGCTTCGCCAGTGGGCTATCTTTGAAAGGGGTAGCAGTGAACTTTAAGAGAGAGGGAAAAGTTGAGAAAAATGGGAGAGACCCGTGTTGTCCAAGGCTTAAACGGAGAGGGTGGTTGGAAAACACTATGGCTGACACAATCACTCATTGCTCTGACACGTACGAGACGGCTCTGACAGGTACAAAGGCTGTACATTTGACTACAACACTCCCGACGCTGCACTATCAAACATTCAACTGGTGCTGCTCCAGTTGGCGCTGTTCCACCTGGCGTTGCTCCATCCGGTGCTGCTCTCTCTTCTCTTTCAACAAACACACTACTCTCTTCTCTTCCAACCGGCGCTGCTCTCTCTTCTCTTCCAACTGATGCTGCTCTCTCTTCTCTTCCAACCGGTGCTGCTCTCTCTTCTCTTTCAACCGATGCTGCTCTCTCTTCTCTTCCACAACAGGAGCTTTACCGTCTTCTCTTCCAACAGCGTTGCTCTCTCTTCTCTTCCAACCAGCGTTGCTCTCACTTCTATTCCAACTGGTGATGTTCTTTCTTATCTTCCAACCGGCGCTGCTCTCTCTTTTCTTCCAGCCGACGCTGCTCTCTCTTCTCTTCTCTTCAACGTTTCTCTCTTCTCTTCCAACTGATGCTACTCCAACCAGCGCGCTACTCTCTTCTCTTCCAACTGGCGTTGCTCTCTCTCCTCTTCCATTATGTGCTGCTTTCTTTTCTCTTCCAACTGGCACTGCTCTCTCATCTCTTCCAATTGGTGTTGCTCTCTCTTCTCTTCCAATCAGCGTTGCTCTCTCTTCTCTTCCAACCGGCGCTGCTTCTTAAACACGCGTGACAATGCCTCAGACGGCGATATTCCATACGCCTTTTGTACACGGCAAAAATCCATATGACTTCTCGCTTGACATTACATCCCTTTTCCCACTTGGTAATACTGGCTTGGGAGAAAATTGTGGCCCTTACATCATCCCCCCCTTTAAAGGGATTTTGTCCTCAAAATCATATTAACATTAATTAAAAAGGTGGGGGTATTTCTCCTTAATCTCATCCACCCATTCCCATGTTGATTCTTCCCTTGAATGATATTGTCATTGTATCCGGACTAGGGGAATTTCTTTATTGTGCAACACTTGTACTCTTTTGTCCAAAATCTTAATTGGTTGCTCAACATAGGTCAAGTCTTCCCTAAGCGGGATTGGTTTATACTCCAAGACATGGGATGGGTCAGGTTGATATGTCCTCAGCAATGATATATTGAAGACATTGTGGACGCTAGCCAGTTCAGTTTGCAGGGCAAGTCAGTAAGCCACGCTTCCAATTCATTCCAGGACTTTAAAAGGTCCAGCGAATTGTCGGCTCAATTTCCCCTTTTTACCTAACACCCTTGGTTGGTGATACCTTCAGGACGACTCGATCCCCTACTTCAAACTCGAGGTTTCTCCAATGATTATCGGTGTAACTCTTTTGTCGACTTTGAGCTATCTTGATCCACTCTCTAATCAAGGAAATCTTCTCAGAAGTCATATGAACCATTTCGGGCCCTAGTAGTCTTCTTTCGCCCACCTCGTCCCAACAAATGGGCGACCTACACTTTCTTCCATACAGGCTCTCATAAGGTGCCATCTGAATACTGGCTTGGAAGCGGTTGCTGTAAGCAAATTCGATCAGGGGTAGATGGTCTTCCCAACTTCCCTTAAAGTCAGTGACATATTCCCTTAACATGTCCTCCAAGGAGTGAATGGTTCTCTTTGACTGTCCATCTACTTGGGGGTGAAAGACGGTGCTAAATGTAAGTCTGGTTCCCAATGCTGGCTGCAGACTTATCCAAAATCTGGAGGTAAATCTAGCTTCCCTGTCTGACACAATGTTGATGGGCACTCTGTGCAATCTCACAATTTCTATACATATTAGATTGGCAATTATGCTAGAATGTCTTTACGAAATGCTACCTTTCTAAATTTGAGCCCAAAATATTTGACTGGTTATTTTTGAAATGTTATTAAAAGTGACTGTTATTAATGGTTTCAGTGAAATTCATATTAATAATTTCAATGATATGTTAAGTACATGATATTGCTGCTTTCAAATGTTTAAAGAGATTTAGAAATACTTTAAGTATGCAAGTGGACTCATCCGGCTCGCCGGTGAGGTATAAGTGGAAGTTTCCGGTACGCCGGTAAGGATTAAGTGGACTCATCCGATACGCCGGTGTGGTATTAGTGGATCTGTAGGGATTAAGTGGACATATCTGGGACACCAATAGGGATTATGTCGACCCATCAGGACGCTGATGGGGTATATAAGTGACCTACTTGGGATGCCAGTAGGGTAATTTGTGAAATCCTTTGAATTATGCACTGTCGTTAAAATATTTTATGCATTTCAATTATTCGGATTTACTTAATTATGCATTTTTGAAAGTGAAACTGTTAATGCATTTCTGTTAATAGATCTCCCTTTTGAAAATATTGATATCTTCCAACCATGATTATTTTTAGAATTATGATGATCACTTACTGAGTAGCCAAACTCATCAAATTATGGTAAACATTTTTTCAGGATAATGAGTGCTCGTCAGGATCAACTCTAGAAGATATTGTAGTTGTGCTTAAACTTTCTTTTGTTACTTTGTAAGAATTTGCCATTGTCAATTTGTCTTAAAAAGATATGTATATATGTTTTGACTGTCACATCTCAGGAATATCAGTATTGTAATTCTTGGGGCGTGACAACTATGGTATCAGAGCAATAGGTTTATGATTCTTAGGAAATTTTAAAAAAATGTACTTAAAATCACATTTATTGCATGTACAGATCGGGAGGAAGTCGAGATCCAGAATAGATGAAGCTAATATGGAAGGAATTCACATAGCCTTCGAAAATATGGTTGCTCTAATGCAACATCAGATAGAAAACAACATTTCACCCAGGCAGGCAGTTAAGGGAAATGGTGGGAGTAATATCAAACAATTTATGAAATTGAACCTTTCTTCTTTTAAGGGTGTTGTAAACCCACTGGAAGCTGAGGGATGGATTATTCAATTGGAGAAAATATTTAAAGTGATGGACTGCCCTGATGATAGGAAGGTGGCCTTGGCAGTTTTTATGTTAGAAGTTGAAGCACGACATTGGTGGCGAATGGCAAAAGGAGTATTGATCAAAGAAAATAAACCCTTGACTTGGGAAGTATTTTTAGAGGCATTTAATGAAAATTATTTCCCTGATTTTATTCGAGACCAAAAAGAAATGGAATTTCTGAAACTTATCCAAGAAAACCAGACATTAGCACAGTACGAGGCCAAGTTTACTAAATTGGCCAGGTTTGCACCACATATGATTAACAATGAGGCAAGAAAGGTGAAAACATTTAAAAGGGGTCTCAGACCAGCTATTAGAAGCAGAATATCAGTCTCCAAATTGAGAACTTATGCAGAAATAGTAGATCGAGCCCAAATTGTGGAAAAAGATTTCGAAGATTACCAAAAGATGAAAAATCAGAAAAGTCAGGTTAGACCCACACCATCTAATCGACAACAGTTTGAAAGGGCAAACAAGAAGCCAAGGCCCATGCCACTTCAAAGCCCAATAGAGCCATGTAAAAAATGTGGGAAAAAGCATGGCTCGAGCCCTTATTATTGAAATACTGGAGCCTATTTTAAATGTGGAAAATTGGGGCACCAGATTAGAAAATATCCTAGCTTACAGATGCAGCAGCTTTCAAAGCACAGAGAGGTAGCTCAAAAGCCTCAGATGAAGGGAAGAGTATTTGCTATCACCCAGCAAGACACTCTGGCCTCAAAATCAATGATCCAAGGTATCCTTATTATCTTCCAAAAAGTAGCTCATGGTTTGATTGATCCTGGATCTACTTATTCATTTGTATCACCACACTTTCCATGCCACTTAAAGGTAAAACCAGAACAATTAAAATACATTCTAGAGGTAACCACACCGATGGGAAATTCAAGTGACACCAATATAGTGTACAAATCCTGTATAATAAAGATAGAAGAAAAGGAACTGTTGGTTGATTTAATACTCCTAGAAATTCAAGATTTTGATGTAATCTTAAGCATGGATTGGCTTTCTGCATACCATGCAAGTATTGATTGTTATACAAAAATGATTACCTTTAGTATTCCGAATCAACTAGTATTTTACTTCAACGGTATTAAAGAAGACTCCCCATCATATTTAATCTCCTGTATTGGAGCTAATCGCCTCCTTAAAAAAAGGGGTCAAGGCTTTCTTGCCTATATCAAGGAATATAGGAAGGAAGAGATAAATTTAGATACCACTCCGGTTATCAAAGAATTTCTTGATGTTGTCCCTGAAGAATTGCCAGGATTAGCGCTTGATAGGCAAATTGAATTCTCTATTGAATTATTACCAGGGGTGCCCCAATTTCTAAGGTACCTTACAGAATGGCACCTGCAGAACTTAAGGAACTTAAACAACAATTGGAAGAATTATTAGATAAAGGTTTTATCAGGCCTAGTATGTCACCTTGGGGTGCTCCGGTACTGTTTATTGAAAAGAAAGATGGGACCATGAGATTGTGTATCGATTATAGACAGTTGAACCAAGTGACAGTGAAAAATAAGTGTCCATTACCGAGAATTAATGATTTATTTGATCAATTACAAGGATCACAAGTGTTTTAAAAAATTGATCTTAGATATGGATACCATCAGCTTAAGATTAAAAGTGAAGATGTTCCCAAGATAGCTCTCAAAAAAAGGTATGGCCATTATGAATTTTTAGTCATGCCTCTTGGATTAACCAATGCACCAACTGCATTTATGGATTTTTGAATCTGATCTTTAAGCTTTTTTCTGATAAATTTATTGTGGTAATCATCGATGATATTTTAATTTATTCCAAGAATCAGAAGGAACATGAGCTGCATGTAAGAATGGTATTGCAAATATTAAGAGAAAAGAAATTGCATGCCAAACTTATTAATTGTGCATTTTGGCTTGAACAAGTGACATTTTTAGGACATGTCATATCAAAGGAAGGTTTATCAGTTGATCCTTCAAAGGTTGAAGCCGTTATTAATTGGAAACAACCAAGTAATGTGACTGAAGTTCAAAGCTTTTTGGGATTAGCAGGATATTACAGAAAACTTGTAGAAGGATTTTCTCGAATCGCAACCCCATTGACTCGATTGACACAGAAAAATGTCAAATTTGAGTGGACAAGTGAATGTGAGAAGAGTTTTCAAGAACTAAAAGTTCGATTAACTTCAACACCTATTTTAACAATTCCTGACGGAAGTGGGGGATTTGTGATTTATAGTGATGCTTCACATAAAAGCTTGGGCTGTGTATTAATGCAATATGGGAAAGTAATGGCATATGCATCCAGACAGTTGAAAGATAATGAGAAAAAATATCCAATTCATTACTTGGAGCTGGCTTCAATAGTATTCGTTTTGAAAATGTGGAGGCATTATCTATATGGTGAGCAATTCGAAATATACACGGATCATAAGAGCTTGAAATACCTCTGCTCTCAGAAGGATTTAAATATGCGGCAGATAAGATGGATGGATTTCTTAAAAGATTATGATTGTACAATCCATTATCATTCAGGAAAAGCTAAAGTTGTGATCGACGCTCTAAGTAGAAAATCTACCGGAGTCTTAGCTCATCTAATGATCCAAGAAATGAGATTGTTAGAGGAAATAGTGGATTGGCATCCGACTCCGTCCATTAATGGTGTGGTAAGTATGATTACCAACATTAAGGTAGAACCCCAATTAATCCAACAGACTTGATCGGCACAAAGAAAGACCCTCAACTTATAACAATCGTAGAAGAGGTGAAGCTGGGAAAGAGAGACGAACTCTCTATATGTAGTGAGGATGGATGGATTTCTTAAAAGATTAAGATTGTACAATCCATTATCGTTCAGGAAAAGCTAACGTTGTGGTCGACCCTCTAAGTAGAAAATCTACGGGAGTCTTAGCTCATCTAATGACCAAAAAAATGAGATTGTTAGAGGAAATACTGGATTGGCATCCGGCTCCGTCCATTAATGGGGTGGTAAGTATGATTACAAACATTAAGGCAGAACCCCAATTAATCCAACAGACTTGATCGGCACAAAAGAAAGACCCTCAGCTTATAACAATTGTAGAAGAGGTGAAGCTGGGAGAGACGAACTCTCTATATGTGGTGAGGATTTGCTAAGATTCACAGGTCGGATTTGTGTCCCGAACGATGAGAGTGTGAAGAAAGCTATCTTGGAAGAAGCACATCACTCTCGTTATACGATACATCCCGAAAGTATTAAAATGTATCAGGACCTGAAGAAAACCTTTTGGTGGAATAATATGAAAAAGTAGGTAGCACTATTTGTGTCTAAGTGCCTAACATGCCAACAAGTAAAAGTTGAGCATCAAAGGCCCACTGGGTTGTTGCAGCCTTTACCCGTGCCAGAGTGGAACTGGGAGCACATCTCTATGGATTTTGTCTCGGGCTTGCCTAGAATAAATTTAGGACATGATAACATTTGGGTCATTGTAGACCGGCTGACCAAAGTTGCCCATTTTCTGTCGATTCGCATGACGTACAGTTTGGATCGACTGGCCCAATTGTACATTAAGGAAATAGTGCAGTTGCATGGAGTTCCAGTCAGTATTGTATCGGACAGGGACACTCGGTTTACTTCTAAAGTTTGGGCTAGACTACAATCAGCCATGGGGACGAGACGCACTGCATGGACAATCGGAGAGGACCATCCAAACCTTGGAAGATATGCTGAAGGCCTATGTCATTGACTTTACAAGAAGCTGGGATGACCATTTTCCCCTGATTGAGTTTGCTTATAATAATAGCTTTCAAGCTAGTATTCAAATGGCACCATAGGAAGCCCTATATGGAAGGAAATGCAGGTCACCCATTTGTTGGGACGAGGTTGGTGAAAGAAAGCTTTTAGGGTCACAATTGTCCAGGTAACCACAGATAAGATAGCGTTAATTCGAGAAGGCTTAGGACAGCTCTGAGTCGGCAAAAGAGTTATGCTGATAACCGACGGAGAGGTCTTGAATTTGAGGAAGGTGATCGAGTTTTCCCAATAAAAGGCATTACGAGATTCGATAAGAAAGGAAAGCTGAGCCCACGTTACATCGGACTATTTGAAATCCTGAAAAGAATCGAAGGTGTCACTTATAGACTAGCCTTACCACCCAAATTGGCAAACGTCGATAATGTCTTCCATGTATCATCACTACAAAAATATCAGCCCGACCCATCCCATATCTTGAAATATGAACCATTACCGATCAGAAAGGACATATCCTTCAGTGAGCTGCCAATTTTGATACTGGATAGAAGGATACACCTGTTGCGCAACAAGGAGATTCTTTTGGTTCGTATATTATGACAGTACCATTCAAGAGAGGAGTCAACTTGGGAACTAAAAGACGATATCAGAGAAAAATATCCCCATCTTTTTCAATAATCAGGTACACAAATTTGGAGGACTAAATTTCTTTAAGGGGGGAAGAATGTAACAATCCTAACACTTTCAAAATAATAATAATAATAATAATAATAATAATAAATAAATAATTCTTTATAGTGTGATGGTCCATATAAGTATTATGGTCCTTAGGGACCATCACCACTTTTGTTAACTTTTTCCTTTCATATACCACGTCCTTAGTTGACGTGGGCCTTAAATGTTTCACATATAACATTATTGTCACACATCATGTATGAGGTGGAGCTTAATAAATAATATAATAATGTGTCTTAAGAATTTAAATAAGAGAGGTGAGGACTCCCACCCTAGAAAACGTTTGTATAAGCTCTTCCAACACAATGAGCTCTTTCTTTCTTTAGCCAAATTTTACCGAAAGTCCCATTCAAACACTCAAATATTATAGGTAAGTGACTCCATTATCTTGAAAAATAATCCGTTCTTTTTAAAAATGAAATGAAATAATTACTTCTGCTTTTTATCATGAATTTTAGGCACGATAAATTTTAAGCGCAAGCGACCTCATCATTTTGAAAAATAATCTTTTTAATGAAATTGCGATATTTAATCTATGTTAGAAATTTTAAATGCTGTAAATTCATAGAAATAAATTTATTTATACCTTCTTGTCTATTATTAGAAAAGTTTAGATACTGTAAAATTATTAGAAATAAATGTGATATTTCTGCTTTTACTAAAATTGTGGGGCTTCTTTCTACTGTTTTTGAATATTTAGACATTGAAAAATTCATGTGTAAATGACTGCTTTATTATTTTCAAAACTGATATTTTTGCAATTGATTATAGCATTGTCTGTGAAATATTTATTTGAGAAGTGACATCCCATAAATTGTGATAATTTTGTATTCTTGAATTTCTATAAGAGTTTTTCTATACATATTAGATTGGCAATTATGCTAGAATGTCTTTACGTACTGCTACCTTTCTAAATTTGAGCCCAAAGTATTTGACTGGTTATTTTTTAAATGTTATTGAAAGTGACTGTTATTAATAGTTTCAGTGAAATTCATATTAATAATTTCAGTGATATGTTGAGTACATGCTATTGCTGCTTTCGAATGTTTAAAGAGATTTAGAAATTCTTTAAGTATGCTAGTGGACTCATCCAGTTCGCCGGTGAGGTATAAGTGGACCTATCCGGTATGCCGGTAGGGATTAAGTGGACTCATCCGGTACACCGGTGAGGTATAAGTGGACCTGCAGGGATTAAGTGGACCTCTCTAGGATGCCGATAGGGATTAACTGGACCAATCTGGACGCTGATGGGGTATATAGGTGACCTACTTGGGACGCCAGTAGGGTAATTTGTGAAATCATTTGAATTATGCACTGCCGTTAAAATGTTATATGCATTTCAATTATTTGGATTACACTTAATTATGCATTTTTTAAAGTGAAACTGTTATTGCATTTCTGTTAATAGATGCCCCTTTTGAAAATACTGGTATCTTTCGACCATAATTACTTTTAGGATTATGATGATTAGTTACTGAGTAGCCAAACTCATCAAATTATGGTAAACATTTTTTCAGGATAACTGCGGTTTCATTTTGAGTGCTCATCGGGATCAACTCTGGAAGATATTGTAGTTGTGCTTAAACTTTCTTTTGTTACTTTGTAAGAATTCTCCATTGTAAATTTGTCCTAAAAAGAGATGTATATATGTTTTGACTGTCACATCTCAGGAATATCAGTATTGTAAATTATTGGGGCGTGATAGTCAGCTACTACATTAGACTTTCCTGGTTGGTAATTAATTGTACAGTTATAACCATTTAATAATTCTATCCATCTTCTTTGCCTCATGTTTAGCTCTTTTTGGAAAAGTAGGTTCTTGAGACTCTTGTGGTCTATGAACACCTTAAACTAGGCCCCGTAGAGGTAGTGTCTCCAAATTTTTAACTCGAACACTATTGCCGCGAGCTCCAACTCGTGAGTGGGAATGTTTTGTTCATGCAGCTTTAGTTGTCTGGAGGCATAAGCAATAACTTTATCTCTCTGCATAAGTACAAACCCTAGCCCTTTATGGGATGCATTGATATAAACCATGAAGTCTTCATTTCGTTCGGGCAATACTAATATTGGGGTTGTGACTAGTCTCTTCTTAAACTCTTGGAAACTCTTGTCACACTCCTGTGACCATACAAATTTTGCATTCTTCTGGGTCAGTCAAGTTAGGGGGAGTGTTATCTTTGAGAATCCTTCTACAAAGCACCTATAGTACCCTGTCAGTCCCAGGAAGCTACAAACCTCAGCCACATTGGTTGGCCTTTCCCACTTAAGTACTGCTTCGTTCTTAGAGGCGTCGACCGTGATCCCATCCTTAGAAATAATGTGTCCAACGAAGGCCACACTGAGGAGCCAAAACTCTCTCTTGCTAAACCTAGCATACAATCTTTCTGACTTCAAAGTTTGCAAGACCGTCCTTAGATGTTGCTAATGCAGTTCCCAACTCTTCGAATATATCAAGATATCATTGATAAACACCACTACAAAGTCATCCAGGAAGGGTCTGAGCACCCTATTAATCAAATCCATGAACACAGCAGGGGCATTAGTTAACCCAAACAGCATCACAAGAAACTCATAGTGACCATATCTAGTTCTGAAAGCGGTCTTTGGAATGTCTTCCTCCTTGACCCATAATTGATGATAACCTGATCTGAGGTCAACGAAACACTTGGGGAGCTGGTCAAAGAGATCGTCAGTTCTAGGTAGAGGGTACTTATTTTTTACTGTCACTTTGTTCAACTGCTTATAGCCAATAAATAGTCTCAAGGACCTATCCTTTTTCTTCACAAACAAGACTCGTGCACCCCAGGGTGACACACTAAGTCAGATAAATCCCTTATTCAATAACTTCTGCAACTGCTCTTTTAACTCTTTCAATTTCACTGCGGCCATTCTATAAGGGGCTTTAGAAATTGGAGCGGTGTCAAGTACTACCTCTATTTCTCTTTTTGGACGTAGGGATGGCAATTCTTCTGGGAACACCTCAGGGTATTCTTTTACTGAGGGTGTCTCTTCTAACTGGGTCTGAACATCCCGATTCTTTACTACATATGCCAAATATCCTACACATCTCTTAACCAAGAAGCGAGAGGCCCGGAGGGTAGAGATAAAATGTAGAGGAGAAGTATCCCTAATGCCCTCAAGGTGTTCTTCTGCTTGATCCTGACATTTAAAGGTACCATCTTTTCATGGCAGTTAACTGTGGGATGGTGTCTAAACAAATAAACCATGCCTAGAATTACATCAAAGTCTTGAATATCCAAGTGGATCAGCTCTACTAATAGGTCAAACCCATCAATTGTAATCTTACATTGTTTATATAACTTATCAGTTTCCATACAGACTCCCACCAGTGTACATACTATACTAAAGTGTAATCGAGACATGCAGAGGCAGCATTCATGCAACGATCAAAATGGGTGCAACAAATGAATGAGAGGATCTAGGGTCAATTAAGGCTTTAACATTAATATCACACATTGAGAGCATACCTCTGATAACCAAGGTGGATGCCTTAGCCTCTTGTTCAGTGAGTGCAAACACTTGTCCTTGGGTCTTCAGATGATCCTCGGTCTTTATCAATGGGCAGTCCTTCGCCTAGTGGCCAGGCCTGCCGCATTTTAGACATACATTCTTCTTCCAGTAGCATTCTGCGGCAGTGTGGTTACTTCTCCCACAATAAGTACAAATCGAGCGTCGGTCTTTGTCCATATTGCCCGGAAGACTCTTCAAGATCCTTGGGTTAGGTGGGTACAGACTCCCTCTAGCGTTTCTCATTGAATATGACCAGGGTTTCTTCCCAAACTTTCTCGACGGCATTGCTATCCTCTTTCCTTCCTCCCTTACCTGCGATCATCGCAGTCTTTTGCATCTTCAGAGCATGGTCTACCATCAAGGTGTACGACTTTATATTGGCCAGCATCACCCTACTCCTGATATCTGGTCGCAAGCCCCTTTCAAATTTATTCTCCTTTCTTGCCTCGGTATGTATGATGTGGGGTGCATACCTAGAGAGATCTGTGAATCGGGCAGGGTATTATTTAACAGTCATGCCCCTTCGCTGGAGTTCGCTGAATTCTACTTCCTTTCCTTGACTGAATCGGGGAAGTACTTCACGTCAAATGCTATCAAGAAGTTTTCCCAGGTGACCTTGGTTTCTGTCGCCCTCCAAGCCTGTTTTACCGAGTCCCACCAGTCTTCTGCTCCCCCTTCCAGCATAAAGGCCCCTAACCAGACTTCTTTCTCATCTAAGCATGTAACACCTCTACATCTTCTCTATTTGTTTCTTCCACCTCTCAGCCTTCTCCACTCCTCCATGCCCCAAAAAGGCTGGTGGTGCCATTCTCCTAAACCGCTCCATGAGTCTACTGTCATTCTGCTCTGGTGTAGGCGTAGACTGGGTTGGCATCGATTCTTTCATCATTTGGGTCATTACCTCCAAAGTCTTGTAGAACTCACTGAGTGCCTCGGTATTTTCATTACTGGAACTCGGATTGTGATTACGAGCTCTCGGTATCCCTTAACCTAGTCACAAGAACAACCAGTCACATGCCTACCCCAAAACAGATCTAAGGAATCTCCTATACTTGTTAGGCCATGAATCCTCTCCTGGTTGCTCTGATACTATATCTATCACAACCCCACCCCCGACGACCGTACCTCACACGGCAACGGGCAATCGAGCTCGGGCTCATGATTCAATGTAACATTTGTCACTCAGGTAGGACTGGATTCAATGCCTTTATATTAAAAAATTGAGCAAACCATGAAAGAGAGCAACAACGACAAACTAAACTAGCAGAAGAGTAAGGTAAAACTCCGCACACCAAAATTCATAATATAAAGATCTTCAAAAATATTACATTCAGTTCAAGACATCTAGGCCCAATATTACACATATCCACCAAGAACAAAACAAAACCAGCGGCAAACAGCCCAAACATAAACATGGTCTAAGCACCTTCTTCAAGAACACTAGCTTTGTCTTCCAGTTGCAAAGCAAGAACTTTTAGCCCTGTACCTGCCGCTATCAATCTACAAGTCGAGGACAAATAATGGGATGAGATGTACAACCCAGTAAATAGGTCTAGTGTTATCATCTGTGAAGTTGCTATCCATATGTGATAGTAGTACATCTTATCAATATAAAGTCATAATTTAGCATTAATGCATATCAAGTCAAGACAACGAATATGTACATTGCATTTAAACGGCAGTCATCACTAAATCGCTGAAATTAGAACCTTCAATTAGTGAAATCATAAATTATAAATCATTATAATGCTAAACAATCCTTATAAATAAATTCAATCATTACCCACACACTCCCTAAATTACCTACTCCCGAAATAAAGGCGCCCTATCCATCAGGTTAAGCCAATCCCATTGCTTAAGACCTCTACCATCACATATGAGGGAGGATAGTGACAAGCAGGGTTTCGATAAGCCCTTACCTTACAAGGCATCAATCACATATCATTTCATAAATCTACGATGTGATCCTTTATCTTCTCCCTTAACCCGTTCCTATCATTATGCAGGTAAGGATATGCCGGCATCTGTTTCCTTACTACCGATGAGTGTCCCGTCGTGTAGCAAGAAATATCATAGTATCATCCATTACTGGTGAGTGTCCCACCATGTAATGGCCAATATTCTCATCATTGTCTTGATGAACCTAGCTCTAACTATCGATGGCCTCGGGTCCCACCGCGTAGCAGCTAATGTTCCCATCAATAAGTCCAATATCCGCTACAAAAGGGCTCGGGTTCCAATACGTAGTCGTAAACACTCTCATCAATATAACAGCATAGTATCAACTACTAGTGAGTGTCCCACTGCGTAGTGGTCAATAACAATATAAGCAGTGGCCATTCATCACACCATCATAACAGTATCCACCACCGGTGAGTGTCCCACTGCGTAGTGGTAAATAATAATCTAAGTGGTGGCCATTCATCCTCTCATAACAGATGGATCATATTTCATCATAACGTCATAGCATTTAGCAAAATACATGCATTTCATAAGCTATCACAGGGCATTTACACATAAGCATTTTCAGTAGCATTTGGCATTCATTGTTAATTCATTTCATCATTATCGCTCTCGTGGCCCCTTTTTCTTACAAAGTTCAGTTTACACGGCATCATTCACTTATCTTTATTGCATTCTTGTGGAATTTATTGTACGGAATTCAAATTCATCATATATCAAGATAACTTAGTGTCACATGGTCATACAATGATGCAGAGACATGCCCCACTTAGCGAGGGCGTAGCTCCCAATGTAGGGGGAGTTTCAGGATGCCTCCAACATAAAACCTTGAGCTAATACATATTTCTTTACAAAAAAAGCAATTTGAAGAAATTTGGTTGCAATTTGATGGATCAATTGCTCAGTAAAATGTGAGCCCTAGTTGCTGGAAATTTCCCTGCAACAGTGCACAGTGAGGTGTTCACCCCTTTCGAGTCATAGCTCAAAATCCGTGGGGAGTTTCAAACATCTCAAAACATGCAACTTTAAGTACATTAATAAACCTTTCCAATGGCTATAATTTAAAGGTTTTTGGAAACCATTAGCAGGGTCAAAAGCATTGCCCAAAAAGGGCCATAGCGGCTGAAAATAGCAGCGACTGTGAACAGTGTCACCTCTAACATTTAGGGCCATATCTTTTTATCCATGAAAAATATTATCATGACCAAAGAGATAAACTTGGAGTATACACATATCTTTCATTTGGGACCAATTTGGTCCCTTTTGGACGCCATTTGGTAATCGAACATATAGTTGCAAAAAAATTCACAGTTCTCGAAATTCACATTCTCAAGTTAATATATTTTTAAAGAACACTTAATGTTTCATAGCCAAGCTACATTTTGGGCTTGGAACTTTATTCATGATAAGGAATCTCATAGTGAGCGATTTCATGAGTTTCTATAAATAAAAAGATCAAACTTATGGTAGACACAGTCATGGCATTGAGAAGCACAAACTGAAACTTCAACCTCATGTTAACCCATTCATCCTTTACATTTTCCTTTATATCATCCAATCCATTTCAACATTTTTAGAACACTAATGGATGCATAAAGCTAAACTCACTTACCTTGACTTCTTATGGTATCACAAATCCTCCCTCATGGCTTTCACGGGCTTTCCTTGGCTTCACCAGTGGGCCGTCTTTGAAAGGGGAAGCTATGAACTTTAAGAGAGAGGGAAAAGTTGAGAAAAATGGGAGAGACCCGTGTTGCCCACGACTTAAAAGGAGACGGTAGTTGGAAAGAACTGTGGCTGATGCAATCACTCATTGGTCTGACATGTACAGGGCGGCATTGCCTCAAACGGTGATACTCCATACACCTTCTCACTCGACATTACATCTCTCTTCCCGCGCAGCGATACTGGCTTGGGAGAAAATTGTGGCCCTTACAAGTTTCTTCCTCATTATATAGTATCCCCCACCGCCAGATTTCCAACTTGTTTAAAGTTGCATTAAGATGGGAAAGCACTTCTAGTGCACTCCCAAATGCGGTGGTTGCAACAAACTCCTTCAGTCTTTTCAAAGCTTCGCCTAGCTCTTTGAAAGGTAACTCCCTTAAGCCCGAAGGCTTGCCCGAAGCATGCCTGCAATCATGTTAGAAACCCCACTAAAAATGGGCGTAGATGGTGTTCTTGGGATTACTATTTCTGAAGAAGCCTCAACAGTCCCTGTTCTTTAGTGCCAGCCTCCCTGCCTTAACCTTTTCCCATAGGGACCTCTACTTCTGCCTCAGCAGGTTCTGAAGAAACCTGTTCCCCGTACTCTTCATCTTCATGAACTGCCACTTCAGCATTAGCAAGTCCAAGAACCGCCTCCACCCTAGCCAATTCTTCCCTAGGCATGGCTTCTTCCATTTGGCTTGCACCTTCAATGGCTAGAGCCTCGGCCACGAAGAGCTCAGTCCCCTAATCTTCATGATCTGGGACCATGGAGGTAACAACCTCTCAGTGCTCGAGCACATCATCAAATACGGGCTCTTCTTGAGTCATAGTCCCTGCCTCGGTCGGGGCACTAAGCTCCTCATGTATGGAGGCCACATCAACATCAGAGCCCCTATTTGAAGCAGTTGCTTCAGGGCCTTCATCCTCGTTAGTCTCCATCTGAGCCACCTCGGACTCAAGAACTACCCCTGGACTCAAGGGTGCCTCCCTAAGATCCGGAGTCACCTCCCGATCAGAAGCAATGACGATGGGCTCAGAGCGGCCGGAGTTGTCTACCTCAGTTTTTGAAGAAAAAGAAAACAATTTAAGAGAAGTAGAAGGTGGTTCCGAGAGCGCAGAGGGTGATACTGGGGTAGTTCCTAAAAAATCAGAAGAGGAAGAGCTACCTCCTGGTTCTGACATCATAGGAAAGTTGACACTCTTGCGCCTCCGAGTACACCCACTAATTGAAGATGGTGCAAAAGTATTGGCGGTGCTGGAGTGCTTTCTTTTCTTCCCCCCTGTCAGAGTACGAGCGGCCACTTCAGATCGACCTCCTTGAGAAGGCCCTCCAGCAAATTTACTGTGGGGACCACTACCGATTAGGGTGTTCACGTCCTGTGGTGGACGCTTTTCATAGCTAGGGACTTTTCGGTCCTCATCCCACTCGAAGATGAAGCTAAGATTATCGAAGACACTCCTAGTCCTCGTCTTCATTGCAAGAAATTCTGACGAGGTCTCATCGGCTGCTATCTCGCGCAGAAGCCTTAAAGCTCACCAGTTAGAGGGATAATTTAAGATATATACCGCATCAGAAGCAAGAGCATCTGCCAGTCTCCTTTGCCTGGTATCCTAGCGTTAGTTACCGTTCGCCCCTTTCCAAGGGTGATCTTTATCCCAATATCCCCTGCTGGTGATTCTCCACCAATTCACATAGGCCATGATCGTTGGGAACCTCCTACCAAAGTGGGGTAATACATATTGGCTGGTTTCTGTCATCTCTAGAAACATTCACCAAGCGGTCCGTATATGCTCTGGTAGCCAGTTCTCATGGAAATTTTCCAACTCTTCCATATTCCCCTTATTCACATTACTCCGACGCTTTTAGAAAAACACCAAGATGGGGCAGCCTTGATCAAGCCCATGTTGACGGGTGAAGCGATGGGGAAAATACCCCTCTAACCTGGTGCTGTGCGGAGTCCGATAAGGTAGAACTCCCCCTCTGATGCTTAGGATGAACATGAGCTCCTTAATGATTGTTCGAGGGCCGTATAGGTCCTTCTCTTACTCATCAGTGAAAGCACGATCGGTGAAGCTCCTGATCGGTAAGAGGACCCCTAGCCTCCCCTGAGGTATGAAAGATAGCCCTCTGGTTGGCAATCCTCATGAAGAAGGGCCACAGTTTATTTCCTAAGCACTGATGCTTGACATAGGTGTCAGGGAAATAGGCCCCTAGCCACCCGTACATGTAATGCACTAGGAATGGAGTTCGAAAATCCCTTGGAAATGCCTCTCCTCCTAAAATGGCATTCCCTCCCTCTTTCCCTCGTAGGCCTTTCCACGGGAGATGGCCCCCAAGCCATGGTAAATGTTACACAAGACTGGCTGAGCAAGCCATATCGCATGCCACATACGGTACGCCTTGACGAATGTTGTCCCCCCAGCCAGGGAGCACAAATTTGCACAAAAATAACGCCAAATACGCAGCCCAAGAAGACACGGTCATAGCCGGTCTCAAGTTGATATACGGGAGGCATCTCCTTTGCAACTGCCTTCCCTTTCCCCTTCAGAGAGCCCTGACCACCCTTGGGATAATCCCCACAAAAGAATTTTACCCATTCCGTGAAGGTGACCCTACCATTGCTAGACCGAGCGGCAATCAATTGGTAGGCCTAGAAGAACTTTTGAAGACTGGTAGGCGGATCTTCATCCCCCAACTTTTGATGACCGAGTTCGGGGGCACAAACTCATCATACATAACCCCGATCATCGTGAGACCTCCAATAAAATGAAGATCTAATAAAGAGATTCTTGCTTCTCCATGTCCAAGAAGCTAGGTATTACTAACATGGCTCCACGTCTCCAGTAACACCTTTATTGTGTTGAAGCAATGGCCATACTAGTTGCCCAAACACTGGACCGCTGCTAATAGTGAAGCACGTTCAAGAGTACTTTTGTACGACCCCAATACCTTAGTAGTCCAGGAAGAGTATCCCTTCAAGTATTGGTGCTCCCCTTGAATTCAAAGGCCTTTTTCTGACCACATTAGTAGTCCCTTTGCCTGTACCTTTTGTTTCCCTAAGGTAAGCAAGTTCTCCCTATAAGATATGTTCATATGCATGCAATGAAGAAGTGCCACCCCTTCTTTTGTACTGTAGTTGTCGTCATTGCCCTCACGTACTTCAAAACAAATGGGGTCAGTAATGAAAGTGACATCTAGGGGCCACTCTGGTTCGCATATTTGTCGGGTTAGCCAAATGGGCTCACCCCTTAATAAAACCTCTCCTGTAAAATCACAGGCGCCGATTTCGCTCTCCCTTGGAAGCCTCTTCACATCAGGAATTTGCTAAGAAGAACCAGCCATTACACAGGGCTTAGTAGTTTTACTCCCAAAAGTTGCTAAGACATTGGATCAGCGCCAGCTGAGTTTGCCAACACTTAGTGCCGATTATGTCTAATACTTATCGCCGGCTGCATTTGCTAACCCTTAAAACTGGCAGTGTCTACCAACGCTCAGCACCGGTTGAGCTTGTCAATGCCTAACACCAGCTGAGTCTATCAACACTCAGCGATGGTTGAGCTTGCCAATGCACAGCACGGGTAGCATGCCAATGGCTAGTACCAGCTGAGTCTGTCAACACTCGGTGCCAGTTGAGCTTCTCAATGCTCAACGCCGATTATGTCCTCGAAAGGCCAGCACCGGCTGTGATTGGATCTCTCTTATGTACCATGCCTTGAACTCAGTTGTGCTGACTCACAACCGTCACTACGTCTCGCTGCTTCGCTTGACATATGAATGAGGTAACCGTACACCTTCCCTGTGGTTGTTCACCACCAATAACCGCACACCTTCCATGTGACGGTCAACCTTCAGTAACCACTCATTACCCTAAACCCTTCGGTTTCTGCTGGAACTCCCCTGCCGTTCCCGAAAAACCTCTGCAACACCAGTAACAATGCTGGGAAACCTCTTAAAATCCCCAAAAAAACTCCCAAGACTTGCGGAAATGCTTACCACTGCACTTCTCGCCTCTTCCACCTTCAAAAAACTACAGCTAGAGATTTTCTATTCCCCAAAAAAATCCCTTGAGAACTCTCTTTTCTCGCTCCTTTCCCTGCGAACTTCACCAAATTCTTTATAAAGTCTACTCGGCGAAGGCCTTCCCTGCAAAACAGCTGAGAATCCCACTGTTTGCCAAAGACCTTTCCTACAAAACTTTTGCTGAAGTCCCACTGCTTGCCGAAACTTCATTCAGGTACCCTGTCCTCACTGTTAAAGAAACATTTTGTTTAAGTTTCTACCTTCAGTGAAAACTGAAGAAAATGGGATTTTACCCCCTTATATAGACCACACTACCGCCAAATGCCCCTCACAAACTAGGAATTCCAGTCACGTCCAAGGGAAGTTGAGTGATGAAGAGCCGGGTCGGGCTTTGACTCGAGGCTCGAGGTAACTCTCATCGATCCATGCCCAGTGTCGGCTACTCAGTTGAAGTGACTTGAAGCCGGGTGAATTTCAAACAACCCTAGCGCTGGTTGACTTGGCGCCGGCTGAATTTCAAACGACCTTCGTGTCAGTTGTGTTCAAACAACGTCATGGCTGGTTCATAGTGTCAGAAGAGTTTTAACAACCTAGTGCTGGTTGTGTTTTGAGAACTCAACACCGGTTGAACTCTTGTAAGTGTTTGAACGTATTTTTCAGCACCTTGATCCCTGATTAGGAATAAGTAAGAAGCAGATCAATAAAGCCTACAAAACAGTGGAAATTCTCGATAGTCTCAAAATGGCCCAATTGGTCAAGATCTTCATCAGCACTTCAAAAGACCACCTGCCAAGTTTCATTACGATCACACATGCCTAAAGCGGTGAACACAAAGAAATAATTTCAGCGAAATTGGCCTCTAGGACCCTGAAATGGACCATGTAACAGGAGCCATATTGATGGTGCATTAAACAGTTGTGGGACCACCACCATTATATCCAGCACAATCGAAAATCCCTATGGGTCAAGTTTCGGCTTAATCGAGTACTCCAGGACAAAGTTATGGGAAAATACCGAAAAGGGTAGGCCACACACTATTCTCATGTGTCCTCACTCCATCAAAACAACATTAAAGGTGGTTATTTTTACAGCCACGAGCAGTCATTTTTTAGGCCTATAACTCACTCGTTCCAAGTTGAATCACTCTCAAATTTGGTGAACTTGTTCGTCTCATCAAGACGAGAAATTCGATATGTGGCATGCCTCGTGACAACATCTGAGCAAAGAGCAAGACTAAATGAAAGTCGTTGATCTGTAAAGGAAGTTGCAGAAAATTTAGCAGCAGCATGACTCATTCAAGCAGCCTGATCACGACGCTCACATACTCGATCAGCACGAAACCAATTGCATTATGTGCGTGAGATCTGAGGCTATCTCTAATCCGAACCTCGCATAAAATGAACAGCTGGATTTCACACATGAAGAAGGCATCAAAGATGTTGTAAATTCCAGCCACTAGATTTCAAGATTCCGGTTCAAAACTCAAGACGATAAAATCTTCATCTGGATATGAAATCGAGCTGCGTTTGTTGCAACGTAATCATGATGGCATGCTCAGTGTGAGTCAACGAAGAAATCACGAAGAAACATCAAGGAACGAGCACACAATCGATCCGATGTTTTCAAGATTCATACAAAATTCAAGTCTCATGATCATGGCTCAAAAACTTAATTCATGGCTCGAAGTTGGTATCCAAATGATCGTCATGCCGAGCCCTACAAGAAAACAATAATTTTTCGATCAAACAGGCATTGGAACAACCTTTGGCCAGCCATGGAAGATCATGCAAGTTCTCGGGCAGCAATAGGGACTGTTCTGGAATTCCATACATTGTTAGGCAAGGGCAAAACGGTCCTTTTGCACCCATTTTCAAAATTTCTTTAAATTCAATTAAATTGTAATTATCTTCAATTCTAGGTAGTTTTTGGGCGTACGCCCATTTTTTAGCCCAATTCTATATAAACATGCAAAGATAAATTATAAAAAACAATAAAGGACCCTTCGATTCATTTGTCATCAATTCAATAAAAACTTTCATTCTTGCTTGAGCCTATGAGTACATCTTGGAGTGAGAGAGAGGAGAGAGAAGAATAGGGTAGGTACTCTTCAAGTAGTTAACTTTCTCTCTCCTCCCCTCTTTCTCTCTCCTACCCTCTTTCTCATCTCTATATCTTTCTCTCTCTTTGTGTCTCTCTTTCTATCCTTCCCTCTTTCTCTTTACCCTCCTCCACTCTTTCTCTTTCCTCCCCTCTTTCTCTCTCCTCCCCTCTTTCTCTCTCCTCCTCTCTTTCTCTCTATCTCTTTCTCTCTTTACATCGCTATCTCTTTTTCTCTACTCCCCTCTTCATCTCTAATTAGTTCTCTCCTCCACTCTTCTCGTCTCTATCTCTATCTTTCTTCTTCTCTTTGTCATCCCTCTTTTCTCTCTCTTCTTCTTTCAATCTCAACACCAGGTGGGTTCTTCTCTCTCTTCTTCTTCTTTCATTCCTAATGTCGGTTGGATTTCTCTCTCTTCTCTTCTCTCATGGTCGGTGAAGCCTAATGCTGGTTCAATTTCTCTCTCTTCTCTTCTCTCACAGTCGACGAAGCCTAGTGCTAGTTAGATTTCTCCCTCTTCTCTTCCCTTACAGTCAGTGAAGCCTAACGTCGGTTGGATTTGTCTCTCTCTCCTCTGTTGTAGTTGGCAAAACCTAGCACCAGCTCAATCTCTCTCCCTTGCTTCTCTTTCGTCACAACAAGTGCAAGCCTAGCGTCGGTTGGTTCTCTTCCTCTTTTCTCTTTTGAAATAGTCGGTGAAGCCTAGCACAGACTGCTTTTTCTCTCTCTTCTCTTCTGACAAGTCGGCGAAGCCTAGTGTCAACTGCTTTTGTCTCTCTTCTTCTGACACAGTCGACGAAGCCTAGCACTGATTACGTTTTCTCCGTCATCTTTTAACACAGTCGGCAATGCCTAGCGCTGACTGCATCTTCCTTCCCTCTCTCTCTTTTATCCTCTTGTCTCTTCTCTTCTTTTCTTCTCCCTCCTTCTGTCTATTCCCTTCTTCTCTTACTTCATTCTTTCCTCATAACCATCACTCTGCTACTCTTTTGTTCGACTAAAAGGGATTAAGGTTAACCTCTCATGGTAGTCCTGTCATCTAGCCATAATGTTGTTGTGCTGGGATTACTTGGCCCGCTTTATTGTCACAACAGATCATAGTTTTAGCTAGTCGGTATTGGTAATGATATCTAGTAGTAATCTTGTGAGCTGGTCTTAGTTACTGAGCCTGTTTTGCTACCACGTCAGGCTAATTATTCATTAGCTTAGTCACCGCTCTAATCCACTCGCTTAGTCCAACTGTTCTCTCCCCCATCTTTGTTCTCTTCTTCTTTTGAATGCGCATGCTTCTATACGTTCATCAAAGAGGAAAAAGGTGAGGTTTGACCCACCTATCTTATAACATTTGCCATATATATGTGTGATTGCAAAAAATAGAAGAATATGAGCCAAGGGAGGTGATTCCAAACCAATTTTATTACTAGGGGCCTTTCTTCATGATCTAAGAGGGTGCCCATGTGAGCTACCCCGAGTAAGTCCCAAACCCACCTTAAATTCCTCTCTCACCTGTTAGTAACACCTGCCCCCGTTCTCGAACGAAGTAACACCTCTCTCACCTGTTAGTAACACCTCTCTCACCTGTTAGTAACACCTGTTAGTAACACCTGTTACCACGGAGTAACACCTGCCCCCGTTCTCCCACCTCACACCGGTCTAGTAGTAATCCTGTGAATTAGCTCCTTGGTCTTAATCTAGACCGGTGTGAGGTGGGACTTGAAGGTCCCTCACTCCCTATCTCCTCGCTCTGGTCGAAACTCCACCAAGATGCCCTGCATCGACAGCACTGATGTTGCCCCACACAGCATGCACGTAGCCACCGGTAAGCCATTTGCCAATCGTGTTCTTGAGGTTTGTCGAAAGGTTGCCCAATTCCTTTCTACAAAAGGCAAACAATTTGCCAATGCCTCCGTGGGTCGCCAGAAGGCTACCCCCCACATTTCTGCATCATTGGTCTTTATCCCTAGAGGCTCAACACATCGTGGCGAAAACCCCATTGTCTCCACCCCTCACACACACCACAAAGCTCCTGGGTCACCCACTCAAGCCACACCTTGGGGCAACTTTCTGTTACCTCGAGACCGTGTCCAAGATCAAACATTCTAAGGCCAGGTCCTGTGCACGCTACTCATATGCATCTCACTACTCAGGGAAACTCCATTATAATGCCAACCCAAGTACACAAGAGACGACCTCCTTGTCCTCCTACCACGCACACAGCAGCGCACCCTGTAAGGGGAAAGCCTATACCTGTCCTCTTACTGACACCTGCTCGTAGTTCTCGACCTCCTAATGTCATATCACTTGCTCCTTCCCTCTCCTCCTTCATCGAGGAAGCACCTTCAGCCTTGGTACTCTTAAGATTTTCATAAGACTATCATCCTGAACCAGCCCCGTCACTTTGGTCGTGTCTCTGAAGGCCACAAGAGAGCTCAGGGCATGGATCTGATGGGAGATCGAGTCTTCCATCCTCCCTGACCCAAGATGACTCCAGTTTCTGGCCATCATCCATTACTGCACCTGATGGAGACAGCTCTCTCCTGTGCAAGAAGAGCTGACCAGCTGTGACCTAGATTGTAGTTTTGACGCGTGGTCCATCAAAACCTCAAGGTTAAATGTGATAGAGGTCTTCAGATTTTGACTAAGGAGGTGACCAAGGCAGTCAAAACAACCAATTTTAACGAAACCTCTTCACCTGAATCCCTTCTACCCCCTTTCGACAATGAAGCCTGAAGAAGAGCTCCATGAGCCCTGTGTTGTGGTTACTGTAGTAGAACAAGGCCATGCCACTCAGCAGCCATGATTCCAAGACCGTCGAGAATTGGTCCAAACGTGATCAACATACAAGAGTCGAGTTAAGTCAAGGCATGATGGTCCCCTACTGACTGACCTTCCACGTATGACGGGTCAAGCTCGCAAGTCCTCAGTTATCACAAACGTTGACCTCCCTAGAGATACGGTCAGTGTAATGGTCGTAAGCAAGCCTGTTGATGCGTAGGGCATGAATGAGTTTGAGGATATGGTGCACGCGATGATGGAAAATATCGATCGCATCGACGTCGCATGCCTGTTGGCTAACCATGAGGTCAATTCCCATCACTCTGATGGTGCACCACCATGGCAGCCTACTCTATCTACTTCATAGGACAATTTTGTCCCTCATCCAGTCTCTCAGTCAGATATTGATGTTATGGTCACCCATAGCCTAAAGAACAGACAAATTCTTAGGATACAGGGTGCGACGCCTTATCAAAGACCATACCCCTCCTACAATGATCAGGTCCCGTTTCCTTCAGATTATAAGAAAGGGAAGTATCCTCTATTCAGTGCAACCACGTCCCCAAACCAGCATATTGCCCACTTCCAGGCAGTGTCGGGAAACAACGACTGACGGAAGACTTCGTCTCCGATAGTTCGTTGAGACCCTCAATGGCCTAGCATTCCAATGGTATGCCCGATTTCTCCCAAACTCGGTGCATACAAGGGAAGAGATGGAGAAACTACTCTATCAACGCTTCTATGAGGTCAAGAGAGAGGTTCAAACCATCGAATTTCTCACCCTGATTCAAGACCCTGAAGAGCCCAGGGATCAGTTCATATCAAGATGGAGAAACTTGGCTTCCCGCCATCCTAATCCTATGCCTGAGAAGGAAGCAGTCCAAACTTGCGTACAAAACATGCGACCCGAAATCGCTCTACATGTTGAGGCCTCTAATCCTACCTCCATGTCAGAGTTGATCTCTAAATCAGTTCGCATAGAAAGTTTATCATGCGACCATAGTGGGACACGACAACCATCTACAAGTTCAACAAACAATCGGGGCAATGGTAACTCTCGAAATAACACACGGGGCAGCTAACTGAAAGGGGTAATCAATGCAGCCGTCATGGTCACTGATTCAATGAAGGCTCCCTCCCAAACTTTGGACCTCTCTAAAGGAGTAAGCACTGCAAAGGTAACACCTTAGGCTGGCAAGAAACAATAGTCGTACAATTGGGTACCTCCACTTGTCAACCTTGATCGGGGTAATTATTTCACCAATCATAGGAACAAGGTCTATCCCTTCGAGAAGGAATAGGTCCCTGCGTTGTTCCGGTTAATATTGGAGTAGAATATGATCCAGCTTCAAGAAGCCAAGTTTCCTGAACAACCTGGCCTTGACACTCAGACAAATTATTGAGCCTACCATCGGAGGATCAATCATCCCACAAATGACTGCTACACATTGAAGGATATTATCGAGGCCCTGATTTGGAAGGGTCGGATAAAGCTTGAAGACTTAAAGAAGGCCTTTGAGGCAGCTGAGCCCTCCCATGCAGTAATTTATCCAAGAGGAGGATGAAATGCTTGGTATCCTCTATGCCTTCTTCATTATAATGCGTCAGGAAGGCATAATCACACTGAAGCAGGCAAGGCAACCCTGTCGCCTTGCTAAGGGGACTGAAAAATCGTTGGTGCCCGGACAATCAGATAAGAGGTCATTACTTCTCAAAATGCACAACTTTCCTTGATATATTCCTAAAGAAGAAGTGGAAATGTCAAGAATTTTACAACCTCCCCGTAAGTTATCACCAAATCACTCCTCCATCGGGGTAAGAAGATCTCCCAAAGTAGGACCTACCTATTAGTGACTCGGACTCTGCCGAATCCTCGACTTCTCAACCATGGACAGTCTGCCATGGCCGAAGCAAACTCAAGTCCTTAAGGCGAGAAGCAGTTTGCCAACTTAGAGCTATTTGCGAGCTCAGCGTGACAAATCAAACATCACCTCAGAAAACCATAAAGAGATGGCCACCAAGGGCTGCTTGCCGAAGAAACAAGACTGCTCAACCACTGGTAGAGCAGGAATTTCTCGAGCCCCTCCCTCCACTGCCAACTTTACAGGACTTCATTCCTGGCACGATCCTTCTTCCTTCTTCATCCTGTCAAGAAGACGTTCCCGTGCCATCTCACACTCAGCATACGTCCAATGAGGGTGAAGATGTTAAAAACACTCCTCAATGATCTAAGCAAGGGAAAGATCTAAAAGACTCCTTGCACTCATTAAACCCTGGTGATGACATAAAAAGCTGCCCAGATCGGTCATATGAGGGGATTGATCTTAAAAGCCCCCCACTACTTTCTTATGAGCAAACCGTGACATCTTTGCTTGGCATTATCATGAGATGTCTGGCTTAGACCCTCAAGTAGCTGTTCACCATCTCGGCATTGATCCAACTGCCAAACCTATCAAACAGAAATCAAGAAGGTTCAGGCCTGACCTTGAAATGCAGATAGACGTCGAGATAACCAAAATTAGACAAGCAGGCTTTATTCTCCAAGTCAAGTACTCAAAATGGCCAGCAAATGTTGTTCCAATAAAGAAGAAAAATGGTCAAATAAGGACTAACATTGATTTCCATGACCTCAATATTGCCTGTCCCAAGGATGACTTCCTGTTGCCATTCATCGAGATGCTCATCGACTCAACGGCTCACTATTAAATCGTTTCCATAATGGGCGGTTACTCCGAGTATAACCAAATAAGGATGGCGCCTGAAGAAGAAGCAACTACGTTCTTAACTTCGAAAGGGGTCTTTTGTTACACGATGATGCCTTTTGGATTAAAGAATGCTGGTGCCACATATCAGAGCGCAATGAGGACCATCTTCAAAGACATGATGCATAAAGAAGTGGAATGCTATGTAGCTGATTTGATGGTAAAATCTGAAGACATGGATGCTCACATGAGAGACATTGATAAGGTATTAGAGCGTTTACGTCTTCATCAACTTAAATGAACCCGCTCAAATGCTCTTTTATCGTGCGCTCCGAAAATATCTTGGGGTTCATCGTCAGACATCGAGAGCTTGAAGTTGAGCCAGTCAAGATCAGCGCAATCCAAGAAATGTCATCATTGACTACACTTCGAGAACTGTTCTCCCTCCAACAGCAAGTTTCATATTTTCGCAGGTTCATCTCGAACCTCTCAGATCGCTGTAAACCCTTTACACACCTCTTAAAGAAAGATACTCCATTCATCTGGGACGAAGCATGTCAAACAGCCCTTAAGGACATCAAGCATTATTTACTCAACCCTTCAATATTCTCTACACCAGTATCGGGAAAACACCTCATTCTATAAGTGACTGCTTTAGAAGAGTCACTCGGGGCATTGTTGGCGCAAAACAATGAAGAAGGAAAAGAGACTGTGTTATATTACCTCAGTCGTAGGTCCGAGAAGAATTATCCCTCAATTGAGAAGATGTGCTTGGCCCTGATCTTCGAGATACAAAAACTCCGTCATTACTTGCTTGGTCATGAAGTTAAACTCATCTCAAAAGCTAATCATGTAAAGTTTCTCTTGACATGCCCACTCTTGTCGGGACGCCTTGCTAAGAGGGTATTAGTGCTAATGGAGTTCAACATCACATATGTCCCATAGAAGGCAATCAAGGGCCAAGCCTTGGCTGATTTTCTCGCAGCACACCCCATGCCGATGGAATCTCCGTTATAAAGTGAACTTCCCGACGAGGAAATATTTGTACTGAGCTCGCTCGTGCTTGGGAATTGTACCTTGACGGAGCCTTCCAATCAGATCGAGGAGGTGCCGGAGTAGTCTTCTTCACCTCGAAAGGAGGAATATTGCCACTTTCTTTCTCTCTCGCTCAAGTCGATTCTCATAATGAGGCAAAATATGAGGCCCTTATAATTGGGCAGGAGATAGCCTTCAACCTAGATTTGGGGCAGGTCAAGATCTATGGTGACTCCGAGTTGGTTATCCAACAACTCAAAGGGATCTATGATGTAAGGAAAGACACCCTGAAGCCTTATCACGATACTACAAAATCATATATGGCCCAATTTGAGGATGTATCCCTAAGTCACATCCTCAGCAGGCTAAACTCGCAGGGTGGTTTACTTGCGAAACTCGACACTACAATTCAGTTGTCCTCATCAAGACCCACATTGTTTCGGTGGCAGAATGGAGATGCATTGAACTAAGAATCGAGGTCGATGTGGATGACGAGAGAAATATCTTCCTTGAGTGCCCTCGTTATCCATTCTGAGCACTTATATCAGCCAAAGATGTAATCAAGACTGAATAAGGAATAGCACAAAGTCAAGGGGTTAAGAGTCAAAATCTAGAACCAGAATTCTTTGACCCAATGTGCGCAGAGATTGAGCAGGGTAGAAGATTGGAGGGAGCCCATCACTAGTTTCCTAAAACATGGTAGGCTCCCAAAAGATCGTGCCGAATGCAACAACATACATCAAATGTCTACCAAGTATACCATCCTTGAAGGAGATGCTCTCTTCAGACGGCCATTTGACGACATTTTTCTTAGATGCGTTGATATCCAAGAAGCAAACAAGGTATTAGAATAAGTCCACTCAGGAATTTGTGGACTACACCAGTCCTGTTCTAAGCTCTATGAACGAATGCATAGGTTGGGATACTATTGGCCTTCCATGATGTGCGATTCCCTAAGCTACACTAAAAAGTGCTAAGTATGCCAAATACACTCTAGCCTGGTCCACCAGCCTCTAGAGCCCTTACACCCTACGATTGCATCCTGGCCCTTCTCACAATGGGGTACGAACATCGTAGGGCCTATTGACCCTCCTTCCACAATGGACCATGTTTTTATCCTTGCTGCAATAGATTATTTCTCTAAGTGGGCTGAAACGGTCCCCCTTAAGCATGTTCTTAGGACAGCGGTGGCCCACTTTGTTCGACATCATATCATATATCGCTTTGGAGTGCCCAATTGGATTATATCTGACAGCAGCCCTCAATTTAGGAGTCATCACATTGATCGCTTAGTTAACCAATTCTGTTTCGAATGGAGGTATTCGACTATGTACCACCCTCGGGCGAATGGAATATTAAGCCTTTCAATAAGACTCTATGCAACATTTTAAGAAAGTCAGTATAAAAAACAAGGAAGAACTGACATGAAAAGCTTCTTGAAGCACTGTGGGCTTATCGGACTACTACGCGACATGCTACTGATTCCACTCCTTATTCTTTGGCCTGTGGGGGTGAAGCAGTTTTACCTCTCGAAAGACAAATCCCTTCACTGCGAGTTGTTATTAACCAACGAATAACCGAAGATGAGAGAGTCAAGCTTCGGTATCAAGAATTGGATGCATTCAATCGAAAGAGGCTAGAGGCTAGAGGCTCAGTATAACCTTTAACTCAACCAAGGTAGAATGAAGAGGGCTTTTGACAAGTCTGTCAAGATCTGCTTATTCACCCGTGGTTCTCTAGTCTTAGTTGTTAAGAGGCGTATTGTTATGCATGGCCGGCATAAAGGGAAGTTTGAGCCTAAGTGGGAAGGTCCCTTTATAGTTAAAAAGGTCTCGCTCAACGAAGCCTACATACTCGCACATCCTGAAGGCGAGGACGCAATGCCCCCTATCAATGGACGATACTTAAAGAAGTACTAGCCATAATGCATATTCAAGAAGAAGAAATTCAATACGAAAATAAGCAAGATAGTCTAAACAATATTCTAATTCTCTTTATTGTAGTAAAAACGAGTTACAAGATACAAGAAGCCCATTACTGGGGAGGTTACATGTCTCTTGCATCTGAGGATAAGAAGACAGTTACAAACCAAAACTTGTACTTTTGCTCTTGCATTTGAGGATAAGAGGACGGTTATAGGCCAAAACAAATGCTTGTCCCATGAGGAAGAAGAAAACCCATGAAAGAAAGGCCCTCCTCATGAAGAAGAACCGAAACCACTTGGAGAGTTAGCTTCAATTCATCTGACGAGTAAGAGGATGGTTACAGGCTAGAAGATGAAGCAGAGCCACTCCAAGAAGTTAGCCTCAGTCCATCTGACGTGTATGTCAAACATACAAGCCAGATTCCTCATCTGATGTGTAAATCAAACATACGATGTAGGATTCATTCGACATGTATATCAAACATACAAGGTGGGCTGCCCTGGCAAGGAACTGTCGTATGACGGAAAGTACACCCTATTCACAGTGGATGCCCTTCCACAAAACAACATGGACCTCACTATTGTGCTGGTGGATTTGGCTTCCAATAGGTACCACAAGCCACAAGTTATCATCATTCAGTACTTATGTAGCTCATCACCACAAATCACACGTGACTTACTGCCACATGCGAACATCACTCTGCTTATCATGATAAGCCACACGTGCTGATGAGCATCGATTGAAGCTAGCGCTGGCTAGGTCCTCCAAAGGCCAGTGCTGGTTGTGCTCCCAATCCTTAGCGCCAGCTGCTTTTCTTGAGGGTCAGCGCCAGTTGTGACAGCACTCCAAATCATCAGCACCGGTTGTCTTAGCACCAGTTGCACTTCTGTTAGCGTTGGCCCTGTCTTGAACATTCACCTATCTAGACTCCTTGTTTTACAAAGCTTAAGTTTCCACACCCCCTTAATGGTCACACGATTTCCAAGGGCGACGGTTCACCTTCAGCAACCATTCATCTTCCTCACGACGGTTCACCTCCTGCAACCGTACGACCCACCTCCTGTGACCATTCATCTCTTGCTGGAACTTCTCTTACATGGCTGAAAACCCACCGAAAAACTTTCCCGCCTATGTTTTTGGCCTGGACGTCACTAGAACCTCAATGAAAAACTCTTGCTTCTCCTAAGTTCCTGAGAACCTCTGCAACACCAGTAACAGTGTCAGAAATTTACCACAACCTCCGGGAAGCCCCTTAAAAATTCCCAGAAAACTCTCAAGACGTGCAAAAATGCTCATTGTTCCACTTCCCACCTCTTCTACCAGAAAAAAAAACTATAGTTGAAACCTCTTCTGTTTCCCAAAAAATGCCCGAAGAACTCTCCTTTTCCTGCTGCTTTCTCTGCAACTTCACCAAAAGGTCTTCCTTGCAAAAACAACCGAAATGTCACTGGTTGCCGAAAACCTTTGGATGCTAAGTCCTCCAACACAACATTGAAGTCCATGTTATTATGTGGAAGGGCATCCACTGTGAACATGGTATGCTCTCCATCATAGGCCAGTTCCTTGCCAGAGGAGCTTTGTATGTTTGATACACACGTCAAATGAATCCTACATTGTATGTTTGACGTACATGTCAAATGATTTGTATGTTTGATATACACATTGGATAAAATGAAGCTAACTTCTTCGAGTGGTTTCGCTTCATCTTCTAGCTTGTAACCATCCTCTTATTCGTCCGATGAATTGAAACTTATAACTTCTCCAAGTGGTTTGGCTTCTTCTTCATGGGGTAGGCATTTGTTTTTTGCCTGTAACTGTTCACTTATCCTTAGATGCAAGAGCAATACTACAGGTTTTGATTTGTAACCGTCCTCTTATCCTCAAATGCAAGAGCAACACTTTTGGTTTCAGATGCTCTCTTTTCTTCAGATGCAAGAGACTTGTAATCTCCCTAATAATGGGCTTTTCCCTTGTAATTTGTAATTTGTTTTTAGTGCAATAAAAAGAATCAAAATTTGTTTGGACTATCTCACACACTTTTTGCATTGAGCATCTTTCCTTTAAATATGCATCAAGGATAGTACTTCTTTAAGTATCGCCCACTAATAGGGGGAATTGCCTCCTCCCCCTTAGGATGTGCTAGTATATAGGCTCCATTTGGCGAGACCTTTTTTACTATAAAGGGACCTTCCCACTTAGGTTCAAACTTCCCTTTATGCTGGCCATGCATGACAATGGGCCTTTTGACAACTAGAACTAGATCACCACAAGTGAATGAGCGGACCTTGACAGACTTGTCAAATGCTCTCTTCATTCTTCCTTGGTTGAGTTCAAGGTTCTGCTGAGCCTCTAGCCTCTTTTCATCATGTGCATCCAATTCTTGATACCGAAGTCTACTCTCTCATCTTCGGTTAGTCCTTGATGTATATCGACACGTAATGAAGGAATCTAAATTTCGAGAGGTAAAACTGTTTCACCCTCATGGACCAGGGAATAGGGAGTGGAATTAGTAGCATTTTGTGTAGTAGTACGATAAGCACATAGTGTTTCAAGAAGCTTCTCATGCCAATTCTTCTTTGTCTTTGATATTGACTTTCTTAAAACATTGCACAGAATCTTATTGAAGGCCCCAAGCCATTCGCTCGAGGGAGGTACATAGCCGAGTACCTCCATTCGAAACCGAATTGGTTAACCAAGCAATCAATGTGATGACTCCTAAATTGAGGATGGTTATCAGATATAATCCGGTTGTGCACTCCGAACTGATATATGATGTGGTGTTGAAGGAAGTAGGCCACCGTTGTCTCAGGAACTTGCTTATGGGGGACCGCTTCAGCCCACGTATCTGTGGCAGCTAGAATAAAAACATGGCCCATTGCCGAAGGACGGTCAATAGGCCCTACGATGTCCATACCCCAATTGTAGAGTGTAAGGGCTTTGGAGGCTGGTGAACAAGGCTCGAGTGTATTTGGCACACTTGGCACTTTATAACATAGCTTAAGGAATCAGTGATCATGGAAGGCCAATAGTATCCCAACCTGCGTATTCATTAATAGAGCTTAGGACCGGACTGGTGTAGTCTATAGATGCCCGAGTGGACTTCTTCTAACACCATATTTGTTTCTTGGATGTCCACACATCTAAGAAGAATATCGTCGAACCACCGCCTGAAGAGAGAATCTCCTTCAAGGAGGGTGTACTGGGTAGACATTCAACATACGCTGTTGTGTTCGACAAGCTCTTCTGGGAGCCTACCATTTTTTAAGAAACTAGTGATGGGCTCTCTCCAATCTTCTACATGTTTAATTTTCACACCTATTGGGTCAAAGAATTCTGGTTCTGGTTTCGACTCTTAGCTCCTTGACTCCATGCCACGTCTTGTTCAGTCTTAATTACTTCCTTAGCCTGTAGAAGCACTCCAAATGGATAAGGAGGAACAAGCATTGGTGGACGCCCAAAAACTACCTAAAATTGAGGATAATTACAATTTTATTGAATTAAAATAAATTCTAAAAATAGGTGAAAAGTAATTGTTTTGCCCCTGCCTAACAATGTGTGCAGATCCATAATAGTCCCTGCTGCTGCCCGAGAACTTGCATGATATTTGATGATTGTCCGGGGTTGTTCTAATGCCCATTTGATCGAAAGATGATTGTTTTCTTGTAGGTCTTGACATGGCGACCATTTTGATACCAACTTCTAGCCATGGATCGTGTTTTTAACCAACGACCATGAGACTTGAATTTAGATGAATCTTGAATACTTCGAATCGATAGTGTATTCGTTCCTTGATGTTTGTCTTCATTTTCTTTGTTGAATCACACTGAGCATGCCATTACGATCATGTTGCAATAAACGCAGCTCGATTTCGTGTCCATATGAAGATTTTTTCGTCTTACGTTTTTTGCTGGAATCTTGAAATCCGGCATGAGGAATTTAGAGCAGCTTCGACGCCTTCATGTGTGAAACCCAACCATTCATCTTACGCAGCGTTCCGTCCATAGATAGCCACGGACCTTACGCACATAATGCAATTGATTTCATGTCAAGCGGGTATACGAGAATCGTGATTTTTTCACCGGAGAGGGACGCGCTGCTGCTGAAATTTCTGCAACTTTCTTCTCGGATCAGCAGCTTCCCTCTAGTTTTTCTCACTGGTCAGGCATCGTCACGGGGCGTACCACATATCGAATCGCTCGTCTTGATGAGACAGACATGCTCACAAAATTTGAGCGTTATCCGACTCCGAACGAGTAAGACCCAAAAGTCACTATTTGTGACTGTAAAAACAGTCACCTTTAATGGTGTTTTGGTGTAAGGTGGCCACACGGGAATAGTGTGCGGCCCACCCTTTTTCGGTATTTTACCCATAACTTTGTCTTGGAGTGCCCGATTAAGCTGAAACTTGACCCATAAGGTTTTTCGACCATGCCGGCTATAATGGCGGTGGTCGCATAGCTGTTAGACACACCAAAAATATAGCTCTAGTTACGGGGCCCATTTGAGGGTGCTAGAGGCCTATTTGTTTGAAATTGTTTCTTTGTGTTCACTTCCTTAGAAATGTCTGATTACGATGAGACTTGGCAGGTGGCCTTTTAGATTACTGATAAATATCATGAGCAATTCTAGGGCCATTCTGAGACTGTCAAAGTTTCCACTTTATGTTGAGGCTTTATTGACCTGCTTTCTCTTTATTCCGCATCAGGGACTAAGGTGCTGAAAAATGCGTTCAAACAGCTTGCCCCACCAAATTTTGTGTTTTGAGAGAAGCGAGTAGGACAACATTTGAAAAATTTCCTTCAGCTTTTACTTTTTTTGTCTTCCTAGCCACAGGACCAGGTGAATGCCGAGGAGATTCACGCAATGGTGCAACTAGGATGCTCAAAAGTAGGGATGCATTGTTCGCAGTCCGTCCGTGGATATTTTGAGGGGAGAAGAGACTTTTTTTAGAGATCTTATTAAAGTCCTCACCCTCGTGTGGACTGTTTGTGATTCTAAAGCTGAGGATTTTGTACAGACCTCGTCAGTCAGAATCAGTCCCATATGGCAATTGAGTGTCATGTCGAAGGCCATCATTCCCATTTGGTCTGGGTTTCTGTATATCCTCTGGTGTTGAGCCATGTTTCGAGGATTACGTGACTGGTATGCTGAAAGGCCTTGCGTAGGCTCCGTCTGCTTCGTGCATCAATCATTCCTTGGAGAGTAGGGTATCTCAGTTTATTGAGGTGACCAGCTTTGATTACAACCACCCCTACCTACTTCTTTGCAGCTACCACAATCATCTGATTTCCACTCTAAAGTCATGACTGACCAGTTATTCCTTAGTGAGTAGGGTACCTTAGTTTATCGAGGTAACTAGCTCTGGGTACAACCTTCCCTACGCCCTGCTTCGCAGCCACGACAATCATCTGATTGCTTCTCCAAAGTCATGGTTGACTTAGCATCCTTGGGGCATCTTCAACACCTTGGAAGTATGTTGGTGACCTTGTGAGAATGATGCTCTTTATCATGAGACTTTTCTTACCTCCTGGGCAAATCATTTGTCCTTCGAGTCCATTTTGGCGAATGGACTAAGGATGTCAGAATCTTTTCCTTGAAGCTCATATTTTTGGGTCCTAGTATGTGTCACCAAGGATTTGTTTCTTTTTGAGTGAGAGCTGAAGCCGCCTGTTGAGACAAGTGCTGCATCAACCTGTTTATTGGTCCAAGCGTCTTTTGTGGATTTTCACTTATACTTGGGAAGGGGTGTCGTAGAGACAGTTTTCACCAACTTCCTTTTATTTGGGGCTCTTTTACTCATGACCTTTCGGCCATGTCCACCCTTTTCATCCATTTTTACTCATGATGCCCTTTTAGGTTTTCACCGTGCCCAGTTTTTCTTCACGAAACTCTTTTACTCAAGGTTTTGTGACCATGCCCGTCTGTCATTTTTACTCATGGCGTTCCCTTATTAAGGTATACACCATGCCTGTTATTTCATCATTTTTTTTTGTGAACGCGTGTTTAAAGTCATGCCCTCGGGACCTGTGTGAAGCCTTTTAACGTCATGCGGCCAGAACGTGCACTACAATTTAAGGTCATACAGATGGACGATAATGGGGATGGATAGTAGTCTGTAGGGCCCATGAAGTGAGTATGGTAGTGGTTTAGCTCACTGTTGGGGAGATGGCACGAGGCTACTATTGAAATATGGATAATGTATGAAAGGAAGGTGGAAAGTTGTGACCCACTAGCTTGTGATGAGTATAGGTGACGAGATGGTTCGCCATTTTGTGAGCGTGGGTGACGCACACTGGGGAATGATGTAGGATGATGAAATGAATGGACTCACTGGGAACTAGACCTCCGCTACAGTTTAAGGTCATATGGTTTGAACCATGGTTATGCAGTTTAGAGCCATGCAATTAGGATCTTACAGTTTAAGGTCATGTAACTAGACTTCCGCTACAGTTTAAGGTCGTATAATTTGGACCATGCAGTTTAGGGTCGTGCATCTAGACCAAGGCTGTGCAGCTTAAGGTCATGCAACACGGACCATGGTTTGGGTCACCATGTAGGTAAGACTCTGTAGGGAATAGGTCTGTGGATGACAATCTGACTCCCTAGAGATAAAGTGGTTAATGCCATACACAAGCAGAGGATTAGGGTGGCAAGCGAAAACAAATTTCACTAGGGATTAGGTTGCGAGTATGACTCCCAGGGTTTGAAAAATGAGACTCCATGGAGAATAGGTAAGCTGACTCCCTGAGGATAAGATAGTAAAGGAGTAGTGACTTAGTGTGGGGATTGAAGAGATAAGAATGACCTCAACTCCACTGAGGATAATGGGCTGCATTATGGGTATGACCCGCACTAGTGATGAGCGACAGTGGCCTGCTCTAGACTCCATTGGGGATGATAGGTCACACACAGCTTTAGCATAGGTTTCTTAAAATACAACCGGTGCAGGTGCAGCAACCATTATTTGTTGAGCACTCAACCGACACTAAGTCTTTGAAAACACACCTAATGCTGAAATCAGCCAACACTGCCTCTTAACCATTCAGTCAGTGCTAGGCTGTTAGAAACACAGAGGGCGCTGAGGACAACATGTGCCACCACTAGCACTGAGTTGCCAAGCACACAACTAACACTAGGTTTGTTGAAACATAGCTGACGCTAGGTCACGTCAACCTCATAGCCGGTGCTGAGTTGTTAAAAACATAGCCGGTGTTGGCTTTAGACAACATTCATCAGCGCATGTGGAATGTCATGATGCGTATAGTGCTGCTCACATGTGGCAGTAAGCTACACATGGGACTTGCAGCACTCGGCAATGAGCTACATGCAGCGATGTTCATGCATGTTATTGTCATGGGTTGGCAAAGGGTGGTGAATGATGGTAAGGCATGGCTTGTAATACCTATTGGAAGCCATGTCCTCCAGCACAATAGTGAAGTCCATGTTGTTTTGTGGAAGGGAATCCACTATGAATAGGGTATGCTCTCCATCATAGGCTAGTTCCTTGCCAGAGGAGCCTACATTGTATGTTTGATACACACGCCGAATGAATTCTTCCTTGTATGTTTGATATACACATGGAATGAGATCTCTTGCTTGAATGTTTGATATACACGTCGGATGAACTGAAGCTAACTTCTCCGAGTGGTTTCACTTCATCTTTTGGGTTATAACCATTCTCTTATCCTTAGATGCACGAGACACAATGCAGGATTTTGGTTTGTAACCGTCCTCTTATCCTCCGATGCAAGAGAATTGTAACCTCCCTAATAATGGGCTTCTTATCTTGTAACATGTAACTCGTTTTTACTACAATAAAAATAGTTAAAATTTGTTTGGACTATCTTGCGTACTTTTGAGTTGAGTCTTTTTCCTTTGAATATGTATCACGGATAATATTTCTTTAGGTATCACCCATTGATAGGGGGTATTGCCTCCTCTCCATCAGGATGTGCCAATATGTAGGCTCCACTTGGTGAGACCATTTTGACTATAAAAGGACCTTCCCACTTGGGTTTAAACTTTCCTTTACGATGCCCATGCATAACAATCGGCCTCTTTATGGCTAGAACTACATTGCCACGGGTGAATGAGCGGACCTTGACTGACTTGTCAAAGGCCCTCTTCATTGTCCCTTGGTTGAGTTCAAGGTTCTGCTGAGCCTCTAGCCGCTTTTCATCGAGTGCATCCAATTCTTGATACCGAAGCTTGACTCTCTCATCTTCGGTTATTCCTTGGTGGATAGCAACTCATAGTGAAG
Organism: Amborella trichopoda; assembly: GCF_054954075.1. Lineage (NCBI taxonomy): Eukaryota > Viridiplantae > Streptophyta > Magnoliopsida > Amborellales > Amborellaceae > Amborella > Amborella trichopoda. The sequence continues at coordinate 22,160,862 of NC_142337.1, read as the reverse complement.
GGATTTGAATTTCGAGAGGTAAAATTGCTTCACCCCCATAGACCAGAGAATAAGGAGTGGAATCAGTAGCATTTTGTATAGTAGTGCGATAGGCCCATAACGCTTCGGGAAGCCTCTCATGCAGTACATTTCTGTCTTTGATACTGATTTTTGTAAAATGTTGCATAGAGTCTTATTGAAAGCCTCAACTAATCCATTTGCTTGAGGGTGGTACATAGTTGAATACCTCCATTCGAAACCAAACTGGTTGACCAAACGATCAATTTGTGGACTGGTGTAGTCCACAAATGCCTGGGTGTACATCTTCAAATACCCTATTTGCCTCTTGCACGTCCACACATCTAAGAAGAATACTGTCAAATGATCGTCTGAAGAGAGCATCTCCTTTAAGGAGGGTATATTTGGTAGACATTCGACATATGTTGTTGCGTTCAGTACGACCTTCTGAGAGCTTACCATGTTTAAGGAAACTAGTGATGGGCTCTCTCTATAAGGAAACTACCTGCTCAATTTTGGTGCATACTGAGTCAAAGAATTATGGTTCTTGGTTTCGACCTTTAGCTCCTTGACTTTGTGCTATTTCTTGTTCAATCTTAATTACTTCTTTGACTGATAGAAGTGCATCAAACGGATAAGGAGGGCACTCTGGGAAGATATTTCTCTCGTCATTCATGTTGACCTCAGTTCTTAGTTCAATGTGTCTCCATTCAGCTACCCAAACAAGCGTGGGTCCTGATAAGGACAATTGAATTGTAGCCTCGAGTTTTGCAAGTGTGTATGCCTGGGAATTTAGCCTCTTGGGGATGTGGCTTAGGGATACATCCTCAAACTAGGCCATATACGATTTTGCAATGTCGTGATAAGGCTTGAGAGTGTTGCTTCTCACATCATAAATCCCTTTGAGGTACCGGATAACCAACTCAAAGTCACCATAGATCTTGAGTTGTTCTAAGTCTAGGTCAAAATCTATCTCCAACCCAATTATAATGGCCTAATATTCGGCTTCGTTATGAGAACCGGCCTCGGCGAGAGAGAAAGAAAGTGGCAACACCCCTCCTTTCGGGGTTAGGAAGACCACTCCGGCACCTCCTCAGTCAGAATGAAAGGCTCTACCAAAGTACATTTCCCAAGCATGAACAAGCTCTGTACAGAATATTTCCTCATCAGGGATATCTCTTGATATAGGAGATTCTGCCAGTATGGGGTGTGCTGCGATAAGTCAGCCAAGGCCTGGCCTTGTATGGGACATACGTGATGTCGAATTCCATCTGCAATAATGCCCACTTAGCAAAGCTTCCAGACAAGCATGGGCATGTCATGAGAAATTTCACTGGATCTTCTTTGGATATAAGTTTTCATTTCATGACCAAGCAAGTAATGGCGGAGTTTTTGTACTGCGAAGATTAGGGCCAAGCACATCTTCTCAATAGGGGGATAATTCTTCTCAGTCCCTTGCATCCTGCGATTGAGATAAAACAATGTTGTTTCTTTTCCCTTGTCATTGTTTTGTGCTAACAATGGCCCGAGTGACTCGCCCAGAGCAGTCATGTATAGAATAAGGGGTTTTCTCAACACAGGTGTAAAGAGCATTGGAGGGTTGAGTAAATATTGTTTTATGTCATCAAGAGCTTCCTGACATGCTTCATCCCAAATGAATGGGGTATCCTTCTTTAACAAGTGTGTGAAGGGTTTACAGCGACCTGAAAGATTTGAAATGAACCGGCGAATGTACGTCAGCTGCACTTGAAGGGAGCGCAGTTCTCGTAATGTAGTTGGTGATGGCATTTCTTGGATCACCTTAAGCTTGACCAGCTCCACTTCAAGCCCTTGGTGTCTAACAATGAACCTTAAGAATTTTCCTGAACGGACACCAAGAGCGCATTTTAGAGGGTTCATTTTAGGTTGGTGAAGGTGTAATCGTCCAAACACCATATCAAGGTCTCTCATGTGAGCATCCTTCTCTTCGGATTTTACCACCAAGTCATCTACATAACACTCCACCTCCTTGTGCATCATGTCTTTGAAGATGGTCGTCATTGCTCTCTGGTTAGTGGCATCAACATTCTTTAATCCAAAAGGCATCATTATGTAACAAAAGACCCCTGGAGTTAAGAATGTAGTAGCTTCCTCATCTTCGGGGGCCATCGTATCTGATTATACCCGGAATATCCATCCATGAAGGAAAATATTTGCCAGTGAGCCGTAGAGTTGATGAGCATCTCGGTAAATGGTAATGAGAAGTCATCCTTGGGACAGACAGTATTGAGGTCGCGAAAGTCAATGCAGACCTGCACTTTGTCATTCTTCTTCTTGACTGGAACGACATTTTTTAGCCATTTCGGGTACTTGACTTCATGAATGAAACCTTCTTATCTGAGTTTGGTTACTTCAGCATTTATCTGCATTTCGAGGTCATGCCTAAACCTCCTTGATTTTTGTTTGACAGGTTTGACAGTCGCGTCAATGCCCAGACAGCGAACGACGATTTGAGGGTCTAAACCAGGCATCTCATGGTAATGCCAAGCAAAGATGTCTCGATTTGCTCCCAAGAAAGTGGTGAAATCTTCTTTTTCTTCTAGACACATTCGTCGAGATAAAAGTAGGCCAAGGGTCGGCTGTATCCCCTAGATTTATTTCTTCGAGTTTGTCAGCAATAATCTGACTGGCTTCTTCCCATTCGTCTGGGGCTTCTTGCGACTCCTCCTCATTGTTTTCAGAGGTCTTTTCATCAACTTCATGTGCAGAGGCCCATGACGCTGACAACTCTGCCTTGAATTGGGTCTCAGGGTAGGTCATGCTTTCTACGTCTTTCTCGAACTGAGGGACAGAAAGGTCAACCTCAAATGTGGAAAACAAGAGCTTGTCTTGAAGGTTATAGGGAAATTGAGATTCAGCGGTGATGGGGTGAAAGCGTCTTCGTATGAATCATGCGATATTTTCACAGGTGCCTGCAGTGTTCACCTCACGCTAGTTGGTGCTTCATATACTTGTACCATGTGGCAAGCTTCCTGAGAATAAAAACTCTGCCCCCTTGATTCTTTCAGTCTCTGCTCAAAGTCAAGCTCAGGGAGCCACTGGGGTTTCTTTGGCTTTGACTATTTTTTCTTCTTTGAAGAGGATGGTTGTGCTTTGGCACGAGCTGCCAAGGCGTCAGCAATTGTCAAGAATCCTGATTTCTGAGCCAGCGTCTTTTTCAACTGCCTCCGTTGCGTTTTAATTATGTTTGATCCCTCAAGTTCTCTATCAAGAGCTTCAAAGTACGGACATATCAAGGTTGTACTTACAAGAGACATAGATGAGGAAGATGAGAAGCAGAAGAAGAAGAAGAAGGTGAAGGGTTAGAAGTTGGAGGACTTTTAAGATTGTTCCCCATATTAGACTGCTCTGGGAAGCTTTTTACGTCATCTTCAAGGTTGGACGAGTGCAAGGGGTCTTTTAAGCACTTCCCTTGGCTAGACCGTTGGGGACTGCTTTTAATGTCATCACCCCTATTAGACATGTTCAGGGGGTCTTTTAAGTATTTCCCTTGCTTAGACTATTGGGGAGTGCTTTTAACGTCATCACCCTCATTAGACGTGGTCTGAGTGGAAGATGTTGGTGTAGGAATGTCCTCTTGGTGAGAAGGAAGGAGGATCGTGCCAGGGATAAAGTCCAGTAAGGTTGACAGTGGGGGAAGTGGCTTGACAAATTCCTGCTCAACTGGCGATTGAGTCATCTTGTTTCTCTGGCGAGCAGCCCTTAGTGCCCGTCTCTTTTTAGCTTTCTGAGATGGTACTTGATTCGCGTCGCTAGGCTTGTAAACAACCTTAGCTTGGCGAACTGCTTCTCGCCTCAAGGACTTGAGTCTGTTCGCCCATGATGGAATATCCATGGATGGGAGTTCAAGGGTTCAACAAAGCTTGAATCATTTTTAAGAAGGTCTTATGTTGGGAGGTCCTCCTCTTGCTTTGATGGAGAAGAGGCTTGAGGATCACGTACTGGAACGTCATAAAATTCCTGACATTTCCGCATTTTCTTTGCGAATATGTCATGGAAACTGGTGCATTCCCACAGGTAATGACCTCTTATCCGGTGATACTGGCACCAACAGTCCTCAGTCCCCAAAACAAGGTGTCGGGGTTGCCAGGCGGGCTTCGGTTTGATTATGCCTTTGTTAAGGATTATAACAAAGAAGGCGTGAAGGATAACTGGGGCTTCGCCTTCTTCCTGGATGGTTACTGCATGGGAGGCTTCTGATGCCATGAAGGCCTTCTTTAAGTCTTCGAGCTTTATTTGACCCTTCTGGATCAGGGCCTTGATAATATCTTTTAACGTGTAACAGTCATCTGTAGGATGATTAATCCTTCGATGGTAAGCACAATAATTCGCCTGAGTATCGAGGCCAGCTTGCTCAAGGAACTTGGCTTCTAGAAGTTGAATCATATTTTGTTCTAATGATAGCCGGAATAGTATAGGGACCCATTCTTTCTCAAAGGGGTAGACCTTGTTCCTATGTCTGGTGAAATAATCATCCCGATTAAGATTCGCTGGCGAGGGTACCTGATTGTACGACTGTTGTTGCTTGCCTTCCTAAGGCATTGTTTTCGTTGTGCTCACCCCTTTGGAGAGGTCCAAATTTTGGGAGGGAGGCTTCTTTGGATCAGTGACCGTGACGGCTACACTGATTACTCCTTTCTGTTGGCTTCCCCGTGTGTTGTTCCGAGAGCTACCATTACCCTGGTTATTCGTTGAGCTTGCAGGCAGTTGTCGTGACCTGTCGTGGTGACATGATAGGCTTTCTATGTATACTGATTTAGAGATCAGCTCTGACATGGAAGTCGGATTAGAGGCCTCGACGTGTAGAGCAATCTTGGGTCGCATGTTCCGCAAACAAGTTTGGACTGCTTCATTCTCAGACATCGAATTGGAATGGTGAGCAGCCAAATTTCTTCATCTTGATATGAATTGGTCTACGTGCTCATCGGGGTATTGAGTCAGAGTGAGAAGCTCAATTGTTTGGACCTCTCTCTCAACCTCATAGAAGCACTGATAGAACAGTTTTTGCATTTCCTCCCATGTAAGTGCTGAGTTTAGAGGGAGTCGAGCGTACCACTGAAAAGCTGGGCCGCCAAGGGTTTCAACAAGATGAAGAACAAGGAATCTCCCATCAACTGTTGTTTCTAGACATGCTACCTGGAAGTGGGCAATATGATGATTCGGGGACATGGTTCCGTTAAATAGAGAAACTTCCCTTTCTTGTAATCTGAGGAAAGCTGGACCTGGTCAATGTATGAAGGGTACAGCCTTTGGTAAGCCATCGCACCATGTATCCCTAGGATTTGTCTGTTAGTTAGGATATGGGTCACCATAGCATCAATGTCCATCTGAGAGATCGGGTGAGGGACAGAATTGTCCTGTGAGACAGAGGGAAGGGGCTGCCTTGGAGGTGCACCATCTGAGTGATGGGAATTGACCTCGTGGTTAGCTGATTGGCGTGCAATGTCTATACAATCGATCTTTTCCATCATCGCGAGCACCATATCTTCGAATATGTTCATGCACTATTCCTGCGCGTCGCCAGGCTCCCTTACAACCATTACGCTGACTGTTTCTCTATGGAGGCCAGCATTAGTCGCAGCTGAGGGCTTGTGAACTTGACGGGTGCATGGTAGGTCAGTCAGTAAGCAGCCAGCATGCCTCGACTGGACTCGACTCTTGTATGCCGATCATGTGAGGACCGATCCTTGAGGGTGCTGAGACCGTGGCTGCTGAGTGGCTATGTCATCTTCTACGACACTAACCACAGTGTAGGGCTCAAGGAGCTCTTCTTCAGGCTTTGTCGTCTCTATCATGTTTAGCTTTGAGGCTTTAATGGACCTCACGTCAAAAATGTGATCGGGACTGCGACTGATCGGTTCTTCTTGCACAAGAGAGAGTTGTCTCCATCAGGTGCGGCAAGGGATGAGGGCCAAGTATTGGCCTTAGAAGGTTCGATCCTGAATACAGACTCAAGGTAACATAAGGGTTGCCCTGAGGTGTGACTTGAGTGGGTAACCCACGAGCCTTGTGGTGTGTGTAAGAGGTGGAGGCTGCAGGGCTTCCGTCTCTATGTGTCGAGCCCCTAGGTGCTGCAAGAATGTGAGGGGTAGCCTTGCGGCGACCCACAAAAGCAATGGCAACTTGCTTGCCGTTTACAGAAAGGGACTAGGCAGCCTTTCGGCATACCTCGGGTGCATGCTGTGTGTGGGTCCAGAAGTGTTGCCGATGCAGGGTGCCTTATTGGAGTTTCCACCAGAGCGAGGAGATGGGGAGTGAGGGACTCTTAAGTCCCACCTCACACCGGTCCATGTTAAGACCTGGAAGCTAGACAAGGGGTCTTTGCTCAAAAGGATGGTTGGGAACAAAGTTGAACGAACTTGATACCTAGGGACACTCGCGAATGCAGGGATAAGAAAAACCCTGATCCGAATGAATGGGTTACAGAACCCGCAAGCCATAACTGAAGTGTTAAAAGATAAAAGTAGATAATAAAAGAAGAAACTAGCCAAAAACGAATGATCTGACTAAGGGGTAGTAAGTCTCCAGTGGAGTCACCAAGCTGGTTAAGTGCCTCGATCTCGCCCTCTGGATCTAGATGATCAGGTGGCACGTGTCTTGAGTTTCAGGGGAGACCCAAAACTTTTGAGATCAATCTCTCGAGAACCTTGTTCGAGAAAAAAGGCAAGTATTACCAACCGATGAGAGAGTAATTTAAGGTGGGTTCAGGACTTACTCAGGCTGGCTCACGTGGGAGCCCTCTATGATCAAGAAGAAAAGCTCCCAGTAATAAAACTGGTTCGGAATCACCTCCCTTGGCATGTACTCTCTTATTTTCCGTAATCACACATATATGCCAAAGGTTATAAGACAGGTGGGTCAGTGGACCTCACCTGGCCTTTTGGGTGCACGTACACAGGTGTGCACATTCAAAAGAAGAAGGAAAGAATGAGAGAAGAAAGATGAAGGAAAGAAGAATTTGACCAAAAGGGGAGATCAACACAGTGATTAAGCTTTTGGGTAATTGGCCAGACGTGGCAGTAAAAAGGGCTCGATAACTCAGACCGGCTCAACAAGATTACTACTAGACATCAATACCGATACTGACTAGCTAGACATGATGGTTAGTCAATCGTGGCGATAAGCGGGCGCAGTACACAACAACATTACGACTAGACGACAGGACTACCATAAAAGGCTAATTTCAACCCTTCATAATCAAATGAAAGGAGAACAGAAGGAATGAAAATCATAAAGAGAGAGTAAGAAGTAAGAGAAAAAGAAAGAAAAGAGAAAGAAAGAGAGGAAGATAAAGAAAGAAGGAGAAGAGTGTGAGAGAAGGAAGGAGAAAAGAGGGTGAAAGACACAGTCGGTGCTAGGCATTGCCTACTGTGTTGGAAGGGGAAGAGAAGGAAAGACACAATCAGCACTGGGCATCGCCGGCTAAGTTGGAAAGAGAAGAGAGGTACAGACACAGTCAACGCTACTCTTCGTCAGCAGTGTTCAAGAAGTGAGGAGAGAGAAGACATAGTCGGCATTGGGCTTCGTCGGCTGGATTGGAAAGAGAAGAGAGAAAATATGCAGTTGGCGCTTGGATTCACCGACTGTATTAATTGAGAAGTGAGAAGATGCATTCGAGGCTAGATATCACTGACTGAATTAGACAGAGAAGAGAGAGAAGATGCAATCGACACTAGGCTTCGCTGACTGTATTAGACAAAGAAGAGAGAGAAGATGCAGTCAGCGCGAGACTTCATCGACTGTATTAGATAAAGAAGAGAGAGAAGATACAGTCGGTGCTACACTTCATCGACTTTATTAGACAGAGAAGAGAGAGAAGATGCAATCGGTGTTGAGCTTCACCGGTTGTGCTTAAGAAAAGGGGAGAGAGAAGATACAGTGGGGACTAGTATCGTCGGTTGTGTTTAGAGGAAGAGAAGAAAGAAAACACAATCGACGCTAGCATCACCAGCTATGTTTAGAAGGAGAGTGGGGAGAGAGATAAAGATGAGAAGAAGAGAGAAAAATAGAGATGAGAAAGATGAGAGAGAAAAGGATATAGAGATGAGGAGGACAGAGAAAGAGAGATAAAGATGAGCAAGAGGAGAGAGAAAGAGAGAGATAAGTAATAGGAGAGAGAAATGGAGATATAGAGATGAGAATAAGAGAGAGAAATGAGAAAAGAGAAGAGAAGAAAGAAAGAGAAGAGAGAGAAAGAGGGGAGGAGAAAGAAAGAGAGGAGGAGAGAAAATTACTTTACCGAAAGGATTGGCCCTTTTCTTCACTCTCCACTCTCTCTCCACTGTCTCTTTAAGATGCCACGAGCTTAAGCAAAAGTGAAGTCTTTATTGATTGATTGAAGAAATGAATCCAAGGTTTTGTGTTGTTTGTTTACAATTTGGCTTTGCATGTTTATATAGAATTGGGCCCAAACATGGTTGAATGCCAAAAAAATACCTAAAATTGAATATAATTAAAATTTTATTGAATTAAAAGAAATTCTAAAAATGGGTGCAAAAGGACTATTTTGCCCTTGCCTACCAATGTATGAAATTTCAAAACAGTCCCAGCTGCTGCCAGAGAACTTATGTGATCTTCGATGTTTGATCCGGGGTTGTTCTGAAGCCCGTTTGATGGAAAGATGATTGTTTTATTATAGGGCTCGGCATGGCGATCATTTTGATACCAGCTTCGAGACATGGATTGTGGTTTTAAGTCACGATCATGAGACTTGAATTTTGGAAGAATCTTCAAAACTTTGGATCGATATTGTGCTCGTTCCTTGATGTTTTTCTTCATTTTCTTCGCTGAATCACACTGAGCATGCCGTCACAATCTTGTTTTTCTTCGATTTCGTGTCCGGATGAAGATTTTGTCATATTGCATTTTTGGCCGAAATCTTGAAATCCGACAGCCAGAATTTATAATAGCTTCAACACATTCATGTGTGAAATCCAACTATTCATCGTACAAGGGGTTCGGGCCAGAGATAACCACAGACCTTACGCACATAATGCAATTGGTTTCATGTCGATCGGGTATCTGAACGTCGTGATATGGTCACCGAAGTGGGGCGCGCTGCTGGTGATATTTTCTGCAACTTTCTTCACGGATCAACAATTTCCTTCTAGTTTTTCTCCCTGCTCGGGCGTCATCACATGGCGTACCACATATCGAATCGCTCTTCTTGACGAGACGGACAAGCTCAAAAACTTTGAGCGCTAGCTAACTCCAAACGAGTGAGATATCAGCCCCAAAATTTATTGCTCGTGACTGTAAAAGCAGCCACCTTTAATGGTGTTTTGGTGTAAGGTGGCCACACGGGAATAGTGTGTGGCCCAGTCCTTTTAGGTATTTTACCCATAACTTGGTCTTGGAGTGCCCAATTAAGCTGAAACTTGACCCATAGGGGTTTTCGACCATGCTGGCACTAATAGCTATGGTCCCATAGTTCTTTGACATACCAAAAATATAGCTCTAGTTATGGGTCTATTCCAAGGTGTTAGACGTCAATTTTTCCGAAATTATTTCTTTGTGTAAACTACCTTAGAAATGTTTGATTACGATGAAACTTGGCAAGTGGCCTTTTGGAGTGTTGATGAATATCTTGACCAATTCTGGGGCCATTTTGAGACTGTCGAAATTTTCGTTGTATGTTGAGGCTTTATTGACCTGCTTCCTCTTTATTCCGCATCAAGGACCAAGGTGTTGAAAAATGCATTCAAACAATGACAAAAACCTGCAAGGGCATAATGGGTAAAATGTAAAAAAGAAAAAAAAAAAAAAATATAAAAAGAAAGGACGGGTACAGTCACTAAACTGTGAGTAAAAATGTCCAAAAATAAAACTCGGGCACGATGAAAACCTGAAAGGGTGTCGTGAGCAAATATGGATGAAAAGGGTGGACATAGCCACAACGTCGTGGGTAAAAGAGCCCAAAAATATAAGAGGTTGGTGAAAACCATCCTTGCGATGCCACTTCCCTTGTCCAAGTGAAAGCCCGCAAAGGGCGCTTGGACTAATAAAGGAGGTTGATGCGGCATTCACCATCGCAGCTTCAACCCACACTGCAAGAAGAAAAATCCCTGGTGTCAGCACGTCTGATGTCAAAACTCCAAATCAAAAAGAGTCCTTGAGGGTGAGGACGATGACTGAAAGATCCCTCCCAAAAACAAAAAGAGTCCTTGAGGGTGAGGACAATGGCCGAAAGATCCCTCCAAAAATAAAAAAGTCCTTTAGGGAGACGACGATGACCGAAAGATCCCTCCAAACATAAAAAGAGTCCTTGAGGGTGAGGACAATGACTGAAAGATCCCTCCAAAAACAAAAAGAGTCCTTGAGGGTGAGGATGATAAATAAAAGATCCCTCAAAATCAAAAAGAGTCCTCAGATGCGGAATAAAAGGGATAAGCAGGTCAATAAAGCCTGACAAACAACGAAAATTTCGACAGTCTCATAATAGACCCAAAACCAGTTAAGGTATTCATAAGGACTCCAAAAATTCTCCTGCCAAGTTTCGATGCATTCTGACATGTCTAAAGTAGTGTAGACTGAGAAATAGTTTCGGCAAAATTAGCCTCTAACACCTTGAAATGTACCCCTATAACCCTGAAATGTACCCCTGAACTGTCGCCATTAGATCCAGCACAGTTGAAAACCCCTAAAGGTCAAATTTCAGCTTAAACGATCACTCCATGAGTTATGGGCAAAATATCGAAACAGGAGGAGCCACACACTATTCCCGTGTGGCCAACCTACAACAAAAGTCCATTAAAGCACAGTCACAAATACTGTACTTGTGACATCCATATCTCCCTCGTCCGAGATTGGATCGCGCTCAAACTTGTTGGAGCATGTCCATCTCTTCAAGGCGAGCATTTTGATAAGTGGCGTGACGATGTCAGAGCTGGGAGAAAAGCTAGAGAGGAGTTTGTTAAATGAAGTCGCACGTTGCAAATTTCCAGCAGTACATCTGGTCACTCAAGCGACCAAATCACAACGCCTGCACCCGATCGATACGAGACCAATTGCATCGCGTGCATAAAGTCTGTGGCTATCGCTAGTCCGAACCCCACGCATGAAGAACGGTCGGATTTCGCACAAGATCAAGTTGAACTCATTGCAGACTCCGGCAACCGGAATCCCAAATTCTGGTCAAAGTCCAACATTACCAAAACTTCGTTCGGGCACCAAATCAAGTCCCGTTTGTTGCAACGCGTTCGTGGTGACATGCTCAAGGAAATTCAGCGAAGAAATCATAGAAAGACATCGACATGAAGACACACTATCGATCGAAATTTTTCATGATCTATATGAATTTCAAGTTATGTGATCATGCCTTTAAAATGTATTCATGGCTTAAAATTGATATCAAAATGATCGTAGCATCAAGCCCTGCACAATGTCAATCATATTTTGTTCATTCGAATGCCGGATCGTCCATGGATCATCCTAGAAGAATCAGGAACGTCCGTAGTTCTCAATAGGGACTGTTTTGGAATTTCCCCAATTGTTAGGCAAGGGCAAATCAGTCATGTTGTACCTTATTTTTTATTTTATTTAATTCAAAAAAAATGTTATTATTATCAATTAGGGTTATTTTGGGTAATCCACCCACGTTTTAGCCCTAGTTTATAAATAGACGCTACCTGTCCTTGAGAAGGGACCTTTATGAACTCTCGAAATCATTGTATAAGGCTTCAACTTTCGATCAATAAAAATCAATTTTTTCTTCTTGAGTTCTCTTGAGCACGTCTTGGAGAGAGAGAGGAGAGAGAAAGTTTAGAGAGAGTTCTCTTTCTTCTTCTCGGTCTGTTTTCCTCTTCTCGACTGAGTCTTTCTAAGAGGCCATGCACGGCAGTGGCAGTGTCGTGTATGCCTCTTTCTTTCTTCTATCTCTTTCTTTTCTTTCCGTACTCTATCGTCCCCCTTCTGCAGTTTTGTAGGTCGTGTATGGCGATGGCAACGCCATGCATGAACTTCTTTCTCTTTCCTTCTCTCTTCGTTTATTTCTTTCCCTCAACATAGTTCACACAGCGTAGCACCGTCTGAAGGAGCACACGGTGAGTCAGGCCGCACTCAAGCAGTAGATCGGGCTCCTGTTTCGGTTCTAGGATTGGTGTCACACATGGCGATGCATTGCTGACCATGAACGATGTTTATTTTGTCTCACGGGTCGCAGACGACATTGCTTACTACCGTCTGCAGGTGTGTCTTCGGTGTCCTGCGCAAGTGTAGATGGCGATGCCTACCGCCGTGCGTAGGCCTCTGTTACGCCCTGTGCTCATCGCAGATGGCAATGCTTATCGTGGCTCATGGGGGTCTCACCCGCACTGCACGTCTATCGCAAACAGTGATGCCTGCCGCCGTGCGTAGGCCGCTCTATTGCACCCTGTGCCCATTGCAGACGGCGATGCCTATCGCCGTCAGTGGGGGTGTCACTCGAGTTGCGCGTCTATTGTAGACGGCGATGCCTATCACCGTCAGTGGGGGTGTCACTCGAGTTGCCCGTCTATTGTAGACGGCGATGCCTACCGTTGTGCATAGGCCTATTTGTTGCATCTTGCACCTCTCGCATACGGCGATGCCTATCGCCGCCCATGAAGAGTCGTTGCTGCTTTCCTGTGTTGCCAACGACGATAGCCAATGTTGTCTGTAGTTCACTTCTTACCCCTCCGCCGTGAGCAACAGTGTCAAGCGCCGTCCAGGGGCCACGACACTATTACTCCCTGGCTGTGGGCGGCCATGCTTAACGTCGTTTAGGACCTTCTCTCTCCTTTGTCTCACGTTTTCTCTTTGCTCTCATTTCTTCTTCCACTCTTGTTTGATTAAAGGATAGACTCAGTCTAGCACGGCCATAGTGGTCTGGCTATCGAGCAGTATTGCTGTCGTACTAGTCAAGAGTATCATGCTCTTCTTGCTGCCACACCAGATTAGGACATTCATATCAGTCTTGGTTTCGAGTAGTATTGTCGTCGCTCCGATCTAAGTCACCGTGCCCCTCTTGCTACCACTCCGAGTCGGTCACTATACTGGTCCAGCTATCATGCTAATCTCATCCCCTTGTCAAGTTCTCTTTTCTTTTCTCCGCTTACTCAAATCCTCTTCTTCATCACCCTAATTTCTCATCATCACCTCTGCCACATGAATGTGCACATCTGTGCATGTTCGCCCCAAGACAAGGGTGGGTCCCTCGGCCCACTTGTCTTGTAAATTAATCATGTCAGTGCTTTGCAGAAAACAAGGAGATTGCAGGTTAAGGAAGGCAAGTCCGAACCAGTTGAAGGAACTCAGGGGCTTTTCGTCATGCTCTAAGAAGGCGACTGCACGAATCACCCCTAGTAAGTCACGGACCCAAGTGAGGTTGGTCCCCACCTCATGTTTAAAATTCCTCTCTCACTAGTTGGGCACCTGCTCTTGCTCTGTGAATAAGGTTCCCGAGAGAGCAGTCTCAGGTCCCGGGTCTTACGAACCCCAAGACACATGTCACTCGATCACCTAGATCCAGGGAGGTGAGATCGAGGCATTCGACCAAGTGGATGTGACCTCGAAGTCATGGGAAACTAGCCTCAATAAAAAGAAGCTGGTGAAAACCATTTCTTATGACACCACTTTCAACTAGTTTAGGTGGGAACCCGAAAGGGCGCTTGGATTAATAAACGAATTGATGCAGCTCTTGACCAAAGACGACTTCAACCATTCACAGAAATTACATCACCAGCTAGATTGGGGCAAACCCACCAAGGGAACCCACTAGTCTAGCCACAGAGCCAAAACAAAAATTCCACAACACTAAGGTCACTTACACAAAAGGCTCTCAATTGTTCCAAATGAAAGCCACTGATGTGGGGTAACGCCCTTAAGCAAGGCACCCATTAAGTGCCAAAGAGTTCCATCCGCTAGATTAGGGCAACTCCCACCAAGGGAACCCACTAGTCAGGCCCAAGAGTCAAAACAAAGTTTCCACAACACTAGGGTCACATACACCAAAGGCTCTTGGTTGTTACAAATGAACGCCACTAATGTGGGTAATGCCCTTAAGCATGGCACCCACTCAGCGTCGAATAATTCCATCAGCTAGATTGGGGAAAATCCCACCATGGGAACCCACTAGCCAGGCCTCAGAGCCAATAAAAATGTTTTCGCCACACTAGGGTCACATACACCAAAGGCCCTCAGTTGTTTCAAATGGAAGCCACTGATGTGGAGTAACGCCCTTAAGCAAGGCACCCACTCAGTGCCGTAGAATTCCATCAGCTAGATTGGGGCAACGTCCACCAAGGGAATCCACTAGTCAGGCCCCAGAGCCAAAACAAAGTTTGCACAACACTAGAGCCACATACACCAAAGGCCCTCGGTTGTTACAATTGAAAGCTACTAAAGTAGATCAAGGAAACCACTCAGCGTCAAAGAATTCCATCAGCTAGATTAGGGAAAAGCCCACTAAGGGAGCCCACTATTGAGGCCCCAAAGCCAAAACAAAGTTTCCACAACACTAGGGTCACATACACCAAAGGCCCTCGGTTGTTGCAAATGAAAGCCACTAATGTGGGGTAACACCCTTAAGAAAGGAACCCACTTAACGCCAAAGATTTCCATCAGCTGGATTGCGGCAAAGCCCATCAAGGGAACCCACTAGCCAAGCCATAGAGCCAAAAACAAAGTTTTCGCGACACACATACACTAAATTCCCTCAGTTGTTGCAAATGAAAGCCACTGATGTGGGGTAATGCCCTTAAGAAAGTCACCACTCAGAGCCAAAATTCACCACCAGCTAGATTGAGGCAAAGCCCACCAAGGGAAACCACTAGCTCGATCATTAGGAGGCATTGTTGACATAGAGTGGTAAGCCCTTCACGAGGTACCCTATCAACATGCTCTCGCAGATCAACGATTCCAGTAGCATTTGGAAGGAAGCACTTAAGCAAGGTCCCCCGATTGCTAGAGTCCACTTTTATCACTCCTTTAGGGAAAAGCCCGACATGATCTCCTCCTCAAAGGTTGTGTTGATGCTGGTGGTCGAGAAGAAAAAAAATGTTGAGAGGCTATATATACGTCTTAGTATAGATTCGTAAAGGATTCGAAAGATGAACTTCGACGATCAATTTTATTCTGAATGCTGCACTTTTCGCATCTCGCGAAGAGCATCATTCGGCGAGGCAAGTTGTTATACGTCATTTTTTACGTACTTGTATAAGGAGAGAGCCAGCCTAAAACTAGGCAACCTTGTAAAAATAACTATAATGGCTCTGAAAAGCATGAAAAGGGAAGTTTAGGATGCCCGAAAAACATTCGTAAAATTCATCACATTTCGATAAGGTTTGACAAGATCAAGCCGAAATTCAGTTCTCAGGACTAGTACCTATCATGCCGAAAAGAGAATTTATTACTACATGTCACGCCCCAAGAATTTACAATACTGATATTCCTGAGATGTGACAGTCAAAACAAAGCAATTTTAGATATCTACCATGCATTCAATCAAAATCAAAATCAAAACCCCCTTATAAGATTTTTTTTTTTTTTTTCTCTCAAACCTATATAAATTCTGTTCATAACTAATATTAACATAAAGGTCTAAACATATATACATCTCTTGGCAGGACAAATTTACAGTGACGAATTCTAACAAAGTGACAAAAGAAAGTTTAAGCACAACTACAATATCTTTTAAAGTTGATCCTGACGAGCACTCAAAATGAAACCGCAATTATCCTGAAAAAATGTTTACCATAATTTGATGAGTTTGGGTACTCAGTAAGTGATCATCATAACCCTAAAAATAATCATGGTTGAAAGATATCAATATCTTCAAAAAAGGAGATTTATTAACATAAATGCATTAACAGTTTCACCTTCAAAAATACATAATTAAGTATAATCCGAATAATTTAAATGTATATAACATTTTAACAGCAGTGCATAATTCAAAGGATTTCACAAATTACCCTACTGGCATCCCAAGTAGGTCACCTATATACCCCATCAGCGTCCTGATGGGTCCACTTAATCCCTATCATCATTTCAGATAGGTCCACTTAATCCCTGCAGGTCCACTTATACCTCACCAGCGTACCGGATGAGTCCACTCAATCCCTACCGACGTACCGGATAGGTCCACTTATATCTCACCGACGAACCGGATGAGTCCACTTGCATACTTAAAGTATTTCTAAATCTCTATAAACATTCGAAAGCAGCAATATCATGTACTCAATATATCACTGAAACTATTAATATGAATTTCACTGAAACCATCAATAACAGTCACTTTCAATAACATTTCAAAAATAACCAGTCAAATATTTTGGGCTCAAATTTAGAAAGGTAGCAGTTCGTAAAGACATTCTAGCATAATTTCCAATCTAATATGTATAGACAAACTCTTATAGAAATTCAAGAATACGAAATTATTACAATTTATGGGATGTCAATTCGCAAATAAACATTTCACAGACAATGTTATAATCAATTGCAAAAGTATCCGTTTTCAAATAATAAGGTAGTCATTTGCATATGAAATTTACAATGTCTAAATAATCAAAAACAGTAGAAAGAAATCTCACAATTTTACTAAAAGCAGAAATATCACATTTATTTCTAATAATTTTACAGTATCTTAAATTTTCTAACAATAGACGAAAAATAAATAATTTATTTCTAAGAATTTACAGAATTTAAAATTTCTAACATAGATAAAATATCACACTTTTATTAAAAGACTATTTTTCAAAATAATGAGGTCGCTTGCGCATAAAATTTATCGCACCTAAAATTCATGATAATAGGCAAAATAATTATTTCATTTTATTTTTAAAAGGAACGGATTATTTTTCAAGATAATGAAGTCACTTACCTAAAATATTTGAGAGGGAGCTTCCGATAAAAATTCGGCTTTAGAGAGGAGCTCACTGTGTTTCGACTAGAGAGAAAAAGATCTCAAAAGTTCCACCTCATACATGAGGAGTGACAATAATGTTGTACGTGAAGCCTTTAAGGCCCACGTCAACTAAAGGACGTGGTAAAGGAAAAGAAAAATTTATCAAAAGTGGTGATGCTCCCTAAGGACCATAATACTTATATGGACCATCACACTATAAAGAATTATTTATTTATTTATATTTTTTTTTAAAAAAGTTTAGGATTGTTACATTCTTCCCCCCTTAAAGAAATTTAGTCCTCTAAATTTGCGTCCCTGATTACTGAAAAAGATAGGGATATTTTTCTTTGATATCGTCTTCTCGTTCCTAAGTCGACTCCTCTCTTGAATGGTACTGCCATAATATACGGACCAAAAGAATCTCCTTGTTGCGCAACGCTTGTACCCTTTTATCCAGTATCAAAATTGGCTACTCAATGAAGGATAGGTCCTTCCTGATTGGTAGAGGTTCATATTTCAAGATAGGGGATGGGTCTAGCTGATATTTTGGTAGTGATGATACATGGAAGACATTATGGACGTTTGCCAATTCGGGTGGTAAGGCAAGTCTATAAGCGACACCTCCAATTCTTTTCAGGATTTCAAATGGTCCGATGTAACATGGGCTCAGCTTTCCTTTCTTGTCGAATCTCGTAATGCCTTTTATTGGTGAGATCTTTAGGAAAACTCGATCACCTTCTTCAAATTCAATATCTCTCTGTCGATTATCGGCATAACTCTTTTGTCGACTCTGAGCTGTCTTGAGCCTTTCTCGCATTAATGCTATCTTATCTGTGGTTACCTAGATAATTTCTGACCCCAAAAGCTTTCTTTCACCAACCTCGTCCCAACATATGGGTGACCTGCGTTTCCTTCCATACAAGGCTTCATATGGTGTCATCTGAATACTGGCTTGAAAGCTATTATTATAAGCAAACTCAATTAGGGGTAAATGGTCATCCCAGCTTCCTGTAAAGTCAATGACACAGGCCCTCAGCATATCTTCCAAGTTTGGATCGTCATCTCCAATTGTCCATTAGTTTGGGGGTGAAAGGCAATGTTAAAGGTGAGTCTCGTCCCCATGGCTGACTGTAGCCTAACCCAAAATTTAGAAGTAAATCGAGTATCCCTGTACGATACAATACTAACCGAAACTCCATGCAACCACACTATTTCCTTAATGTATAATTGGGCCAGGCGATCCAAAGTGTACGTCATGTGAATCGGCAGAAAATGGGCAGCTTTGGTCAGCCCGTCCACAATGACCCAAATGCTATCATGTCTTAAATTTGTTCTAAGCAAGCCAGAGACAAAATCCATAGAGATGTGCTCCCACTTCCACTCTAGCATGGGTCAAGGCTGCAACAACCCAGCGAGCCTTTGATGCTCAGCTTTTACTTGCTGGCATGTTAGGCACTTAGACACAAATAGTGCTACCTCTTTTTTCATATTATTCCACTAAAAGGTTTTCTTCAGGTCCTGATACATTTTAATACTCCGGGATGTATCGTATAACGAGAGTGATGTGCTTCTTCCAAGATAGCTTTCTTCACACTCTCATCATTCGGGACACAATCCCGACCGTTGAATCTTAGCAAATCCTCACTACATATAGAGAATTTTTCTCTCTTTCCCAGCTTCACCTCTTCTACAATTGTTATAAGCGGAGGGTCTTTCTTTTGTGCCGATCGAATCTGTTGGATTAATTGGGGTTTTGCCTTAATGTTGGCAATCATACTTACCACACCATTAATGGACGGAGCTGGATGCCAATCCACTATTTCCTCTAACAATCTCATTTCTTGGATCATTAGATGAGTTAAGACTCCCGTAGATTTTCTACTTAGAGTGTCGGCCACAACGTTAGCTTTTCTTGAATGATAATGGATTGTACAATCATAATCTTTTAAGAAATCTATCCATCTTATCTGTCGCATATTTAAATCCTTCTGAAAGAAGAGGTATTTCAAGCTCTTATGATCTGTATATATTTCGAATTGCTCACCATATAGATAATGCCTCCACATTTTCAAAGCGAATACTATTATAGCCATCTCCAAGTCATGAATTAGATATTTTTTCTCATATTCTTTTAACTGTCTGGATGCATATGCCACTACTTTCCATATTGCCTTAATACACGGCCCAAGCCTTTATGTGAAGCATCACTATAAATCACAAATCCCCCACTCCCCTCAGGAATAGTTAAATTAGGTGTTGAAGTTAATAGAACTTTTAGTTCTTGAATACTCTCCTCACATTCACTTGTCCACTCAAATTTGACATTTTTCTGTGTCAATCGAGTTAATGGGGTTGCGATTTGAGAAAATCCTTCTACAAATTTTCTGTAATATCCTACCAATCCCAAAAAGCTTCGAATTTCAGTCACATTACTTGGTTGTTTCCAATTAACAACGGCTTCAACCTTTGAAGGATCAACTGATAGATCTTCCTTTGACATGTCCTAAAAATATCACTTGTTCAAGCCAAAATTCACATTTACTAAGTTTGGCATATAATTTCTTTTCTCTTAATATTTGCAATACCATTCTTACATACTGCTCATGTTCCTTTTGATTCTTGGAATAAATTAAAATATTATCGACAAATACCACAATAAATTTATCCAAAAGGGGCTTAAAGATCCAATTCATCAAATCCATAAATGTAGTCGGTGCATTGGTTAATCCAAAAGGCATGACTAAAAATTCATAATGGCCATACCTTATTCTGAAAGCTGTCTTGAGAACATCTTCACTTTGAATCTTAAGCTGATGGTTTCCAGATCTAAGATCAATCTTTGAAAACACTTGTGATCCTTATAATTGATCAAATAAATCATCAATTCTAGGTAATGGATACTTATTTTTCACTGTCACTTGGTTCAATTGTCGATAATTGATATACAATCTCATGGTCCCATCTTTCTTTTTAACAAACAATACCGGAGCACCCTAAGGTGACACACTGGGCCTGATAAAACCTATATCTAATAATTCTTCCAATTATTGTTTAAGTTCATTAAGTTCTGCAGGTGCCATTCTGTAATGTGCCTTAGAAATTGGGGCTACCCCTAGCAATAATTCAATAGAGAATTCAATTTCCCTGTAAGTCGGTAATCCTGGCAATTCTTCAAGGAAAACGTCGGGAAATTCTCGGATAACCGAAATGGTATCCAAATTTATCTCTTCCTTCCTATCTTCTTTGATATAGGTAAGAAAGCCTTGACACCCTTTTTGAAGGAGGCAATTAGCTCGAATAATGGAGATTAAATATGATGGGGAGTCTTCTTTGATACCATTGAAGTAAAATACTGGTTGATTCGGAATATTAAAGGTAACCATTTTCTTGTAACAATCAATACTTGCATGGTATGAAGAAAGCCAATCCATGCCTAAGATTACATCAAAATCTTGAATTTCTATGAGTATTAAATCAACCAACAATTCCTTTTCTTCTATCTTTATTGCACAAGATTTGTACACTATATTGGTGTCACTTGAATTTCCCATCGGTGTGGCTTCCTCTAGAATGCATTCTAATTGTTCTGGTTCTACCTCTAAGTGGCATGGAAAGTGTGGTGACACAAATGAAAGAGTAAGTCCAAGATCAATCAAAACATGAACTACTTTTTGGAAGATAATAAGAGTACCTTGGATCACTGATTTTGAGGCCTGAGCGTCTTGCTGGGTGATCACAATTACTCTTCCCTTCAGCTGAGGCTTTTGAGCTATCTCTCCCTGCTTTGGAAGCTGTTGCATCTGTAAGCTAGGACATTCTCTAATCTGGTGCCCCAATTTTTCACATTTAAAACAGACTCCAGTATTCCAATAACACGATCCATGCTTTTTCCAACATTTTTTACATGGTTCTATTGGGCTTTGAAGTGGCAAGGGCCTTGTCTTCTTATTTGCCCTTTCAAACTGTTGTCGATTAGATGGTGTGGGTCTAACCTGACTTTTCTAATTTTTCATCTTTTGGTAATCTTCGCAATCTTTTTCGACAATTTGGGCTCAATCCACTATTTCAGCATAAGTTCTCAATTTTAAGACTGATATTCTGCTTCTAATAGCTGGTCTAAGACCCCTTTCAAATTTTTTCACTTTTCTTTCCTCATTGTTAATCATATGTGGTACAAACCTGGCCAATTCAATAAACTTGGCCTCGTACTGTGATACTGTCCGGTTTCCTTGGATTAATTCCAGAAATTCCATTTCTTTTTTGTCTCGAATAAAATCTGGGAAATACTTTTCATCAAATGCCTCTAGAAATACTTCCCAAGTCAAGGGTTTATTTTCTTTGACCAATACTCTTTTTACCATTCGCCACCAATGTTGTGCTTCACCTTCTAAAATAAAAACTGTCAAGGCCACCTTCCTATCATCAGGACATTCTATTACCTCGAATATTATCTCCAATTGCATAATCCATCCCTCGGCTTCCAGTGGGTTTACAGCGCCCTTAAAAGAAGGTGGGTTCAATTTCTTAATTGTTCAATATTAGTCCCACCATTTCCCGTAACTGACTGTCTGGGTGGATTGTTGTTTTCCATCTGATGTTGCATTAGAGCAACCATATTTTCCAAGGCTTTATGAATTCCTTCCATATTAGCTTCAGCTATTTTAGATCTTGACTTCGTCCCAGTCTGTACAAACAATAAATGTTATTTTAAGTACATTCTTTTTAAATTTTCTAAGAATCTTAAACTTATTGCTCTGATACCATAATTGTCACGCTTCAAGAATTTACAATACTGATATTCCTGAGATGTGACAGTCCAAACAAGGCAATTTTAGATATCTACCATGCATTCAATCAAAATCAAAATCAAAACCCCCTTTCAAGATTTTTTTTTTTCTTCAAACCTATATAAATTATGTTCATAACTAATACTAACATAAAGGTCTAAACATATATACGTCCCTTGGCATGACAAATTTACAATGGCGAATTCTAACAAAGTAACAAAAGAAAGTTTAAGCACAACTACAATATCTTTCAAAGTCGATCCTGATGAGCACTCAAAATGAAACCGCAGTTATCCTGAAAAAATGTTTACCATAATTTGATGAGTTTGGCTACTCAGTAAGTTCTCATCATAATCCTAAAAATAATCAAGGTTGAAATATATCAATATTTTCAAAAAAGGAGATCTATTAACAGAAATGCATTAACAGTTTCACCTTCAAAAATGCATAATTAAGTATAATCCGAATAATTGAAATGCATATAACATTTTAACGGCATTGCATAATTCAAAGGATTTCACAAATTACCCTACTGGCAACCCAAGTAGGTCACCTATATACCCCATCAACGTCCTGATGGGTCCACTTAATCCCTATCAGCATCCCAGATAGGTCCACTTAATCCCTGCAGGTCCACTTATACCTCACCAGCGTACCGGATGAGTCCAGTTAATCGCTACCGGCATACAAGATAGGTCCACTTATACCTCACCGACGAACCGGATGAGTCCGCTTGCATACTTAAAGTATTTCTAAATCTCTTTAAACATTCGAAAGCAGCAATATCATGTACTCAACATATCACTGAAATTATTAATGTGAATTTCACTGAAACCATCAATAACAGTCACTTTCAATAACATTTCAAAATAACCAGTCAAATATTTTGGGCTCAAATTTAGAAAGGTAGCAGTTCGTAAAGACATTGTAGCATAATTTCCAATCTAATATGTATAGAAAAACTCTTATAGAAATTCAAGAATACAGAATTATTACAATTTATGGGATGTTAATTCGCAAATAAACATTTCACAGACAATTCTATAATCAATTGCAAAAATATCCGTTTTCAAATAATAAGGTAGTCATTTGCATATGAAATTTACAGTGTCTAAATAATCAAAAACAGTAGAAAGAAATCTCACAATTTTACTAAAAGCAGAAATATCACATTTATTTCTAATAATTTTCTAGTATCTAAAATTTTCTAACAATAGACAAGAAAAATAAATAAATTTATTTCTAAGAATTTATAGCATTTAAAATTTCTAACATAGATAACATATCACACTTTTATTAAATGATTATTTTTCAAAATAATGAGATCGCTTGCGCCTAAAATTCATGTTAATAAGCAAAAGTAATTATTTCATTTTATTTATAAAAAGAACGGATTATTTTTCAAGATAATGAAGTCACTTACGTAGATATTTGAGAGGGAGCTTCCAATAAAAATTCGGCTTGAGAGAGGAGCTCACTGTGTTTCGACTAGAGAGAGAAAGATCTCAAAAGTTTTCTCGGGTGGGAGTCCTCACCTCTCCAAATTTAAATTCTTAAGACATATTATTATACTATTTTATTTAGCTCCACCTCATACATGAGGTGTGACGATAATGTTGTACGTGAAGCCTTTAAGGCCCACGTCAACTAAAGGACGTGGTCAAGGAAAGGAAAAAGTTAACAAAAGTGGTGATGGTCCCTAAGGACCATAATACTTATATGGACGATCGCACTATAAAGAATTATTTATTTATTTATATTTTATTTTTTTTGAAAGTTTAGGATTGTTACGCTATAGCCCTATGCTAGGGGCTTCAAAACATTATCACACTACTGTGATTGCATTCAAAACTTCGAATATGACCAAATTTCGACTGAATCGAACCTCCCAAGAACGTTCTGGACCAAATTACCACAAAATGGTAGGTCTTACACTATTACGGTACGGCCTCCCCAAACCTGTTTCCAATCTTGGGACTGTGTTTTCACATCTCGGGATGACCTTCAAGCGCTCACAGGTCACTCATTTGGATTCAGAACAAGCTCAAATTAGGACACAAGCAAGATCTCGACGACCCTATTAGTTTGACATATGGCACGCATCATGACGTGACCCAAAACCAAAATGTTTTTAGAGAGAAGATGAGCTCGAAACCATGAAATCATAGTTTTTAAATAAAGACATCCCAAGCTTCTTGAAGCGAAAATCTGAGATCTATGTATCGGATCATCGCAAAATCGGGTCTTATGCAACCATGTGCAACCATGTCACAAAGGGATACAAACTGGTAGAAAATTTTGCACTCAATTGAAGATAAGATAGCGCAAATTCCAAGGTTAAAGATGGCAAGATTTTTCCGATCACCAGAATCCCTTTTCCGGTGACCTCCCGAATTCAGAAATACTTCAAGCAAGAATAAAATCGGACAAAACTTGGTACAAAATTGTGACAGTCTCCTCTTTAATTTGCAATCAAAACGAAGACTCGAAACACCATGTATCACATTGCATTGACGGCCAACGATCACAACCTAGCCGGATTGTTTTACCCTTCAAGAAAAGTCTGTCTCAAGACGATCAAAAGACATCAAAATGTTCATAATAACGTAAGCGTCAAGTCTAGGATGATGGATCATCCATATCACTGCCACAAGTACTCGAAAAAGCTCCCAAAATCTGGCAATGATGAGAGGCCCCTCAAAGAGGGATGGTTTCATCATTAACACAAAAGGTTTAAGGGGTATTTTGGTTATTATTCTTAAATTAGGGATTTTATTGTAATTTCTTTTAATTATAATTTGGCTTTGGTTTGAGCATTCACCCCTATTTAGTGGGTCCTCTATATAAACAAGTTTAGGTCAGATGTAAAAGGGTTGGATCATTCATGGATGAAATCGAGGCATTAAGCTTGTGCTCACTTGTGTTTTGCTTTTAACTCTTGGATCCGGCGGTGAGGAGAGAGAAAAATTTCAGGGAAAGAAACTACCCTTGGCTCATCCTGCGAGCCTATCCTGCAGCCCACACGCACCAACCTTGGCCCAAAGTCTCTTCTCTCTCTCATTCTCAAAGCACGTAAAGTCTCGAAGCTGCAGAACCGACGGCCTCGTCTCTTTCTGCGACTTTCTCACTATTCCTCCCTTGCTCGATGTGCTAGTGCTACAAACCTGTGGCCCCGTCATCGTCTCTTCCCCTTTGTTGGGAGCGTGACCGCAGCAAACCTGCAGCCCCATTCTTTCTCTCTCTTAAGCTAAGGCCACACCTTGAGCCCTCTCTCTCTCCTCTTCCCCTCTCCTCTTTCTTCTTCCCCTCTCTCTAAGTGTCGCCTTCCTCGTATAATAGCCCAGAGCTGCGTCAAATGTGCGGTCATGTCTCTCTCCCCCCTCTCTCGACTTTTCACGATGCTGTCTTCCCTTTTCACTGCGAACAGAACCACGATCCTCGTCCCCTCTCCCTCATCCCCGTGGTGCGTAGATTCTCGAAGCCGTAGAACCTACAGTCCCGTCTCTTTCTGCGACTTTCTTGTTGTTTCTCCCTTGCTCAGTACGCCAACACAGCAAACCCGTGGCCCCGTCATCCTTTCTTCTCCCTTGTTTTGAGAGTGACCACAATAAGTCTGCGGCCTCGTTCTTCCTCCTTCCATGCGAAACTGTGGCCCTTAACTTTCTGCGGCTTCATTTTTCCATTCACTTCACCATCCTCTTTCTCGTACACTGATAGCATCCCACTATTTGCCACACACTCGAATCGACATCTTTCAGAGCTATCTTAAGAATTCCAACTCTCAAACTACCACTCTAACTTTCTCTCCATACAGTCGAGCGGAGCTATGAGAGATACATACGTTCTCTCCCTCTCTCACTAGGGTAGATTCTTCTTGAGTCGGTAATCAAGAGAGTTCTAACTCTTTAGCTTCTTTGATCGTCGAAGCCCATAGCATTTGCGTGGATAGAGAGGTTCTTGTCTTTACTTCTCCCCACGTTCTTTCTTTTGCCTGCCAATCCTTGTTCGAGTGAATCAATACATAAGGGTATCTTTGAGTGCACATTACAAGTCTTGTAGTAAAAAAAAAACGAGATGAGACGACGCATTAAAGTTTGAGGAGCGTTCATGTCCAAACCACACTGGCAGACAGCCGAAGGGCTTTGTGATTGTTCTTAGAGGGCGTCTGCCCAGGTGCATCCACGAATCCACAAACAACGAGGTAAGCACCGAAAACACTCATCATCAAAAAATCTCTCTTGTTATTGGTTCCTATCTATATAAAGAGGAGTACACGTGTATGCCTAAAACATGTCCCTCGCGCACACCCCTCGTAGTTGTTTGAGAGAGGGTTTCTCTCAATAGAAAACTAGGCCCGACCGCCCACTTTGTGCAATGTAACTTCTATTTTGTGATGAGGCCATGAAGGCTTTCAATCAAATTGGAAACAAAATGGAATGTTTGAAAATTTAGAAAATTGATTTTCAATTTTGAGCATGTGTAGGAGATTTATGAAATAGAGAGGAAAGTATGGTGCATTTTCCATAGCAATTTTATTTGATAGGATTAGGTTAAGGAAGTTAAAGAATAAGGTTCTTGCACCTTCTTTTTAATCATGATAGTTGATTTAAGGATCGTATGACTAAAATCTCTCACCTCATAGGTCTCCTATGATCAATAGTCTGAATATATTCTCCATAAGAATGATTAACCCTAAGAAACCCTAGCTCTAAAGAAAATCTATACATAAGCACCATGGGGGTTCTATTCTTTACACCTTAAGATGTCTCTCTCTCTTTCTTCACCCTAGGTGGCACTCCATCCTCTCTCCATCTCTCTCTCTTGATCTTTCATCTCTCTCTATCCTCTCTAAGTTCGAAATAATTTTAGAGAAGACAAAAATTAGGGGCACGCCTCCAAGCATTTTGATAAGCGGGGGCACACCCTACACATAATAGACATTGAGGTCTAGTCTTGAGTTGTTGGTTGCATCCTTGCTCTCTAATTTGAAAGTGTTTATAGCCTAAGGTTTACTATAATTTGAAGATTTGAGATTGACCATTGATCTCGTGTGTCATTAGAGAAGGAAATTTGAAGTGAGATGAGAAGTTCAATTTAGGTAATCTTCTGGTATCTTGTTCTGTGATTTACAGTTTATGCATTTTTTTATCACTTGTTACTATTTACTTTGAGTTGACTTAATTGTATTCGACGTTTATAATTGCTCTAGCCTGTTATAAGAAGAAAAATCAAAAACTGCATATGTCATACTAGTTCACCTTGTCCAACTTTCAGGGGGTGTGTCATTGATTGGGCACAAGGTCAAACATAAAAGTTTTTGAACTATATGATACATTTGAGGTTGTTGGACTTCAAATTCGATGGCTACAAGTAATTGTGCCCTTATTGCACCAAACATTAACGGCGTTGTAGTATACAATCCCATAAAATTCATACACGGACACATTACTTAGTCATTTTTGGTTTCTAGTTTAGAACTCGAGCAATACACATTCTTTAAAGAAAACAAGTTATATAAGGATACAACCTTATACTAGAGAAATGACCTGCACATCAAATATCTAGTAGAAATTAGTATTCCGAATTTGGAAAACCTTCCAATTGATCATCACAACTTCGATATATATAATCATTAAGAAAAAACATTCAAGTCCTAAAATTAGTTCATCTTGTAACAAGTTATTTGGACCATTTATCTTTGGGATTTTGAAGTACTTGCATGTTTGCTCGGTATGTGTTGTTTTTTAAACTTTAAATTTCATAATTAGGGTTGGACATGGATCTTTGAGAAAAACTATTTAGGAGGGGTCAATTCCAGTGAATTCCATTAGTATCCCCTTATTTCCAATGTTGACTAAAAAAAATTGACCTTGTCATCTTTCTTTCGGGACTTAAAAAGGGATTATGTGCCCTAGAGAACTGAAAGATTTAATACAGAGGTTCGATTGAAAATCTTTGGTATGTTTAGTAATCTTTAGTAAACTAAGGTTGTAAAGAAGAGGTTTTTAAGATTAGCTCTGCATATTGTACAACTCCTAAAATACATGAAGCCAACAAATCCCATGAAGCTACCTAACTTAATTTTGTTTTCTTCACGTAGAGATTAACAATATCCAAAGAATTATCACAACAAAATCACCACATCCTATCAAAAAATCCACGTTAAATATCCCACTACTGCATTCATGTACAAGGGGATAGGTGAGGGATCGAAATCTTGTTCAAGAACTATAATCCGCGACTACCGATTCTATGAGTCACAACCACATTCAGAGTCTCAGTTTTGCTGGTACCACTTGAATATGAATGTCTCTGTAACATCTCCATTCCCATAAAGGAAATGTGGTGACATCGGCAATGGGAGAGAAGAAGTGTCACTATTCAACATTACAACCACTGAAGAAATGGTTGGCCTCTCTGCTGCATCTACTTGAACACAAAGAAGTCCAATGTGAATGCATCGCAACACTTGGTTTCTAGGGCAAGTCTCACCAAGAGATGGATCCATCAACTCTATAGGCCTCCCTTCACACCACAATCGCCATACCTAAACAATTTAAGTTCATTAGTTTTGTTCAATTTACGCGTACAGGAACGGCAAACAATTATCAAGCAACAACTAAATATTAACAGAGACTAAGACCCACATATTCAACGAGTCCTTGACCTTGTTGAAATAGTTCTGGAGCATTGTTCTTCTTCCCACTAACAATTTCTAGCAGTAAAACTCCAAAGCTATAGACATCTGACTTCACAGAAATTTGGCCCTGCATGATGTACTCCGGGGACATGTACCCACTGCAATTCATACACCCAGTAACTAATTAATTGCTGATCCAAAGGGAATAAAAAAGTTCGATGTTGTTCTGTTCGTGGAAATTTTAGGCTTCTGAACCAACCGATTCAAAATGTGGACCTCAATGAAAATTTTACTTATCACAAATATTTGTTCATTCCTCGCGCTTTATAAAATTTGAAAACTATTCTATGTACCTAAGAAAGAAACTTTCATTCTCCTAATATATTTGTAAATCAATTAGGTAAATGAAGCCTTGATTAACATGGGAGGCCAAACTTACTATGTGCCAATGACTTTGCTTGTATTGACCTGAGTCTCATCACCTTCAAAAAGCCTTGCAGTTCCAAAGTCCGAAATTTTAGGATTTAAATCACTATCCAACAATATGTTGCTGGCTTTAAGATCCCGATGAATAATTCTTAGTCTAGAATCTTCGTGGAGATAAAGAAGCCCCCTTGCGATGCCTACAATGATGTTGAAGCGTTTCGCCCAATCTAGTAGTTTGCATCTTTCCAAATCTACTCATGATTTCCATGACAGCATAAAGGTTAGCAAATACTCAAAACAAACGTATTTAGATAGCAATAATGGAGCAGGAAAAGTTGATGGGGAGTCCAAACCAAATAGGAATGTGTCCAGGCTCTTGTTGGGCATGTATTCATACACTAGCAAATTTTCTCCCTTCTCTAAGCAACATCCGAGAAGCCTCACAAGATTCCTGTGCTGAAGCTTAGCGATCAAAATGACTTCATTCTTGAACTCCTCCACACCTTGGCTGGAGCTCCTACACAGTCTTTTTACTGCAATTTCTCGCCCATCGTATAACTTCCCCTGTAAAACTTGCTATAATTATTTACACTAATGAACATGTAGTAAAGTTATTAAATTTGATAACTTCTATGATTCTGCATTACCTTGTAGACAGGACCAAAACCCCCTTCTCCAAGTTTATTTTCATCACAAAAATTGCTTGTGGCATGGATAATAGTATCTAAATAAAAAAGCAGTGAAAACTTTTCTTCTCCCTGCACTATTGTACATCCTTCTTCTTCGTGTCCATTCTTTGTATTTAAGCTCTTCCTCGATTTAAATAACAAGGACATGTGACTTTTCTTCCTTCCTACAGAACCTACAACAACAATGAGGAGGTGAAATGGATTGAAACTAAGATCACGTTCAAAAGTTCCATGGCCAAAACTACCACATTGCTTGAAAGGGTGACGGATTTCTACCTTTTCCCTTGCCAGTCCTACACAAGAAACAATACATGCATATAGCAATCGCCATGGCTCCGCATACAACGACAACTGAAATGGTAACAATCAAAGCCGTGGATATTCCTCCATTATCTCCTACCTCTGTAAGGGAAAAATTACGTAAGATATCTACCATACTTTTTACAATTAGAAAAACAAGCAAATAAAATAAGCTCATGTTAGAAACTTGAAAACTAATTGAAATTGACATGCATCACTCTAATTAAAAAAGGGTATATTGGAGGATTTAGCTTTGTTCTTTCCTCTTGCTTCATTTTTGTAGAATTTAATGCATCTCATTTTTATCTAATTTAATAAATTCCAGTGTTTCTAATCTGGGATTGGGCCATAGAACCAACCCTGGCCCAATGCGGGTTACTCGGATGAATTGTATATATAATTATCTTATAGTAATATAATGAAACACATTTATAATAACTATATGACGGGCATTTGTTCGATGCGATGTAAAAACCATGGGGAGACTAATGATCATATATTTATGCATTTCTCTTTCGTGAGAAAGCTATGGGACTGGGTTCTCACCAAGTCACAATGGTATTGGGTCCTCATGTTCTAATGAATAACTCCGGCCAAGTACTCGGCCAGAGTTGGGTCTAGTACTGTAGCATCAAAAAGTCTTAACAGAAAAAAAAATCTCAATAAATAGGCAAAATATGTTTAGAGTAAAATTAGACAAAACATAACTAAACGTGGTTAAAAAAAGTAGTGAAATTGATTTTGAAGCACAGAATAGTAAGATCACAACAATGGCAACCAGCTTTAGAATCATGAGTAAAGCTTAACTTTGATGGCAGCATTAGAGATGAGGAACATATAGCCGGTTCTGGAGTTATATTGAGATACTCTATTGGGACTACTATCTGGACCTATCAAGGATGCATGGACCACATTGGTATCAATGAGGCAAACTGTGGACCTTAAAATTTTGCGTTACTAGAGCTATATTAAACTTTTTGTCAAAGGAGACATAGAGAATGTGATAAATTGGTGCAAGTCCCCGGAACGCTGTAGCATGGAGTAGTTTTATGGATGAGATCTTCTCTTGTCCATAGTTTCTCTTGTCCATAGTGAGCGTAGTGAGGAAGCTGACAAACATGCCAAGGGGGAAACAGGTACACAAACCACCTTGAGTGGTTCCTTTGTTTTTGTTGGGGAAGTACCCTGTTATCGTGTTTTCAATTTTTCTACACCCATGTCTTTACTTCTTTCTATCCTCTTCATTTCTCTTTCATCTTTTATCTTTGTAAACCACTTTATTTTCTCAATGAAATCTCATTAAAGATCCAAAAAACAAAAAAAAACAAAAAAAAATAAAAAAGAAAGAAAGAAAAGAGATGAGAAGGTATTAATCTAAGGACCCCTACTTCCTTAGCTCTGTTTCACATACCTCTCCTCCTCTTTTCCGATTCCTTTGTATCTTTTTTATATGATAGGGAGTACATTGAAGTTTACTTTTGGACTTATTTAAAATTTTCAGGTCATGTAGAGGAAGTAAGGGCAAAAGAGTCAAACAAATATCCCTTAATAGCCATTGCATAAGTTAACATATATATATATATATATATATATATATATATATATATATATATATATATATATATATATATATATATATATATATATATATATATATATATATATATATATGTGGGAAAAGTTTATATAGAGCCAAGGCTCTAAACAATCAAATTATAGCTTACCCCAAAACATTCACTAGAAGAGGTTATTTTGATGCCTAAATGTCGTCAAATTGATCATCTCGACATCAAGATACATGGACATGATAAAAAAAATGGATTTCAAGTTTTAGAAATAGTGTATTTTGTAACGCATTTTGTAACTGTCAATTTTCAAGATTTCCAGTTTTTTATAGATCTGTTGATTTACATTATTTTTGAAGCTTTAATCTTTATAAATAAAGATGAAAAAAAAATTTAAGTCTATCACAAAGATTTCCATTATTGAAACCACATTTCTCGACACTATTTGAAGGTAGGCTCTACACAAACCACACCCACATATATATATATATATATATATATATATATATATAGAGAGAGAGAGAGAGAGAGAGAGAGAGAGGGTACAATTGGCATACAGATGCATCCGTAGCTGTAGAGGTAAGGTGCACCTTCAAATTTTATCAGGGTATATAATTTTGATGTAAAATGTTCTTAGGAATATTTCAAAATCTATTTTTATATGTAATTATAAGATTTTAAATTTAAAAAACGGTTAAATCAAGTAGATCTAAAAACATATGAAAATCTTGAAAATGGACGGTGTAGATAATATGTTGTAAAATGCACTATTTCTGAGACTTAAAATCTTTTTATTTTTCATGGTCATATATCTTGATGTTGAGATGATCAATCAAAGGGTTTTTCAACATTAAAACGACCTTGTTCGGTAGATTTTTGAGGTGCATTCGTAGTTCTACATTATAAGGTTGCATCCTTATATAAACGTTTTCCACACATATATATATATATCCGATCTGATCTGATGATCACGGCCTCATTTGACCACTACCATCGCTACAAACTTGCTATGTCCATCGCGGTCCATTCAACGGACCCGTAACGGACGACGCACCGACCCTTACAATTCCACGTGAATTTTTAACCATCACAGACCTAGAATTTCCATGACGGTACCACCACAGACATGCTAGGTCCGTGGCAGTCGAAAAATTCATGCCGTCCAATTTTTTCAGACGGTGATGAGCCTATAGGAAAAAACACTGTTCATTTTTGCCTAGGCGTTGTGTTGCCTCTTTCTATATATATATATATATATATATATATATATATATATATATATATATATATATATCAAGAGAGAGAGAGAGAGAGAACACGGTTGACTGCTATAGTATCAGCCTATTGCTCATATTGAATCTAGACTGATCTAACAGTCATAACGTTATTTCATATTTGAAATTTTATTTTTTTTAACAAATTCAAATCACTTGAAATTTTAGGCGTACATTCTATTCATCAAGGTACACCTAATAAAAATATAAAAAAAAAAATTCGTAAAATATAAATTGACTAAAATACCCTCAAAATGTTTTGGGGGTATTTTGATCAATTTATATTTTTGAATTATTTTTTATATATTTTTATTATATTCTTCCATTTTTTAAGAATAGAGGCTCAAAATTTCAAGTAATTTGGATTTATATAAAAAAATAAAAATTCAAACGTAAAATGAGGTCGTGACCATTAGATCAGGCCCAGATTCAATCTGGGACGTAGGAATATTTATTAGATTCTCCTAAGTTATTTGGATCCATAGCAAGTAACTCAAAATTCAAATACAAAATGAGGTTGTGACCGTCAGATCGGCCCATATTCAATCTCGGTTATTGGGCTCATATGTTCATATGAGCTAGTGGGCTAATATCAATAATTTCCATATATATATATATGGAAAATATGGGATTAGCCTACTGGCTCATATGAACATATGAACCCGACGTTCCAGATTGAATCCGGGCCGATCTGATAATCACGGATGTCTAGTAGTGTTTGAATTTTAGTGTTTTTTCTACAAATTTAAATCACTAAAAATTTTAGGAGTATGTTTATAAAAAATATATGAATCTTCAAAAAATATTAAAAAACTATTTTATATGTAATAAATTGACCAAAATACCCTCAAAATAGTTTGAGAGTATTTTGGTCATTATATTTTTTACAAAGAATTTGTTTTATATTTTTATTAGGTACGCCTTGATGAGAAGAACACACACCTAAATTTTTAAGTGATTTGGATTTTTAAAAAAATAAATAAAATTTAAATACTATCGGACATTTTTTATCATCAGATCGGCCCAGATTCAATCTGGACCGTTGGGCTCATATGTTCATATGAGCTAGTGGGCTAATCCTATCTTTTCTCATATATATATATATATATATATATATATATATATATATATATATATATATATATATATATATATATATATATATATATATATGGATTGTATACAAAAAGGTTGTTTATTTTTATTACAAAGAGGTCACAATTGCTCCTACACATTTGATGTCAAGTTGGATGACATGGGCTAGTCATGAAGTTTAAGAAATCTTTTTTTTTTTAACATTGAGTCTTTTGAGTGATACTTTTATAACCACATAATTTGAAATCGAAGGAAGAGTGATTGTGTGTTTCTTGTATAACAGTAAATGGTCTTTTCATCTATTTACTTTTTCCTTGTTTTCTCAAGAAACAATTTTGTTTGATCTTAAGACACTGTTGGCCCAACCAGTGAGGGTATTGGTTTGGTTGCAACGGCCTATAGGAACCAGTTCATCGGTATGATTGTTAGAAAAAAAATTAAAATTAAAATTGTCCAATATAAGATAACATACAGAAATAAGAAAATTAAGAAAAATCAAAAAATAAAGACAAATAAGTGAGAAAATTAAAAAATTGTTAAAAGAAAAAACAACTCAACAAGAAATAAGTGAAGGCTTATTAACAATGAAAGAAGCCATCATCAATGAAAGAAGCCATCCATTATATGAAATACAAATTTTCTTCTTCCAATTTTATCATTGGTCCC
The DNA here is from genome assembly GCF_054954075.1 of Amborella trichopoda. Classification (NCBI taxonomy): domain Eukaryota; kingdom Viridiplantae; phylum Streptophyta; class Magnoliopsida; order Amborellales; family Amborellaceae; genus Amborella; species Amborella trichopoda. Next base: position 22,126,526 of record NC_142337.1, on the reverse strand, counting down.
CTTGATGGGGTAATGAAGCAAAAATGTAAAAAAAATAACGTAGAAGAAAATAACCATTTACATAAGTACTGGAAACAAACTATTGCAACAATTTGAAACGAAAAAGTAGAAGTTTTGTTTTTTGTGAAAACCCTAAAATTTTAATTTTTTCTATTTTTAAATATAAAATAAACCATCATAAAAATGGCATTAATAAAAAGGTGTGGTTTCTATAGAGTCGAGGCTCTAAATAATTAAATTAGAGCCCACCCTCAAATAGTTGGGGTTTCAATACTTGAAATCCTTGATTAGCCTTAACATGTATTTTCAAATTTTAATTCAAAAATTTAAAACTTTAAAAATAGTGTAGATTAAACAGATCTATTAAAACTTGAATAACTTAAAAATTGACATTCGAAAAATGTGTTACAATATGCACTATTTCCAAAACTTGAAATCCATTTTTTTATCAAATTCATGCATATTGATGTCGAGATGATCAATTTGAGAATATTTAAGCATCAGAACAACCTCTTCCGATGAAAATTTTGAGGTAGCCTCTAATTTGATTATTTAGAGCCTAGGTTCTATATATACTTTTCCCTTAATAAACTACATGTATCTTGAAGTAGGGCCATATGAAGGCCTATAATTTGCCAATAAATAACGATTTTCAGGTTGGGAAAGAGCCAAAAAAAACATTGAAGCTGCTTTAATCTACTTTTGATAACCCAAAAACTAAACCTATTTTTTAAAATACTTTTAAAGCAGTTGAATTACAAAAAAATAAATAAATAAAACATCAATCAAATATATTTGAAAAAGTTGTTTCTTATATTTCTTTTTACCCATTAGGCCCCGCCGGTTCTGGTCGGGTGGAGCCAGACCATCCACTCCGGAGGGCAGACCTGCGCTTACAAAGTTGGGGTTGAAACTGGTTGGTCTGTTTTGCCCTTAGCATCACTTCCCTCAACAAACTCATGTCTCATGTATGCAATGCTTTTCTTTCCATCCCTCGGATGAATGGCACTGATTGCTTAAATTTCTCCATCCAGTGTTCAATTTCATGAACGGGCCTCGGAGCCCAGCCATTGGCTAGGTGGAGTAAGCCAAAACTGGTCAGGGTAACCCGCCTTCACCGGCAAGTCCCAACTGGAATCACAAGAACTAAAAAAAATATTAAAAAAATCTCAAAAAATTAGGAAACATATGTTTAAACTATCATTAAATAAAATCCATTCAAATGAGATTAATAAAAAATAAAAAATAAAAAATGGATTTTGAAAAAAAATATTTTTGCCTAAAGGATATTTAAAAAAAAAAAATCAGAAAAGATGGAAAATGTATAAATAAATATTTATGGCCGAAATACTTCCCAATTTTGTCCGAAACACCTGAAAATATTAAAAAACTTATGACAAATATTTTTTTTTTATATTTTTTAAAAAATTTATAATTTCCTTTTGAGTTTGTCTTCTAAGTTAGGGTGGTCTAGCCCGTTGACGACCCCAACAGGCGTAAGCCTGTGGCCGGTTTCGAGTAACTTGGCCAGTTCTAGTTCAACCCGGCCAGGTTTTCAGAACACCGTCTCCATCACATACTCGCCTTTTAATATAATGTTAAAAAAGATCTTTAATTTGGTAACAGTAGATTCAAAAGGAACTTATACTGAAACACAAGGAGGGAAAACATTTGCTAACTTGAGGAGGGAGGCGAAGGTGGTTGTGCCGTTGTTGTGGAGGGTGTAAAGAAGCGCGAGTCCTCAAATCGCAAAAAACAACTGCCGCTGATAATCTGTCCTCCCAATTTATCACTGCAACAACTTGGAATCTTTTGAATCAAGTTCTCAAGGCAGACCTCGCATTGCGGGGCATCGAGGTCCCTAGTACACTGCACCAGCCCATAGAAGGTAAAAAAATCCGCATACACAGCCTGACCAGAGGCATACATTAATGGATTATAAGGCGCCGTGGACGACAGGTCACGCATAAGCGTACCCAAAGCCTCCCGAAAAGAGGTAACATCAGAGACATTCTGTGTGTTGAGCAGCCCGCCACGATATCCATCAACAGTACCAAAGAAGTTGGAATCAGAGTAACGGACGATACAGGTATCGTACCACGCGATTGCCTCTTTACTGCCGGGGCATAGTCGCAGGATTTCAGAGGTTGAATTGCTGATGCACTTTGTACACTCTGTTGTCTTCACATCGCCCCTGCACAGGCCCAGACCAAATACTTGGTCGGGGCTCGTGCCCAAGGTGGTGGAGTTGAAGCCTCCAGAAACAGGGACGTTGGCTTGAAGGGATTGTAGGAGTTGGTTTAAGTTTTGCTCATACTGGCTGTTACTTGTGTAATTTGTGGTGCCTAAACAGACGTTACCTGTTGGAATGGCAGCCATGGCAGCCCGAGCAAGAAATTTCAGTGAGAGAAATAAGAGGAGGGTCACAAGTGAGGGATTCATCTCTCTGTTCTTTGCTGCTGACTAAAGATGGAAGAGTTGGAGTTGGGAAGAGATAGATATGAGAATACAGAGGCCACGCGCTTTCTTTGAAGTGAGATTGAATGATTCAAAAGTTTTTTTTTATTCTGGGGGTAGTTTGATTGATTGAAAAGTTGAAAGAACCAGTGCATCAAGGGGAAAGAAGGTCAAGGGAGGTTTTGAAAGAGTCCTGTTTTCCTCCATTGTTTATTGAATTGTCATTTAGAAACTTTCAGGTTTTAAGTGAAGTTTTTAAGCAATCTAAATTTGTAAACCAACAGGTGGTTGATATTCAATTTTTAGATCTTAGGCCTCTTTTCAAGGAGGGGTATTTTGAGGAGATTGTTCTAGCGAAGGGGATTCTATAATTTTTCTTTTTTAAATTGTCATACTCTAAAGTAGAACAAAAGAACTCCCTCAGGCAAAATAATAATTTGGGATATTATTTTGGGATCCATCGATGTATTACCATCTGATTTTTTTTCAAGAAAAAAAAAAAAAATTTAAGTTCTTGATAAACTAGATGTTGCTCTCCAAATATTGGCTAGTTGTTGTTCAATCTTAGGACGTCAATTTTTTGAGGCCCATATTATTTATGTTTTGTAAAAGTATACAATAAAAATCTTGACCGCTATGTAATTGGGTATTGTATTTGTTACATGGAAAAAGTTTATATAAATATGCAACCGTATAATGTGGAACTACGGATGCCCCTCAAAAATCCATCAGAAAGGGTAGTTTTAATGTTGAAAAAACCCTTTGATCATCTGGACATTGAGATGTATGACTATGAAAAATAAAGAGATTTTCAATCTCAAAAATAGTGTATTTTACAACATATTATCTACATCGTCTATTTTTAAGATTTTTCTATGTTTATAGATCTACTTGATTTTAACCATTTTTTAAATTTAAAATTTAATAATTAGATATAAAAATAGATTTTGCGATAATCCTAAGAACATTTTACATCAAAATTATATACCATGATAAATTTGAAGGTATACTTGACCTCCACACCTGCGGATGCATCTGCATGCCAACTGCGCCCTTGTTCCATTGATAGGATAGAAATTTAGAATAATTTTTTTTAACTATTTGTTACATTCAAGCCAGCCGTCAAACATTGACAGCTATTGATGATTCTAACTTGCTTCAACCAATGTTAAATAGTTTTATAATATACAAACCCTTGCATTTTTTCGTGAGATGTTATTGATTAGGTCTTGTAGGCTACCTCAAAACATGGGGCCCAAAAACTACTGCTAATATGAGTTTTAAGTTTAGGTGCGGTTTCTATAAGATTGCAACTTTAAACAATCCAATTAAGGCGCACCTTTAAATTTTATCATAACATATAATTCTGTTATAAAATTTTTTTAGGATTATCTTAAAATCTATTTTCATATGTAATTAAAAAATTTTAAATTCAAAAAATGGTTAAAATCAAGGAGATCCATAAACATATGAAAATGTTGAAAATGGACGGTCTAGATAATGTGTTGCAAGACGTACCATTTCTGATATTTAAAAACTTTCTTTTTTTTATATTTATACGTCTCGATGTCGTGATGATCAAATAGAAGGTTTTTCAACATTAAAACAACCTTTTCGATAGATTTTTTAGGTGCATATGTAATCCTACATTTTAAAAGGTTGCAACCTTATATAAACTTTTCCTTTTAAGTTTTAACCGTGAGAGAGTAAATGCAAAGTCTACTTCCTCAAGAGCGTAAATCTTCTTGCTCCAAAAACATTGAAGCCCCACATTGACCATGGATCGTTTAAATGGTTTAATCACCAATTAAATGGAGGAGTCCACATTGTCATAAGTCCAACCCAAGGGTAAAGAACGGATCGGATCTATCGCACTCATACCTATGTTGGATTAGTGGATCGGATCAGAGAATCAGCCAAATCGGTAATATTTGTACCAAATGTTTTTTACAAAAATCACTTTAAATCTCTAAAAATAGTGTTTTTTTAGTTTATAAAAGAAATTAGTAGTGGTTCCTTATGTACTGTCATTATTTTGTAAAAATAGATTAATATTGATATGATGTTTTCCTGTCTAGATGTTTGTTAACCATTTATTCATATCATTAAAAGAAAGAAGAACATATATTGGTGAAAATCCCTAATTTTATTAAGAAAAATAATTTAATTGTAAATTATGAATTGAAAACATACATACATTTTATGTATTAAAAAAATAATAATTAGGTATCAGCAACATACATTTTATTGCCTTAAAAAATTTGACAATAAATTTGAAAAATAAAACTTATTTTCTTATGATAATTATAAATTCATGAAAAAGAATTTAATATAATTACAAGAAAAACAAAAGAAAGCATTATTATATTGTGTGTCTCAAGAACATATATTTGTCAAAATTCATACATCAAATAAATTTAATATTAATTATTCAAAAAACACAAAAATGTATTAATATGTATCTTGTGAAATCAACCTAAAAATCAAATTCAATCATATTAATGAATTTCATGATCTTATGGACAAAATAAGTAGCTTCAAAATGCCTCAAAATTTACAGAAAATGGATCAAAATTGAGGTCATAATAAAAAGAAAGGCAGATGAGACCTAAAAGAAATGGCAGCTCAAAATCTAAGACAAGATTTGACGGTAGTATTATTCCTATTGTTGAGGAAACCTTAGACATCAACTTAGAAACTAATGGAAATCCAAAAATTACAAAAATAGGAATCTCTCTATCACCGGAAGCACAAGGTAAGATGATCAACCTCGTAAACGAATACATAGATGTCTTTGCTTGGTCTTATGATGACATGCCCGGCCTAAATCTTGAATTGGTATAATACCATCTTTATTCCATAAAAGGGCAAAAGCCGTAAAACAAAAACTGTGCTTACAAAAGCCTCATTTGGAGCTGAAGATAAAAGAAGAGATTGATAAGCTTTTGAAGGCCAATTTCATGTTAGCTGTGGACTATCTAGATTGATTAGCCAATAATATGGTAGTACCTAAGGAAGATAAAAGAATAAGAAAGTGTGTCGACTACAGGGATTTAAACAAAGCCTGTCCTAAAGGATGACTTTCTTCTTCCAAATGTACATGCCCTAGTTGACAGCACTGCTGAAGACCAACTGCTATCCTTCGTAGACGGTTTCTTTGGTTAAAATCATATCCTCATAGCAAGAGAAGACTTCCTTCATCACGCAATGGGAAACATACTGCTATAGAGTCATGCCTTTCAGTCCAAAAATTGAAGTGGCAACCTAGCCATGATTGCTATATTCCATGACTTAATGTAAGACATCATGGAAGACTATGTGGATGACATTTTAGTCAAATCCAAAACTAGGGATGCCCACCTTGCCAATTTAAAAATACTATTTGACCGACTCCAAGAGCACCAGCTAAAGGTGAATCCTCAGAAGTATGCCTTCAGTGTCGAGTCTGACAAGCTTCTTGGCTTCATTCTGAGTCAAAGAGGTATATAAGTAGACTCAATGAAAATTTGGGCTATCTCAGAAATGCTACATCTAAAAAATACGAGAAATACATGGGTTGCAAGGTAGGATCCAAGTTGTTTTGAGATTCATCTCCCAATTAGCTGAGAAATGTGGTATGTTCAATCGCCTGCTAAGGAAGGACACCCCATTTATCTGGGAAGAGGCATGTCAATAAGCCTTTGACCGCATAAGGGAGTACCTGTCTACCCCACTGATCTTGAATTCACCTAATCCCAATAAAACCATGTTCCTTTACCTTGCTGTTACAGACAAGACAATGGGGGTGATACTAGGGCAGTACAACAATCAAGGAATAGGGAAGACCATCTTTAACATCAGTAGGACAATGGTTGATTATGAAACATGTTACTTTGATATGGAAAAACATTGTTTAACCTTAGTGTGGGCAGCTCAAAAGCTGCGACATTATGTCTTATCTCATACTATCAAGCTAATATCCAAGATGGATCCACTCAAGTACCTACAAGAAAGACATGTTCTTAATGGGGGACTAGCGAAGTGGAGGATGCTCTTAAGTGAATTTGACATTGAATATGTCACTAAAAAATTAGTCAAAGGGCAAACAATTGCCAATCACTTACCCGAGCATGCCTTACCTGATTGCATGCCCATCAAAACAGATCTCCTTGATGAGGACCTCTTTATCATCTAGGATCTTACTTGGGAGCCATACTTTAACAAGGCTAGGAATGAATATTACACTGGTGTCGTAGTCATCCTATGCTCTCTAGAGATAATAATGGTTCCAATAGCTATAAGGCTCAATTTTTCCTGCACTAATAATATTGCAGAATATGAAGCCCTAATAGATGGTCTTGAGAATGCCTGTGAACTCCAAATTGAACAATTACGGCTCATCGATGATTCTCTTCTTGTAATAAATCAAACCAATGGGGAGTGGAAGGTTAGGGACAAAACTCTCCAACCCTACCAGTAGTCAATTAAGAAGCTGTCAAATGGCTTCAAAGAATAACTTTTCAACATGTGATTATAGAAAACAACTGGTTCACCGATACCTTATCCATTCTCGCATTAATGGTGGACATTCCTCCCCAAATGAGCATTCAACCATTCTATATCAGACATAAAAGTGATCCTTATCCTCCCAAGATAGAGCCAGAAGAAGATGATCAAGAACTAGAAAGGGAAAAAGAAACATTCACTCTCGAATTCATCCAGATTTTCAAAGGCAGACCCTGGTATCATAATGTATAAATCCTCCTAAAAGATAGAACTTATCCCGAAGGAATCTCAAAGAGAGATGAAAATGCCCTAAGAAGATTCTCAATCAACTTCTTGATCAACAACAACAGACTTTACACAAAGTCTTTTGAAGGAATCCTTTTGAAATGTATTGACCAACCTGAGGTTGACTCTGTGCTCAAAGAACTACATGATAAAGGAGGACACATAGGGGCAGCACATCTAGCTCAAAAAGTCAAAAGACAAGGATACTATTGGACTACCATGGCCAAAGATTGTTGGAAATAAGTGAAGAGATGTCCTAAATACCAAGTTTATGGAGACCTCATACACGCTCCATCCATGCCACTCAATTCAACACCTCCAATTTGGTCATTCTTTACATGGGCTCGAAACATTATTGGCATGGTAATTTTAAGAGCTTCTAATAGACACAAGTTTATCCTCACTGCTACTAATATTTCACGAAATGGGTTGAAACCACGTCATTCACAAAGATAGAAGGACAACACGTGGCCCGATCCATCACAAACAATATCATCCCTAGATTTGGAGTCCTTGAAATGATTGTCACTGACAATGAGACCAATTTCAGGAATGAAAAAGTAACAAAGATGTGCAAAAGATTCGAGATTGAGCAAAGAGAAGCACCATATTATCCCCAAGGAAATGGTCGCAGAAGCAAATAATAAGACTCTCTTGAAAATCATCGATTGAACTGTAGTGGACGGCAAGGATTGGAATGAAAAGCTACAAGTTTCACTCTCAGCCTATAGAACCAATGAGATAGCAGCCTTAGGGATGACTCCCTACTCACTGGTTTATGACATGGAGACAGTACTTCCAGTTGAAGTGGAGATACCCTCTCTTAAGACACTTGCTCAAAAGGAATCAGATTACAAGCAATTGGCTGAAGCTCCACGAGCCACTCTCGAAAACCTGTATGAGCAATGACTCCGAGCCGTTGAGAAATTGAACTTCCACTATCACAAATCAAGCGAGCATAACAAAAGATGGTGATACTAAGAGAATTTAGAATTGGGGTTCTAGTCTTAAAGAAAAAATTTCATTTGATAGTGAATCCTCATCCATTATGAAAATTCAAGCCTAATTGGGAAGGACCATATGTCGTGATCCATATTCATCTAGGTAATGCTTACAAACTCAAAAACCTTGAAGGATAGGAATTGAGTTATCCTATTGGTTAGGTGTCTCGATCTCGCCCTACGGGTCAGGATGACCTGGTGGTGTAGCTTCGAGTTCGCATCGAGTTCGGGACCAGAGAACGCTCTCTCGAGAACCGCGTAAAGGAGAAGCGGGCAAGAATACCAATCTGTGAGAGAGGAATTTGGTCAAGAGGTAGGACTTACCTCATGTGGGTCCGTGATACACACGAGCTGCTTACGTGGGTGCCCTCTTAGATTACGAGAAATGCCCCCTAGCCTAAAGCTGGTTCGGAATCGCCTCCCTCGACCTATTTCTTCCTCCCTGCAATCATACGCACATATTAGAGACGCATACAAGTGGGTCAGATGACTTCACCTTGTCATGGGGTGAGCACACATTGTGTGTGTACTAAAAAAAGAAAATGGAAAAATAACTTAATAGAATCCGTGTCAATTCGACAGCCTCACGACGTCTCCTTGACGAGGGACTCTTAGTGTGTATTCTAAAGAAAGAAAGAGAAAAGGGGTTAGAAGGAGAAAAGACGTTAGGGAGAAGAGACTTTCAAAGAGAAGAGAAAGAAGGAGAAGATGATAGACAGAGAAAAAGAGACGAAGGATGGTTTGGCTTTCACCTAGTCATTCAGAGAGAGAGAAGAGAAAATACAAAGAAGAGAGACGATGGCTAGTCTGGCTTTCACCTAGCTCTTCAGAGATAAACTGTATTTTTTGGAAAACGAGAGAAAATAGGGACGAAGGCTAGTCTGGCTTTCACTTAGCTCTTCAGAGAAAAAGAGAAGAAAAAAAGTGAGGGCTAGTCTGCTCTTCACCTAGTCCCTCACAGAGAAAGAAGAGAGAAGAATGAAAGAGAAGATAGAAAGAGGAGAAAGAGAGAGGGGTGAAGGCTAGCTTGGCTTTTGTTAGACCTTCCAAAAGGGAGAAGAGACAAGAGTGAAATAAGAGAGAGAGGAAGAGAGAGGAGAATAAAAAGAGGGAAGGAAGAGAGAAGAAGCGAAGAAAGAGAAGAGAAAAGATGAGAAGAGAGAGAGAAGAGAGAGAATAGGAGGCAAGTTGGGCACTGCGATTCCCTACCATCGCAGGGGGAAGAGAGAGAAGAAAAGAGAGAAAAGGAAGGTTGGGCACGACGGGTTCACCCTGTTGTCCCAGGGGGAAGAGAGAGAAGAATAGATATACAAGAAAAGTTGGGCACGACAGGTTGACCCTACTGTCCTAGGGAGAAGAGAGATTTGAATAGAGAAACTTTGGGACGGCAGCACTGTCTATCGTCCTAGAGTGAGATGAGAGGGAGAGGAAAGAGTTTGGGATGGTGGGTTGACCCTGCCGTCCTAGAGGAAGAGATAGAGAAGGATTTGGGACGGTGGGTTGACCATGTCGTCCCGAGGGAATGAGAGAGAGATCACAGGCGGCGGCTGATACTACTGGCCATGAGGGAGGAGAGAGGATAAAAGACAAAGATAGAAAAGATGACATAGACGGTGACTTATGCTGCCATCCATAAGAGAGGAGAGAGAAAGTAGAGAGAGAGCAAAGAAGAAAGAGAAAAGGCAGCAACGAGGCCCGCCAGTAGGGTAGGGCCCCCGCTATCACCTCACAGAGGAGAGAGAGACAGAGAAGAGGAAAGTAGAGGCAGCAACGAGGCTTGCCAGTAGGGTAAGGCCCACATTGCCACCTCACAGAGGAGGGATAGAGACAGAGAAGAAGAAAGAAGAGGCAGCAACAAGGCTCGCTAGTAGGGTAGGGCCCATGCTGCCACCTCACAGAGGAGAGGGAGAGACAAAGAAGAAGAAGGAAGAAGAGAGAGAAGAAGAACATGGGCGGTGGCTAAGTCTGTCGCCCATGAGAGCAAAGAGAAGAAGTGAGAAGAAAATGGGGAAGAAGGACATGGGTGGCGGCTCAATCTGCCGCCCATGAGACTAGAGAGAAGAGGGGGAAAGAAAAGGAGGAGAAGGACATGGGGGGCAGCTCAATCTACTGCCCATGAGAGCAAAGAGAAGAGGGGGAAAGAAGAGAGAAAGACAGGGAAAGAAGAGGAGAGAGAAAGGTAAGAAGTGTAACAATCCTAAACTTTCAAAAAAAAAAAAAAAAAAAAAGGAGAAAAGATGCTTTTAAATAGGTGATGGTCTGTTTGAGTATGATGGTCCTTGAGGACCATCACTATTTTCAAAAGTTTTTACTTTGGTTTAAACTTTTGCTTTTGCCTTTGCCTGTTGCTTTTGCTTCTTGCTGCCTGCTGCTCGCCACGTCCTTTAGCGGACGTGGTTTTCGTATGTTAAAAGCAGACGCTTAACGCGACACCTCAGGTATGAGGTAGAGTGTAATAAAATATTATAATAATACATTCTAAGAATTTAATTAGGGGAGGTGAGCACTCCTACCTTAGAAAATTTTGAGATCTCTCTCTCTCTAGCCGAATTTTATCGAAGTTCCCTCTCAAATATTTGTGGGTAAGTGACATAGTCTTCCCGAAAATGAGTCTATTTTTAATAAATAGTGATATTTCCGTCTAGGATCTTTATTTTATCAGTTTTATGTGTAAGTGACCTCATTGTCTCGAAAAATAATCCACCCTTTTTAAAAATAAAATGAAATAATTATTTCTGCTTATTATCATGAATTTTAGGCACGATAAATTTTATGCGCACACGACCTCATTATCTTGAAAAATAATCTTTTTAATAAAAATTGTGATATTTTATCTATGTTAGAAATTTTGAATGCTGTAAATTAGAAAAATAAATTTATTTATTTTTCTTGTCTATTGTTAGAAATAAATGTGATATTTCTGCTTTTAGTAAAATTGTGATATTTCTTTCTACTGTTTTGAATATTTAGACATTGTAAAATTCATGTGCAAATGACTGCCTTATTCTTTAAAAATTGACATTTTTGCAATTGATTATAGTATTGTTGTGAAATGTTTATTTGTGGATTGATATCCCATAAATTGTGATAATTCCGTATTCTTGAATTTCTATAAGAGTTTTTCTATACATATTAAATTGGCAATTATGCTAGAATGCCTTTACAAACTGCTACCTTTCTAAATTTGAGCCCAAAATATTTGATTGGTTATTTTTGAAATGTTATAGAGAGTGACTGTTATTAATGGTTTAAGTGAAATTCATATTAATGATTTCAGTGATATGTTGAGTTTTGCTGCTTTCGAATGTTTAAAGAGATTTAGAAATAATTTAAGTATGCAAATGGACTCATCCAGTTCGCCGGTGAGGTATAAGTGGACCTATCTGGGACGCCGGTAGGGATTAAGTGGACTCAGCCGGTACGCCGGTGAGGTATAAGTTGACCTGCAGGGATTAAGTGGACCTATCGGGGACACCGATAGGGATTAAGTGGACCCATCAGGACGCTGATGGGGTATATAGGTGACCTACTTGGGACGCCAGTAGGGTATTTTGTGAAATCCTTTGAATTATGTACTGCCGTTAAAAGTGTTATAAGCATTTCAATTACTCGGATTATACTTAATTATGCATTTATTGAAAGTGAAACTGTTGATGCATTTCTGTTAATAGATCTCATTTTGGAAAATATTGATATCTTTCAAACATGATTATTTTTGGGATTATGATGATCACTTACTGAGTAGCCAAACTCATCAAACTATGGTAAACATTTTTCAGGATAAATGCGGATTCATTTTGAGTGCTAGTCAAGATCAACCTTGGAAGATACTGTTGTGCTGCTAGCTTTCTTTATTTACTTTGTAAGACCTCGCCACTGTAAATTTGTCCTATCAATAGGTGTATATATGTTTTGTCTGTCACATCTCAGGAATAATAGTATTGTAAATTCTTGGGGTGTGACAATTATGGTATCAGAGCAATAGTTTTAAGATCCTTAGGAAATTTAAAAAGAATGTGCTTAAAAATCACATTTATTGTGTGTACAGACCGGGATAAAGTCAAGATCCAGAATAGCTAAAGCCAATATGCAAGGAATTCACAAAGCCTTGAAAAATATGGTTGCTCTAATGCAACATCAGATGAAAAACAACAATCCACCCAGGCAGTCAGTTACAGGAAATGGTGGGAGCAATATCGAACAATTTAAGAAATTAAACCCACCTTCTTTTAAGGGTGCTGTAAACCCACTGGAAGCCGAGGGATGGATTATGCAATTGGAAAAAATATTCGAGGTTATGGAATGTCCTGATGATAGGAAGGTGGCCTTGGCAGTTTTTATGTTAAAAGGTGAGGCACAACACTGGTGGCGAATGGCAAAAGGAGTATTGGTCAAAGAAAATTAAACCTTGACTTGGGAAGTATTTCTAGAGGCATTTAATGAAAAATATTTCTCAGATTTTATTCGAGATAAAAAAGAAATGGAATTTCTAGAATTAATCCAAGGAAATAAGACAGTAGCACAGTACGAGGCCAAGTTTACTGAATTGGCCAGGTTTGCACCACATATGATTAACAATGAGGCAAGAAAGGTGAAGAAATTTGAAAGGGGTCTCAGGCCAGCTATTAGAAGCAGAATATCAGTCTTGAAATTAAGAACTTATGCTGAAATAGTGGATCGTGCCCAAATTGTCGAAAAAGATTTTGAAGATTACCAAAAGACGAAAAATCAGAACAGTCATGTTAGACCTACATCATCTAATCGACAACAGTTTGAAAGGCCAAACAAGAAGCCAAGGCCCTCGCCATTTCAAACCCCAATAGAACCATGTAGAAAATATGGGAAAAATCATGGATCAAGCCCTTGTTATTCGAATACCGGAGCCTGTTTTAAATGTGGAAAATTGGGACACCAGATTAAACAATGTCCTAGCTTACAGACACAATAGCTTCCAAAGCAGCGAAAGATAGCTCCAAAGCCTCAGAGGAAGGGAAGAGTATTTGCGATTACCGAGCAAGACGCTCAGGCCTCAAAATCAGTGATCCAAGGTACTCTTACTATCTTCCAAAAAGTAGCTCATGTTTTGATTGATCTTGGATCTACTCATTCATTTGTGTCACAACACTTTGCATGCCACTTAAAGGTAGAACCAGAACAATTAGAATACATTCTAGAGGTAGCCACATCGATGGGAGATTCAATTAACACCAATATAATGTACAAATCATGTGTAATAAAGATAGAAGAAAAGGAACTGTTGGTTGATTTAATACTCCTGGAAATTCAAGATTTTGATGTAATCTTAGGCATGGATTGGCTTTCTGCATACCATGCAAGTATTGATTGTTATAAGAAAATTGTTACCTTTAGTATTTCGAATCAACCAGTGTTTTACTTCAATGGTGTCAAAGAAGACTCCCCATCATATTTAATCTCTTGTATTCGAGCTAATCGCCTCTTTCGAAAAGGGTGTCAAGGCTTTCTTGCCTATATCAAAGAAGATAGGAAGGAAGAAATAAATTTGGATACCACTCCGCTTATCCGAGAATTTCCAGACGTTTTTCCTGAAGAATTGCCAGGATTACCACTGGACAGGGAAATTGAATTCTCCGTTGAATTAGTGCTAGGGGTAGCACCAATTTCTAAGGCACCTTACAGAATGGCTCTTGCAGAACTTAAAGAACTGAAACAACAATTGGAAGAATTATTAGATAAAGGTTTTCTCAGGCCCAGTGTGTCACCTTGGGGTGCTCCAGTACTGTTTGTCAAAAAGAGAGATGGGACTATGAGATTGTGTATTGATTTAAGACAGTTGAACCAAGTGACAGTGAAAAATAAGTATCCATTACCTAGAATTGATGATTTATTTGATCAATTACAAGGATCACAAGTGTTTTCAAAAATTGATCTTAGATCTGGATACCATCAGCTTAAGATTAAAAGTGAATATATACTCAAGACAGCTTTCAGAACAAGGTATGGCCATTATGAATTTTTAGTTATGCCTTTTGGATTAACTAATGCACCGGCTGCATTTATGGATTTGATGAATCGAATCTTTAGGCCCTTTTTGGATAAATTTATTGTGGTATTCATCGATGATATTTTAATTTATTTCAAGAATCAGAAGGAACATGAGCAGCATGTAAGAATGGTATTGCAAATATTAAGAGAAAAGAAATTGTATGCCAAACTCAGTAAATGTGAATTTTGGCTTGAACAAGTGACATTTTTAGGACATGTCATATCAAAGGAAGGTCTACCAGTTGATCCTTTAAAGGTTGAAGCCGTTGTTAATTGGAAACAACCAAGTAATGTGACTGAAGTTCGAAGCTTTTTGGGATTGACAGGATATTACAGTAAATTTGTAGAAGGATTTTCTCGAATTGTAATCCTATTGACTCGATTGACACAGAAAAATGTCAAATTTGAGTGGACAAGTGAATGTGAGGAGAGTTTTCAAAAACTAAAAGTTCGATTAATTTCAGCACCTATTTTAACTATTTCTGAAGGGAGTGGGGGATTTGTGATTTATAGTGATGCTTCACATAAAGGTTTGGGCTGTGTATTAATGCAATATGGGAAAGTAGTGGCATATACACCCAGACAGTTGAAAGAATATGAGAAAAAATATCCAATTCATGATTTGGAGCTAGCTGCAATAATATTCGCTTTGAAAATATGGAGGCATTATCTATATGGTGAGCAATTCGTAATATACACGGATCATAAGAGTTTGAAATACCTTTTCTCTCAGAAGGATTTAAATATGCGGCAGATAAGATGGATAGATTTCTTAAAAGATTATGATTGTACAATCCATTATTATTCAGGAAAAGCTAACGTTGTGGCCGACGCTCTAAGTAGAAAATCTACGGGGAGTCTTAGCTCATCTAATGATCCAAGAAATGCGATTGTTAGAGGAAATAGTGGATTGGCATCCAACTCCGTCCATTAATGGTGTGGTAAGTATGATTGCCAATATTAAGGCGGAACCCCAATTAATCCAACAGATTCGATTGGCACAAAAGAAAGACCCTCAGCTTATAACAATTATAGAAGAGGTGAAGCAAGGAAAGAGAGATGAATTCTCTATATGTAGTGAGGATCTGCTAAGATTCAAAAGTCAGGTTTGTGTCCCGAATGATGAGAGTGTAAAGAAAGCTATCTTAAAAGAAGCACATCATTCTCGTTATACGATACATCCCGGAAGTATTAAAATGTATCAGGACCTGAAGAAAACCTTTTGGTAGAATAATATGAAAAAAGAGGTAGCACTATTTGTGTCTAAATGCCTAACATGCCAGCAAGTAAAAGCTGAACATCAAAGGCCCGCTGGGTTGTTGCAGCCTTTACCGGTGCCAGAATGGAAATGGGAGCACATCTCTATGGATTTTGTCTCTGTCTTGCCTAGAACAAATTCAGGACATGATAGCATTTGGGTCATTGTGGACCGGTTAACCAAAGCTGCCCACTTTCTACCGATTCGCACGACGTACACTTTGGATCGACTGGCTCAGCTGTACATTAAGGAAATAGTGCAGCTGCATGAAGTTCCTGTCAGTATTGTATCGGACAAGGATACTCGGTTTACTTCTAAATTTTGGGCTAGACTACAGTCAGCCATGGGGACGAGACTCACCTTTAGTACTGCCTTTCACCCCCAAACTGATGGACAATTGAAGAGGACCTTCCAAACCTTGGAAGATATGCTGAGGGCCTGTGTTATTGATCTTACAGGAAGCTGGGATGACCATTTACCCCTGATTGAGTTTGCTTATAATAATAACTTCCAAGCCAGTATTCAGATGGCACCATATGAAGCCCTGTATGGAAGGAAATGCAGGTCACCCATATGTTGGGATGAGGTTGGTGAAAGAAAGCTTTTGGGGCAAAAAATTGTCTAGATAACCATAGATAAAATAGCATTAATTCGTGAAAGGCTCAGGACAGCTCAGTGTCGGCAAAAGAGTAATGCCGATAACCGAAGGAGAGATCTTGAATTTGAGGAAAGTGATCGAGTTTTCCTAAAAATCTCACCAATAAAGGGCATTATGAGATTCGGCAAGAAAGGAAAGTTGAGCCCACGTTACATCGGACCATTTGAAATCCTGGAAAGAATCGGAGGTGTCGCTTATAGACTTGCCTTACCACCCGAATTGGCAAATGTCCATAATGTCTTTCATGTATCTTCACTACGAAAATATCAGCCCGACCCATCCCATATCTTAAAATATGAACCTTTACCGATCAGGAAGGACCTATCCTTCATTGAGCAGCCAATTTTGATACTGGATAGAAGGGTGCAAGTGTTGCGTAACAAGGAGATTCCTTTGATCCGTGTATTATGGCAGTACCATTCAAGAGAAGAGTCGACTTGGGAACGAGAAGACGAAATCAGAGAAAAATACCCCTATCTTTTCCAGTAATCAGGTACACAAATTTAGAGGACTAAATTTCTTTAAGGGGGAAAGAATGTAACAATTCTAAAATTTCAAAAAAAAAAAAAAAAAAAAAAAGGAGAAAAGATGCTTTTAAATAGGTGATGGTCTGTTTGAGTATGATGGTCCTTGAGGACCATCACTATTTTCAAAAGTTTTTATTTCGGTTTAAACTTTTGCTTTTGCCTTTGCCGGTGCTTTTGCGTCTTGTTGCCTGCTGCTCGCCACGTCCTTTAGCGGACGTAGTTTTCGTATGTTAAAAGCAGATGCTTAATGCGACACCTCAGGTATGAGGTAGAGCGTAATAAAATATTATAATAATACGTTCTAAGAATTTAAATAGGGGAGGTGAGCACTCCTACCCTAGAAAATTTTGAGATCTCTCTCTCTCTCTAGCCGAATTTTATCGAAGTTCCCTTTCAAATATTTGTGGGTAAGTGACATCGTCTTCCCGAAAATTAGTCTATTTTTAATAAATAGTGATATTTCCGTCTAGGATCTTTATTTTATCAGTTTTATGTGTAAGTGACCTCATTGTCTCGAAAATAATCCATTCTTTTTAAAAATAAAATGAAATAATTATTTCTGCTTATTATCATGAATTTTAGGCACGATAAATTTTATGCGCACACGACCTTATTATCTTGAAAAATAATCTTTTTAATAAAAATTGTGATATTTTATCTATGTTAGAAATTTTGAATGCTGTAAATTAGAAAAATAAATTTATTTATTTTTCTTGTCTATTGTTAGAAATAAATGTGATATTTCTGCTTTTAGTAAAATTGTGATATTTCTTTCTACTGTTTTGAATATTTAGATATTATAAAATTCATGTCCAAATGACTGCCTTATTATTTAAAAATTGACATTTTTACAATTGATTATAGTATTGTTGTGAAATGTTTATTTGTGGATTGATATCCCATAAATTGTGATAATTCCGTATTCTTGAATTTCTATAAGAGTTTTTCTATACATATTAAATTGGCAATTATGCTAGAATGCCTTTACAAACTGCTACCTTTCTAAATTTGAGCCCAAAATATTTGATTGGTTATTTTTGAAATGTTATAGAGAGTGACTGTTATTAATGGTTTAAGTGAAATTCATATTAATGATTTCAGTGATATGTTGAGTACATGATATTCCTGCTTTCGAATGTTTAAAGAGATTTAGAAATAATTTAAGTATGCAAGTGGACTCATCCGGTTTGCCGGTGAGGTATAAGTGGATCTATCTGGGACGCCGGTAGGGATTAAGTGGACTCATCCGGTACGCCGGTGTGGTATAAGTGGACCTGAAGGGATTAAGTGGACCTATCTGGGACGCCGATAGGGATTAAGTGGACCCATCAGGACGCTGATGGGGTATATAGGTGACCTACTTTGGACGCCAGTAGGGTATTTTATGAAATCCTTTGAATTATGTACTGCCGTTAAAAGTGTTATAAGCATTTCAATTACTCGGATTATACTTAATTATGCATTTATTGAAAGTGAAACTGTTGATGCATTTCTGTTAATAGATCTGATTTTGGAAAATATTGATATCTTTCAAACATGATTATTTTTGGGATTATGATGATCACTTACTGAGTAGCCAAACTCATCAAACTATGGTAAACATTTTTCAGGATAACTGCGGATTCATTTTGAGTGCTAGTCAAGATCAACCTTGGAAGATACTGTTGTTGTGCTAGCTTTTTTTATTTACTTTGTAAGACCTCGCCACTGTAAATTTATCCTATCAATAGATGTATATATGTTTTGTCCGTCACATCTCAGGAATAATAGTATTGTAAATTCTTGGGGTGTGACAAGAAGAGAGAGAAATGAAAGAAGAAGAGAGATAAAAGAAAGAAGAAGAGGAGAGAGAAGATTACCTTAATGAAGCAGGGGGTACCAGCCAAAGTTTCTCTCTCCTATCTTTCTCTCTCCAAGGAAAGCAAAACATGACCCAAAAGGTAAGCCAAATTTTTTTCAATTGATCATGGGGTGTCAAAAGAGGTCCTTTACATGTAGTAATCACGTGTATTTATAGAATTTCAATCGAAACATGGGTGGATGCCTAATTTTTGGCCTAATTGACTAAAAATAACGTGAAATGAATTAATTAAAAATACGAAAATAGGGGAAAAATGATGATTTTGCCCCTCACCTACAATTTTAAAAATTCCAATTCAGTCCCTACCATGGCCATGTAACTCTTGCGATCTTTCGTGGCTTGTTTAGGAACTTTCTGGCCTCTATCCGGCCAAAAGATTATTAATTTTTTTATCAGCTTGGGGCGACGGTCGTTTTGATATCCATTTCGAGCCATGGATTGGGCTATTGCGCCACGATCTCGAGGTGTGAAAATCATAAGAAACGTGCGGTCATTGATTCATGATCACACCCATTTCTCGTTGTTTTTCCATTATTTCTTCTCTACATTTCAACAAGCATGCCATCATGATCATTTGACAACGAATGTGGCCCGATTTGGTGCTCTAACAACTGTTTTCCAAATTAGGAATTTTGGCCATAATTTGGTTTTCGATGGTCAGAAAGTGCATCAACTTTACCCTTGTCGTGCAGTAAATCTGACTGTCCATCACGTGAAAGATTTGGGTCGTGTGAAGCCCTTGATGTTGTGGTCACAACGGGACTGATTGCAGGTCGATCTGACATGCAAGCGTCATGATGTGGCTGCACGATCAAGGCGTGTGCTTGCTGAAAATTCTTTAACCTTGTTCGAATCGCAATCTTCTCTCCAAGTTTTAACTCAGGTCAGGCGACATCATGGGGTCTGCCACATATCAAATCGATTGGGTCGACGAGACGAACATGCTCCCCAAATTTGGGTCATTTCGACCTAGGATGAAGGAGATACAAGTGTCCAAATTTGAGCCCAACAACACAAACTGAGTTTCCATTAATGGAAACTGTTTCACTGAGGGTACACCGTAATAGCGTATGACCTACCCGTTAATTTAGCCATAACTTTTCTTAGAAACGTTTGATCAAGCTGAAACATAGTCCTTGAGGGTTTTCGAACATTTCATATCCAATAAAAGTGGTCCTATGGTCATTTGACACTCCGAAAATAGGGCAGTAGTTATAACGTCCATTTCTAGGGCGCTAGAGGCCGATTTTCCAAAACTGGTTTTGTATCTACACTGCGTTAATGTCGTCGGATCATGATGAAACTTGGCAGGTGTTCTTTGGAGACCCTTAACCACATTTTTTATCATTTTTGGGCAATTTTGGAACTGTAAAAAATTTCACTTATGAATCATGATTTATTGACCTACTACTTCTGTGGTCTGTAGGCATTTTCGTACCTGCGGGCCTACGTCGCAAACTTCTCTCTCCTCATTTAAATCAGGGATACAAGTGTTGAAAAATATCCTCTGATCTGATACTTTAAACTGGTAAGAATGAAATGGAAAACAAGTGGTAGAGAAAGTGGGAACAATCGAATTTAGATATGAGGTCAGATCTGTTCTCAGATCTATGGCGGAGCCTGCTTGATCAAAAGCATTTAAAATATGGTGTTTCAATCAAAAAAATTAAAATCAGATTAAAAAAATAAATGCAGTAAAATAAAAAACGAAATGAACGGAGAATGAGTATCGGACCAGGCCCGGTACTTCCGAGCCCATGAGTGCTCGCCCGTATCAGAACCGGTTCCTCTTGCCCTTCTAGTCCAGATGTTGATCAACAAGTCTCTGGTTGTAGTAGGGTGGTTGTGCCCTAAGGGTAGATCTAAGGTGGTTGTGCCCTAGGTCTAGGTTTTCTTTTGCTTTTGGGTTAGAGTCTCAAGAAGCCAGGGTTTTCTCTAGGGTTTTTCTCATTCTCTCTCTGGTTTCAATCTCTACCTGTAGGGTTTTTTCTCTCTGAAGTCTCGATCGTCTCCTTCCCTTAAATGATCATGAAAAGAGGTCTTATAGGGCTCCAAACTCGTTGGGAAGGATAAGCATGCGTAACAAGCAAATCCTCGTTCAAAAAGTCAACTTTTGACAGTCACGTATCTGGGCGGCATGGGTGGTGTCGCCTGGGTGGCACGGGGTGTGTCGCTTGAGCGGCACGACCCGTGTCGCCCAAACCAAAAATTCTCGAAAATGATTTTTTTTTCAATTTAGGTGTCTTCTCAGCTTCTTGTGAAGCGCTCAGAGAAAATTTGGATAAAAAAGGGTTTTTACTATTTTCAATGATTTGTTTGGTAAAACAAGGCATTTACAGAAATCTGTGTCAAAACAGGGTTTCTGCAGGGTTACGGGTAGGCAAACTGGTTCCGGATCACAAGGTAGGCTATGTGAACTATGGATTTAGGTTTACTAGGTTAAGTGTGGTCTTAAGGGTTTAGAAAAACATATAATTTGCCAAGTTTAAAATAGGGTGTTTATAGTTGCCCCACTTTGAAACTCTTTGTCCTTCGGTGGACAGGTGAGTGGCAAAGAAGTAGACACTCTGGCGTTCGCTATCCTTCGGGGGGTAGGCGAATGTCAAAGATAAAGCAAACATTTTAAATTTCATCTTGAAGTCACGTGGTCAGGGGGCACACCAACTATCCCTCTAAGTCATTGCGCTCATCGAGCTCACCCACTTAGGGCATTTTCCTCCTAGGGTTTTCGGCGTGAGATGTCAATGAGTTACCCAAGCTTGAAACTCAAGTTGCATTTTTGGGCCATGCCACTTAACTTCAAGGGTTTTGCAGTTTGAAATTTTTAACCCTGACATTTTCTTTGATCTCCTTAGGGTTTCCTAAAGATTTCTGTAGGAAAAAGCTTTCTATAGAAAGAGACTTGTCTGGCCAAATCCAAAGAGAGAGACGGGGTAGCAATGCAGTGATCATCATATACGGGTGTCCAAGCTCCTTCGTTTTACAAGACATTTTAGAAATTTTGAAAGCAGGGGGAAATTTGAAATAGAACTCAGAGCAGGGACGGGCTACTATTTTAACAAAGGAATTAAAGTTTTTGAAATCACAAGACATATAGTGAAAATTTTTAAAAAAGAAATATATTTTGAAAAACAAGGTTGGTTAGCAGTTTTAACTCTTGCAACCATAGAGCCCACTTAGTAGTTTAATGTCATGCAGCGATGGACCATACACCCGACCCTTTTACGTCATATGGGGATAGCAGCGATGGACCACACACCCGACCCTTTTACGTCATATGGGGATAGCCGTTTGAACAAGGTGGTTGTGCCTTGAACATATTGAACGTGATGGTTGTGCCCTGAACAATATTAAATAGAGTGGTTGTGCCCTAAACACATCTGACATTTTACATCATACGGGGCTAGACGTTACCTGTCTCGGCTCTTTTATGTCACAAGAGTTTGACGGTGAACTGGATATACCCAATCTTTAGCGTCGTATAGGGATAGACATTTGAATAGGGTGGTTGTGCTCTGAACACATTGAACAAGGTGGTTGTGCCCTGAACACATTGAACAAGGTGGTTGTGCCCTGAACACATTCGACATTTTTGGTCATACTAGTCTAGACGTTACCTCTCTCAACTCTTTAACGTTACATGAGTTTGACGTTTTTCCTGTCTCAGCTCTTTAACATCGCACGAGTTTGACGTTTTCCCATTGAAACAAGGTGGTTGTGCCCAAGATCAGACTTTGGTTGGCAGTTTAGGCTCATGCCACCGAGGAGTGTTCTCTCTTTTTTATTTTTATTTTTTTTTTTTGAAATTTTGGAAATTTGGTTGAAAGTTTAGGCTCATGCCACCACAGAGCGTTTTTATTTTATTTTAAATTTTTTGGAAAATTGGTTGGCAGTTTAGGCTCATGCCACAGAGGAGCGTTTTATTTTAAAATTTAATAAAAATGTTTGAAAATGATCATAAAAAACCATGACAAACCATGTTTGATCCTTGGAAGTCCCCAAAATTAAGTGGGGGCATTTTTGAAAAAAACATTTGGGCGACACAGAGCGTGTCGCCTAGTCGGCACTAGTGGTGTCACCCAAGTTTGGGAGACACAGCTGGTGTCGCCCACATAAATGTTTTTTTTTTTTTTTGAAAGTTTGGGAATAACAACAAAGAGGTTTTGACATAAAAAACTTGGGCGACACCAGTGGCGTCGCCCGGGCAACACTAAGAGTGTTGCTCATACAAGTTGGGATTTAAATGGGATATGAGAGATGTGGGTGACACGTGTAGTGTCGCCCACACAGGTTGGGCGACACTAGGCGTGTCGCCCAATATATATATATATATATATATATATATATATATAGCTCGATACACTCTAAGGTAAGGTCAGTTGGTTATAAAGAATATTTAGTTGATGGTCAAAGCTCAAAAGAGAGTACAGACTAAATGGCTGTTGGGAGGTCCTTTGCAGCCTTCGCTTTGTTATGGGAGTTTGAAAGTGCATTTGATTCATTGAAGCATAGCAGAACACTTTCCTTGCACACACTTCTCAAATTGAATTTCTTACTAACTCACCCCCCTTAGTTGTAGGGTTTTTGTCTCGAATCTCCAGCTATCAAACCATCATACGCACATACGGGGATGAGCTCGCCTAGTTTTTCTTCAGGAGATAGAGTTGAGAGAAAAACACTCCCAGACTAGCCAATTTTGTCATTGGCGAGATTCACCCATCTCTGATATGTGGTAGTTAGTAGTTATACTCATACAACCATGGAGTGCATGGCTAGTTTCAAGCCTTCATAACAGACATAGGAAGTTAGCTTTGAGAGCGAGGCCAGATTGACTAACAGTTTAGCCTCTTGTAGTGATGGAGGAAGTCCCTTATAAAAGGAGAAGGCTTTTGAAATGGATGATTTTAACAATCATATTGAAATAACATTTTCAAAAGGGATGGGCGTTACAGTTTTGCCACCTGTGGCCCCTTTGGTGGTGGTTTTCTTTGTCATATTCTACCAAAAAATGATCAAAGGATTCCCTTGCAGGATTGCGAGAACTCAAAAATCATGAAGCTATCTTTTTACCTTTGGAGTTTTCATCCTCTGCTTCGCGAATCCATGAAGAGTCCTCTGGATTCTTGCCAGGCTTCCATCTTGGAGGGACTCAAAGTTTTCCAGGGTTCGTTGAAATAACTTATGTTTTCCATTCATGTCACCCTCACACATTATTCTGAGTTGGTTATGTTGAGGACCTGCTGGGTTTAGGAGAAGTCTTCACCCTCATGGTCTGCTTGTCTAGTATTATTGGAACTTGTAAGTACTTGTTTGTACTTGAGTGTTTTGTATCGAAAGCTCCTTCTTGGTGATCTTTTTATTGTTTTTACCCATAATGTCTTTTCAGGTTTTCACCACGTCCATTTTTTTGTTTTTTTATTTTTATTTTTTTATTATTTTTATTTTTTTCTTTGTGATACCTTTTCAGGTTTTCTTCACGTGTTTTAGCCCGTTACAGGTAGTATTTGTTGATATACATTGCATTAATGGGGTCTTTGAGTTCATACCCCTCCTGATTTTTTATCTTATAAGAATTGACTGCATGCACTCGGGTAACCACGAATGAGCCCGCCCAATTAGGTTTGAACTTGCCTAAAGGATGTGGATTTGCAGGAGTGTGGAAGATTTTCTTGAGTACCATGTCTCGTTCTCTGAATTGTCGAGGAACAACTTTTCTTTGGTATCCCCTCTCGGTTCTACACTGGTAAGCAACGATATTATGTGTTGCTCGTAGTCGTTTTTCGTCCAAAGCAACGAGGGCAGTGATTTGTGCCTCGATCTTTTGTTCCTCATCTGCATTTTTATGAATAAGCACTCGGAGAGACGGTATCTCAACTTCAATGAGTACTATTGCCTCCATCCCATACACCAATGAGTATGAGGTCATGCCAGTAGGAGTCTTCTCAGTTGTCCGATAGACCCATAGTGCGTCGTTCAGCTTTTCGTGCCAATCTTAGCCACCTTCTATTGTTCTGTCTATTATTCTGAGAAGTCCTTTGTTTGTGGCCTCTGCTTATCCGTTTCCTTGAGGGTAGTAAGGTGTGAAGAATTTCTGCGTTATCCCGAACTTTTTGCACACCTTAGTGACCTTTTCATTTTTGAGATTGGATCCATTGTCAATGATGATTGACTCAGGAATACCGAATCTAAATACGATATTGTTCTTTATGAAACGGGCAGCATGTTGGCCTTCAATCTTAACAAATGATGTGTCCTTTACCCATTTGGTGAGGTATTCTGCAGCTGTTTATATAAAACGGTGGCCGTTTGAGGCTTTTGTTGATATCATTCCAATGATATCAAGACCCCACATGACGAAGGGCCATACAAGCGGTGTTGAGTTGAGTGATACGGACGGTGCATGGATGAGGTCTCCATAGAGGTGACATTTAGGACACCTCTTAACAAACTTCCAGCAGTCTTCAACCATGGTGGTCTAGTAATAGCCTTGGCACCTGATTTTTTGAGCTAAGGTGGCTGCCCCAGAATGACCTTCTTCATTGTGCAACTCCGTTAGTACTTGGTCAATTTCTGGTTGATCGAGAAAGGAATTTTTGAATAAGAGATCACCTCTTACTAAGAATCCCATAGAAAACCTTCGAAGGGCTTATTTATCCTTTTTGACGGCTCCTCGGGGTACAAACCATCTTTTAGCAGGGACAAAACATCATGGAACCACGGTTTTGCTTTGACTAGCGCATCTGAAACCACAAAAGGTACTTCCCCATCATTCTCATTCTCTTGCTCTATTTCTTCTTCAATTCTTAATGGGGAAAGGTCATGTTTGTTCCTGATGTAGAACAACAATGTGGAGATTTCTGGAGGAATTTCAACCATCGAAGCAAGGGTCGTAAGGGTGCCGGCATACCGATTATTTTACTTAGTTACGTGCTGAAAGGTGATTTTCTTAAAGTATGGAATCATATTTTTCACCTTTTCTTGATAGGGTTTGAGCTTTTCTTCCTTCACCTTCCAAATCCCTTGAACTTGGTATTCTCATGCCCGGCTATCAAGGCTTCGTATTCAGCAACGTTATCGGGTGAGCATAGTATGACCCCTGTACCTGACCCGTATTCGTTCTTTGTACCATCGATGGCATTAAAATGATTTTTTAAATGTTGATAGAGATAGTAGGGACAATTAAATTCTGATATGATGCCAGATCTACTCAGAAACGAGAAGATATGCTCTTAGATAAGTGGCAGAGACATCATCGATCCAAAAAACATAAAAGATAAATAAAATAAAATAAACTAATAAATATAACAAAATAAAATAAAATAAGATAAAAGAGATGATGAAGAAAATACCTGGCCGGGCCAGTTGGCCCAGGGGACCTGAGGCTTCGAGGCCTCGCCCGTATCAGGACCGACTGAGTATGTGTCGTGCGTCCTCTTTGTCTCTCTCTTCAAGTCTTGACCAAGCCTTGGCTTGGTTGAATAGTTATATTGGTCTAAGGGTGACCTAAAGTTAGGGTTTTCCTAAGTCTAGGGTTTGTCAGATGGGTTTCTCTCTCTTTCTCTGATTTTCTCCTACGCATCCCACCTTCCTCTCATTTCTAACATACATGTCCCACCCAAATATTTTCTCCCCCACCCAAATATTTTCTCACCTCTAAGTGGTGCGATAGTTTATTTTTCTTATAGGCTTAATTGGATGTAAAATTGAAACTATGGGATTTGTTAAGTGTAAAATAGATAATTACTAAAAGCTGGGGATTTGCTAGGGGTGGAATGGATTACTACTAAAAGCTCGGGATTTGCTAGGTGTTGAATGGATAACTACTAAAAACTAGAAGATTACTAAGAGTGGAGTCATAGGATGGGACCATGGACTATGGTGGTCTATGGTTTGGGGGTCTACTGCAATAGCGTGGTCCTATAGCTTTTCTAAGGTTAGAAAAATCATGGAATGTGCCAGTCTTAAAAAATAGGATGTCTACAACAATAAATTAAATAACATGAATAAACGATTGCCTATACACCAATGTATCATTGTTTCTAGCACTTCCTCGACTCTTCAAGAACAAAAACGTCCTAACTTCAAAGTGACCTGAAGAAAAAATTTTACGCAGCCAGATAGGGGCAAGGGCTAGTAATCAACAACATCAGATCTGGATAGTAAGGCCCTTGATCCCTGTCAGCAAGGAAGTGCTCACATCCTAGATGTGAAATTCCACTTCAAAAATAGTAGGTGATCGTAGTCTATGGTCCATCTTGACATGCAATCAAATTGCGTAGGCTCTACCAGCATCGAGGGGCCCAACAAAAAATCCAATGGGACCAAACATATGATTCTAGGGCCAAGATTCGTTTTTCTCGACACAATCAATAAAAGCGACTTGCTTATTGCATCTGGCTTTTCGAGATGCCCCAAAAACATATATGGTTTGTTGAAAAGGGGCGTTTGACAGCAAAGTTATGCCCTCTAGAACGATAATGGGGCACCATAACAGTTTGTGGCCTGAGTCTCCCCAAAAACTGCCTCTATAGTGAGGCAGCAGCTGCACAAAATAGCATGCACTTGTGGTCGCACCATACTCCACGTGGCCTCAAGGAAGGAGTAGGAGCCGCATAGAAATACACGTGGTTGTGGCATCAGCTGCACTTATTTTAATGTAACCTCACCAAAGGCACGATAACATTGCACATCTCTTATCGTACTTTACAAAGTACGGTATCAAAAGAAGGGCAGAAAATCCGCAGTTTCATGTGTGGCTGTTTTCTCATATATTAGCATGCGGCCTCAGGGACAGGTGAAAAAAAAAATACAATTCTCACATATGTGCAAGCACACATGTAAGTTCCACATGTGTGTCACACACATGTAGCAATGCTGCCAGCCCACTTAGTTGGCGTGCACTCACCGGTCAACCATGTGTTCACTGTACGATACCAATGCTACAGCATCCCGCGCATGATTGAGTGCTAAGGCGGGGTTGTGCGTTCCTCGAGCGTTGTGTTTGTTCCTATGCATGTGCAACACATCTCTGAACCTTTCCCAGGAGGTGTCCGAGCATCCGAAAAGATCAAAGAAAAATTAAAACAAGGCAAAAAAGCTTTTAAAAAATATGATTTTTGTGTTTTCGCTTGTCAACCACATGAATTATCACATCAGAAGGTAAATTTCTAATATTACAACTGTAATGCCAAGGTAAGGAAACTAGAAACTAGAGGAAATATCAAAAGTAGTGAAAACACAAAATAAAAGAATCGGAAAAAAATCTCATTAACATTTTTCCATATCCGATTCTTCTCATATGATTGATGCGTTCGTCCTGTTCTCTTTTGCGTACACTTTAGTTTGAGATTTCAACGCTTGAATACCTATGTCGAATATCGATTACTAAAACTGGCAGTGTAGTTCACACAACGGAAATCCTGTGCCTTTGATGGAAGGCCCTACAACACTTGGATCACCTCTGGATTTTTACTCTAGGCTTCTACAAAGATAGGGAACAATTTTTTTGGGTGGTAGAGAGAACCAGTTTTGAGAGGCACATGCATCCCATAAAGGCACCACAATTTTTTCTCTTTAATAACTTTATATAGAAAAATATACCTAGAGATAATCTTATCCAAAAAAAGGAGCTACCTGCCTCTTTTAGTTAATGTTCTTTCAAGTCAACCTTAATCTATATAAAAATCCCATTTCATATGGGATTGGGATATCTCCTCTCTCTGTCACTAACAAATCCAGAATTTCGTGGACATCCTCTTCTCTAATTAGGCACTAAGAATGCTGAAAGAGACTGATTCCAAATCCAACTATTCATAATCAGTTGCTTACAAAACCATGTACAATATAGCGCTCAACTAATAAAATATAACGCTCAACTAATAAAAGTTGAGCCGGGAAAAAGAATACAAAAAAAAATAAAATGAGGCATGGAATGCACTCTAACCTTGCATATTTGCGAATAACAAACTATGCAGCTAGTGTTTCCCAATATTTTTTCATTCTCACATGAGCAAAAGATTCCATATTGCTGTCTATTAATGTTCAAAGGAAGATGGTGATTTCCAAGTCCTCCAATGCGGCAAATCTAGAAACTAACCATATGTCGCCATAGGTCGTTCAATTGGTCCAATTCATTGAAGAAGTCCAGGACTCCACATTATAAGTACCAAGTGGTCCAAAACGTCGACAATTCAGCAGAGACTGCTTATCCATTATAATAAATAATAATAAATACCCCAACAAGTCCCCCGGTTTTCTCCCTATATATATATATATATATAAAACACTACACAACACAACGCTTATAGACTAAAATGAACAGTGATTTTACCTATCCCCATCACTTTTCAAAATTCATCGTGCGGTCACGATTATCCGATAGTGTTTCATTTTTCATTTTTTTTTCAACAAATCGGAATGACCTGAAATTTAGAGCGTGTATTCATCAAAAATAGGGGAATCTTAAAAAATTAAAAAAAATATATTTTACATGAAAAACATTGACCAAACTACCTCCGAAATCTTTCAAGGGGAGTTTTATCAATTTATTTTTTGCAGATAAGTTTTTTATATATTTATTAGATGCGCCTTAGTAAGATGTATATCCCTCCATATTTTAGCTCATTTTGATTTGTAGAAAAAAATAACACATAAAATACTACCGGACAATCGTGACCGCGCGATAAAATTTGGACGGTGATGAAGGTAAAAAAAATCACTATTCATTTTCTCCTATAAACGTTGGAAAGACTTTTCATATATATATATATATATATATATATATATATATATATATATATATATATATATATATATATATATATATATATATATATATAACCTTCCTGTATTCACCACCTTCTTCTCCCTATTTCTCTAACTATATTCATCAGCACCCAATAAATCTCTATTTGTAAAAGCAACAAAAAGGCAAAAAAAAGAAAAAATGGCACCTCGAACATTTTTCCTCCCCTTTCTCTCTCTATGCCTCATTGCACATCTGCATGGAACCATGAGTGCTGAACCACTTTACCACATCTGTTCATCTACTCCAACATACCACACCACTTACACGTCATTTCACCATTCCTTGAGTCCTCTCCTCCATCTCCTCCACACCCTAGCTGCCAAAACATCCATCACTGGCTTCGCCACCGCTTCCTCGCCTGACCATCATCTCCACGGCCTAGCCCTCTGCCGTGGCGATGTCATGCGCCAAGACTGCAAAGCCTGCGTCGAGAATGCCACCATTGAAATCAGCCACCTCTGTCCTGGCAAAGAGGAAGCAATCGTTTGGTTCGACAATTGTCTCTTGCGTTATTCCGACAAGGATTTCATCGGCGAAGTAGATGAGAGCAACAAGTTTTACATGTGGAATATCTATAATATCTCTCAGCGGCAAGTGTTTAACAGGCACCTTGGAGAACTCATGTATGAGTTGTCCTCGAAAGCATCTTCCTCGCATTTCTTTTTTGCAACTGGAGAAGTTGAAGTGAGTGAGAAAAAGATAGAGGAAAAGATATATGGGCTGGTTCAGTGTAGCAGGGAATTAAGTGATGGGGAGTGTAAGGCGTGTTTGGATAATGTTATTAAGGATATCCCTACTTCTTGTTATGGAAAAAGAGGGGGAAGGGTTCGACTGGGAGTTGTAATGTTAGGTACGAGGTTTACCA
Organism: Amborella trichopoda; assembly: GCF_054954075.1. Lineage (NCBI taxonomy): Eukaryota > Viridiplantae > Streptophyta > Magnoliopsida > Amborellales > Amborellaceae > Amborella > Amborella trichopoda. The sequence goes on along the minus strand of NC_142337.1, from coordinate 22,096,298 downwards.
ATTCTATGGCACATATGAAATAAGTGCATTTCTCTCTCTACCCAGAAAATAAGTGAGCTGTGCACTGGTCTCTCTCTCTGGTTAAATAAGTGTCCCTGCGTGGATAAATAGTGTTCGTTTATGTTGTTATTATTGAAGTGGGACTTTCCTTATTATTAAATTATTGGTTTCATTTGCTCTTTTACTTTTCTCGGGTATAATATGAATAGGGGTCGGGTCAGGTTGGGTCGGGCCAGATCTGGACGCTGACCTGAAAAAATTTATGCGATCCAGACTCAAAAATATAATGTAGGACCCAGACCCAGAGCTGTACTTGGACATGTACCCGCTCAAACCAGATCCAAAAATCAAAATATCTATATATTTAAATATATTTGATAAATTTGTTGATATATACATGCATTATTTAAAAGAAAATTTTTCTACAGAGCCGACACTTTAAAAAAACAAATTAGAGCCCACCTCAAAAATTTCACTAGTTTGATACCCAAATATCTTCAAATTGATCATCTCGACAACAAGATGCATGAATATGAGAAAATAATGGATTTCAAGTTTTGGAAATAGTGCATTGTGTGACGCATATTTGGACCGTCAACTTCAAGTTTTGGAAATAGTGCATCGTGTGACGCATTTTTGGACCGTCAACTTCAAGTTTTGGAAATAGTGCATCGTGTGACGCATTTTTGGACCGTCAATTATCAAGATTGTCAAGTTTTTATAGATGTATTCGATCTACGCTATTTTTTAAGCTTTAAATTTTATAATTACAGAGGAAAATATATTTTAAGGCTATTGTAAAGATTTCTAGTATTAAAACCACATGTCTCGACACTCTTTGAAGGTGCACTTTACTTTGATTGTTTAGAGCCTTGGTTCTATACAACCCGCACCCTTATTTAAATATCATAACTAAAAATGAAAATTTTTATATAATGGTGAGGCCCTAAATGGGTTCAAGTGGGTATGGTTTATGGTTTGTTTTAGGCTAAGGTGTATAATTGGCTTGGGTTGGGTGAAGTAGGTTAAGGACTATGACTAGTATGGACAATAGTTAAGGTGGGGTATAAGGTAGGGAGTGTAATGAATTGGTAAGGTATGGTAAACGGACTAGGATCAAGTATGGTGTGTGGACTAGGATGGGTTAAGTGTGGTATAAGGAGTGTGGAGAATAAATGGTATATGGTGTGTGGACTAGGATGGGTTAAGTGTGGTATAAGGAGTGTGGAGAATAAATGGTATAGACTATGGGTGTTATGAACTATGGACTGTGTTTGGGTAGTATGGTTGGTCAAAGGTTTGGGTAGGGTGGTCCAAGGGTAGTCTCTCAAGTGCTAAATATTTCTCTCTCCTCAAAGCACTTTCTTAATAATTTTCCACCTTAGGTTACAAATAAATGATGATCAAAACAACACAAAATTTCTCAAAATTACATTTTTCTTTGATTAAAAATGATTTTCGTTTTTGGGGAAAACTGATCGTTTTCCTTCTCCTAACTTTCTTTGTAATGACAAAATCATCCCTAATAAAGGGCTGCTTGCCTTGCTTGTAGTTCGGGGCTCTTTCGTGCATTTTCTGACGAGCATTTGCACGATCAATCACCGGTAAAATGACTTTCATGTCGAGGGTATCATTTTGATGTCTATAATTGAGTTTTAAGTCACAGTTTTGAGGTTGTTCTCAAAATACGACCAACTCCTAAACTTGTAACTTTGAATATTCGATCTTAGCTCATTTATTCTTGTTTTCAGTTATTTTCTTTATCACAAATCGAATGGAAAGTTATCGAGATCATTTTGCAATAAAAATCCCCGGATTTGGATGTCAAATAATCACTTTCCAAATTGGAGAGGTGGCCAGAAAATGGGATTCCAGCCACCGAAAAATATGTTTTTTTTAGAGCTTTAATAGAGTACCTTATCAGTCTCCATTTCAATCGAATGGGTACTCAAAACAAAGGCCTCTGAGCGGCGATTGCAACCAACCTAGCCTTGAGGTTGTGGGAGTCCGAAATATTAAGATATAGGTGCTAGAGTGAGTAGGTATACTACTAAATTTTCTTGGTTTTTTAGCAACTTTCTCTCTAAAATTTCTCCCTTTTTCTGGGCTCTCATGATGCGTGTGATCTACTGAATCCTAGAACTCGGTGAGGTGAACAACATTCCCAAATTTGGGATCCATTTACTTTAAGATGAGGGAGATTCAAGCTTTCAATGTTTTACCGTTTTGCAAAAACACAGTTATTATAAATAGTAATTGGTTTAAGTGGATCAAGTGAATAGTAAAAACGTTTCTACTTTTTGGAAGTACGACTTAGTAAGATTGGATTGAGCTAAAATTCATAATGGCGACTGTTCTCAGTCTCTCAAATCTATTGGTGTTGGTCACATAGCCATTGGAAGTCTCTAGGGTAGAGTTTCAGCTATGGTGTACCGTATCATGCTTGAAATTTATCATTTTTAGCAGGTAAGACCTAGGGAGATTGGATTAGGCCGAAACTTGGTACAATAACTGTTTGCGACCTCTTGAATCCATTGGCGGTGGTCCCATAGTCTTTGGAGATCTCCAGGATAGAGTTCCAGCTATGATGCACCATACCTACTCGTTCCATTTACATCTGAATTGACCAAAATTTGGAGGGGATTCTTGAATCATTATGGGAGACTCATGTGCTTAATTTGTAGGTGAAATGGCATTGCTATTAAGGCTCTCAAGAATAAGGTTTATTTAGTCAGGGTTTCCATAGTCCTTACGTATTTTTGGTACCTACGGGCCTAGGTCGCCGCTGGGTTCTCCATTATTCACACCAGAGATACAAGCGTGTAAAACATATCCTGCAACACGAACAATACCTTCCCCGTTCTCTATCTTGAGCCATGGTGACTCTATGATTTTTTTTTGAGAAATTTACACATATATCTCATTTAAAAATGGGAAAATTAAAAATACCCCTTCAAATCAACTTTCTACACATCTTATCCCCAATACTTGTTGTATTATATCCTAAATCCCAACACTATTTTTCCTTGTATTTATTCCCAGTCAAATAGGCAATGCATTTTGGGACCAAATTTCCCTTTTTCTCTCCCTAACCATTTTCAATTTAATATTTTATATTTCTCTTTCTTCCCCTTTTTTCTCTCTTTTTCTATTTAGTCATGTGATACTTGCTTTCTCCTTTTCTCTCTCTACTTGCCCTCTCTTAATTTCTTGCTCTACCTCTCTCCACTTGTCCTCTCTGCTTCTCTCTCTTTCTTGCTTTATTTCTCTACTGTCCCTCACTCTTTCTCTCTAGCTCTCTCCACATGTCCTCGCCCTTTATCTCTTCTCATTTCTCTCTCCTTCTTTCTTTCTCTCTCTATCCTCCCTCATTCTCTCTCTACCCTCCCTCCCTCTCTCTTTCTATCTCTCTTTCTCTCCATTTTTTTATGTGGTCCGACACACTTTGACATACTTATTTTTTTTAATTGTTGTACGACACAAAAAGTGTCGGACTGCAACAACATTTCAGTCCGACAAGGAGTGTGCCTTCTTCCAATAAATTCTCCCCTTCTGGCCCACTTTTTGCCAGACCAAATTTTTTTTTTGCAGTTCGGCACAAAAAACTGCCGGACCGGCAAGAAGTGCATCGGACATCACAAAATTGTTTTTTGGTTTGGTGCCATCCTAAGTAACTTTATCTGCTCAAATATGTATATAGCCTTTTTTCCCTTTGCATTCATTACCTAGTAATAACTCCTCTGCAAACCCGCTTTCATAGCCATAGAATGTATCTCAACTCCCCAGTTGATGTATTTTAATGTAAAGCAAGCATTCAAAGAACATAGTACTGTGATCCGATTAGGCTTGACTCCCCCATACCTCCTCTCTAATTAGATGAAAAGCTTGGTTTTCTCTTTCATTCTGAGACAACCTTGAGATCATCGATGTCCAGGGGAGTATATCAGGTTTCATACCAGAAAACTACATTCTTTCTAAAAAATCAAGGGCTAAATCACAGTTTCCCAATTGATTATGATCTGGGATCATAAAGTTAAAGGTGACTATGCCTTTTTGTATTCCTTCAATTTGCATTTTTCAAAGAGATTGATGGCTTCTTCTGTATTACCATTTTTAAAAAACCCAGAGATCTCATTTATGGCAGAGAGAGAGAGTCCGCCAGAAAGAGAGAGTTCGCCTACAGAGAGAGAGTTTTTGGGTAAGTAGAGAGAGATAGAGAGAGTTTGGACGTGATAAATCTTTTTTTTGGGACAATTATAAAAAACCTCCCAATATACACTATCTATGCAACTTACCCCCAAAAGGAATAAGAAAAAAGACTAAACTACCTTGTTTTCACAGTGCTTCTCTCTCCTGTTTCCCATTTTTTAATTTACCCAATGCGCTCTGGCAGTACAAAGATGCACTTCGATAGTACAATTTCTAAAGACGATGCGCTCTTGCAGTCCCAAAGAATACTCCGGCAATATATGCTTTGGAGCAACAGTGCTTTGGTAGTGTAATGGGGCGCTCCGACAGTGTATTCAGTGCTCCGAAAGCATATGAATATGCACTGGCGGTACACCTTCTAGAGACATTTCACTCTGACAGTCTATAAAGGCACTACGACAATAGAGGCTCTGGAGCCACAACGCTCTGGCAGTGTAATAGCGCACTTCGGCAGTGTATTCAATGCTCCGACAGTATGAACGCGCTCCAACAGTGCGTACGGCGATCCGACAATCCTTACAAAGCGCTTCGGCGCTCAATACGTACGCGTTCTGGTAGTATGCTCTAGACAATTCTCTCCGGGAGTTGTATACTACGCTCTGGCAATATACTACTTAGGACCGATAGGCAGCACCAATTGATTTTTTTTGTATGGGGTGGGCATTTCCGTCCAAAAAATAATAACTTTTTACCTTGGGGGGTTTTTGTGAAGAAAGGTTGTTGGGGGGAAAAAAGTGAGAGAAAGTTTGGATGGGGGTAAGTTGCATAGATAGTGTATATTGGGGGGGTTTTTTATAATTTTCCCTTTTTGTTTTGGGTAAATAGAGAGAGAAAGAAAGAGTACGAATGAGAGAGTGAGCTAGAGTTTTTTGGATAAGTAGAGAAAGTGAGTTTCAGAGAGAAATATAAATTAATATAGTATATTGAAAAGGGGAAGAGAGAGAAAAAGAGCAATTATTTTCTAAATTCGTTGACTATTTGACTGCGGGGTAAATACAAAAAAAAATAGCGCTGGGCTTTAGGGTATAATACAAAAAGTATTGAGCGTAGGATGTATAGAAAATTGGATGTATAATACAACAAGTAACATGTTTAGTAATTTTTTTATATAACGCAAGAAGTAACATGTATAGAAAATTGGATGTATAATACACCAAGTAATTTTTTTTATATTGGGGGTAGAATGTATAAAAAATTGGATCTAAACAAAAAAATTGAAAAACAAAAATTCACAAAATAAGAAATTTATTAGTAATATATATTTTTATATTATTTATCATTTTGACAAAGATTAAAAAGTGTTTTGGCTATGAATACTTTTATATTTTCCTTTCTTTTTAGATCATTTCTAATATACCCCATCACATATTGTTTTTCTAACATCCATTTTATCAATGTTTTTTAACCTAATGTAGATGTGTTTCGTTTAATTTAACTCTAGAGATATTTTCCTTTTTTTGGGTTTTTTTAGTATTTTTAAATTTTTAACAACTATTAGCCTTGGTCACAACTCTGCCAAACTCAAGGTAAGTTACTCGGACTAGGGCTAATTACTTGGCTCGGCCTTGCCGAGCACCCAGTGAGTGGCTCTTTCCTGTACTGCATTAGATAACTCAAAGGAGAATTGTTTCATACCGGCTAAACCGCATTTCTACAAAGTGTGCATGGAAGATGCAACCGCTGAAATTGGTCACCTCTGTCCGAACAAAGAAGAAGCAATTGTTTGGTTCGATTACTATCTCGTACATTATTCGATCAAAATTTTATTCGGTAAAATTGATGAGAAGAACAAGATATATATGTGGAACACTCTCTATGTTTCTGCGCCCCATCTGTTTAACCGTTATCTTGGAGAGCTCATGTATCAGTTATCTTCTCAAGCTTCTCTCTCTCTTACTTTTTTCGCAACCGGAGAATTCCAATTGAGTGAAGTAAGAGAGAAGACGATGATATATGGATTGACTCAGTGCAGTAATGATCTCAGCAGTGGCGATTGCAAGGCCTGTTTGGATGAAGTGATTGGGGAACTTCCCACCTGTTGTAGTGGGAAACAGGGAGGAAGGGTTTTAACAGAGAGTTGTAGTATTAGGTACGAGGTGTACCCATTTTACAGAACCTAGGATACTGCTTCTTTTTTTCTCATTCTCCCTCTTCCTTCTATTTGGGCAAAGAAGACGATGCCAGTGCATTAAGTCTTCATTTTTTGGATGAATGTTTGCTATTTTACTCGGTTCTAATGCTCATTATGTTTATTTATTAGTTTTTGGTCAAACGTTTATTAGTTTAGTTCATGTATTTTTTTGAATATATATTGAAAGTTTACAATATACTATACCTGACTCTTTTATATTATTAAAGAGTAATCATCCTATGAGCCTCTCACACACACGGGCTACATAGGACTCTCTTCTATTGCCGTCAGATCTCTTTCAATATTTCGATGATATTTGGGTGTGCCACTTCACCTGTTAATGAAGTAAGAAATCACTTGGAGAGAGAGAGAAAGAGAGGTGGGTCCAAAGATTGCAAGCATGCACAATTCTTATTCTCCTTCATGACCACTATTTTCAGCCTCCTTGACCACATCAAGCATAGGCATCAATGAGTATTGAAAGCACGTTGCCACCTCATTGCCAACCGATTCTACCACGATTTTCTTGTTGGTGGTTTTTATTTTTGAGGGGTTAACATATGTCACGGGATATGATAGAATTTTATGGGATGTAACTGCTGCTCTCTCCTTCTATAAATTATTTGTTTTGAGTTTTGTACTTATCTATGACAAAATAAAGGATACAGTGGTCAATGTGGACGTAGGCCATTGCCGAACCACGTAAATCTTGTCTCTATGCAGTTTTCTACTTTTTAAATATAATATCAGAGCAAGATTAAGGTTTTTGTTTTTGCGGGCTTGCCTGCTCTTTTGCCACGTCTTCTGTTTTTGGGGGTGACTTCGTCTCTCTTCAATGCCTTCTTCGGTTTTCGAAGGCTCACCACCATCATTTGTAAGGGTATGCACCCTATAGGAGGAATGCCTTCTACAGTAAACTTTCGACCACCTGCTTCATGGAGCCTCTGGATAGAAGACATGAGATTTCCATGTCAAAAGATTACTCTACACCAGCTTTCTGATAGACATAGGTGAGGCCGCATTTCTCAACGTGATTCACCATGAATGTCCCAGCTCCGCACTACTCGTTAGGGCACTCCTTCCTGATCCTCTAAACCTTTCCAGAGTCATCGACCTTATAAAAGGGTAGAATAGGGAGGTTCACCTTCTTCGTCTTGTGCCTGATCTTCTTGGGTTTGGTGTAAGTCTTCTTCTAATAATATTCAGGCTAAGTCATGCTCTTTTCTCTGTCTGTCCATAAATCCTTTGCGCTCTCTCCCTCTCTCTCTAAATCTTCGTCAGTCTTTTTCTTCCTGTTCTTTGTTGTCCCCTCTCTTCTTTGGCTGGTGGAAATTTTTTTTGGGTTTTTTTGTGGGCTTGTCTAATATTGATCGCACGGAGCTATCACTGGCCTTGATGTCAAAAAATATCACGAGAAATATTCTAAGGAGAGAGAGGAGCATTAGAAGTCAATGAAGTAGCCCTGCAACTTTTTTGAAGTCAATCTAGCAGAGGAGGCAAGGGCTGGACTTTCTCTCTCTACCCTTCTTTGAAGTCCGTGATAGCCTCGGTGATGTCCCTCATTATCTAGTAAGTTTTTTTTTACTCTTTTACAAAAGGTAAAGAGGTGGTCCTTAAAACCATATTATTTCAAGGAGGCTGTATCTTCCATGGACTGTCAGCTTCCTTCTTTTTGGGATTTGTCTTCTCGTTTTTTTTTTGGTTCAGTAATTTTTGTTTAGGGTCAAGTATTTTTGTCATGGAAGATATTGTGAATATGACTAAGAATCCTGAACCTAAAACTATTATCCATGAAAAAGAGTTCAATACTAGCGATAAATTAACTAGTATCCCTTTGAACATACTCAATTATTTAAGTTGGTCAAAATCTGTCTCGCTTTCTTTGAATGGGAGATCCAAGTTAGGACACATCAATGGAAAGAAAATAGCTCATGCTAATGATGACCTCCTATATGAAGATTGGCGATCTAATGACCACAAGGTCATGTCTTGGATTTTAGATTCCATGGAGCCAAAGGTGGCCGAGATCTTCACTTCGGCAGATACTACTGAAGACATGTGGGATTCGGTAAAAGAAATGTATGGGCAAGAAAATAACCTTTCTCTTGCTTATGAGTTAAAGCAAGAAATTTCTAAAATCAAACTTGGAGATAAAACTATTACTGAATATCTTGCTCTATTCAAAACATTATGGGATGAATTAACTTCTTATTCACCCATAACATCTGATTTGAAGACCATTCAAAAGTGTGTTGAACAAGGCCAAATTTTTTTATTCGTTGCTGGTTTGGAACCTGAGTATGACAATCTTAGATGTCAGATTTTGATGGCTACTAAACTCCCAACATGTACAAATGTTTGTTTTACTATTCATAGGGAAGAAACCCGAAAAACGTTTATGAATGTTGTAATAAATTTTGAATTTGAAATAAGTGAAAAATCAATTTTTGTTGCAGCTAAGGAGGATACTGAGAAGAAGAATGAAAATATGTCTCAAAAAAGAGGATATGGTGGAGCTAAGGGTCGTGGTAATAGACCTCCTCTACGTTGTGATCATTATAAAGAAATTGGTCATCTGGCTCATAGTGGTTAGGTGCCGCGATCTCGCCCGCCGGATCTGGATGATCGGGGGGCACACGTCTTGGGTTTCAGGGGACACCCGGGACTTTGAGATCACTCTCTTGGGAACCTCGTTCGAGAAAAAGGGCAGGTATTACCAACCGATGAGAGAGGAATTTAAAGTGGGTTCGAGACTTACTCGGGTTGGCTCGCGTGGGCAACCTCTTAGATCATGAAGAAAGCCCCTCAGTAATAAAACTGGTTTAGAATTGCCTTCCTTAAATTGTATGCTCCTATTTTCCGCAATCACACATAGATGGCAAATGTTATATGACAGGTGGGTCAGTGGACCTTACCTGGCCTTTTGGGTGAACGTATGTAGGCGTGCACATTGAAAAGAAGAAGGAAAAAACAAGAAAAGGAAGATGGGCGGAAGAATAATATGACCAGGCGGGGGAGTCAACACAATGACTAAGCTGGTTGATAATTGGCTTGACGTGAAAGTAAAACGGGCTCGGTAACTCAGACCGGCTCAACAGGGTTACTACTAGACGTCAATACCAATACTGACTATTTAGGCACGATGGTTAGTCTGTCATGGCGATAAAGCGGGTGCAGTAATTTTGACACAACAACATTACGGCTAGATGATAGGACTACCATAAGAAGTTAATCTCAACCATTCTTAATCAAATGAAAGGATAACATATAGAATGAAAATAAAAAAGAGAGAGTAAGAAGTAATAGAATAAGAAAGAGAAGAGAGAAAGGAAAAGAAAGAACAAGGAGAAGAGTGTGAGAGAAGAGAGAAGGAAGGAGAAAAGAGGGTGAAAGACACAGTCGGCACTAAGCATCGCTTGTAATGTTGGAAGAGGAAGAGAAGGAAAGACACAGTCAGCGCTAGACATCACCGACTGGGATGGAAAGAGAAGAGAGAAACAGGCACAGTCGTCGCTAGGCTTCGTCAGCTGTGTTTAAGAAGTGAGGAGAGAGAAAACACAGTTAGCACTAGGCATCGCCGGCTGGGTTGGAAGAAGAAGAGAGAAAAAGGACAAAGTCAACGCTGGGTTACATCGACTATGTTTAAGAAGAGAGGAGAGAGAAGACACAGTCGGCACTAGGCATCACTGGTTGTGCTTGTCAGAGAAGAGAGAGAAGATACAGTCGGCACTAGACATCGTCGATTGTTTTAGACAGAGACGAGAGAGAAAATACAGTCTGTGCTAGGCTTCATCGATTGTTTTAGACAGAAAAGAGAGAGAAGATACAGTCAGCGCTAGGCTTCACCGGCTGGGTTGAATAAAGAAGAGAGAGAAGATGCAGTCAGCGCTAGGCTTCACCGATTGGGTTGGACAGACAAGATAGAGAAGATGCAGTCGGTGATAGGCTTCACCGACTGTACCAAAAGAAGAGAAAGAGAGAATGAGGAGAGGGAAAGTGAGATTGAGATGAGAGAGAGGAGAGAGATAAAGATGAGAAGAAGAGAGAAAGAGATGAGAAAGAAGAGTGAGAAAGGGAGAGATAGAGATGAGAAGAAGAGAGAAAGTGAGATAGAAGTGAGAAAAAGAGGGAGAAACGAGAAAAGAGGGGAGGAGAGAGAAAGAAGGGAGGAGAGAGAAAGAGGGGAGGAGAGAAAGAAGGGAGGAGAGAGAAAGAGGGGGGAGAGAGAAAATTATCTTAGAAAAGGGTACTGGCCCTTTTCTTCTCTCTCCTTTTCTCTCTCCAAGATGCACCCACGAGATTAAGCAAAAATGAAGCCTTTATTGAATCTTTAAGAACGAACCCAAGGGGTATTGTGTTCATGTTTACAATTTAGCTTTGCATGTTTACATAGATTTGGGCTAAAACATGGGTGTACGGCCCGAAAACTACATAGAATTGAAGATGATTATAATTTAATTGAATTAAAAGAAATTATAAAAATGGGTGCAAAAGGATTGTTTTGCCCCTCCCTAACAATGTATGGAATTCCAGAACAATCTCTGCTGCTACCCGAGAACTTGCATGATCGAAAGATGACTATTTTCTTATAGGGCACGGCATGGCGATCGATTTGATACCAATTTCGAGCCATGGATCGTGTTTTTAAGCCATGACCACGAGACTTGAATTTTTGATGAATCTTGAAAACTTTGAATCGATTGTGTGCTCGTTCCTTGATGTTTCTTCGTGATTTCTTCACTGACTCTTAAGCACTTAACTGGCGCTAGGTTGTTAAAAATACAGTGGTCGCCCTATGATACCACTGGGGTTGAGTTGCTGAGCACACAATCGACGCTAGGTTTTTTGAAACCCAGTCGGTGCTAGGTCACTTCGACCGCATAGCTGATGCTGGGTATGGATTGGTACTCGAGCCATAGCCCAAGCCCGACCCTGCCTTGATGAGGCGGTAAATGAAACTTTTCCCGAGCCTCAGTTCAAAACCCGACGCAGTCCAGCCCGTTTGCTGGGTATGTGGTCATCATGTGTATTTATAGAATTTCAATCCAAACATGGGTGGATGCCTAAATTTTGACCTAATTGACTAAAAATAATATTAAAGTGAATTAATTAAAAATATAAAAAATAGGGGAAAAATGATGATTTTGCCCGTCACCTATAATTTCAGAAATTCCAATTCCAATTCTGATCAAAAGTTTGTATTAATGGAAACTGGTTCGAAAATTGCTCTCTCCTCATTTACATCAGGGATACAAGTGTTAAAAAATACCCACTGATCTGATACTTTAAACTGATAAGAATGAAATGGAAAATAAGTGGTAGAGAAAGTGGGAACAATCAAATTCAGATATGAGGTCAGATCTGATCTCGGATCAGTGGCGGAGCCAGCTTGATCAAAAGCATTTAAAATATGGTTTTTCAATCAGACAAATCAAAATCAGATTAAAAAATATAACTGCAATAAAATAAAAAAGAAATGAAGGGAAAATGAGTATCAGACCAAGTCGGATGGCCAGGTACTCCCGAGCCCTTGAGTGCTCGCCCGCATCAGAACCGGTTCCTCTTGCCCTTCTGGTCCAGATGTTGATCAGCAAGTCTCTAGGAAGGATAGGCACACGTAACAAGCAAATCCCTGGTCAAAAAGTCAACTTTTGAGAGTCATGGATCTAGGTGGCACAGGTCGTGTCGCCTGCGTGGCACGGGACGTGTTGCTTGAGCGGCATGGGTCATGTCGCCTGGGCGGCACGACCCGTGTCGCCCAAACCAAAAATTTTCGAAATGGATTATTTTTTTTCAATTTAGGTGTCTTCTCAGCCTCTTGTGAAGCGCTCGGAGAAAATTTTGATCAGAAAAGATTTTTTTACTATTTTTAATAAATTATTTGGTAAAACAAGGCATTTACAAAAATCTGTGTCAAAACAGGGTTTCTGCAGGGTTCCGGGCAGGTAAACTGATTCCGAATCACTAGGTAGACTATGTGAACTATGGATTTAGGTTTACTAGGTTAAGTGTGGTCTTAAGGGTTTAGAAAACCACAGAATTTTCCAGATTTAAAATAGGGTGTCTACAGTTGCCCTTCTTTGGAACTTCTTATCCTTCGGTGGACAGGTGAGTGGCAAAGAAGTAGACACTCTGGCATTCCCTATCCATCGGGGGACAGGCGAACGTCAAAGATAAAGCAAACATTTTAAATTTCATCTTGAAGTCACGTGGTCAGGGGGCTCACCAACTATCCCTCTATGTCATTGCGCTCACCGAGCTCACCCACCTAGGGCATTTTCCTCCTAGGGTTTTTGGCGTGAGATGTTGATGAGTTACCCAAGCTTGAAACTTGAGTTGCATTTTTAGGCCATGCCTCTTAACTTCAGGGGTTTTGCAGTTTGAAATTTTTAACCCTGGCATTTTCTTTGATCTCCTTATCCTAAGGATTTCTAAGGATTTCTATAGGAAGAGACTTGTCAGGCTGAATTAGAAGAGAGACGAGGCAGCAACGCGGTAATCATGGCAACGCGGTGATCATCAAATACGGGTGTCCAAACTCCTTCGTTTTAAAAGACATTTTAGAAATTTTGAAAGCAGGGGGAAATTTGAAATAGAACTCGGAGCAGGGACGGGCTACAATTTTAACAAAGGAATTAAAGCTTTTGAAATCACAAGACATATAGTGAAAATTTTGAAAAAAGAATTACATTTTGAAAGACAAGGTTGGTTAGCAGTTTTAACTCTTGCAACCATAGAGTCCTCTAAGTAGTTTAATGTCGTGTTTGAACAAGGTGGTTGTGCCTTGAATATATTGAGCAGGGTAGTTGTGCCCTGAACAACATTAAACAGGGTGGTTGTTGCCTAAACACATCCGACATTTACATCATACGGGGCTAGACGTTACCTGTCTCGGCTCTTTTATGTCGCACGAGTTTGACGTTGAATTGGATATAACTTATCTTTAGCGTCGTATGGGACTAGACGTATGAATAGGGTAGTTTTGCCCGGAACACATTGAACAGGGTGGTTGTGCCCTGAACACATTGAACAAGGTGGTTGTGCCCTGAACACATTGAACAGGGTGGTTGTGCCCTGAACACATTCGACATTTTAGGTCATATGGGTCTAGACGTTACCTTTCTCAACTATTTAACGTCACACGAATTTGACGTTTTTCCTGTCTCGGCTCTTTAACATCACACGACTTTGACGTTTTTCCATTGAAACAAGGTGGTTGTACCCAGGATCGGACTTTGGTTGGCAGTTTAGGCTCATGCCACAGAGGAGTGTTCTCTCTTTTTTAATTTATTTTTTATTTTTTTGAAATTTTGGAAACTTGGTTGGCAATTTAGGCTCATGCCACCACGGAGCGTTTTTATGTTTTTTGAAATGTTCTGGAAAATTGGTTGGCAGTTTAGGCTCATGCTACTAAGAAGCATTTTATTTTAAAATTTAATAAAAATGTTTGAAAATGATCATCAGAAACCATGACAAACCATGTTTGATCCTTGGAAGTCCCCAAAATTAAGGGGGGGCATTTTTGAAAAAAAACATTTGGGCGACACAGGGCGTGTCGCCTAGGAGGCACTAGTGGTGTCACCCAAGTTTAGGAGACAACTGGTGTCGCCCAGACAATTTTTTTTTTTTTTTTTGAAAGTTTGGGAATAAAAACAAAGAGGTTTTGACATAAAAAACTTGGGCGACACTAGTGGTGTGGCCCGGGAAACACTAGGAGTGTCGCAGATACAAGTTGGGATTTAAATGGGATATGAGAGATGTGGGCGACACGTGTAGTGTCGGCCACACAGGCTGGGCGACTCTAGGCATGTTGCCCAATATATATATATATATATATACACTCTAAGGTAAGGACAGTTGCTTATAAAGCATATTTAGTTGATGGTCAAAGCTCAAAAGAGAGTACAGTTTAATTGGCTGTTGGGAGGTCCTTTGCAGCCTTCTCTTTGTTATGGGGAGTTTGAAATACCCCTTCTCGTTTTTTTTATTTTTTTATTTATTGCCCATGTTGGGGATTCTTGTAGTAAGTGCGTATTTGATTCATTGAAGCATAGAAGCACACTTGCACACACTTCTCAAATTGACTTTCTTACAAACTCACCCCCCTTAGTTGTAGGGCTCGAATCTCCAGCTATCGTACCGTCATACACACATGCGCGGATGAGCTCGTCTCATTTTTCTTCAGGGGATCGAGTTGAGAGAATAACGCTCCCAGACTAGCCAATTTCGTCATTGGCGAGATTCACCCATCTCTAATATGTAGTAGTTAGTAGTTATACTCATACAACCATGGAGTGCCTGGCTAGTTTCAGGCCGTCATAACAGACATAGGAAGTTAGCTTCGAGAGCGAGGCCAGAGTGACTAACAGCTTAGCCTCTTGTAGTGATGGAGGAAGTCCCTTATAAAAGGAGAAAGCTTTTGAAAATGGATGATTTTAATAATCAAATTGAAATAGCATTTTCGAAAGGGATGGGCCTCACAGTTTTGCCACCTGTGGCCCCTTGGTGGTGGTTTTCTTTGTTATATTCTACCAAAAAATGATGAAAGGACGCCCTTGTAGGATTGCGGGAACTAAAAAATCACGAAGTTGTCTTTTTACATTTGGAGCTTTCATCCTCTGCTTCGCGGATCCATAAAGAGTCCTTTGGATTTTTGCCGGGCTTCCATCTTGGAGGGTCTCGAAGTTTTCCAGGGTTGGTTGAAATCACTTATGTTTTCCATTTATGTTACCCTCCTACATTATTCTGAGTTGGTTATGTTGGGGACCTGCAGGGTTTAGGAGAAGTCTTCACCCTCATGGTCTGCATGTGCATTATTATTGAAACTTGCAAGTACTGGTTTGTACTTGAGTGTTTTATATCGAAAGCTCCTTCTTGGAGATCTTTTTATTGTTTTTACCCGTAATGCCTTTTCAGGTTTTCACCACGTCTATTTTTTTGTTTTTTTATTTTTTTATTTTTTATTTTTTATTTTTTATTTTTTATTTTTTATTTTTTATTTTTTATTTTTTATTTTTTATTTTTTATTTTTTATTTTTTATTTTTTATTTTTCTTTGTGATGCCTTTTCAGATTTTCATCACGTTTTTTAGCCCGTTACAGGTAGTATTTTCTGAGATACATGCATTAATGGGGTCAATGAGTTCGTACCCCTCCTGATTATTGATCTTATAAGAATTTCATGCATGCACTAGGGTAACCACGAATGACCCCTCCCAATTAGGTTTGAACTTGCCTAAAGGGTGTGGATTTGCAAGAGTGTGGAAGATTTTCTTGAGTACTATGTGTCCTTCTCTGAATTATCGAGGAACAACTTTTCTTTGGTATCCCCTCTCGGTTCTACACTGGTAAGCAACGATATTCTGTGTTGCTTGTAGTCTTTTTTCGTCCAAAGCAACGAAGGCAATGTTTTGTGCCTCGATCTTTTGTTCCTCATCTGCATTTTTATGAATAAGCACTCGAAGAGACAGTATCTCAACTTCAATGGGTAGTACTGCCTCCATGCCATACATTAATGAGTATGGGGTCATGCCAGTAGGAGTCTTCTAAGTTGTCCGGTAGACCCATAGTGTGTCGTTTAGCTTTTCGTGCCAATCTTTGCCACCTTCTATTGTTCTATCTATTATTCTAAGAAGTCTTTTGTTTGTGGCGTTTGCTTGTCCGTTTCCTTGAGGGTAGTAAGGTGTGAAGAATTTATGTGTATCCCGAATGTTTTGCACACCTTAGTGACCTTTTCATTTTTGAGATTGGATCCATTGTCAATGATGATTGACTCAAGAGTACCGAATCTGAATACGATATTGTTCTTTATTAAACGGGCAACATGTTGGCCTTCAATTTTAACAAATAATGTGACCTTTACCCATTTTGTGAAGTATTCTACAGCTGTTAATATAAAATGGTGGCCATTTGAGGCTTTTGGTGATATCAATCCAATGATATCAAGACCCCACATGACGAAGGGCCATACAAGCTGTGTTGAGTTGAGTGATATGGACGGTGCATGGATGAGGTCTCCATAGAGTTGACATTTAAGACACCTCTTAACGAACTTCCAGCAGTCTTCAGCCATTGTGGTCCAGTAATTGCCTTGGCGCCTGATTTTTTGAGCGAAGGTGGCTGCCCCAAAATGACCTTCTTCATTGTGCAACTCTGTTAGTACTTGGTCAATTTCTGGTTGATCGAGGCACCGTAGAATGATGCCATCAAAGGACTTTTTGAATAGGAGATCACTTCTTACTAAGAATCCTATAGAAAACCTTCGAAGGGCTTATTTATTCTTTTTGATGGCTCCTTCGGGTTCAAACCATCTTTTAGAAGGGACAAAACATCATGGAACTACGGTTTTGCTTTGACTAGTGCATCTGAAACCACGAAAGATACTTCCCCATCGTTCTCATTCTCTTGCTCTATTTCTTCTTCAATTCTTAGTGGGGAAAGGTCGTATTTTTCCCTGATGTAGAACGACAATGTGGTGATTTTTGGAGGAATTTCAACCATCGGCGAATCAATTATTTTACTTAGTTACGTGCTGAAAGGTGATTTTCTTAAAGTATGGAATCATATTTTCCGCCTTTTCTTGATAGGGTTTGAGTTTTTCTTCCTTCACCTTCCAAATCCCTTGAGCTTCGTATTCTCAATCTCGGCTATCAAGGCTTCATATTCAGCAACGTTATTGGTACATGAGAAATTCAATCTGATGGTCGTTGGCATTAAAATCTTCTCTAGTGAGCATAGTTTGACTCCTATACCTGACTTGTATTCGTTCTTTGCACCATCGATGTATAGCTCCCAAATCGAGTTCTCAATTGTGAAGAGATTCTCATCAGGGAGATCGTGTTAATGGGAATATTGTCTGGCAGTGCGTGTTCAGCTAAGTGGTCAGCAATGGCTTACCCTTTGACCGATTTTTGAGTGATATACTCGATTTCGAACTCGCTCAATAACATTATCCACTTTGCCAAACGTCCGTTGAGGATTAGCCTCTCCACTAGGTACTTGCGCGGGTCAATTTTTGATATGAGCTTGATTGAATGAGATAAGACATAATGTCTTAGTTTCTGCATGGCCCACACAAGTGTTCAGTAGTGTTTCTCTCCATCGGTGTATCTTGTCTCATAGTCAACCATGGTTTTGTTGATATAGTATATCGTTTGTTCTTTTCCATGGCCATCATATTGACCTAATATTACCCCCATGGTCTTGTCTTTCATGGATATGTATAGGAATAAGGGTTTATCTGGACTAGGAGGACTAAGGATGTGAGATTTGGTGAGGTACTCCGTAATTTGATTGAACGTTTCTTTGCATTCATTGTCCCATATGAATGGGGTGTCCTTCTTAAGGAGTCTATTGAATGGTGCGCACTTATCCGTCAGTTGTGAAATGAAACGCGTTATGGCTTGTATGCGACCTTGAAGCCCATGGCTTTCTCTGACGTTTCGGGGAGGAGGCATTTCAGTGATGGCTCGTATTTTGGATGGGTCCACTTTCAATGCCTCTTTGGCTTACTGTAAAGTCTAGTAATTTGCTGGATTCAACTCTAAAGGCACATTTTGTGGATTGAGTTTGAGTTGATGTTTCCGGAGTCTTTCAAAAATAGTTCTCAGGTTGGTGAGATGATCAGACCTAGTCATCAACTTGACCAGAATATTGTCGACATAGTCTTCCATAATGGTATGCATTAAATCGTGGAAGATGCTAGTCATTGCCCGTTGATAGGTTGCTCCTGCGTTTTTGAGACCGAAGGGCATGACTTTGTAACAGTAGGTTCCCCATTGTGTTATGAATGACATCTTGGTTTGGTCTTCTTCTACCATGAGGATCTGGTTGTAACCCGAGAAGTCGTCCACGAATGACAACAGCTCGTGACTCGATGTGATGTCAACCAAGGCATCTATGTTTGGTAACAGAAAATTGTCTTTGGGACATGCCTTATTGAGGTCTTGATAGTCGACACACACTCGGATCCTCCCGTCTTTCTTGGGTACGACTACTATGTTGACCAACCATTCTGAATAATCGACGGGTGTAATGAACCTCGGCTTGAGCAGTATTTTATTTTTTATATTTTTATTTTTCGTGCACAGATCTAGCGAAATGCCCCATAGTGGGAGCCAAACTGTTTACAGTGCAAATCGAAGAGATCTTCAGAGGAAGATCCCTCAGATCTAAACACCACAAACTGATTTTTTAAATGTTGATAGAGATAGTAGGGACATTCAAATTCTGATATGATGCCAGATCTACTTAGAAATGAGCAGATATGCTCCTAGATCAGTGGTAGAGACATCATCAATCCAAAAAGCATGAAAGATAAAAAAAATAAAGAAAATAATAAATATAACAAAATAAAATCAAATAAGATAAAAAAGATGATGAAAAAAATACCTGGCCCAGCCAGTTGGCTCGGGGGACCCGAGGCTTCGAGGCCTACCCGTATCAAGATCGACTGAGTATGTGTCGTGCGTCCTCTTTGTCTCTCTCTTCAAGTCTCGACCAAGCCTTGGCTTGGTTGAATAGTTATATTGGTCTAAGGGTGACTTAAAACTATTTCCTAGGTCTAGGGTTTGTCAGAGGGGTTTCTCTCTCTTTCTCTGATTTTCTCCTACATGTCCCACCTTCCTCTCATTTCTAACCTACATGTCCCACCCAAATATTTTCTCGCCCACCCAAATATTTTCTCCCCTCTAAGTGGTACGATAGT
The DNA here is from genome assembly GCF_054954075.1 of Amborella trichopoda. Lineage (NCBI taxonomy): Eukaryota > Viridiplantae > Streptophyta > Magnoliopsida > Amborellales > Amborellaceae > Amborella > Amborella trichopoda. The sequence continues at coordinate 22,077,253 of NC_142337.1, read as the reverse complement.
TTATTTTTCTTGTAGGCTTAATGGGATGTAGAATTGAAACTATTGGATTTGCAAGGTGTAAAATAGATAATTGCTAAAAGCGGGGATTTGCTAGGTGTGGAATGGATTACTACTAAAAGCTCGAGATTTGCTAGGTGTGGAATGGATAACTACTAAAAACTAGAAGATTGCTAGGTGTGGATCATAGGATGGGACCATGGACTATAGTGGCCTATGGTTTAGGGGTCTACTGAAATAGTGTGGTCTTATGGCTTTTCTAATGTTAGAAAAATCATGGAATTTGCCAGTTTTAAAAAATGGGGTGTCTACAACAATAAATTAAATAACATGGATAAACGATTGCATATACACCAAATGTATCATTGTTTCTAGCACTTCCTCGACTCTTCAAGAACCAAAAAAGTCCGAACTCCAAAGCGACTCGAAGAAAAATTTTTACGCAGCCAGATAGGGGCAAGGGCTAGTAATCAACAACATCAGATCTGGATAGCAAGGCCCTTGATCCTTGCCAGCAAGGAAGTGGTCACATCCTAGATGCGAAATTCCACTTCAAAAATAGCAGCTGATCGTAGTCTATGGTCCATCTTGACATGCAATCAAATTGCGTAGGCTCTACCACCATCTAGGGTCCCAACAAACATACAATGGGACCAAACATATGATTCTAGGTTCAAGATCCGTTTTTCTTGACACAATCAATAAAAGCGACTTGCTTATTGCATCTGGCTTTTCAAGATGCCCCAAAAACATATAAGGTTTGTTGAAAAGGGACGTTTGACCGCAAAGTTATGCCCTACAGAACGATAATTGGGCACTATAACAGTTTCTGGCCTGAGTCTCCCCAAAAATTGCCTCTATAGTGAGGCAGCAGCTGCACAAAATAGCATGCACTTGTTGTCGCACCATACTCCACGTGGCCTCAAGGAAGGAGTAGGAGCCGCATGGAAATACACATGGTTGTGGCAGCAGCTGCACTTATTTTTATGCGACCTCACCGAGGACTTTACAAAGTGTGGTATCAGAAGAAGGGCTGAAGACCCACAGTTTCATGTGTGGCTGTTTTCTCATATATTAGCAAGCGCCCTCAGGTACAGGTGAAAAAAAAAATACAATTCTCACATATGTGCAAGCACACATTTACGTTCCACATGTGTGTCACACACATGTAGCAGTGCTGCCAGCCCCTTAGTTGGCGTGCACTCACCGGTCAACCATGTGTTCGCTGTACGATACTAATGCTAGAGCATCCCGCACATGATTGAGTGCTCAGGCGCTGTTGTGCGTTCCTCGAGCGTTGTGTTTGTTCCTATGCATGTGCAACACATCTCTAAATCTTTTTCAGGTCTCCTAGCATCCGAAAAGATCTAAAAAAATTTAAAACAAGGCAAAAAAGCTTCTAAAAAATATGATTTTTGTGTTTTCACGCACCAACCACATCAATTATCACATCCGAAGGTGGATTTCTAATATTACAACTGCATTGCCAAGGTAAAGAATCTAGAGGAAATATCAAATGCAGTGAAAACACAAAATAAAAGAATCGAATAAAAATCTCATTAACATTTTTCCATATCCGATAATTCTCGTATGATTGACGCGATCGTCCTGTTCCTTTTGCGCACACTTTAGGTCGAGATTTCAATGCTTGAATACCTATGTCGAATATCGATCACTAAAACTGACAAAGTAGTTCACACAATGGAAATCCCGTGCCTTTGATGGAAGGCCCTACAACACTTGGATCACCTCTAGATTTTTATTCTAGGCTTCTACAAAGATAGGGAACAATTTTTTTGGGTGGTAGAGAAAACCAGCTTTGAGAGGCACATGCATCCCATAAGTCACCACAATTTTTTCTCTTTAATAACTTTATATAAAAAAATATCCCAAGAGAGAATCTTTTCCAAAAAAAAAATTGTATGCCTCTTTTAATTAATGTTCCTTCAAGTCAACCTTACCCCATATAAAAATCCCATATCATATGGGAATGAGATATCTCCTCACCCTGTCACTAACAAATCCAGAATTTCATGGACATCCTCTTATCAAATTAGGCACTAAGAATGCTGAAAGGGGTTGATTCCAAATCCAACAATTTGTACTCAGTTGCTTACAAAACCATGTACAATATAGCGCTCAATTAATAAAAGTTGAGCAGGGTAAAAAAATACAAAAAAAAAAAAAATGAGGCATGGAATGCGCTCAAATCTTGCATATTTACGAATAACAAACTATGCAGCTAGTGTTTCCCAATATTTTCTCATTGTCACGTGAGCAGAAGATTCCATATTGCTGTCTATTAATGTTCAAAGGAAGATGGTGATTTCCAAGTCCTCCAATGCGGCAAATCTAGAAACTAACCATATATAGGTCGTTCAATTGGTCCAATTCATTGAAGAAGTCCAGGACTCCAGATTATAAGTACGAATTGGTCCAAAACGTTGACAATTCAGCAGAGACTGCTTATCCATTATAATAAATAATAATAAATATCTCAATATATATATATATATATATATATATATATATATATATATATATATATATATATATATATATATATATATATATATATATATATATAGATGAAAAACACTACTCAACGCTTATAGACGAAATAAACAGTGATTTCACCTATCCTTATCACCGTCCAAAATTTATCGCATGGTCACGATCTTCCGATAGTGTTTTATTTTTTATTTTATTTTTACAAATCGGAATGATCTGAAATTTGGAGCATGTATTCACCAAAAATAGGGGAATCTTAAGAAATTATAAAAAAAATATTTTACATGAAAAAAATTGACCAACATAAGCCCAAAATCTTTCAGGGACATTTTTATCAATTTATTTTTTGTGGATAATTTTTTTATATTTTTATTTGATGCGCCTCAGTAAGATGTACATATCTTCCAAATTTCAGGTCATTCCGATTTGTAAAAAAAAATGAAACATAAAACACTACCAGACAATCGTGACCGCGCGATGAAATTTGGATGGTGATGAAAGTAGGAGAAATCACTATTCATTTTCTCCTATAAACGTTGGAAAGACTTTATATATATATATATATATATATATATATATATATATATATATATATATATATATAACCTTCATGTATTCACCACCTTCTTTTCCCTATTTCTCTAACTATATTCATCAGCACCCAATAAATCTCTATTTGTAAAAGCAACAAAAAGGCAAAAAAAAGAAAAAATGGCACCTCGAACATTTTTCCTCCCCTTTCTCTCTCTATGCCTCATTGCACATCTGCATGGAACCATGAGTGCTGAACCACTTTACCACATCTGTTCATCTACTCCAACAAACCACACCACTTACACGTCATTTCACCATTCCTTGAGTCCTCTCCTCCACACCCTAGCTGCCAAAACATCCATCACTGGCTTCGCCACCGCTTCCTCGCCTGACCATCATCTCCACGGCCTAGCCCTCTGCCGTGGCGATGTCATGCGCCAAGACTGCAAAACCTGCGTCGAGAATGCCACCATTGAAATCAGCCACCTCTGTCCCGGCAAAGAGGAAGCAATCGTTTAGTTCGACAATTGTCTCTTGCGTTATTCCGACAAGGATTTCATTGGCGAAGTAGATGAGAGCAACAAGTTTTACATGTGGAATATCTATAATATCTCTCAGCAGCAATTGTTTAACAGGCACCTTGGAGACCTCATGTATGAGTTGTCCTCGAAAGCATTCCTCGCATTCCTTTTTAGCGACTGGAGAAGTTGAAGTGAGTGAGGAAAAGATATATGGGCTGGCTCAGTGTAGCAGGGACTTAAGTGATGGGGAGTGTACGGCGTGTTTGGATGATGTTATTAAGGATATCCCTACTTATTGTTATGGAAAAAGAGGGGGAAGGGTTTCAACTGAGGGAGTTGTAATGTTAGGTGCGAGGTTTACCCATTCTATGGCACATTGGAAATAAGTGCGCTATTCACCCCTCTATCTACCCAGAAAATAAGTGCGCTGTGCACTTGTCTCTCTCTGGTTAAATAAGTGTCCCTGTGTAGATAAATAGTGTTCGTTTATGTTGTTATTATCGAAGTGGGACTTTCCGTATTATTAAATTATTGGTTTCATTTGCTCTTTTACTTTTCTCGGATATAATATGAATAGGGGTCGGGTCGGGTTGGGTCGTGCCAGATTCGGATGCAGATCTGAAAAAATTTATGGGATCCGAACTAAAAAATATAATGTAGGACCCAGACTCAGAGCTGTACTTGGACATGTACCCAATCGAACCAGATCAAATCAAAATATCTATATATTTAAACATAGTTCATAAATTTGTTGATATATACATGCATTATTTAAAAGAAAAATTTTATACAGAGCCGACACTTTAAAAAAACAAATTAGAGCCCATCTCAAAAATTTCACTAGTTTGATACTCAAATATCCTCAAATTGATCATCTCGACATCAAGATGCATGAACATGAGAAAATAATGGATTTCAAGTTTTGGAAATAGTGCATCTGTGACGCATTTTTGGACCGTCAATTTCAAGTTTTGGAAATAATGCATCGTGTGACGTATTTTTGGACCGTCAATTATTAAGATTTTCAAGTTTTTATAGATGTGTTCGATTTGTGCTATTTTTTAAGCTTTAAATTTTATAATTAAAGAGGAAAATATATTTTAAGGCTATCGTAAAGATTTCTAGTATTAAAACCACATGTCTTGACACTATTTGAAGGTGCACTTTACTTTGATTGTTTAGAGCCTCGGTTCTGTACAACCCGCACCCTTATTTAAATATTATAACTAAAAATGAAAAATTTTATATAATGGGGAGGCCCTGAACAATCAAATTAAGGCATGCCTCAAAAATTCATTAGAAAAGATTACTTTGATGAGGAAAAACCCTCAATTCAATTATCTCGACCTCCAGACATATGGACATGAGAGAAAATAGATTTTAAGTCTTAGAAATAGTGTATCTTGTAATTTATTATCTAGATACTCAATTTCAAGATTTTCGAATGTTCATAAATGTACTAGATCTACACTATTTTTTAACTTTAAATTTTATAATCACAGATGAAAATAGATTTTCAGACCATCAAAAAGATTTATAAAACTGAAACAACAAATTTTGAGACCATTTGAAGGTGTGTTATATTTTGATTGTTTAAGGCGTCAGCCTTATACAAACCATACCCTAACTAAAAATATATAATTATATTTACTTAAATATTATTTGATATTATATAGTAAATATGTTTTAAATATCAACACTATTCAAGTAGTGAACAGGTCCACATGGTCCCGGACCTAAACCTGGATCTGAGTAGTGTCCGGTCCAATATTTGGACCCGAACCGGACCGTTGTGTCTAATTTTGGACCCATTACCAGACCTAGGTTGGGTCTACTTGTCGGGTCCTAGATCAGATCCTAAGTCGGGTATGTGTCCATTGCCACCCCAAAATTTCAAGAGCCACGATCTTTTGATCTGGAGTTTCACTTTTGATGAGCACAAAATCATTTTGAGATGTTACCACCGCCTACCTTGGTTTTCTCTCTCTAAATCCGCGTGGCTTATATCAATTCAAACAGGGACCAATCAACAATTAGATAGACGTAATCATAGAAAGTCTCACAATCTCTATTGCAAATCTTCTTTTCATGCCACCTAACGTAAAATATACGAACAAACCGTGTTAAATGAAACAAATGGAGTACGGAATGGTTTCGACGGCACTTGCCAGCAGCCGCTTCCATTGGGGCGTGTCTGTTTATAGGCAAGATGTGATTTTCAAAACTGTATATTTCAGAAATTAATGGTGAGCGCATACGACATTGTTGGAAGACTTTTCGAAACCGTGTTTTCCGTAAAAAAAATTACACCTTTATTTTTCACTAGGATATTTGATGTTATTTCTGAAATAAAACTTTCAATAAAACGTAATTTAATTACGAAAAGAAACAAGAAGAAAAAAAGCAAAAAGAAAAGAGAAGCCGTTTACAAGAATAATTGACAGCTGTTTATAATCAAGTAAACAGCCAACACATTTAACCAAGCTCGGTCTTCTTCATTTTTGATGCGGAATGCTAAAAAGAAGCCCCTCCATATAATTTGTTTTGTGCGTACTGAAATGAATGATTGAACATTTATCTTGTTGTTCAATGCACGTGATCAAACAAGTCCCATTTTACAGAGAAAATCTTCATCAAGTTGAGGGTTGTAGTTTTATGCCTTTTGATTGGTCCTTTGAGGATGTTATTAACTAACTCGCCGCTTGGCTGATTGACGGTCATTAATTACTAATTAGTTATATGTGACTTGTAAAAAGATAGCAAGACCTGAGCCCCACCCATACCCATGCATATGCTCCTCTGCACGACATGAATGTGCTAAGTGCAAAGTATCTCTCCCTTATTCCCTGAAATAATCGTTTTGCCATATTAGGTCTTGGAGAAAGAATGACGTTCAGAAATTGAAGAAGTGGTGCTCAATTTGATCATTTATGGGATAGGGTCAGGAAGAGCTCACCTCTTCTCCGAACAATGACACCATTTCCATTGGCTTATAGCACGAAAATTGTATTTCCGCAGGAAGTCAAAACACCGTCTCTTAGATTGGTAATTCTTTATCAAAAAAACACCGTCTCTTAGATTGGTAATTCTTTATCAAAAAAACACCGTCTCTTAGATTGGTAATTCTTTACAAGATAACATGTTAAGATGAGTCGCTCTTATGACAAAAAAATCCATGTATGCTTTTTGCAACAAGCAGACTTGGCATTAGGGTTTGTGTGGTCCTTTGGACTCAAAATCAGGGTTTTAGAAATTCCTTTATCCAGAATTTCAAGGGGCATGTCTCTAAGTTTTTATTTGCAATTTTTGACAAGGGAGTCAAATTGAGTAGTAATCCTTGTTTTTAAAGAGAGTAATGATATTTTTAGGTGGCTATAACTTGGTCTTAATTGAGGCAAATAGTACGATATGTCTTGCAATTACATGTAAAGAGGTTGTATTGTCAAGTCCAAGTGAAAAGTTTCAACAGTTGTACCTTAGTCTTTTTGTTATGTACATCGTCACTTTTCTTTAATGAAAATACCCCTATCTGAATGTACATTTTTTTTGGGTTTTCTTTTTGTGGTCCCAATTGAAGTTGCCCAACACAAATGCATGCCAGATCGATTTATCCCTAGTGAAGCCCGTCCGACGTACGTTGTATTGGACTGACATCATTATAAATAATGAAGCCGAATCAACTTTAAGAAG